>NC_088979.1:198588412-199788412 GCF_963932015.1 Anas acuta | reverse complement strand
TTCATGCCTGGCCACAGTGCTGCCCAAGTTTCTCAAGCAACCAGCTGCTTCTTTTACTTCAGCCTTTCATTTGACAGCTTTTGGAAAAATAAAAATAAAATAAAAAAATAAAATAAAAATAAAATAAAATAAAATAAAATAAAATAAAATAAAATAAAATAAAATAAAATAAAATAAAATAAAATAAAATAAAATAAAATAAAATAAAATAAAAATCTAATCAATCCACTTAATTCCTTCGGTATTTTTTTCTATATTGATAGCACTTACTTCTCTTTACATTAAAACCATGTTGTATGTGCTGACAGAATTCATGGGGGTAGTGTGAGGTAGCATTGCTGCATATGTAGAGAAACCCACACATTGTATAAATGGATGTAAGTCCTCTGAACTCTGCTGTGTGTCTGTTCATTCACATGTATGCATGCACGTGGATTTATGGTCTCCACTGATATTGCATGTACATTTTAATAAGAAAAGGACTACATATAGAGTCTTCAGTGGCAGCAGACATTTTTCTCCTTCATTTTAGGTTCCTAGGTTATTATTCTCTGAGAGCAGCTGTTCTGGGTACATTTATTATTTCACAGAATCATGGAATGGTTTGGGTTGGACGGAACCCTTAAGCATCATCTAATTCCATGGGCATCTTCCATCAGCCCAAGCTGCCCAAAGCCCCATCCATCTTGTGTCCACCTTGAACACTTCCAGGGATGGGGCAGGCACTTCTGGGCACCTTGTCTCACCACCCTCAGAGTAAAATATTTCTTCCTTATATTGTATACATATTCCTAAATCTACCCTCTTTTAGTTTAAAGCCATTACTCCCTGATAGAGAGTCCCTCTTAAGGTTTCCCAAGTAACAGACTAAACTAAGAACGTCATTTTAGATGGGCCGGGAGAAAGAGGGACCATGCTTGCTGCACTGGACAATTAGTATTTTTCCTACTATTCTACTGTTACTGTGAAATAAATGAATTTACCAGTAATAAACTCCATATAACTTCCATCATGTTCTTTAGTATCATACTAAAAAAAAATAATAAAATAAAGTAATAAATAAAAAAAAAAAAAAAGCTTGAAGACAAAAGTCCATAGAGTAAGCATAAAGAAGCTGTAAAAACATCTTAAATTCAGCCCAAAATTTTGAATATAGAATGGATCATTTTGATCACGTTTTTTGTTCTGCCTGGCTCATGCTAAAAATTTTCACTTTATGGTTTCTGTTCTGAGCTACCATATATGTTTTCTTTCTACTATTTCCTGTAAATGTTACTCCAGGGATGATAACAATAGTGGAAGAGATGGCAATTGTGTACATAAAGCTTCTTGTTGCTCTGAATTAAAGTGCTCTCCATGAGACAGTGGGACTTCCAAAGACTTCAGCCATCTGAGAATCACCCCCAGCATAATTATACCTCATCTACTATCAGATGTCATGGTTTGACTCATTCGCTGCCACTCAGTCGGCATCCAAGGTCAAGGAAGATTATTTTAATTGAAATTATGTTGATTTTTATTGTTTCTTTTTCACCAACACCAGAGATGGAGTTTTAGGCAACATATAATCTTAAATGTTCTGGAATTTTCTTAATGCTCTGTGTCCCATTTGTTATACATTTAACAACACACAAACAGCATTACTTCTATTTTGTAAAAGAAAAAAAATATTCTTATAGATGTCATAAAAGTGTACTCTATGCAACAATTTAGTTTTTACTTTAGTAAACAGGTGATTCTTTAATTTGAGCTTTTTTTTATTATTCTTAAAATATCTAGTTAATATCCAACACTTCTTGGGGGAGAGTGAGGGTGGGGTTAATGCTTAGAAAAAAATATATCAAAATGGATTAGAACTGTTTATTTTCTTTGGATATTCACATACTTTGGAAATTTAAGCTGGTTGACCTTGATTGAAAAAAAAAAGTTAGTTCAAAACACTCAGAAACATCTCCATGCATTAGTAAGTGCCTGTCTCTCCCCCATCTTTCAGATCTAATTGTGCTGCTCATTATATTTGCAAGAGAATCTTATCTGGGGACCTGAATAACTAAAAGCATGAGATGTGAATCTGTAATAATTTGGAGTTTTAACAGACTTTTGCTAAGGTAAAGGAGTTTATTTTATTTTATTTTATTTTATTTTATTTTATTTTATTTTATTTTATTTTATTTTATTTTATTTTATTTTTAATATTTCAGAAATAAATTTATAAACCTCAGTCACCAATAGTTTATATAGCCATATATATCTTTGCAAACTTGAATGTTAAATACCATTTTCTGTTGAGGTAACCATGCAGTGCAGTAGCAAAGATGATTTTTTTTAAGTAGCAGTACCGTTCTCATCTCCACTGTGGACTGTCACCCCCAAAACAAAGCACTGCACTTGTGTTTGATAAATAACTGTAAAACAAACTCTTAGCAGACATAAATCCACAATGGTCAATGGAACTGCTGTTTACACCATCACATTATCGGTCCTAGCACTAAGACTTGGCAGTTAAAGTCAAGGACAAACAGTATTTGTTTGTTTATTTGTTTGTTTGTTTTGAGGAAAGGGGATGCTACTGAGTGCCTTTGGGAAAGGAAGGGAGACACAGCCGGGGCTAGAAACTATTCAAACCAATGAACACCTAAGGCAGTCAGATCCTTAACATCTAACTGGATCTGTATCTAAGCAAAAGAGTGAGAAAAGGCTGTGATTATCCTAGCAAACCACCAAACACTAACTTGTTCTCGTTATTGGAGAAAGAAAAAATGGTCTAGCAATTTGTTTTGCCCGAATCTTCATTTTAATAGACAAACTCTCAAATAATCCTTTAAAATGACAGCAGTGATGTTACCTGCTAGAGAGCAAAGTCGGTTGATGTGCCTCCAGCTGCTTTGATGGAATCAGATTTTACACAGACCTGTGATCATGTGAACATAAAAAAGGTTTACTATGAGGTATCACCAAGGAAGATAAAATACTTACTAAAGCAATCTCTTTTGTATTCTGTAAAACTTTATTTTATGTGTGCATATGTAAAAATCCCATTGGTAACATTATTTCTCTCTGAAGTGGCCACGCTTACAGTCTAGAAGTCAACACTGTGCACCTTGTATCAAACAGCATCAAATTTTTTGTACTTTATTAGGACAATGACCATTTGGAAGTTGTTGGTTTACACAACAGGACCTAGTACACAAAATTTAGGAGATATTTAAGCAATTAAAAAATACGACCTCAGAATATGTTGAACAATGCTTAGGTCTGTTACATGTTGAAAGACTCAACCAAGGTCTTATAAGTTCTATCTTAGAGACATTTTGGTTTTCTCTCATACTGAAGAATATTGGACGGATTTCCTGCTACCATTATAAGATTCGGTCTTGTAATATCTCTGAGGACCAATTAGCATGTAGGTTAATTTACAGGTGCAAGTAAAACCATCAGTTTCATGATTTCACACAGAAGGTTGATGACTTTGCCAAAAATCCAATACCTTCAGTTTCCAGAATTTTCACCATATTTTACAAAATACTTTAGGTAAAGCCCCTGCTTATGTAGAATGGGTGTTTGAGTTTGAATCTTAGGTAATGTTCAATGTATTAGTAAGACTTATGTGTCTCTTACAATTACAAGAAAAAAATATATGCTTATATACACATACATATATATAATACTAATCTCAGGATGATTTGAATATTTTAAGATATATGATATTATTTATTTGGGAACATTTGGCAGCAATATATTGGGAACTGAACTGCAAACTGAAAGCTGCTGCTAAATGTAAGCAATTAAATGTTGCATTGTGACAGAAATCAGCCCTCTTGAGCTAAATAACATAATGACTCATATCTTCATTGGCTCACCCTGAAGAAGGATGTGCAACTAACAGCCAGTCGCTGTTAGTTGGACCTATCCATTTCTACAGCCAATTCAATCAGAATAACTGGTTGAATAGTCATTCACATTATAGTCTCTTCTGGTGTTAAAATGCATACCTTTTCCTGGCAATCTCAGTTCTTTCGCTCGTATAGTATTGATTTATACAACAACAGCACAGGAGATTTCCTTTTCCAGTCTTCCAGTCTGAGCATGATCGGGGTCACTGCATACATCCCAGTCCAATCGCAGTGTAGATTTTATAAGCTTTGGATAATACATAGGTCACTAACTGGAACACTGCACATTCATCTGATTTGCCAGCTGAATGCTAACAGGGCTTCAATATTTGTCCATTCAGCATTGTATTTCTAGTTATAGCAGTTAATAAAAATTCTTTCCCAGGAATCGTGCTAGCTAAGGGAATTGCAGCAATGTTTATTCCCATTTTTATTCCCAAAACGTTTTCCCTTAGTCCTGTCCCTCACTGACTTGGAGGTCTGTTTTGTATGAAGAAGACAAAGAAAAGGTTATATGGTTATCCACAGAAAGCCAAGAAAACATACTTGGTGGCATGCCTTTTTCATTGTTACTTGGAAACCATTAAAATATTAAAATGTCTACAAAAGCAATAAAATGATCGCAGGAGTATGTGGTGATATTTAATTTTCCCACAAGTTAAATATCACTGATAATTAACTGTTAGAAGTTTATTTTGAAATGACATTTCAGTGGAATATCAGACCTTTACAACATAATTAAAGGTTTTCTCATTGTAATGGTGCCCTATTCCTAGTATGAAAGCTTTTTGAAATTATCTGTCTGCTTCATAAATGATTTTTTTTAACCTTTTTATTTTTTTGCCATTTAATTTGGCCATTTCTTGTTTTGTTTCTCTTTTAACTACTGATCATAACTGTCACACTAGATAATGTGGATCTCTAAGATGGTAAAATGGCTCACTTTTATATATATATATATATATATATATATATATAATTTATTTTTTTTCATTGTTTGATCTGGCAGTTTTGTCTGATTAGGTGGATTTTTATTGCCAGTCTGGAAAGCATGTTTGCTGTTAGGAGAGGCACTTCTTTGGAACAGGTTTATCTCACATTGCAACTGGAGAGAACTTGGGCAAATAGAGTCAAATTTAGAAACATCCTCCAGCTCTTACCTGAAGTAGGCTTTTGACACTCCAAGGATGTGCATTTTACACTTTACACATATCAGATCAATGCATCATCTGTTCTGTCATAAAAAGTGTTCATTTTACTTCATACCTTGTCTGTTACTGTAGACAAGAATAAGAGTGACATAGCCAAATGCAAGCATAAAGAAATTTAATCTAACAAGGGAGTATTTGCAATGTCATAAGTCCTATACTCTTAGACCAGTAATTTATTTTCTTCTTTGACCTTCCCTTAAGTTTTGTTACAAAGCTGAGGTCAACATTTTTAATCAGAGACACAAAATCTTCAAGTGTTGCACAAACAAGTCAGTGCAAGTATTGTGATTTTATGGATAATATTGGAACATCCTTGGGCATTATCATCCAATGATGTGTTCAGAATGGGCTTTTACTTATATTCATGAGTGCTGCAGGAACAAGATGTCTCCATCAATATTAGTAAATTAAATTATACCAGAAAATGTTCCTCATCCTACTAGCTTGTTAGAGCTATTCCTGTTTCCATGAGAGCAAACAAATACCTCCTAGCATTTTCTAGACTCAGATTGAGATCCAGCATGCACAAGGGTTTATTTCCAATAGACAACTGGAAAGGAAATGTGCAGTCCTTAGGGAAAGAAAGAGTTAACTTGGTGAATGTAAGATGTGGCATGGGTAGTCTCAGTGTTGTAGAATGTTTAAATTTAATAGAATAGATACAAATACTCTGCATCCGATGCTTTACCATCCCAAGAGCAAACAAGGCATAAGAAAGAGCAGTGCAGGCTAACTTCTGTTTGCTGCATGTTAATACAACTGGAAAGAAACTTGCTGTGGAACTGTAAAAGAGTCTGTCATGCACATATTGCCTCTGAGGTGTCAAAGGTGCTCCAAAAGATTACCAGCATGACTTTATATAATGGAGAGAGCAGCTAGTGAAGTAATTGCCATTGGGTGATGAATTCATTTCATCCAGGTCACAAAACAACCTTCAAGGAACAATTCTAGCCAGCAACAATTGCATTAGTAGGCACTGGGATCTACAGAAGATACTCTGGACTTTTACAGCAAGCATACACCTCTGAAACATCTTCATTTTGCAGATATTACTCACTGGAGTCCCTAAGCTCTATGAGTTTCAGATAAATTTCTTATTACTTATGTTTTATTGGTGAAAATCAGAAATAGACAAAAACAAAACTTGTCTTATAGAAAGAACAATTTGTCCCAAGGAGCTTTACAGAATATGTACTTTCTTCATTATTTTTGTTTCTTCTTGGTCTCTTTTTAACTTTTGCAGAATTTAAGCTCTGATAAGCTGAAAAATAATGTAATGGGTGCTAACATCCCATAAACCTTGTACCAGTTAATAGATGTCAGACAACCTCTTTCCAGACCTAAGTGGAAGAAAAATAAAAAGCAAAGAACAAAAAAGTAGTTTAGGCATTTATTTTTTTTCATGAAATGCATGCTGTTTGCAGGAGGATGAACCTTTTTTTTTTTTTTAAATGTCTAACAAAATTATTGGGTCAAAACCAAGTTATAAAGGAGTTATCTTCCAAGAATAAGTGATGCTAATAAGTATACTAACTCTACTCTTTGCATTCATATTATATGCTAGACAGGAACCAGCTGGAAACGTGCCATAATAACAATCATGGGAAATACAACAATGTCAGAATCATCTGTTGGAGTACACACAGATGCTTTTAAGAAGCTGAAGAGATTTATGCAGTTAAAAGTGAAAACATCAGTGCCCTATTTCTTAGATGCTTTTAAAAAGTTGTTTTATGGGACCATTCTTGTATTGAGAAAAGTAACACAAGCCTGTCCAATACATGGAAATAATAAACTGAGGAGACAATTAATTCAGAATTTTTAAGGATGAGTTAATTTGTTAATTTGTTAATTTCAACAAAGACATCAGGATTTTTGGAAATGTTAAGAGGCTCAGTAATAGTGAGCTACCAGAAAACTTTAGGTCATCTTAAAAAGGAAGCAACATCTTTCTCTCCATTTTGAAGGTGAAAGCAACTGAAGAGCAGAAACAAGGGTAGTTTGCCAATAGACAAGTGGCAGACATAAACATCAGTTTCCTGGATCCCAAGGGATCCATAATACAATAAATCATTGCACCCCCACAATGCTATTGAAAAGATATTGTCATATAAGTACTGTCATATCTCACTCACTCTCTATGAGAAATTTAATAATGAAAACATAATTCTAGGGGGAGAAATAAACAAAGCAAAAAAATGTAACCCCAGTCTATCTGATTACGAACATCTTTCAGACCTTCATACTTTTAATAAAGGGTAAGACATCTCTATCGGATATTGGCATTTATTTAGATGTCCTTCAGCTCCACACAGATATCTCCACCTGCACTTTCCTGAGACAGTCATCCAACAATTAAAGGCCTTCTGCAGAAGAAAGATTTGATGTTTGTTTCCTGAGTGAAAGCGATTAGACATTTCATGAAACAACTGCACGCTACAGTCACTGGTAAGTTGTTTGACTAAATGGTGGCATTAACTTCAAGAATTTTCAGATTCTGTTCTCTTGCTGTTTACACTTACTTTCTTATCATAAAGGACATATGGGGGAGATAAAGATTGCAATAAACTATGTATTAAGAAAGACACTCATTAACATTTTGGGAAGAGCAAGACATAGAAGAGGAGAATAGCAAGAGAACAGAGGTCTCTTGGGGAGATTTTTTTAAATCTTGCAGAATTTTGCTTGGTTAATCTGTTCAGAATTTCACAAAGGATTTATTTAGTAGAGATAAAAATATAAATTGAGCTGCAAAGCTTGGCAGTACCTTTTTAGGCATTTTTTTCCTAATAAAAATGCAATTATCTTTAAAATGCTTAGGAGAAGCAACAAAGTTGTACCCAGTAGCTGTGTACTTGGGCAAATTTATGTGCACAGATATCCTATTCCAGCTGATAAAAAAGTATTCATAAGTCACTACTAGATATAAATTCAAACTCCCCCATTATAAAAATTAATTAATTAATTAATTAATAGCTCTGCTTAAAATCATTAAAATCTTTCTGTTTAAATATTGTCACAATCATTTCCAAAACACAATCTGGAAACTATTCTCTCCTTTTTCATTTTATTTATATTTAACCTTATAGTCTGAATTCAAACTGTATTTGATTCCAATCTACCAGAAGGTGATAAAAGCATACCTTAATAAGAGGATATAAGTAAATATCAGGACATAATTAAACATCTTTGTTGGACCGATATTTAGGAACTGAGGGATTAATTATTTTTTTTTCTAATGAATTTTCCTAACCTTTGGTCTGTAGCTGTGATTCCTCTTTATCCCCTAGAGATGTTGACCAAATGGATACAATTGACAGCGGCAGTTTGTTCGTTGACCTAAGGGCATTCACAGAAGCATAGGCTACCAGAAATGTCTGATAGACACGCAGATGCCAGACTGTTAAGATTTGTATGTGAATAACCGTTTCAAAACATCAATATGATAGCTGTCTAGTGTCAAAGGTAGTCAAGCCAGTTTGCAGGTTATGTGGTGATTTTTCTTTAAGCAGGTCAGATACCATGCATAAGAATTTATCATGAAAAGAAATAAAGAAGCCTGTGATTAGACAAACCTGCAAAGGATTTTTGTGGCAACTAGGACACAATCAGTGGTAAACAGAAACCAGAACAATTTGTTTTCCAAGAAGGGAGATTTTGAATTCTGAGAGGAGAACTGGAAAAAAATAAATAAATAAATAAATCTGTTGGAAACAACCACATCGTACAAAGAACACATTTGGATTTTAAACCATTATTATAACTATGCAATGGTTATAATGGTTATAACTTAGAACTTGCCAGTGTCTAATTACTATGACATAATTACTATGACATAACTCATTCGAGTGCTGAGTTACTAGCCATAAACCTGCATCTAATCCTTCTTTTCAACAGTTTAACCCCACCCACCCACACTAAGAGAAAGGGAATAAAAGACACCACTAGTCAATCAGCAGTGATAACACCCCCATACAATCAAGCAGCAGAGTGGAGGGGAGCATTAAGCATGGGGGAATATCAGGGTTATCAGAAATGGCAAAACAGATTAAGAACGGGTAAGAGCATAATAAATGTAAATATGCTGGGAAAAATTCTAAGCAATACATTAAAAAAAAAAATAAATCACACAGTATGAAATCAATATTTTTTTTAAGGAAAACAGTGTTGTCCAGTGTGTTGAGCACCAGCTTGAGTGAAATGACTTGGAGGCATAATGACCATTACTATTTTGTTTCCCATCAAATTTGGTCAAATCTGTACTTGTTTCTCTTTCTAAACATATATAGAAGCTGAATACCAGCTACAGTCAATAATTCTTAACTATGTTTAATATGTCTAGTTAAGATGTCTCTCCAAGAAAGATAGAGGTAATGAGAAAACTGAAATTAATGTTAAGCTTTTTCTTCC
This sequence comes from Anas acuta, assembly GCF_963932015.1. Classification (NCBI taxonomy): domain Eukaryota; kingdom Metazoa; phylum Chordata; class Aves; order Anseriformes; family Anatidae; genus Anas; species Anas acuta. The sequence goes on along the minus strand of NC_088979.1, from coordinate 199,778,898 downwards.
ATGCTGGTAAATGCATACCTTGGTAGATATGGTGGGCACTCTTAAGAAAGTTTGTTCTGGTTTTAGGGACAAATGAAATTCTATAAAATAATGCCTGCATTTAAAGAGAAATATTTCTCAAAGTAGAGCTATCTTTAGGAACGCAAAATGCTTCAGACAGGCTCCTATCCCTAGAGCTCATTGGCAAGTTGTTCAGTGAAGTGTTCATTAAAATTCTGCTGTGCATAACCCAGCTTCTTTCAGAAGTGATCAAAACAATCTCAACAGAAAATATGTCACAGGTCTATGGTAGACTGGAAAGAGACTCATTCTACAATAGTTAATATTCATGACCAGAGCGCTTGTAGGGGCAAATAAAGTGCAAGATCTGTTTCTGACTGACTCAGACTGTGGGTGTAACACTAGAGCCAAGTCCTGGTGAGTGCCTTAACCTGACTGATGAGAGACTGATCTCTCTCCTGTTTTGTTTCTTTGTTTGTTTCAGTGCAGAGTAGACATACTTTTGAATTGCCCAGAATTTTAGCAAGACAGAAGAATAATTACTTTCCATGCAGTCTTATTTGTCATCTCAGACTCTGAACAATTCTCTCTAATATAACTATTTTCACAGTTTTCTGAAGGCTTGGGAAATACTAATTGTCCCTGCTTTTCAGTTAGCACCTGACAAATGAAGGGGTAGGTCCAACAAAGTTTGCAGTCTATGCTGGCTAACTTTAAGGGTTTCCAGATTAAAAAAATAGCATCCAAGATCAAAATGACATGTGAACTACTTGTTTAATGCTGGGTAAAAGCCACATACCTCAGACAGAAGGTATTGAATAAAGGCCTATGTAGAGTCAGCTAATATACGTATTACATATGGAGGTTGTGTCTGAACTTCAGCTCTGAATACAGCAGGCCCTTCTCAGTCAGGTCTCCAAAGAAGCATATTTATGTAACTTGGACTGAACCTGGAATAGATGCTTTTTACAACACAGCTACAGAAGAAGGACTCAGTCACTTCAAATGTTTCATTTGTCCCCTGGTTAAAGCACTGTCCTCAAAAGAGACAGGAGGACATATTCCCCAAATGCTTCTACATTTGCTAAAACATGAAGAGATTAAGCTATCTGTGATCACTCCCAATTCCTCCTCCTAAGTTTGCAACTCTATTGAAGAGAGAAAATCAAGATGTATGTGTGTTTGTTGAAGGAGAAAGAATTAGCATTACTTTGTGGCATAATCATGTATAATGGGGTGCCCTTGTTTGAACTGCCTCCTCCTGTGTCTGTTTTCCATTTTCATCCAGTGGTTCTACAGATTGATTATAAAAAAGGCATGACAAAAATTTAAGACTTTTTCTGTGTCATTTGTATCTTAATCCGAGCACAGTGACTTTGTGTCTTCTTTGGCCCATGAGTTTTTTCATTCTTTCTAAGCAGAGGCACAGAGTGGTTTAGTGCTCAGAACACAATATTAAAAATGGGGATTGGAAGCTCCATCTCTTCTGTTTTCTCTGTGTGCTTTTAAAAATGAAGCAGCCATAAGCACTTCTGATTTTTGTGAGCTAATCAGTCCTATTGGCCTAGATATGCTATCTTCCTGATCGTTGTGATGCTGTCAAGGAGATGAAGCGTAGAACAGCTCAGTGTCCAAATGGCATTCAGGTATAGTGACAATAGATCTAGAGCTGCGAGACCTTGAAAATATCCAAATCTAAGGTACCTGGTTAGTGTTGAACTCTACTTAGTTTGGATGATACATGTATCCACCTAAATCTTCTTGTTCATAGAAAAAAATCATTGTTTTTAGAGATTTTCTAAGTGCTAATGTGAGAGATGTTGGAAGGAAGAGGAAACTGAGTCTCAGCTTTTAGCTATACAGACACAAAAATGAATTCTAGGTCCTCCTTCCCTTTTAGACAAAAACTAATACTACAACCTGGTCCTAAGAGGTATTGAGGAGTACTGAAAGAGTCAGAAACCATTGGAAGTTCAAAGCACCTTTTTCTAGTAAAATACAGGAGTCTGTCCAGCTTGTGCTGTACCTTTATTTTATATATATATATATATATATATATATATATGTGTGTGTGTGTGTGTGTGTGTATTTTTTTTTTCCCTGCCAGACAGATGGGAAACATTCTTAGCAGCCCTTGGTCAAGCAAGACAGGTTGGTGGTGCTGTTCAGCTACCACTAAGCATCCATCACCTGACTTTTAGGTATTGACTGTTAAATGATAGCTAGGAAGTCAGCTATTTTTGTTTAGAGTGGGAAAAGGCAGTGGACATTATCAATAATTTTCTAAAAATGAAGTATGTAAAGTGAGAAGACTCTGTTAAAACGCACATGAGGAGACACGTGCTTAAACAGCTTCTACAAAGATTGACACAACTGAAATTTGAATTAAGTGTTTCTAGTCCATAAAAAAACAACTTGTGTCTGCCTCTTGATTTAAAAAAGAATCCATAGCATGTTGATTACACTAATTATGGTGCAGTTGAATACTTTCTTATTCCTCAGCCACTAGGGACCAAAAACACATTGCCTACGGTTCTGTCTGAACAACGTGCTTGACTTCAAATTATGGGCATAGAGAGATTATATTTTAAGTAATTTCATACTCCACATAAGGAGAATAATGAGTTTTCATTGCATGAGATTCACAGCATGAAGTCTTCTATTTGAAGCAAAGCAATGCATGATGGTGTACTGTTGACACCAGGGATGAAAATAAAGGCACAGCATCCCACCAAAAAGGTCAAGAGGAGTAAAGTTAATTGAGAAAAGAAACAAAGAAAAAAAAAAAAGCTGCTGGTGGTGGGGGAAAAAGGGGTTTGGAGCCTTAGAATGATATATTGCTAGAGGAAGTGTGTCATGAGTCTCAAAGGATTTGGGTTAAGACATACAACATGTAACTGAAGACTCAACAGTCTCAAGACTGATCTAACTTCTCTGGATGCATCTGATGCCATTGTGAAAATGAAACTATGGCCATTGTAAAATGAAACTATCACATGAAGAGGTTTGTGAAGAATTCTATGAAAAACTCAGGAATATGCTTGTTAAAACTAACTTCTTCTTAGCATTAGTGTGAGCAGCCTGAGATTCCTTTTGCTCTTCCACACAAAAACCTCTTTTCCTGTTAATTAATCTATCTGCTGTCTCATCATAGCTGGAAGCTTTGATTCACAGTTCTTATTAATTGTCACATTAAGCACTACAGCCACAATACAGAATAGAAGGGAACTGTGAAGAGACACAACACCAGAGAACAGAGAGAAATTTTGAGCAGAAAGTGCTTAGCAGAGAACTGAACTTAAGGAGGAGCAATGAGTGTTCATAATAGGAAGAAATGCTTTTTTTTAAAAAAAAAAAAACAAAAAACAAAAAAAAAAACAACCAAACAAACAAACAATTTTCATCCTCTTCAGAGTTTTGAAGTTATATACATGTAAATACTGAAATACTGACTGGGCTTTTTCCTAAGGTTCTTTCAACACTTTGGTGTATTTGAGGCATTTGGTGTATTTGTGAACTTGGTTTGACAAATCAAAGACAAATTTCCCTTCAATCTAACAACAAAATGTAAATAATCTGTTGCTGAAATCAGTTAATCAGTTTTGCCTCCAATGCCTACCTCTATCCCTTCATATTTATTTCTGGCTTTATGTTTTAATTAATTAGGATACATTTCTTGCACAGCCTTATGGGTAGGGTTCCCTGAGTAACAATGAAACACTTACATTGGGATTAAATGAGTTAGCTGGGAACACAGGAGGAAGTCCTCATCTCATTTTCCTGTCCATCTCTTAGATTCCTTCCTCATAATCACCACCAAAAGTTAGTATGCCCAGAGTTTCCCATGTTCTCCATGGTATTCATGGTATTTTATGATGCAGAACATTGAAGAAGACTTTTATTCCCCCAGCCAAACTGCCTCACTTCTCTCCCAGAGTCTATCTCCCCTGAACAACCCCCCCAACACATACACACAGACACTGACACACACCCCTGAAAGAGCTTGTTTTTGCTTGTTCTTTAATTCATTTTTCCATAGTCAGTGGTGGGCAGAATTCATCTCATTAAATGTGGAGAACTGGAATTAGACATCCACCTTTGACCTAGTCACCCTGGGCTTTTTAAATAGTCAATGGAGACAAAAAGCCATTCTTAGAACAAAATTCATATGGAGTTTAAGATGAAGGGAATCACACTTTATAAGTAAGTGGCTATACCCAGGACAGTAAAGGTACCCTACAGGTCTCTCTCATGTTCATTACCAGTGAAACACATCATTGGAAGTTTTCCTTATTACGTTTTTATAATCTTCTTAAAACTGAGAGGTCCTACTTTTCAGCACACTACTTTGGTTATGCTTACCAGCCATTTTACAATGAATACTATTATTCCTATATGCAGCCTGTGTTCAAGAAGCTGGACACTAATTCATAAGTAAATATGAATTTACCTGATTTACAAGTAAAAAAAAATAAATTGCAGCATACAGTAAAGTTTTCCACTATGTAGAAATAATATTTAAAGCTTTTCTAAATCATAAATACACCTCTTAGGCAGACTTATTGTTGTAAAATGTGGTGGAATTTTTTACTTATGTAAGAGAGGTGGCCTTGCCTGTTAGTAATTTTCTGAGTGTTTTCAGTATGGTCATGATAATGTTGTTGCTTTCTTCCAAGTTTTCTTCTTCAGGTACTCAAGCTGTTTTGATATGAACTTATTGTTCATTGGAACTATGGACTAAATGACTTGGAAATCTTTTTGCAATAACTTGGCAAGGGTTATGAAGTGATTCAGTAGCAAAGCAGGAACAGGCACTCAAGCAGACTTGGTTCAAGGTCTTTCTCTGAGGCTCTCTGCCTGACTTTAAGTACTTATATGACCATCATCACTCAATCTTTCTTAACAAGAGTATTTTTCATTACTATTATTTTAGAAGTGCTTTGTAATAACTCAGGAGTACTGGGAAAAAAAAATGTTTTTTTTTTTTTTCTTTTTTCTTTTTTTCCCCAAAAATATATGTTTCCTTCCACTGTATACAATCTGTTTCTGTGGCAGTGGCTTGGGTTTCCTAGGAAACGGCTGCAGGTCAGACCTTGATTGGTTGTGTTGTCAGCTTGATTGCAGTGTTTCAGGCGGTGGGCCCTGTAAGTGCAGCTCCAAAGCAAGTAAATAGGGAGCTATCCAAGAGCTTTGCATTAGTGGTCTGAAAGAAACCACACAGATGGCATTTTGGGGGAGTATGTGACACAGGGGGCACCTCTTTGAAGAGAATAGGACTCAGCATGGGATTAGAAAAGAGCCAAATCAGACGTGTGGGCAGGACAGGTGGGAAGGAGGGCTTTGGAGGCCAGAAGCTTGGCTGCAGTAAAAACTGACATCATTTTAGTTCTTGTTGAGGGGGCATCTGATATATGATGCTGTGGTGGTCTGGGACCCACTGATGCTTCCGTCCTTCAGAAGCTGGGACCTGAACATTTTGTTTCATCTTTGACTTTATGATTCAACTGTAAGTTTTCTGAGAAACATGGCTACTGGGTAAAAAAAAAAATGTTTTCCACTGTAGCAGCTAGGTGCCACTAAATTAAAGACCACAATTATCAAATAGAGTAGCTGGATTGTTTCTTGCATCCTTCTGGGAGAAGGTGAGAGCATTGCCCAAAGGGGATGCTGCTTTACTTGGGAATCAGAGAACAGTAAAACTTCACAGGAAAAGCACTCACATTAGGGAATACAGAGCAAAGGTGGGAACAGCTGTTCTGGAAGGTTCCTTGAGCTTTGGTTCATTTCCTTTTCCACCCATACTAGTACGCGCACACTGAAAACTTTCTGTACTGATATGTGAACACAACCAGATAAGCAATCTTCCGGTTGAACCCCATGTGACTTTTCTAAAATATAATTACAAAAATACAGCCCTTCCCTTCCCTTCCCTTCCCTTCCCTTCCCTTCCCTTCCCTTCCCTTCCCTTCCCTTCCCTTCCCTTCCCTTCCCTTCCCTTCCCTTCCCTTCCCTTCCCTTCCCTTCCCTTCCCTTCCCTTCCCTTCCCTTCCCTTCCCTTCCCTTCCCTTCCCTTCCCTTCCCTTCCCTTCCCTTCCCTTCCCTTCCCTTCCCTCAGAATGAGGCTAAGTTTTAAACTTCAGCAGAAAAATAAGGGTGTGTACATCTAGGTCACTATGACAAAAAAAAATCTACATGCTGATTATTTCGTGTTCTGACTCCTTAATGTAATTGATAAACTCTTTATCAAGCAGACATTCCCAATGTCCAATAAGTAACTGAATCTAATAATTAAAAAAATAAAAAAATAAAAAAAATAGTGTTGCTTGTTCTCTATGTGTGCTGTGTCATTTGTTTTCTCCCTGATTCACAAGCAGATCACTTTCTGTTAATTAAGTAAAAAGTACTTAGTAGAATTGATCTGAATACAGGTCTAAGAGTACTCGCTAATTCCATTGTTAGTTTTAGGAAGCTGGTGGCAAAAAGCATCTATCAAGACAAATTTGTGGTGGATGCTGCAGGCACCACCCATGGTTACAGTCACAGTCAAGCGTCTGCAGTTTAACAGCTTGGCTGAGTGTCAGCTAAGTACCAAGGACTGTAAGCATGCTTCAGCTTATGGAGAAGTTAAAGTAACCCCACATAACCTGCTATGAAATAGGTTGGAAAAAAAAAAATCATATATTTTTTTTGCAGGTCTGCAAGACATAATCTCAATTCATCTGACACACAATAACCTGTTAAATTATGTTTAACAGACACAGCCCATGGTGATGGATGTGTTTCAGCCCATGATGACAGATCAAATCCACCTTGAAATTTCACAAGCTAAACAGAGAAGGGAGAGAGGGAGGGAGGCAAAAGACAGGGAGATGAGGAGCCCTTCTGGTGTCACACAGAAGGGAAGCAACAAGTTAAAAGGAGGAGCAAAACCTCTTGATTTCTTCTGTAGTGCCCACCCCAGCTGACAATGCTGCTCTTCTTTTAATAGTGTGTCACTCTTTTTCACACAGATGTGAAGCTCTCAATCAAGATAATCCTCCCTGCTACCTCACCTTCCATTTCCCAGCTTTACACAGGTAATATTAGTCACTGTCCTATTATTGCATTGTTCTATTTTGTGTACTCAAGGAACTATCTGCATTACAGTAATCTATGTATATAAAATGTGATTAAGAAGAGAAGTGAATGAATCAGCCAGAGTCATACAGTAAACAATCAAGGACATTTTAAACAAGAAAATCCATCAGTATACCACTCAGGTAGTGCCAATTAATGCTTTTTATTGAAACTTTCCTAATCCTCCATGTAGTCAGATTAAATGGCACATAAACTATTCTTTTCCTTAGTAATATCTTTCCCTAGGATACTTATTCCAGGCATTGCATTTGCTAGCATCCTTTCTGCGGTACATAGGGGGAGCTGTTGGCATAGGTTTATTAGACCAATCACAGTGAAAATTTTCCATTGCTACCAAATCCTTTATACGATTTCATTACTTTGACTGGAAAAATCATACCTTAATTAATATAGGAGTTTTTAAAATCTCATGAGTTTTAGGCACGTAAAGAAGATATGAACCCTAATAAGGTATATTCTGCATTTTGTTGGACATAACTTTCATTAGTATATATAATTCTCTCCAATACTCAAAAGTTCTTTACTGTTCAATAAAGTAAAATTAGGAATATTAGCTTCACAATGTACAAAGTATATAAAACATACAAGAGATACAATGCAACTGTAGACATTCTAATATATGTGTGTGCATGCAATTCTCTTCCATTATTTGCTATTATCTCAGGACAGTCTGAAGCCCTTCACTAGGAGCTGGGATCTCTGTCCTCAGCACATTACAGAGAAGAACATTATTTCTGCCTGTCACTCTGCTGACCTTCAGGGATTTTGTTCAGGCTGCTGCAGAAACAAGGGTCAGATAAGTATTTTAAGGGAGGTTGTTATCTCTAGGAAAGGTTTAGATGCTGTTAATTACCACTGTAAAGTCAGGGGTGTTCTTTTATTCTACAGTTCTCCTTCTTCTAACATGCACATAAAATTCTTACTAGTTTGTGCTCAGGATTAGTATAAACATTAGAGGTCTGCAAAAAGAATGTAGATTGGATAAATAAAACAATTACATCACCTGTCTTTAAAATAAGACAAGAAAGGATCAGTTAAGGCAACAATATTTTTTAATAAAGAAAAATAAAAAATGAATCTACTTCCCCCCCCCCCCTTCTCCCCCCAGATTTACAGAATATTTTACTAACATTTTTGCCCATCACCTGTGCTGAGATTCCCCCGGTCTCCAAATTCCACATGGTGATTGTAGTGCTGACAACCTCATGTCATGACTATTCCCTCCATAGCCCTAGCTCAGGAACACCATAACAGGAAGTTCTGTAAATGATAAAAGAAAAGTTAATTCCCACGAGACATCTGGCAAAACTGTTCAGGCTCAAAGCTTCACAATGCAAGTGAACCCTGGCATTTTTAGCCAGATCAACATTGAGGCTCTTAAGGCTTATATCAGAGCTGGACATCACAAAGAAATAACATTAACATTTTATGAGATCATCCTAAACTTCAGGAGCATTTTACGCACTGAATATGTTTTTCACATTTCATGCATTAAAAATGCTGCATGATAACCATGTGGTTGTTTAATTTCACAGAGAACACACAGATGTTAAGTTGTATGTACATGGTCACGTATTCATTTTTCATCTAACTAGTAAGTGGATTTCATTTGGGACAGAACAAAAAGAAAGTTATTTACCCTTCCAAGTCTTTGAGTGACCTCTTCATCTATATCAGGGAGAGGTTTGTCTACCTTCTGTGTAAGCAAGGTGTCTTCTATTTCACCTCAAATATGAATAAGATTTTGTTTACTGCTCGGTACTGTGCTGAGCAGGTATCGTAGACACCTTGATATCTGGGATAACAAAGACAACTGTATGACTTGTCTCAATCTGAAATTTTATATCTACCCGATACTTTGAATAAATTAAAGATATCTTTTCTTACTTGAGGCCTCAATTCAGCATGACACTCAAACAGAAGTTAACTTCAATGCATACACACTCCTTTTTTTTTTTTTTTTTAACAAGCAAACTATTTATTTTTAAGTTTAAATATACTTTCACACTTTTTGAATAGGGAACTAGACATTTTCTTACATATCAGCTTTGGCAAGTGCACAGCATTTGAAGCTATTTTGATCTATTTATTTATTCAGCAATTAGATTTTATTTGAAATGTTCTAAAAACAACCAAATGTTGTTGTTTTATATATGTATATGTATTCCTAATACAAAATTTGAAACTATGGTTCATCTAGAACATTTTGTGAAAGAACAGAATGGGACATTTAGTTTAGGATAGATGTACTGAAAAAAATAAAATAGAAATTTTTGTAATTCAGCCATTTCATGTTTGGAAGAAAACTAAAAGCTGATCTTAACTAAAGTGCTTTCATTTCGGTTCATGACACTAACAGCTGCTGTAATTGTAGTGTTGAGGCAAAGAAGTTTCTGTATTGAGAAAAATATATACTAAATTGTTCCTAAGCATCTCAGAAGATCTTTCTGTTGGCTTTCTTTACTTTCTGAGAGAAAACTTGAATAGTCACCATGAATTTATTTTTCACTGAACTCCATAGCAACAAATCACAAAATTGCTGAAGTACTTAGTATGGGAAAAGTCAAGGTACCCAGACAGCCTGTACAAATTGTTACTTGTCTATAAAGAGACCATGAGATAAGTCTGAGAAAGAGGACCTAAGGTGTTTCAAAGCATTATGATCAGACTGCTTCTTCCTTGCTCAGGACATGAATATCTGATGATTAATGACAGGCATCAAAGAATTATCTAGGAGAACAAAGTTGGATGGATTGATCTCTATCTGTAAATGGGAGATATTTTACAGTAACTGGAAGTACAATTGTCAAGGATTCAGGACACTAGTAGCTGGTAGGTGGTGTCAGAGTTTGTTTTGGTGTTTTCTCTTCTCTTCTCTTCTCTTCTCTTCTCTTCTCTTCTCTTCTCTTCTCTTCTCTTCTCTTCTCTTCTCTTCTCTTCTCTTCTCTTCTCTTCTCTTCTCTTCTCTTCTCTTCTCTTCTCTTCTCTTCTCTTCTCTTCTCTTCTCTTCTCTTCTCTCTTCTCTCTCTTCTCTTCTCTTCTCTTCTCTTCTCTTCTCTTCTCTTCTCTTCTCTTCTCTTCTCTTCTCTTCTCTTCTCTTCTCTTCTCTTCTCTTCTCTTCCCCATAGCTTTTGTTAAATAAACTAAAGATGCTGACAGTGCTTTGTGAAATCTTTGACACAACTAAAAAACTATGAGATATAGCTACTGCTCATCCTGACACTTTTCTTTGCAATTTATTCTAATTACTTTGTTTCATTCCCTTTTCCCATGACCCCACTCTCTGATAGTTTCTGATTTATTTAATCATAAATTCAGACTGTAAATTTACAGGCAAGGGATTATCCCTGTACTTCTGAATTCTTGGTCCTGGTTGGAAATGTTGACCATGAATTCACTTCTACTGTGAGGAGTCTTTTAGGATAGGAGAATTTAATTTATCAGTTATAGAATGACAGCATCATTTAGGTTGGAAAAGACCTCTAAAATAATCTAGTCCAACCTTTAATCTAGCACTGCCAAGTTGTGGTGGTTTTACCGTACTGGTAACATTAACATTCCAGCCAGACCCAATACACAAGTCCACCATTAAACCATGTCACTAAGCTCTCCATCTCACAGGTTTTGAAGACCTCCAGATACGGGGACTCATCTACATGTACTTCCCTGGGCAGTCCTGCTGCTGGCTTCTTGTTCTTAGTGAGAAGGAAACCATTGGTGTAGGAAGTTTGTACCAGCAAAAAGAATAAAAAATCCACAGCGGAGGAACTGTAATTTTTTTTTTTAAGATCTATAAATTGACTTAGATTATAGATCCATATATTCTGCAGAAATAGAGTGGGCAACCATTTCACTGCTTTTGTAGCCTTTTTTTACAGAAGTATGGCTATAGAGAAAATTCATCATATGCAAGTCTGGGAATACAGAGAAATGCTAAAAATAAATTGTTCTTAAGGTGCTTAATTGGAAAGAGACAAGACATAAAGCAATAAAATAAGCAAATTTTTTACCTTTAAGTGTCCAGTCGTGCTTCCAATAAAAGGTTCAAATCTGAAAAGGATGATTTATAGTTTACAAATAAGGAAAAATTTATTATACGAAAGTGATTTAAAGCAGAATTTAGATCATTATGTTCTATGATCAATATGTAACAGGTAAAAGCTCTCACTTTATATATAGTGGATGTGTTCTCCCTTTGTAAGACTGTATGATTTCAGAAGTTTTGCATTCTGTGTCATGATGAAACTAAGCCTTTTCAAAGGCCTTTTCATTTATGTCTTTTCAGGTGAAAGCTGTGATTTTTCTTACACTGTTTATTTTTTTTTCTTTTTCTTCTTTTTTTTTTTTCTTTGAGTAAAAAAAAAAATAAAATAATGAAAACCAAATACCACTTCACTGCACTTACCAACACATACACCCAAATTTAGCTCTACTTGATGTAGACTAGAGATTTGAACTTAAACCTCCTCTACCCTCTATGACAGCAAGAGGATACTGAGATGATTCTATAAGTCTTACTGATTTTCTCCTGTTGGAACTCTTCCATTTTGCTTGAATAGTACAATCACCTTTCTAGCAATTAGCTCAAGCAGTTAGAACAAAAGAAGAAAAGATGATAAAATTGATGGTTCAGATAGAAAATGAAAAAGACTTCCTTTTTCATAAAACCTCTTTCAAAGATTCATAATTGGTAAGTAAGCAAAAATGGACTTACAGGTTGCTATGATATTAAATCAGTTCTTTGCCATGCTATTTAGAAGAGAGAGTTCAAAGAAACAGAAGATGTGGCTATGCAGAGTGAAAAGAAATAAAATATATGAAAAAAAAAGGCTTTGTGAAGGTACATTAGAAACTCTGACAACTTATCCTCTTAAATGTTTTCATGTAGAGTCTATGGATATAAATCCAATTCTGCACAATCAACAGCACCAGCTCTTCAAGCAATATAAATCACTAGGCTTGTAGTTCTCAACTAAGTGTCTCGTTTAAATTATGCTTATTTAAATTAATACGCCAGCTTTAAAATAGGTTTCAGCATGTTGGTGTACTCTCATTTCTTTAATCTTCCATTTAAAATTGTCTATGACTTTATAGAAAAGCACTCATTTTTGGATTATCTTTTGAGGCATGCACTTCAGAGAGAGCACAGATGGTCCAATAAGGGGTATTTTGTGCTAGTCCCATAGCATAAGAGAAAATCAATTGCTTAGACAGAATTTAAAGAAGACTCACAACAGTTTGATACTGTCCCAAAAATAGTACATATAAACAAGAGTAAAACAAGCCAATCAATTGAGATAAATGTTGCCTCAATATTCTTGAATTTCAACTAAGTTTGAATCCTGAATCAAATCTAAATCAATATGATGCCATGTAACTTGAATCCAGACACTGAAATGGGATGGGATGCATACTTGGCATACTTGGGTCCAATACTTGTGTTCTAGGATGGACTACTGTTAGTAATAATAGCTATAATACATTGTTCAGTTTTTGTTACTCTTTGTGCTGTACAAAAAGTGACCTTAAAATATTAAATAATCTCCAGAGTTGTTTTTTTGTTGTTGTTGTTTTTGTTTTTGTTTTGTTTGTTTGTTTGTTTCACTTAAAAGCTACTGAAAATAATTATTTTATCCAAGGGTTGTACCATCTTTAACCATATTGTCTTAATATCTTTGAAAAAAAAAAAAAAAAAAAAAAAGAGAAAGAATCTTGTCATAGTGAGGTTTATTTTTCCCCATTTTGCACTCAGAGGAGTAAGAAAGAGATATGATGAAGTCCTGGAATATACTGACATAAGTTTCACTGTCATCAATGGTAAAAAGGTGTACAAGCACCTTTAAATATTAGTACCTTGCTACTGTGTTGCAGCAACCATTTATGGAAGAAAGAGCTAAAGAGCTGAGCCCAGGTTTCCTGAGTCCTAGGCTAGAATTCCTGTGTTCCAGTTATCCAAGAGCCACTAATAAAGAACTTAATCTGACTGTTGGGGATCCAGCTTTAAAACAGTCAGAAAATTAATATTAAGTTACTTGGAAAATATAGTTGATTATGCAGTTGTAAATAGGCTGAAGCTTATTTTAAGTAAACTGGAAACATGGAAAGTACAGGCATGCTCTCTATGATGGTTACATAGGTTCTTTTAGAATCCTGGATGCCGGGGGAACTGGCATCTTCAGAGTATAACTTGTCCTGTCTCTTTTGAGCACTGCTGTAGGATGGCATGAATAGGAATGTATCTTAAACTAAACACTGACTATTGCGTAAGTTAGATGAGGTGAAAGCAGCTCCTAATGGCAACAAAGACTTCCATATGAAGATCTTTTTATCAAAAATCCTATTTCTCATAAATTCATTACAAAAATTCAAGGCACGGAACTCTGGATTTCATTGTTAGATCTGAAATCTTTACAAAAAAATAATGCAAAAAAGTGTGGTTCTCTGTACATATTCAAGAAAGTATCAATAGAAAATCCACCAAATCATTGAGTTGCACATCAAAATTAGGCTACATGATAAAGGACAATATTTTATGACACTTGCAATTCATTTTAATATGAAAATGCCATTAAAAACCTAAGTTCTTCAAGATATGCAGTGCAGAGTTCATCATGCTGCCAAATCAGTAGTATCACACAAAGCAGTCATTGTTTAATTATTTAATTTTGAATAATTATGTTAATAATCTATCATTTTAGACAAACTATTGGCTCAATGTTTTCACAGTGCAGGGTCAACAACTTTGCTGTCCCTTTCTGCTACCACCTCTTATCTTTTAGACTGTCAACAACAAACTGGGTTTACCATAAACTGTAAAAATGCTAGAGTCCAAGACTCAGTGAACCTCTAAACAGGGCACTGGCAACATTTATGCTTGAGCTTGGACACCAGAGCTTGGACGCTGGTTGAACTTCTGAGTATAAGACTACTTCACATGACTTTTCCTTTGTTTTGTCCCTGACAACAGTGTTTTTATAATTTGTTAAGAGGTGCAAGTCCCAAGGCATTTCTTGCAAGTGTGCAAGAAATAATCCCATAATCCCGTTTCTGATACCCTGACATCTGAGTTCTATTTTCTTGTTTTCCTCTTCCTATAACATGAAAGTTGAAACTTTTCTGGAAGGAGATCCAAGTACTGCTTGGACCAATTCCTAGAAACACTCTTCTTCGCACAATGCAGCACAGTTATTATAAAGATACGATTTTCTTTTAATAGTTTTCCTAATAGCGTGTCACTCTCAGGATGCAGCTCATGTACTAATACGCCCCTGAAGGTTAGGCTTAGTGTTTCACAAAATTCTCACCATTTTTGTTTTGTAATTTCAGAGGATAATTGTACCCATAGTACAAAATCTCTTCAGTGTCTTCTGTATCCGCAGAGTTCTAGAGGGAATCCGCCATCTCTTTAACATATAAGGAGTTCTAAATATTAGTTTATATATTAGCTGATATATTTTCAGGGAAATGCATTAATATTTCTATTAATTATCTTTCAGTTGAATGATTTTAAGTGTTCCGAGGGTAAGTTAACTTCCCAGTCTTTGGCTTGTTGGATTAATTTCCTATCATATGAAGAGAGCAGAACTTACAAATTTGCTTTGATTTTTTTAAGCACAAGTCCCAGGTGTTTCATTTTTAAAAGATGTTACAGCAATAAAAATGTTATTAAAGTGTCTTCGTTCATGCTGTTATAGTTGAGGTTGTGTCAGCATTTCCATTACAAGCTCATCTTTTCCAGAGAAAATTCTCTGGTCCATTGGGTAAATAACACATGTTTTACTATGACACACATACAGAAAAGAGAGAAATAATCAAAGATAGCATTATTTAGGGTTTTTTCTTAATTCCATGCCATATATGTTGTGTTGTAATTTTTTCCCATTAGTCAATAACTCAAGTATCACCTGTCAGTGATTACAAATTTATTTTGTATCCTAAGCTATGTTAGTATTAATTTTATTTAGATTTTTGGTAATGAGTATCTGGACAAAATATATTTCCCATTGTTATCATGCATACTGATTATCAGCGTAATGCTTTGAAACAGTGTAACCCTCAGAACTGATGTAAAAATGGAGACTTTATTGGCTATGAATAATGGGTTAAAGAATTGAGAGGTAACTCCTGAGTTCTCAGAATTACTGAAACAAGATTCCAGGTCTCAGACTTTGCATTGCATTATGGAAGTACTACAAATCATAGGCTACTTCTGGGAATGAAGTGACATGCCAATGGCTGCAGAAAGAACTGTGCAAGAAGGAAACAGAAATGACGACATGCTTTCTCCTAGTCCTCTGCAGTCTACTATTTTTTTAGCTAAGGCTCCTTTCTTAAGACACAGCTCACAGATCTTTTAGATTCAGTTTTTGTTTTCAGTTACCCGTTGCTATGTCTATATACCATCCCCACTATTAATAATACTGTATCTATTAAACTGAATTTTGTTTTCTTCCTTTACTCTGAGGGTACAATCCTGCAGTTGAATGATCTTTTGGGTCATTACCATGACCCTGCCATACTTCTAACTCCTGCTTCATCTAACCTTGCAAAAGGCTAAGTTCCATTATATAAGCTTGGAAAAATAAGTGGTTTGAATTTCATGCCTGAACTCTTCACACAATATTTGTTTTTAAGAACTAACATTGTTGTTAATCCAAGGGATGTGTGATCTCTGAGTTTAATCACAGATTCACAGAATATCCTGGATTGGATATTCTCACAAGGACTCACAAGTATCATTGAGTTTAGCTTCTAGCTCCACACAGGACTACCTAAAAGTTAAACTCTCCGTCTGAGAGCACTTACTGAAGTAAGTGCTGTGTAAGTTACAGGCCCAGTGCTGTGACCACTGCCCCAGGGAGCCTGTCCCAGTGCCCAACCACCCTCTAGGCGAAGAACCTTTCTGTAACACCCAGCCTGACTCTCCAGTCTCAGATCCACGCTGTTCCCTCGGGTCCTGTCGCTGTCCTCAGAGAGCAGAACTCAGTGCTCGCCCCTCCACTCCCCTTGTGAGGGAGCTGCAGGCCGCCATGAGGCCTCCCCTCAGTCTTCTCTTCTCTGGGCTGAAAAAAAAAAAAAAAAAAAAAACAACAAAAACAAAAACAAAACAAAACAAACAAACAAAAAAAAAAACAAACAGCAATTTCAGCTGCTCCTTTACGTCTTGCCCCCTGGACCCTTCACCATCTTCATAGCCCTCCTTTGGATGCTCTCTAATGGTTTTTTGTCCTTGAATTGTGGCACTCAAAACTGTACACAGTGCTCAAGGTGAGGCCACACCAGTGAAGAGCAGAGAGGGAAGAGAGGGACAATCTCATTGCTCAACTGGCTCACCATGCTGTGCTTTGTGAACACATGCCAGGAGGCAAAAGGCATTTCCTTACAACTATGGTGGGTGAATGACTCTTCTGTTTGAGGACACAGATCACTAGTCTCCTGCTTCAAATTAAGTGCTAAAGTCCTGTCCTAAGCATCAGGTTTTTACATACATTTCTTATCCAAGATGAGAGTAGGATGAATCACATACTGGACGTAACCATCTCTTTGTTTCTGTCTATTACACCAGGGAGGGAATTTTGATGATGAGATTAAACTGGAAACCTCAGTTTTGTATTGTTGCAGTCCAAGCCAGATAATACTCCCTCCCTCTCCATCCCCCCTCCCAACCTCCCACCCTTTCTGCCTTTCTTACTTGATATAGTTTTATAACAGTAATGTCCAGAGGTTTCAGCTCTCATCTTATTTCTATTTTACTGGGGACCATACAGTTTTCTTATGAGATATCTTTGTCTTTCCAATCCTCCCTTTGTCAGTATTCATAAATGGACAAAGGAGTCAATCTTTACCCTCAGGTTCATAGATGTTTATATGTGTTTTGAAGATTTTCCTATCTCTGTTTGTCTAAATTAATTTCAAGATTTCAAGGTGCTTGAAATCAAGAAGTCCAAAACAAACAAACAAACAAAAAACACAACCAACCAAGCAACCAACAAAAAAAAAAAAAAAAAAAAAAAGGAAAAAAAAATAATGACTTAAGTATGAGTTCTAGTTGTTTTAAATATTTTTTCTTAAATCCACTTTTTTTTTTTTTTTGGATGAAATATTTTTGGCATTGACAGTTCTCATAAAGAGAAAGCTAATGATTTTCTTCTGAGCATAATATGCAGATAATTAAGGTAACATTTTTAGCAATCTGAAGTGTTTAACTGTCTTCACACAACATAAATCTTTTTTTTTTTTTTTCACTGTTCATATATTTAATTTAACCATGCCACAAAACAGTAGAAAGAAATATGATAGCTTACATAATTGCACAGCTACATTCAACATTATATATCTGAAAGTCTTTTTCAATCTTGGTAATTTTCTCCATAACTGGGCAATTTTAGATTTCTTTTTCTTCTTCTTCCTTCCTATATTAAATGTCTATGTCTGAACAAGACACATTTGCTTTCAGTTTGTATATGTGTATGTAAACATTGAGACACAGAAAAATATGCATAGTTCTATATGTTCTTTATATAATATTCATGCATATACATTTATATGTGTATATATGCCAGGGTATTTGCATATAAAAAATACAGTGGATATGTGTTTGTAAAGAAGTATTTAATCAGCAGTTACACCTTGGAACCATAATCATATAAAGTATCCGCTTATTTTGATGCTACATTGGAGAATGGTTATTAATAACTTTTTGATTATGTTGAGAAAAACTGCTGGTGTGAAGATAGTACAGAGATTTGTTCTGATGCGTTCCTGAAGACTGTTAGATTGTAAATCACTTTGGGGGCTGTGTGACCCTTTTGGAGCTATTTGGAAGGAATTGCAGGGAAGAAAGACAAGTTTAAGATGTTTTATATTGGTGAAAGAGAGGAAAAAAATAACAGAATGTTTCAACAGAAAGCACTATTTTTACTCCTTTCAGATCCAGGTACACCTGGATCAGAACTGTGGTTGCTGTTTGTGAGGAGCCAGTACATGGCAAGTCTGACTCAGCAGCTGCACTAACACGTATCATGCTGTTGCAAGCATTCAGCTGCAAAAAAAAAAAAAAAGGACAGATATTTCTGCAGTGTGCTTACAGCCACTGTTTCAGAGAACGGAGTTCTGAACTCAGTCTCTGTGTGCTTACTTGGAGATGTGCAATGGGGAGGACATATGGTGAGAAAGTAGTACACGAAGCTCCCGTTGCCCCTACTTTAGCCAAAACGCTTAAATGTGAATACAGGTGCCAGGGAATCTGATGAAAAGTATTAAAATTGGTGGTAGTACTCCTGCTCACACTTTCTAACAGAACAGTATTTGTATGTTTTAGTGGTTTTATTTATGTAAATTACCTGCTCACATTTTTCCTTGCAAACTTTCTAAAGCCCATATACCTTCAAGTTTTATGAAGTCTCTGATTGCTTTATATTTCCTTTTCAATAACTATCCAACTATCCACTGAAAAGTTGCACAGATTATATTTTCTATTTGTGAAATTCTATTTTAAGGATGCTTCCAAAAGTGACAAAACTCTTGCTGTCAAGTCCTCCTCTGAGCAGCCAAACTACCCTTCACGCACACACAGGAGCATTCCTGTAGATTTCATTTTCACTGGAAACATGAAAGGAATTTCATGCATTCAGGTTCAGCTGAGGTCTTTTGCCATTAAATTAATAATCTTAAAATTAAATATTTGTACATTAAAATTTTGTTTTTGTGAGCATAGACAAGGGTTGGAACTCTATGCTATTAACTATTAACATGAATCCTGCTTTGGAAGGGGAAGTATTTTATATGTGTCAAATTGTGGTTTACAGGTTGTTGAGAATTCAGAGCATCTTAGCTTTAGAAACATTTGAGAAACAGAGGAGTAATAATGTAATTTTAGCAGGTTTTTTAACATTCTGATGCAAATGAGGCTAAAGCTGAACTCAGCATGATTTATTGAGAATTTATAACATGTTCACTACTTTCCAGCTGCATCACTCATTTTAATCATATCTTTTCGTATACTTTTCAAAGGGGAAAAGGAATCATTGTCCCTATTTCTTAAGCAGGTGATGTCTGAAAGCATAAAAAAAAAGAAAAAAAAAAAAAAGTGATTTCTCCCATATTCACACAGAAGAAAGTCATCAACTAGGACTGAAAGCAGAACCTTTATAAATTCCCTTAATAAATTCTGTATAGGATTCAAAGGGAAAATCACAGATCCAGATCTATATAAACAGCCAAGGGTACTTAGATTTAAAATTATTAACCCTCCTGCTGCAATTCCTCTACCAACAAAACATATACAGTGTTCAACTGGAAACTGCAGAGCATGACAATCAATGTGTTGTTATAATACTTGTTGTTATGAATTAATTAGCTCATTTGCATTTATATAGCACACTTCATGCAGAAGCAACACATGGCATTATACACTTAAACTACATTACAATTAAACCAAACTTCTGCTAGAGAAGTCAAGACTCAGAATAATAATAATAAATAAGTAAAAAAAATCTCATAGCTCTGATGGGAAGCACCTTACAACAAAAGTGACAACAATAAATAAATAAATAAAAGATCAATTTTTAACAAAAAGCAACTGCAAGTCTCAGTTACAAGACGTGAATAATGTGTAAGTATTGTGATAACAACTGTGCATTTAACAGGAAGCCAGTGCAGTGTTATCAGTTGCAATGCGATAAGCTAATGTTTGTAAGTGACCATTCTAGATGCTGAATTTTGTGCAAACTGGGGACTTATACAGTGAATGGTCAAGGAAGGTTGCAAACACAAAGTGGCAATAATCCAACTGTGATGTTATAAAAAGTGAATCAGGAGCTGTGTATCCCACTGAGACAGAAATGGTTTTAACCTTCTAAATTCCTAAGACAGCTAAAATGAAGTCTGAACAGCGTGGCTCACATCAGCTGATTAGGAAATTAAAATTCTGAGCTAGAGAAATAATAATAATAAGAAAAAAAAAAAAAAAAAAAAGTAGCTAAAATCCAGAGTTTGACTTCTGACAAAAACTGTTTGCAATTAAAAGGTATATCATTGTGGACTGAAGTTATTTTTAGTGACATCTATGTGACTGTATTAAGGATATAGCAAAAAGGTCTTCTGGCACTCTCTGAGAAAGAAGGAAGGGAAGTCTATGAGACACCAAGTTATATCTCCAGAGCTGAAATACTCACCCCACACAGAAACTCTCATTTGTTACTCTTGGTGAATTGGCTGAGTCTTTTCTCTAGACTATACTTCTCTGGGCTGTTATACTGTCTTATTTATTCTTATGACTAATTTTTTGACTAATTCAAAGTCTCCCTTTCACACCATCCTCAGTGCTTTCAGTTATTTTTACCCACAGACATAATAAAAAGAAAAAGATTTATCACCCAGTTTCCTTTATTCTGACAACTTTGAGAGCAACAGTCATAAAACTGAATGAGCAGCAAAATAATAGACTCAGTCACCTGTGACCAAACACTTAGTTCAACTTCTTCAAATACCCTTAAGCAGGCCACATTTTTCTTGACTATACCCTGCTTTACTAAGAGTATTATGGTCATATTCTGAACTGATTTGTTTATGTATTCTTCTCTATAAGATGCTTCCTACTGGAACATGGAAAGCAATCAAAGTTGCTAAAGACATCCTGAAGTCTTGCCCAGGCTCCTCCAGAAGGAGGCCTGACTTTGTTACATCATATGTATTTCTGGAAAAGGCTGAGAGATGAAATTGTATCATGAGTTGAATTTGACATAAAGGTCAGGGTAATTTCAAAAACACCTAGCAATGAGATTTACAGAATAGTTTTCCAGAGGAAGCATCAGAATTGCCTTTGGTTTAATGCAGATATAAATAGAATGAACTATTTACTATGAGGAATAACAAGAGACATCGGAGAAAGAGGATGTATTAGTAGGAAGAAAATACGGGGTTGCTATGTATTCTTTGTTATATCTAATTCCCAAAAGTTTTAGGAAGATAAAAATTCAATTTAGTTTTCCAGAATAGTACATCTGGCAACGTCCCTTTTCTAACTCACTATGAGTTAGTTCTTGCAGTGTTTCTAATACAGGGGCCCACAGGACACTACCAAACAGTGCTATCCCCACTTCTTTGTGGCCGTACTGGTGCTCTCCAAGAAAGCTTGACAGAGACCAGAGTCCTTTAGAACCAGAGAGTTTGGAAAATCCTCCTATATTGGATATTAAGAAAAAGCTATTCACTGGAAGGGTGGTTGGGCACTGGAAGAGGCTTCCCCGGGAAGTCGTCACAGGACCCAGCTGGCTGGAGTTCAGGAAGAATTTGGACAGCACTCTCAGACATAAAATCTAATTTTTTAGGTAGTTCCGTGTGGAGCCAGGAGTTGAACTCAATAATTTTTGTGAGTCTCTTCCAGCTCAGGATATTCTCTGATTCTATAATTCTATGAGAGCAAACTGGCTAAAGTTAAAGCTCTAAGTTCTTGATCCATTGATGCTAAAGACAAAAGGATTTTCAGGATTAGCAATAAAAGGTGTTAGAAGATACGTTCCTAAACAAGATAATGTATTTAAACCACAAATGAAACTTTTAATTAACAATGTTTGGACAAAAAGCTGATGAAACATTTTTTTAAAAAAAGAACCATTCTCCAAAAGCTCTTAATTTTTGCAGCCTGTAGATCACAAGATCTACACTTTCACAAGAATTTGTGAAAATATATGGGGAAAAAACTTGAAAAAAACAATCAGAATCAAACATGCTTTTCAGAAAATATCTCACCAGCCAACCTAATTGGAAAGATAGAAGTTTTGTTTGTTTGTTTGCTTGCTTGCTTGCTTTTAGCTTTTCACAACAAACATACTGTCATCAGTAGGCAAGGGATTTCAAACCAAGACTATAACTGGTGTATCTCAGAAGCTGAAGATAATTCATGGTGCTGTAGTTAAAGTATTAAATTAAACTGCATTTGGATCACATTGATCATGTATATCCCAAGTATTCCATCAGATACACCATGTTCTTCTGACTGAATAAACCGCCTGTGGGATTTTGCAAATGTGACATTTGCTCTCTACTATTATAAATTTGGGGGGTTATGGTTACATAAGATAACTTTCTTCAGCTCTGCTAAGTAGTGATCCTTCATTGTCTTGATACAGCAGAGACCAAAAAGATGGTAAGTTGTGCCCAGCAACAGGTGAAGAAAGTCTCACCTTTCTTCACGTAACACAATCCAGGGAAGCTGCACGGTCACATATGGTACAGGGGTGACCTCTTTGCTTGAACACTGGCCCAGGATCCACACTGTGGGAATATGAGAGAACTTAAGGCATTACACCAAAATGAAATTGTAGCTGTATCAATGGTTATCAATTTGAGGAGCCTAGTGTAAATGTTGACAGCTATAAGAAACATATAAATGGATAAGCCAAACAGGGGATTGAATGAAACAAAATTTGAAAAAAGAGTAAATAACTCAGAAGAAAAAGGAAAACAAAACAAAAAAATAATAAATAAAAAAAAAAAAAAATAAAAAAAAAAAAGAAAGAAAAATGACAGGGAAGGGGAAAAATAGTAATCTGCACACCCAGGAAAAACATGTCAGAGTGTTCCTCCAGCCTTGCTGGCAATTTGGGCATGGAAAAATTACTGAAGGCAGATCATCATTATTAGAGCAAGAAAAAGATGTCCCTAATAACTGTGTTATCTGCCATCAAATCTCCAGAGACAAAAATAGACTCATTTGCTCCAAGGTTGCAGGGGTTACAGAGTGAGGCAGGAACCACAGAAAAAGAGATTGCTACCAGGGATTAAAGATCACAGCTGTACAGAGAGGAGGTGGAAACAAATTGGCGCTATTTCTAAAACCCTGATGAAAGAAAATGGTGCTTTGCTAGAGAAGGTGACAACTGAAAGATAAAAGTAGAAAGAAAATGTTTTAATATTAGAGCTGAAGAAAGTGTTAGTAATGAAACTGAACTGCAGTTTTGCTTAGTTTTGTGCTTCTTCACAAAGCAAAAGCTTGGGCTGTTTCTCAAGGTGAGCAATCCTTAGCCAATTTATTATTATCTTCAGGTGAAAATGGTATAGAGGGAAATGCTATTTCACTAGCTTAGATTCAACCCAGCTGCCCAGCCTGGTGCACTGGACTGTTTCACTCTGTTATTGAGTTACCTCAGGCCTGTTTACAGCAAAGCAAAGGAAAGGTTCTTGTTTGTAAGGGGCTGGAGCAGCCAGGCCTTGAAAGGTTCAGACTAAAGTAGGACACAGCCAACGGAAGTACGTGTAGGTGCTGCAGTGGCTATTAAATCTGATGACACGGCAGGTATTAAATTACAGGATATTAAGGATTAGACCACTGCAAGTAGTACTAAGTAGGAAAGTTTCTAAAGCTGGGATAGTGACAGACTATTATCGTTAGTGGACAAGACAGGTGGACCTAAAATGACTAATTACCAGTGTATTAGACTTGCACGCAAAATGGAAACCTTCATGTCTTAGCATTTGACCCTGAGAAATGGTAAGCTGGATACTCCCTTTAGACTAGTGGGGGCCAAGCACACACACACAAAGAAAAATGTGTCCCTAAATTTGTCCATTTATTTTATATTATGAATATAGAAAACTAAATGTAGCTTCTTAAGGTGCAGATTTTAAATAGCAATGGTCAAAGACTAAATAAAGTGTTGTGTTTTTTTTTTTTTTCCCATTAATTTTTATAAGATGCCATAAATATCCTGAAATATCAGCTACCTCAGATGTTGACTGCCTACTTAGTAGTGCTGACTCACTAAAACAATCAGATGATATTTACATACTCTACAGTATCATAACATCCAGTTTGCGTTAGATGAACAAAGTCTAGATGCCTTGAGACTAAAATTTATTCTCTGCTAAATCATTTGCCCTTCCTGCAGCCTCACTGTGTTTGTCCATACCAAGCGGACACATTACAGTGCTGGAGGGAATTGGGAGGAATTTAACGTATTGCTGAGTACTTTGTCCCATACAGATATTATAATGCAAGTAACCAAGTAGCTTCAATGAACTATTTTTATTTTTTTTTAGAAATGTAAATAAAGATTTTATATGTATAGATACATAGCCTGTAGTAAGAAAGAAGTATCCGTATAGTGATTTTGAATTAAAATAGTAGCCTTACAGTACATTAGCTGTGACATTTTCTTCAGTGAATGATAATGACAGGATTGGTAATGGATTAGGCCAAAGAGACAAGAGAAATGTCCTGAGGGTTTAAGGAGCTATTTATCCTGTATCTAGCTAGGCAATCCCAGAGCAGAAGGGGCCAATTTGTTATTTTAAGTGAGGTGCTGCGAAGCTGTAGAGCAAAAAGACATGTTCTGCTTGCTGCCAAAAAAAAAAAAAAAAAAAAAAGCTAAAATGGTTTAAAATTACTATAAATATTTGCTGTAGAAGGAACTTTTGTTCTCCTCAAGGTTTTGAAAAAGAGTTATATATAGATATATATATTTTACAACAATCAATCTATGTCCATTGAACAATATAGAGATTATCTATGGTAACCAGGGTTTGTTAAGTCCTTGCAACTAACCATTAAAATAAAATAAAATAATAAATAAAATAATAAATAAAAATAAAGTAAAATAAAATAAAATAAAATAAAATAAAATAAAAATAAGAAACATGTACATATATGGTTTGGCTGTTTTAACTTCTGCAGTTACTCACACAGGTTTCCTTTGAACAAAGCAGATCCTATACTTCCTGGGTCTTATAAAACTCAGGAACTGTACAAGCAAGACTATTGGTTTTGCTTAGGACAGCATTTCTTTCATTTTGCAAAACTAACAACTGTTTTAGACATTGGGGTTTCTGAGCATTTTCTCTGCCCATCTCATAGAAAAAGACTGGCTATTAGGAGCACCAACACCAGATACATGCAGTAGTAGCAATAGAGTAGTGAAAAGGTTGCTTTTACCTGAAGACTATCTAAAATATTCCTCCACTGAGGTAATTGTCTTGGCATCACAGCATCATCTTTGAGCTATCTACTGTAGAACATTCTTCAGTCCTTGTCATCACATTTTCTGCAGATAAGTGTCTCTCAAAGAGCAGCGATCCTGCATCAGCCAAGCCAGCAGAGCCCATGCTGTCTGTGCAGTGAATTCCCAAGGAAGGCAATCTGCTCCTGGATTCTAGCTCCTAAAAATGAATGTTTTTTTTTTTTTTTTTTTTTCTTATGCTTCCTGAAAATCCTGAAAGACATAACTCTTGTCCTCACATCCTCTCAACCATAAGAAAAACAAAACACTTAGAAGGGAATTTGAAAATCTTATCTTATGAGTTAGTTCTGAGTGATGGGCTCAATGTAGTTCTAGCAAAGACTATATTTCAGCAAGTTTTGTGGCTTGCTTACATGAGGAGCTGCAATTTTCTCAATTCCAATGCCATTTTATGTGCTTTCCCTGCCTGAAGAAACACAAATTCTGATTAACACTTTTGAAATGATCTTTCCCTTCAACATTTCCTGCAGAAATATGTTGGTGATGGATTTCTGCTGAACAGTTTTGAAGCATCTCTGTGCCTGAATTCCCAGTATATGTCATCATCCAGATTCACAACTTCAGTCTAAGTTGTTTTATGAATGGTCTTAACTACTGAATGTCACTCATAGTTCATCAGTTCGCTAGGTGTCAGACCTACTGTGGATGTTTTCCAGGAAAATGCTGTTAAAATAAAAGTAGAAAGAGAGTTTGAAGTTCTGAATAATTACCCACGTTATATTGCTTCTTAGAGATTACTCACCATTAAACAGATTTAGGTCTTGTTAACTGCAGAAAAGAAATTGCTGAGATTCTTTACGTGTACACAGGGACACACTTGGTTCCATGCAAAGTACCTTATGTGTTTGTTAGTACTACTTCCAGCATACAGTAATTAAGATTTATATTGCTTGAGGATATTTGATGTTAATGCTGGAAATTATACTTTTCTGTAATTAGAAAGTATACAGGGAAAAAAAAAGAAAAAGAAAAAGAAAAAGAAAAGAAAAAAAAAAAGAGAAAAGAGGTAAAGAGGTACACTTGCGACTCTATACTTGTGAATATGTCACTGTTATTTATATTTAGTTTGACACTCCAGTACAAAGGTTTGATCAGATAGCACCAATCTGCCTTGGTCACGAACATAATCAAAAAGAGATTCATAGACACAGAACCCACAAAAATTTAGAGAGTTTTTTATTTTAAAATAAAATTTAGTTACAAGAGAAACCTCTTCAGAGTGAATATAATCATTGTTTCTATTTCATAGTACTTAGTGTGCAATAAAAACATCTCCACAGGGAGAATCTATGGACTACTAAAACATGAAAAATCTATAAGAAAACTTCTAGTTTGTTCAATATTTCCACAACATTCTTGTTTTAAGATCAGAGCCTCTCTGCCTTTTTTTTTTTTTTGAAAAAAAAATCATCGTTAAAAATAATAATAATAATAAAATCAGCTCCTCATTGTTTGAAGTAACATAATTGTGAAACCTCAAGGAAAAGAGAGAAAAGAGAGAGCAAAAAATAAATAAATAATAATTTTGATTAATATATTTAGGATATATCTTGAGTTGCTTCTCTTAGATTTCTTAGTTAGAGGTCCAAGAATCTATGTATTACTAATGAATGCAACACAGCAATAAAAGACTAATAGATTTGTAAATATCTTGGTAAATATCCTTGTTCCTACCAAATCAGGAAAGTGTTTCACAATTAAATTACAGCAAAATATAGAAATATAAACTGAGAAATTTAACTTTGAGATTATCTGGGACACTTATGACTTAGAGGACTTAGAGAAAAGACCAGATCAATGAATTACCACTTAGTTCACTCTGTAAAGGGGAGAACAAAACTCTTTCAGATGGGAATTATATCTGCAACAATTTAGCTTTGCTTTCTAATTCAAGAGTCAGGCTGTGGTTACCTTGTTTTCAGGTTCTGGGTTATGAAAATCTTTTGTAGTTATGGATATATATATAGGCTTGTTTGTTTAGTTAGTTTGCTTACATAATGTTGACCTGAAAACTGAACCACAAGAGCGTTTTGTTTGTTTGGCTGTTTTTTCTTTGTTGGTTTTATTTTATTTTGTTTTCATTGTCTCAAGACTGTGGCCCCTTACATCTGCCATTTTAAACTACCTAAATTGAAATTTTAATTTAAGAAGGAATGTTTTAAGGGCTCAAATGATATTAAAAGATCAGAAATGACACCCCCCAAAAAAAAGATTCCAGTACCACAGCTATGTTCCTAATGTCTAGAAACTACTTTTTAATTTTGTTATTTTATATGTGGATGAGATCAGAAGTGTTCTAGTAGTTTTTTGTTCCTTTTGTAGACTATTATCCTATGCAAAGAAAAGGAATTCCATTGAATTTACCTGTCTATTCCTGCCTTTTACCCTAATAAGCTTTGAGTCTACTGATTACTTTCAAACAAATTTGACAGAAGCTTTGTAATTTAAAAGAAAATTAAATTCTTGTGGATTTTATGAATTTCACCAATAAGATGGAGGACACAGGTTAAAACTAATGAGGAAAACAATCAGAAAGTACACAGCTGATAAATATTCTATTTGGCAGTAGTTGTGGGCAATGAGCACATTAAGAGCTCCCAGCTAGCCGTACTATCATGCTATCATAGTCTGCTGCTAAAGTTCAGGGGCTATACAAGGGATAGAGGGCAGAGTTGAAGTTATGTTGTAAGAGACAAGGAAGAAAAGGTAAAATATGGTCCATCAGAAAGTTTCATTAGCTCACAAAACTATTTGTTTTTAATAGTAGAAGCAATTCCCTGAGCTTTTGAGTGTCACTTGTTTATAGGTAAAGAACAGTACAGCTTATATGAATACGAAGGACTGTTAATTAAATCATGGCTGATCCACTCTGGCATTAAAATCTCTCCCAGGAAGAATACACCCCGTGAAGACATTCTTTGATTTATATCCAGGAGAATTATAATAACCTAATATAATGACACAATGTGAAAACTAGTTTAAATTGCTATCTACGAGTAAACAACTGCTTAAAAAAGAAATCACAGTCATGCAGGAGCTCCCAAAGAATGAGAAAAAATGTAGGAGATAAATAAAATTTACCTTCAAACATAACAATTTCCTTGAAGTAAAAAAAAAATCTTCAGGAATTTCATAAAATATCCCCCAGATAAACTGTGATTCCAGTCATCCTGAATTTTTTAATACACTACTCAAAATTGTGATATATTTTGTATTATAAATAAATAGAGTCAGTCCATGTAAAACCATAAGAAAAAGGGATACCACATCTTAGGAAATGTCCATAAACATAAAAAGAATCCTCTGTCAGGCAGGAACTTTTCTCTATCTTCTATTAAGGCTGCTCCATTTCACCCTGAACAGAGAGTTATTCCTTTACCATCATCTGGAATCCAGACATGCAATGATTTAAGTGACAATCCAAACCACCAGAATCCAGATGACTTACTCAGTAACTGTTTGAAATCTTATTTGCATAATTATTTTTATAGTATGATATAAATGCTATGGTGTTTCCTAGAAAAACTTTCTAGCTGGTGGTGTGGATGAACATCTTAAGATAGGAGAAAGGAGACAGCAGGGAGCCAAACCGTGGTCTGCCATGCTCTGGGCTGAGTTCTGTAATTTCTGAGTTGCAAGGTCTTCCCTTTTTCTGGCTTCTTCTCCAGCAAGGTTTTATGAATATAACCTTTCATTTCCATTTTCTTTTGTCTATTCTGCAAAACCAAAATATTTCCTCTCAGGTTGAATAGAAAGTTTCATATGCCCCTGACTTTTCTTTTAATGTTTGGCTTAGGAAATAAAACAAAATAAATTTCACTCTCGATCAAACCATTTGTTTGTTTGTTTATTTATTTATTTCTAGTTTGACTGTGGAGAGGAATAATCTATTATTTATATCGCCATCCACTACATACACAGCTTTCTCTCCAGGGAGGAGATTACACAAAGAACAAACCACCTACGACAGATGTTGTTCACCTTCTTTCATATACTATCGGAAGGTTCAGATTCTTCCATGGTGAAACGGCCATACATAAATACAGAGAGTGGAAATTGTAATGGTGTTCCAAGAAGGGGAAATAGCTTCTGTAAAGCATTCTGCTTCTAACAAATCACCCAAGATGCAGCAACATCAAGGTAGGGAAACCACTGGGACTCAACTTTGCATGTTACACCATGCTTCCTGATTGTACCCCCTCCCTGTTTTATACCTGAATAATACTTATTTTTCAAGTTCCTAGATGAATACTGCACAGGCCAGCTACAGGACCCTGCTGTTTACAACACTGTCTAAATTCAAATCATAGGTAGCTGAAGCAGAAGGTGCCTTAAATTAAGGGAATGTCAAAAAACAGTAAGTAAAAATGTATTTTCCTTAACACAGAATACAATTTAATTCATTAAAAACAGGTAAATGAAGTATAGTTGAGTATTATGAGTAAGACAGTAACAGTACCTGATACATATTCTTGTGTTCAAATAGTCTTTGAATAACTTTGATTTACTAATTGAATACTATATGTGTAACTAAGATGATTCTGTCCTCTGTTCTAAATTGAAAGCCTTCCTTCAGCACACATTTTCAGTATATTTCCTTTTAGTAGTAGTTAGGAGATTAGTCATAGAACTTCTCTGGGCAAGTCCTCATTAGAAAACTCCAGGTTGCCAAAAATTAAACTGTCCATAGGAAGGTTCATTTTACATGAACTTCTCTACTGAAATACATTTTTAAAATGTATTATCTCGATATTTCAAGCAAAGAAACCTAAAATATGTCCCCCAATGGCTGTTCTACATTATGCTCACTTGCAATAAAAAAAATAATAATATATAGTAAGAGCTGAAATAAAAGTAAGTGTTGAGTGTACTGAAACCATAAAAAGAAACAATTCAGCAAATGAATTGTTTCTACAAAGAATTATTTTCAAATCACCTCATGATCACCATGATCACCATCATCACCACAATTTAGCTCAATTTTGACCAGGAAAACTCAAAATATTAAAAATGTTTCAATTAGTTGATATCTTACAATTTTCAGCACTGGGGTCTCCTATGAACAAAGCTGCTTTGGAAAATTTTCCAGGTGAGGACAGACAAATACTAAACATCAAGCACCAAGCACTTAATTACTAAATTAGTTGAAATAAACTCATTTGATGAAGAAACAGGAGAAAATTAATTAAAAATAGGGAGAGTTAAGTACAAACATAGATGTAGCAAGATGGAAAGTAAGGACCCTGGGTTAAAAATTCCAGGTTTCTTCTAAGCCACAGTGCTTAATGCTTGCTTATAGAAATTAGTCCCATTTTTTGTAAGTACTGCAAGATATGTCATTTCTTACTGTGAGAAGACTTATCCATCAATAGGGCAACCTATCTGGTGTCCCACCAAACCTGTGGGACATTCTGTGTGTAGGTTGCTTGGAATGTAAAATTCAATTTGGGAACAATTTCTGCTATGGGACACAATACCTATAATAAAATACTAACCATAGAAGCAAAGTTTCTGGGGCAATAAAAGTGGAGATGCACTGAGGAACTCACATCCAAAGCAGTATTTGCAAATAAAAATATCTCTTTCTGTTGAAGACAATGGCCAAATTCAGTCTGAATACACAGGAAGAGCCAGTTGAGCCTTTAGCAATGCTGATTGCTCCATCCCCAGTGTCTTGTCTTTCATTTACTGGCAAAGAGCTACAACAGTATTATAGTGTATTAAATCTATTATGCTGCTACTTTCCTAAGATTAAGTATTGTCTTTTATTTCTGAATAACTGTCAAGGCTTAAGTCAGATTCAATCAAAAGACATTTGGCCATTTTACAAGACACCTGTCCAATTAAAAGAAATTTCTTGACACTCACGTCTCAGTCTTCTTGAACCAGAGAGCTAACATTTAAATGTTCTGCAAAGATACTCCAATATTACACTGTAAAAAGTGTGTGAAAATAATGTTTTACCCATGGAACCTGATTCATCCGTGTAGAATGCTTAAGCAATATGAGTATGAAATAAAATCCTCTTCCTTAATAGGAAAGAAAAAAAGCTAATTATTTGTCTCTGCAGAAAAATATATATATATACATATATATACATATATATATGTATTAATCTAAAAGCTGCGCACAAAATATAAATCACAAAGTGTCAACAAAACATTTAAAACGCTCTCCTCTTTACCTTCTCTTTATTCTCTGATGATTCAACTTGGCAAGATCATTGATGCTGTTCTGGTGTAAACCCACTAAAAGGTTTTAGACTTAATAAATATGGACCGTCGTTGGAAGTTCAGTAGGTGCTAAGAAGCACCAGCATCTTGCTGCTTTCTTAAAAGGTTATGTTCCCCCTCCACAGGAGTCTGCACAGGATCTCAGGTGTCTCACACAGGGTTTGCTTGTCATAGTGGATACCTAGCATTGAATTGGATGACTGTAGGTCAATGTCTCATTTTGTGTATGGAACAAAATGTTCATGCTCAGAAGTTGCAACATAAAGTGACAGTTTTATTCTACATATCCTTTGTGTATCAATTGTCTATCTAAATTCAAATGTTTTGATGAACAAAGAGTAATTGTATCCTTCTTAACCATTCGGGCTTAGTACAGCTATGACAAAATGCACAAGATTTAGTTCTACCTTTTGTACCATCTGTGACATTTTAATACTGAATTTTTCTACCAGGAAAGTCCCAGGATTTAGTATTTTTTTCAAACATATATTTAATTAGATCCAAAATCACTGAAACCAATTGATTCAATATCCTCAGAACCTACAGTACTGTCTGTGGAAGGCAGTCTTCAAAATATTGAAGATATGAATGTTGTAAACCTTCTATAAACTCAGCTCTTGATAGTATTCTCATAAATTGTTCAATAAATCAAGAACTTGTGTTGTGAGCATAATCTATATGGGAAAATTGGATATGGTCCTGCAATCGTCATTTGACTGCAACATCTCAACAGATAAATGTCATACATTTCAGAACTGCAAGTGAAAATAAAGATCTAGAAATGGTTTGCAGGCAGGAAAAGAAAATAGTATCTGAGTGATTTATTTATTTATTTATTGTCAGCTCTGGGATGAAACTGCACATTGTAAGCATCTGAGACCCAGAAGTACCTCACCAACTATGCCAGCCTCAGAAAGCAGCTGCTTGCTCAATTCCTCCCCCAGACAGAGATTTGATTACCCATCTGTACTCATTTGTCCTCACAAAAAGTGCTAGAGAAGTGGAAATAAAATTCTTGGAAGCCTTGGAAAGTCCTTGTTGATAAAACTCAACCTACTCGTCCTTCCACATAGAATATAAGAGAATTTTAGGTTTGTAAGTTTTATAAGGATTTTTTCTCAATCATTCTGGAGAGTTCATGACTGAGGATTTAATTTTCTACTATTCAGTGAAATGTTTCCCTCTTAATAAAAAAATCCCAATAAAAAGGAAAGAAACGATGAAAAAAAAAAAAAAAAAAAAAAAAAGCATTGTATTGTACTATTCTTAAAGTTTAAATTCCAAGGAACTTTCTCAAGAGGTTGCACAGTTACAACACAGTTACAAAATGTCAACATGTTTCTGGCAAATATTATCATTAATTGATGACTCAGTGTGGAAAACAAAGAAGAAGTTAGACAAAAACACTGTGAATTTAATAAATGATAAAGGTTTATAGTCTAACTTGCCTTGTTTTGTAAGACTGTACTTAATTTTTGTATGCATACATCCCAGTCTTTCAATTCCTTGGACTCTTGACTGAACAGACATTATTCTGAGACTCATTCTCCTTTCAGAATCCTACTAAACTTGGGGGACATATATCTGACTTACTGTAGTCCTGGATAATGTAAACATCTAGTCATCTGGTCTCTCCTTATGAAAAGGGTCTAATGTCAAATTATATGATCTTGAAATCAGTGCCTGAAATAACTTAGGTAAATTGTCTCAGAAGTGCTCATTTCTTCTCCACTGATTATGAAAAAAGTCACAGCTCATAGGGAGAAGTCCATATTGTAAACAGATAGTTATGTGATTTGATTCCCACTTCTGGTGGTTATAGCATAAAAGATTTGGGAGCAGATATTTTTTTTTTTTTTGGAAAATTATATCTCTAAGCAGGAAGAATGGGTTGCTATAAAATGTGTCTGTGCTGGTGAGAGAACACCTAGAGGGACTGCTGTGATTCCAACATTTTGTAAAGAGCTGCCAAACAAACAACAACAAAAATCCGATTCCGTCCTGGAAAAAATAACAATGCTTTCTACAGGGAGATAAGGCATAAGCAGAAGCTGTCCAAAGAAATAGTATTTGCACATCCATACACATACATATAGGGTTCTAGTTACTCTGTTAATGCCTGAGCAAGTTACAAGGCTTCTTTTATATTCCAAATCACAAACTTCTTTAAATATGCTGTTTGGTGCTTGCCATCACATCTCTACTTCTTGTTTGTATGCAATGCTCATCCTCAAGACTTTATAAATGTAACAATTCCCTTTATGAGGACTGATAATAGGATTGTAAGTGAGTTACTAGAGGGTGGCAAATAGCAGAGCGCATTAGTTCATTACAGTGCAGATTTATTTCCATAGTATATCCAATTTCTTTTCTTCACATTTCCTATCTTCAATGTGGGTTGTGATGCTAGTCCTCTTTGCTTTAGTGTATCTACTATGGTTGTCTTGTACAAGTAGCCTAGAAACAGAGGTCAAAAAAAAGAGGAAAGAACAGATGGTTGGAGGCAAATCTGGGTGAACAAGTTATTTTTTTTCTGTCTCTTGTTGTGTCTCAGAAGGTATGAGGATTGGAATGAAAAGGAATTTGTAGCTTGGTGTCTGTTGTGGGTTTGCAGACAAATTTGTTTATAAGTTGCATACCACTTAATCCTTCAAAGGAAACGAATAAACAAACAAACAAACAAACATTATTTTTAGTCTGGTATTTCAAGAATGTAGAAGAAAAAATCTACTTGTACCTGGAAACAAAAGTGTTTTAGAGGCAACAAGCCTCTACAAACAAACATCATAACTTTGTGCTATAAATGATTCTTCACTAATAAATCTATTATAGTAAATATAGCAGTTGTGACATAATTCACAAAGAAGAACACTTCAATTGAAAGCCTCAATAAGAACACAGCCCTTCTGAACTATATAGGTGCACAATACTACAGGGGCTGGGCTTCATCTCCTACTGTTTTTTTCCAGACTTTTGTGTACCACAAAAGAATGATATGAATGTGGTAAAAATGTAAAGATGTAGTAATAAGAGACATAAACTCTAATAACTACCTGTCTGTTTTTCACAGATCTTCATTTGTATTTCTTTCCTAGGCTGGGAAAGCCTATGGACAAAATTCAAGGAAATTAAATAGTCCAGTGAATTACCTGTGCTTTTGGTGCCCTTGTTGCCATCAGAATACATTTTTTTCTTAATGGTTTCTTAATGATTTGATCTTTCTTACTTGTGAAATAGCCAATCATGGAACATTACAAAGATTTTTAAATATGATAAATGTCTTCATCATATTTTCTAGTGTCCACACTACCACCACCACCACCACCAAAAATTGCTGAGCAACAACAAAAATCACATTATATGTTTATTTGACAGGACCTTCAACTTCAAGGCATCACCACATAAGGACTTACTTATCTTTCTCTTCTTTTTAGGGTTTTCATATTTTATTAGACTGAAATATGTCATCTTTCTAGATTTTTTTATGTTTGTATGAATCCACACCTTCCAAATGCATACACAGTCTACTTCAGAACAGCATCAGACTGGAAAACTTTAAGTTAGTAATATTTTTTATTATTATTATTATTTTTTTTTTTTTTTTTTTTTTTTTTTTGCTACAAGAGCAATGCACAGCAGAACAGAATCTCATATGTGATAAATTAGCAAGCTTGGTTGAATCTTTATTTGACCCATAGCAAATATTAAGTGAGGAAATTGCTGTTTGATTTGAATGAATGCTTTATACATCTACTGAATAGATCTACTTGACATGCTGCTGAACAAGCAAGGGTTGGACTGACCTCAGCCCGCTTTAGCTGCATACATTGAAGACAATCCCATTCCAGCTGTCTGTTTCACCTCTCTTTAAAATCAGTGGAGTCATGTTCATTTTTGTTATGTAATTCCTAAGGTAGATATTTAAGATTTGATTCAGCTGCCTACACTAATCTAATGAAATCTGAGATAACCTGGGATAGTAAAGGCATCCACATCCACTTTGTTGTCCCTTCAAAAGGGGCAACAAAGCACCTAGAGGAGACCTGATTGGACTAAGTGGAAGGCCCACTGGGATACACTGAACATCACAAATACACATTATACACCTTAGTTTGAGTAACAGAATCAAGCTATAAAGTAGCTCTAATGATCTGAACAATATAATTTGGTGTTGACCACTGGTGGTGATTGTATGGTAACCTAGATGTAGGTCTTAACTGTAAAAATTTAAGGAAGGAAATACATCTTAGAGAAGATAATGGAGCATCTATTAGAGGTGGTAGTGATTGCCAATATGTAATATCTGACACAGTATTCAATCAAAGATGACAGAAAGGGCAAGCAATGCACTAATTCTTTAGAAAAAATAAAGCACAGACACTCTAACTTATTTCTCAACAGAACAGATGCATAACAGAATATCTGTATGATATTATTACTAAAATAAAAAATAAATAAATTGTTCTGCTTCAGAAATTCAAATTTTTGGTGAAGATGTTGATTCATTAGTTTATCTAAACTGTTGTCCATTTGAAAAAAAGTGTTGTCCATTTGTTACCCAAAAAGTTAAAAATCTCAGTGTAGCTAATAGAAGTCTAGTCAAAACTGTTCATGAACTGTCCATATTCATGTCTAAAGCACTGTGAGCCAAATCTGTTCATGTTCTGTTGACTGCATATTTATATATGGCTATTGAATTTAGATGATAAATTCAGGAATTAACATCTAGATAAAAGTCACTAAATGCAGACAAATTATCCTTCAAGCCTAATCCCCTCCAACTTCTCTTCCCTGTTTCTCATCCTCTCAGCAAAATCAGAACACGTATTTCCTCTCCTCCATCAAAGTTCTCTAAGATTAGTTTTACTATTAGAAATAGCTGAGAAACATGCTAGAAAAACTCTTTCCCTTAAAAATATTTTTCCTACAGAGTCAAAATTTGTTAAATATATATATTGACCAAAATAATAGAAAACAAAAAATAAATAGTTTTACAAGGTGATAAGTTCTGAAGAAAAGTCTTTCTTATTCTGTGTCTGTGCACAGTGTTCAATGGAGCCAATTTCAAATGGAGATTATACTGTGAGATACTGTGTAACTGAGAGACAAAGGATGTATTAATAAATGCATTTGGTTTGATAGTCAACATTTTTTTAAAAGTCTTTAGGCAGCTTGCAGTCCTTCAGTCTGGATTTTTTTTACTCTTCAACAGAAATATGATTGCATACAAGTGAATTTTGCTGTGCTGGAGAATGAGACTTTCCCTACTGTTATTTTCACAAAATGATGGAAGTTTTGGATTGATGAAAACCCCTCTACTTCTGCATAAGTGCTTACCCCATATTTCTTATGAACCACAAAGTGAGAGGCACAGCAAGTAGTGGAAAAGGCTCAGCTGGTCAAAATCTTTGCTTTTATGTTAAAATCCGTTTATTCTTGAGGGGCAAAATGCAATGAAAATGAAAGTCTGTATAAGTATGTAGAACCCCAGTAATTTAGTCTTCAGCAGGTCATGTTTGCTGCACAGGCTTAAGAGCTAGTTCACACTGTTATTGAATAAAAGCAAAAAGTATAGTTACCATAGCAACGGCCACAACACATGATGCCGATATTTCCCTCTGAGATTTTAAAGCCCAACACATTTTTAAGGAAGCATGCACTGAAATATCTTGGCTACACTTGTTGGTCTTGTTTGTATTTTATTAAAATGTACTAATTTGAAATATTCATCAGCAGCTATTTCTGCATAGTCTATTGAAGAAGACCAAGAAAGAGGTTGCAAGAGTACTAATTGTACATAGGTACTATGCAGTTTAATTGCCAGCTCTTATTCAAAATACATATTTTTCAGGTTATGCTGTGTTTGCAAATAGGAAAAAAAAAAAAAAAGGAAAAGATTAAATAAATAAATAAATAAATAAAAAGTCACATTTCCCAAATCAGATAAGCCATCTTTCCATCTCGAGCGGTGAATCCAATAACTGTAGCAACAGTTCTGTAGGTAGAATCCCAGAATAACTGTTTCCATGTCTATTCAATCACTTTCCTACTGTCCCATTGATTATCTCCAAATGGGAGAGTGAGACTGTAATATGGGTTATCATTAGTTTAAAATCAGATGTAGGAACTTAGAGTTCCTACATATTCTTAAATATATTAACCTCATATTAGCTCATATCAGTTGACAACTTACAATTATAATTGAATGAACCGCTATGGAAGAAACTATATTTGTAATGCAGCTCTTTCAGAGGACAAATACATTAAAAAAAGAAAAAAAATTGTCTGTTTTGAAAAAAAAAAAAAAATCTGGTTAATCCATTTGGAAGAAAACCTAAGGAGATAACCCCAAATGCCATTGTTTTGGCATACAGAAGTTACAGCTGGCAAAGAAGTGTATTATGAAGCATAGTTTTATGGGTAACACAATCATCTGGAAGTCCATGAAATTTTTAGAACAGTTCAAACTTTACTTTTACTATTACTTGCAGAACAGGATTAGTATTCACTGCAATTTTAATCAAGTTCCATTGGGCTATACACTCATATTTCTTCAGTTGCTACCTGATGAATCTTCTCTTTCTACATTTTAGCTTAAACCTGTGGTGCTGGATTTTTTCTATGTACCTCCAGTAAATCACCAGTGTTTATGTACACTTCTGTATAGGGAACGTTAGCCTAGAAAATACACTAGCTTTTTTAGTTAACTTTTCTGTATGTCTCAGAAGCAACCCACATAGTCTGCAGTCACCCTGAACTGTTATAAAGCATTTCTGTAGTCTGTGTAATAATGATTGCATTATACCTCTGTGGCTGATACAGATGTAGCCATATATATGGGCATTGTATAAGTTGATATATAAGTGGAAAACCCTATTATTTAATTTTAATAATAATTCAGTGTAAAAGAGAGAGTTATATAAAGACAGAGTAGCAAACATCTGAGAAAGCATTTGAGTAAGGTAGAGCTCTTTGACAGTGACTAATGGTTTCATATAACACAAAATGCCAAAAGAATAATTTACAGATAATATTAGGAAGGGTAAATGAGGAGACAATGGTTCAAAGTGAAAATAAGCTCAGGGTGCAGTGATCCAAAAATTGTATTTGAAGGCTATATAATGCAAATACTAAGCTGGCAGAGCTGCATGCTTTTGAAATAGAAGGAAGTGTGCAGCCTAATTGTTAAATATGGCTCCATTTACTGAACAAAGAATGTTATCCGCAAAACAATAAGAAAGCAAAGAAGGAAGCACAAGTTTATACTGTGTGTAGTCATCTTTGGGCTGAACAAAGAGTATGGATTTGTACACTCCCATTTACATTCTTGTACAAGGGCCACATCAGTTTACTTATAGTGCTCTTTGCATACAGCACTGAAAATAACGGTTTGATTGTTCTGCCTACAGTGCAAAAACATAACTTTCTTGTTGCTTATGAATAGAGGTGTTTTATTTTAATTACAGTCTTCCATAAACCTCTGGACTATGTAACAGTTACAGTCATTTTTGAGTTACTATTTATCCAATGCTTGAAATCAACACAAAGATACTGTGAAATTATTGATGAAATTTGGTACCAAAAGCATTCAGTTAGACCCAAACAGAGTATAACAGGAATTCAATCCTCTTTCAAGGCAGAGGGAGATATATTTTGGATCAAAAGAGTGTTGCTGGAAAACTAAACTAAACTAAAAAAGTCCTTTTTTACCGCTGCAATGTTGGACTAGATCACTGAGACCAGTATCCTGCCTGTGCTGTCAAGTGTATTATATAATTTCATTAATAAATTTAGTACCCTCTATTCTGGGAGTAAATAAATGTTGTCCTTCTCTTTTCTCATTTGACATATGTCACAGGACTGATGGCTAGCACCCTCTTTTCAGGTTCCAGTCTAAAGATAATCATGACTAATGTAGAAACATTTATTCCTATTGTCTGTTAAGGCATTTATTCCTATGTCTGTTAAGAACACTTCAGGAGTTTCTGTTGATTACAAGGTAAGATCAACATGAAACTTCACTTTATGAGATAGGCTGAGAAAGTAACCTTATCTAAAGTGGCCATACAGAGATTTTTTTTTTGCCAAAATCTTACCATTTACTGTTCTTCCTTGTTTCATATAGAAAAAAGTTCTGGGCCTCTCTTGCTTCTCTTTCCTTGACTCTGTAACCATTTAACCAGATAGCGCAGTTGCTATTCTAACACAGTTCTTCTTTCCCAGTATACATAGTATGTTTTTATTAAATTCATTATTCATATTTCTTAGCTTCTTTTTGTCACATCAGGAGTTGTAAGCAAGAATAGTAATGATACACATCAGGAGTTATAAGCAAGAATGATAATAAGGACGTTGCAACAAATAAAATTTAGTGCAAGTGCAATGCTGCTCCCCCTGAGCCTCCATATATCTCTCCTGGCTTTGTGTTGAAGAATCACAGACCCAAAATGCCTCCAGCTACACAAATGGTTGGGGGATTTGGGTCTTTAGAATGAAAGGTTCTGTTTGTGTGTTTTCAAGTTCTCAGTGGTCATTGTACATTGCAAAAAGATATCAAGAAAGCTCTTAGCTGGAGAAAGATTTGTTGCAGCCCATTTTCCTCAGATACTATTGTAGCAGATTATAAAAATAAAATGAGTTTAATTTTATGGAAATGATGCAAAAAATGCTTGCATATTTAACCTCAAACTCTTTGTTGTAGGAGTGGATGATAACACGTACTTGTTTACTCTTTTTTCTGCTACAGAAAGATCACTTCTATGA
The DNA here is from genome assembly GCF_963932015.1 of Anas acuta. NCBI lineage: Eukaryota > Metazoa > Chordata > Aves > Anseriformes > Anatidae > Anas > Anas acuta. Next base: position 199,738,748 of record NC_088979.1, on the reverse strand, counting down.
AAAGAGGGAGGAAACATGGAGATATGTGCATTACTATGTAGGTCAGCTATTAATTGGTTTCAAAGGGCTTTATTCTTTAACAGAAATCATCCTTTTATACTTACAGAAGACATTTGTTCCATTTGCAGTATAAATTGGGACACACGCAGTTTCCTTTGTTGTTCTCCAAACCATGATGAGTAAGCAAGCCCATTAACTCAACGAGCAATATAGTGAAGACTTTTGCAAAATACTTCAGAAGAAAAGCAGAAAAATCTCTATAACCACAGGTGAGCAATAAAATAGCTATAAGGCAAAAGTATTGTTTGCAATATGCCCTTAATCAGTGGCTCTTCTTTTTACATCTCAGTGTGAAATCTCCATATCAGTGAAGCTAGTTTCATAAGAAATAATCAGGGAATATTTATAAAAGCTAAAGGCCAGTACAAATTAGATTCTATCTCTACCAAATATCCATTAGGTGCTCACAAATGAACAACTTTTATTTCAGAATAGTTTCTGTCAAAACTCTGGCTTGAATGAAAAAACACATTGTATTATTAAAAATAATAGATAAAAAAATAAAAGTTAAAAAATGTTTAGTAATAGCTCTACATTACTTAAAGCACGTTGCCTTAAGCGAGGTTGTTTTCTTTTTAAATGTATCTTCTAGAATTACCTTAGATGGTTAAGGGAATTAATAATTGCTTATGGTAAAAGCTGCCTTCTGCGGATAGCTGGTTTGATTCCAGATTAGCCAAGACTGGACAGTGTTATCCTCACTTCAAAGTAAAGTATAGTCATAACTAAAGATGCTGCTGCTTGAATCTGTATTATTACACATTACTTGCATCATTATTGTATTGTGCTGTAATCCTCATGCCACTGTAAAATAAATTTATTCCTTTAGCCTGCCACCCATCAGGAAAACATACATTTCACAATTTGTTCCTTTGTTTCACACTGTATCTTCTTTTTCAGTGAGCATCAGAGATGTAGGATGGACTAGATGACTCCAGGGGCTGAATGTACCACAGCTTTCATAAAATGTTCTTAAATGAGTCAAATTCATGATGAATGGACAATAATCATTACTATCTGCTGACCTGAATTTCTGGTGGCTACCTGCCCACTGGCAATGTCTTTATAATAGGTAGAAAATGTATGCTGTCACAGGGATATTTCTTTTCCTGACTGCCTAAGCCTTTTCTATCCAATTCATGAGACAGATCACAAATGGTATGATTTCATTGCTCTCACCACTACTGCTTTTCTTCACTAGTGCCCAACACCGTATGCCAGTTTCCACAGGAGAAATCTGGAAGTGGTTGAGAACTGACTTCCAAGGTAATAAATTAACAAACCTACTCTTGTAACTAGTGCAGAAAACCAGATCTGCTCTACTCAGGTTGATTCCTGCTACAATACAACACGAATCAGGGTGAGAAAAATAAGAAAATAAATCCCCTTCCATGGAGGGGATCCCCTTGGTCCTATTCTGACTTCTAAATATTTATTAATGATTTTAATAAATTTTGCCTGATGGTGCCAAATAACCACTCCTGTAGTCATTCCAAGGATTTTGCTTTTACTTTATATTTCTATCTATCTATCTATCTATCTATCTATCTATCTATCTATCTATCTGTCTATCTGTCTATCTATCTATCTATCTATCATCGATATACTTATTTGGATTAGGAAAACAATTTTCCCCCAAGGAATTCTATATATAGACTTATGTTTTGTTTTTTTTTCACCCTCTATTAAGCTCCAAACTCAACATCTGGTACTGTATTACAACAGTATAGTACTATACTGATTAAGAACCTTAAAATTTAAATTCTCTTTGAGTTGAAAAAGTACTTGCTCACAGTTGTTGCAAGCACTCATCCATGTAAAAGAGATTTTATGCTGATACTTATAAAGAAAAGATCAATAAAGCAAGCAGAGCTTGCCCGTCTTGCCTTGTCCCATGCAACACATCAGAGAATAAAGTGCAATTTGTCGTTGTAGGACATGAGGACTCAGCCTCTTGGAAACTTACCTTCTAGAGAGGACACAGGAAATTGAAATTCATTTCCTCTTCCTTGGGGGATTGAGAGGGTTCTTAATATATGCTGAATTCTGTCATTAGGAAGTGTCCAAGTTTTTGAAAATATCTAAGACTTTGAAAACAGAATGATCGGACAATAAAAGTTTTACAAAGTGAAACTGGGTATGTAACTCAGATATTTGCATTCTATGAATTTCTTTGTACTGTTTCTTTCATAAACTCCACTTAACTGGGACAAGCAATCCACAGAAAACTGCCAATCTAGTCAAGGGTACCTGTATTTAGAAGAAAATATTCACAGTGATAACTAGAACTGAGAATACATTTCTGTCTCTATAACTTTGTTCACTACCCTTACTTGCTCTGTTAACTAGGATCAGATAATGAATTTTTTACAGCAAACAGTTCCTTTCAATACCAATCATTTTTAGCACAGTGATTTAAAACATTTTAGTTGCCTCATTTACCACAGTCACTTGAAAGACTTACCTTTATTTGCAAACATTACTGAGTGAAATAATACCAAAGTGAAGTCAGCAACATCAATCTGAACTGCAGGGTGCTGAAATTCCCAAATCTTCTTCTTTGGCATCTATGGAGGCAGGATGTTGTGTTGTGTTTATTGCTGAGTGAAATGGAGTTAGAATGTAGAAGCAATTTGCTTTTAGGTGTTTCTGTAACAAAACAAACCAACAAACAAACAAAACCCAGCAAATTCAAAAGGCAAGAGCAACTAAGGGTTAAGGGAGGAAGTATAGCTTATTTATAAATAAACACAAGTGACACGTAAACTTTTTTTTTTTTATTATCTTAAACTGATTGAAAGTTATTTATTGAATTATGCTATTTGCCTTGGAGTTATTCGGTTTATTAGGTGTGTCTTTGTAGTGACATGAAGTTATGAAGTAACACTTTGTGTGCAGAGTAGACAGGTGTACAGTAAAAACTGGGCTGACAAACCTAAATGAGAAAAAAAGTGGATCCAAATGGGTAGTCTGGGTACAGTTTCCCTCAGAATGACTTCAGTCCATTAATCATAGAATCATTGAGATTGGAAAAGACCTCTAAGATTTTCTGGTCCAACTGTCCCCCTACCACCAATATTTCCAGGACATGAATAATTTTTCTTCCAGGTAACCCATCAGGCTTCAGTAGTATCTTACTTTCCATCATTGCAATACAAAAATGATTCAGCAAGTGTCTACTTTTAACTATTTGTCATCATTTTAATAATTGTAATTTAAATAACAAAAAGGCAAAAGTAAAAATAAATAATAATAATAGTAGTAGTAGTAGTAGTAGTAGTAATAATAATAATAATAATAATAATAATAATAATAATAATAATAATAATAATAATAATAATAATAATAATAATAAAAAGACAGGCAGAACTCTGTATTTAAACAGAAATGTCTGCAGGAAAAACATGGTAGGGACTGTCTCACACTGCGTATGTGCAACATGGGAAATCTGAACATGAACAAACTGGGTCACAAAGAACTACCATTGCGTAGTCAACAAAAAATAATAGCTTTCTTGGAAGTATTTTAATATGGCCTCCCAAAATATTTTTAGCAGTAATCTCTCTGTGGATAAAGAGTTAGTCACTAGTCTTCCCCATATTTAGTACTAGGTACTAAAGTGCATTTACTTGTGCTAAGTAGCATCCTAGTGCAAGTCTTTGCAATACTGAATTTCTTATACCAAGATTGATCCACTGTCCCTAAGTCTTGTAGCTCCAAGTTATAAAAATCTGTAATGTAGTTTCTATAATAAATCTGCAGGCAGTGTGGAAATGGTATCATGAGAGTACCTAGGGAAGCATGCATGTATGTAAAAAAAAGAGTGATCGGAAAGCCCTCAAGTTGGAATATAGCACAGGAGTTTTACAAGTTTCAAAAATAAAATACCTTATATAGTGCTAAAAGACATTAACTTTTTGTTGGTTTTGCATATAAAATTTATTTTTTATTAAGCGTCAAGTTAAAAAACTTTTAAATTAAGTGATAATACAAGGTCTGCTATTGCTTAATATCTCAAATGGGATGTTTTTCTCAACTATTTTGGCCTGGTTTGTGAACAAAATAAAATATTTAAATTTAGTAAGTTTATTAAAAAAAAAAAAAAACTTTGAAGAGAAATATTTGCGTCTCATTTTTTCCTTTTCAATGTGAATTTAATTTCATATTTTGATTAAGAATAAAGATAATGCTAGAAAAGTAATATTGATTGGGGTCTAGGATGGTGTTTGTTTCTACCACTAATCTCCTTTGTGACTGCAACTAAAGTACAGTCTTTCAGTGCCTCTATTCTTTACCATTTGGCTATATGGCCTACTTGAATCCCAACCTTTTAGGGACATGGTCTTTTTCCTACTGTAGCCAGTATTTATGTAGCCAGTATATAATGTGAATCTGGAGTTAAGGCCTTCTGGTGCTGTCATAATAATGACTGTGAAGATATATTTCTATATCGGTACTCTGGTTCATCTGCAATTGCTTTTATTGCACTCCACACAAATGACTAATGTTCACGTCCTTTCAGGACTTCAGTTCATCTGTAGCAGCACAGAGCTGATAAGGTCAAAAGGTAATGCTGTGTCATCCCAGGGACCCAGAAAACCTCCAAATCAGTATTAAATGAATGTGCATTCCAGCAATCAGGGTATCAGAGAAGGATTCTGATACCCTCTTAATACCCTCTTAACCCCTGATAAAAACAATTTACAGCAATTTATTTACATAAAACCTTTTTATGTCTTGTTCCAACTATATGACTTTTGGCTCTATTCATTAGTTATTAGCCTCTTTCAGTTTGTAGACCTCGTAAGAATCTCTGGTCATCACTAATGGCAACCCATGGTATTTTCCACTTCAGGAACAGGAACAGTGTGGGAAAGTCCTTTCCTCCTCCATCAACAGACTTTCATTAGGTAGGTCATTAATTTTTAGTATCTGAATTAGCTTTAACTACAAGAATTTGGAATTACTAAAAACACTTAAAGAAATCAGATGCAGCGTGTGTTTTAAATTTGATGCTCCAAGTAAGGTGAAACTCTTAGATACTTACCTCAGGGTCAGTTTCACAGTTTTGCTTTGTAGTTTTCAATGATTTGTTTAAAAAGCTTACGTTATGCATTATAGGGTTGTAACTGAATCTGATTATACTTGTCCTAGAGGGAAAACTCCTAGAACATGATCAATCTATTCAGGGATTTAAAGTGTGATTTATATAATTTACAAGCTGTGTTTAATACAAACTATCATCACACTTACTTTTTTTTTTTTTTTTCAAACATCTTGAAGGTTCAAAGAGTTGTACAAACATTGATAATTAATGGTGGGATTTTCAAAGAGATCTACAAGTGAGCCACCCATCTATTACTGAATTGGCTAGCTAACTCCTGAAGGCCCCTTTGAAAAAATCATGTCCTTGATTATTTCAATCACATCTCTGCTCCAGAAGAGAGAGTACTTCCTTATTTGTCCTATCTGCAAGTCCTATTATGAAAGATTCCACCTGATTAACCTCTTTATATTATAAATAAGATTTTCAAAAGACAACTTTATCCCAAAATATAAGAATTTAAGAATATAAGAATAAGAAGCACAATAATGCTTTCTTAACGGTATCTTCAAAATATAAAATACTACAGGGTCCACTGATGGAAGTGTCAAGAAGAAAATGAAAAATAAATCATATTTGTTAATAGTAAAGATGACTAACCTTTGTAATAATTTAATGTCAATTGCTAGAGATTGTCCATGATCAACAATATTAAATATATTTATCCCTGAGTTATGAAACATTTCAAACAAGAACAGATTCTTAAAACTGCATACATCTATGATCTATATGTACATCTATGTATAGATGTATATTGATCAACTCTGATGATCACATCAGTTCTTTTTAATTTTATGTCTTATGAATTTCTCAGTTTATGACGAGCATTTTTCTTCCATTTATGATTTTCATTTTGTCCTTCTTTTTCCCCACTCTGGCAATTATAGTCAATAATATGTTTGAAAAACGATTGTAGGTGATATATTCTGTCTTCAAAACTGATTCTGATTTCAATCCCAGATAAAACAAAGAAATCAAAATGGTATTCCTCAAAAGAGAACTTTTATTTTAGGAACATTTTAATTATTATGTGAAGCTATTAGCAGATACTTAAATGGAACATAGGTCTTTCACAGTGCTGCATTTCACTTTCATTTTAATTAGTTCAATTTTGAGGTCTGATGGAGAATTTACAGGTCAAAACATCCATCCCAATACTAAAGGTACCATGTATCACTGGTATACACAGCACAGCAGCATCAGGACATGACTATCCATAGAATTGTCTTCAAAGAAAACTAGAAAAAAAGATGTTTTCAGAAACACTATTCAAACTTTTAACTTCTTGCCTTTTATATGAAAGTATGTGGTTTCTGTAGGTTTTAAGAGCACATATCCTCAGTGATTTTAACTTGGCTTTAATTGAAAAAGTTATCTGATGATCTTGAGAAATGCAAAGTGATATTTTAAAGGCAAGATCCTTAAGCAAGAAGGGTGAGTACAACAATGGTACTGCAAGACTAACAGGTGGGTATTCTGCTACACCTATGTCAGAGCACTTGACAGTGGGCCATTAGTAATCAAAAGCTGTATGTATACAGTAAGTGTAAACAGTGTCCTGAACTTAATGGTCTTAGTTGGAACAGTACGAGACTTTTTGTTATCTCTTAAGGATTTTCTGTTTCTGCTTCAGAGCACTGCTCTACGCAGAGAAATATCACAAAATATGCAGGTGCCATTGAAGGCTTTTCATCTCATATGGAAGGAATCTAAACTTAAAACTAATTTCCATATGTACACTGAGCATCCTACTCACGGGTTGGGCCACGCCTCCCACACTCAGCATCTAATAGGGCTCTTATGTTGTAGCTCTGATCACTTTGAGAGAATTAAGCAGCCTGCGAATGGTTTTCTGTTTACAATGAAATGGAAGAACGGGAGAGGAAGAGTTTTGCAGTGTTTCCTAAACTTTTCTCCAGCTTCAGCCAAATGAATTCAAAATTACACTCTACAGTGGATTTTTACACTTCATTCTCACCTTTTCACCCTTTCTGGCCCAGAGGTCTAAGAGGACTTATTTAGTTGGTTTCTATACTCTGCTCATAACCCTAAGCCCCACTCATCTGTGACTGAGGAGGGCAGTGATTCCTGTGGATGGTCATTACTCAGCTTCTAAACCACATTTTTCCCAGGCTCGTGTCTGCACATTCTGTGTCAATGGTAGGACTGCTATACTATTTTTCTGAATGTTATAAATGAAGTCTCATCTCAATCTGAATTTAGTAATATTTATAAAAAAATATTTATAAAAGGTATAAAAGGCAAGTAAACAGCACTGGGTGTGCAGGGAGTCTACGCACAACCAACATGCACACACGAACATCAAACATTCTAAACATGTAGAACATCGCTTTTACATACTAAACCCGAGTATGCCTATACAAATGTACAATCAGAAAAGGTAACAAACAATCCTTTAAGTTTCAATGACTTAACAGTCTCCATTTTCCATTCCTTTTCTTAATTACAAACAAGTCTCCATTTTCCATTCCTTTTGAACAATATATCTTGCTTTAAGTTGTCAAGCAACTCGGTCTTTGGGCCTTATGTATCCCGTTCTTCCCGAATCGAAGAAAAGCATATCCATCTCGTTTTCAAGGCCAGTGGGGCCTGGGTCAAAAGGCACGTCCACGTCACCAGGGGGCGTAACAGCAAAAGCCTTCCATGGCTGTAGTGGTAGAGGGGCCGATGGCATAGGAGTCGGATCAGTAAAGTAGCCCATAGCTCCCTCACTGTCTGGCAAACCACACGTTTCTGACTGTGGTCCCACACGGCTCTTTAAGGCCTCAGATATTGCTAGCCAGGTGCCGAGCTTGTCCACTGCAACCTTGTCGTTTTTAGTTGCAGAGTCCCACACCTTGACCTCAATTTGGTCCCATATTTCAGGATCATAAACTGTCCAATTGTTAATAAGGAGAATAAGCTGTAAGGTTACCAGGACAGTCTTTCTTTCTAAGGACATAGGATTCCCCATAATGCGCAACTGCTTACCAGGGAGGGGCAGTTGTGTGCACAGGTCCGCTTCTCTCAGCTTCAGCTTCTTCCCAGCTCCGGTGCGCCCATTTCCAGCGCCTTTCTGTACGAGCTTCTCTGAGCAGTTTGCTGAGTTTGGCTGAACCTATCTCCATGAGGCAATCAATGTGCCTGCTCCTGTCCTGGTCTCCATTCTGCTAGCCTGCTTCTCTTTGTTCCTTCTTTCTGCCTCCCCATTGACGACATAACCATAACATCGTGTTGCCCTTTTCTTTTTTTTGTTTTTTTTTTTTTTTTTTTTTATACTGAGGAAAGGCTCCCCTTTTATACCCTTCTCCCCACAGCAGTTCTTTTCAAAACAACTTTTAATTGGTCAAACAACTTTGCATATAACAGCAACAGCATACACCCAGCAACTTCCATGCCTTAACAGCTGGAGAACAAGAAACCGGAGACTGCATGGAGTCTCCTGAATCACCCTTCTTTGTTCCCTCTAAACTCTTTTACATTCCCGATGGCCTCATCGTTAAGAGTCTAATGTTAATCAACCACGGGGCTTGCCCACCCCCATGGCCACACTCCCACATCTCCTCCTTCTTTATTAATATCAACCATTTTCTCGACACGAATTACCCTTCATATATAACATGAACAACAGCAAAAGTTCCTTTATTGATCCTTCACCTTTCCACCTTCTGGTTAATAGTAGGAAAGACCTTGTTCCAAATTATTATTATTATTTTTTATCAGTAACTTTCCATCATCAACTGTTCCAAACCTGGAACCATCAGGTTTGGATATACTATATTCAGCTAAAATTGGGTTTATAGTGCATAGAAAAAACAAACAAACAAACAAAAATAAATAAATAAGAGAGACCTGGAATCTTGGTGTTAGAGACCTGTTATGCTTGAATTTTCAGCTTTGATGTTCACTGAAAGATTTTGGGTAACATAACCCATACACAATCCTGTATTAAATCGTCTTGATCAGCCTCACAACAGAAATTAATTGAAATATTGTAGGTCTGACTCTGCTCTCACATTATATGTTCCAAGAAATAGAAATTGGTTCAAACTGAATTTGTGATTTCTGTTGTAAAATAATAAACTCTCCTTACATTACTGACCTATTATACATATATTTTCCAGTCTGAAGGAACAATCTTTGCTAAAGAGAAACATAAATAAGTTCTTACTTTGGCAGTTTTATTCCAAATTATGTTGCAAGACAGCAGATGAGCAATTTTATTCATTGACAAATGGGTTTGATCGGACCAGTGCAATGGTTCATTAACCTCATGATAAGTTTGGGCTATCTCAGAAGTGTTCTTGCTGTGAATTTAGATTTGATGATGGCTCACACATCAAGGAAACAAATTGCCTTGTCTTTTAAAGGAAAAAAAGAGGGGGTTTAAAGAAGTTAATTGATGTCTTTTAAATCCCGTAACTAATAAAGCATTTTTTTCTTCTATATATTGCTTTCTAATTCATATGAGATGAATTAGACAGACAGAATGCCAAAAGCACAGATTACTTTAGTTCTGTTGTTACCAATTAGAGGGAGTCAAAGAACTCTGATTACAATTATCAGATTTTAATGAGCAATTGTCTGTCAAGATTTTTTCACAACTTTAAAGGTGCCTCCAAGATTTATTTGTATGCAGTGTAGAGGTACCCCGGTATAGTGAGTTTGTATTCAGATAAACAATACCTGATTTTTAACTATTGGTTTTCATTGGATCTTTTGATATATATATATATTTTTTTTTGATCTCTTGGAAGATATATTGCTTCTCTCATTTAATATGGACTAAAAAAGATTAACAACACAATAACTCAGGAAAAGCAAAAGTTACAAATCTTCTGGTAACATAAACTGGCATTGTTTCAATGTGCTAAATGAAGCTGTGCTCTTCTGCACAAACTACAGATGATTCCTAAGTCTATCTGCTACTTTTTCTCCAGTCTGCTTCATCTTTAGAAGTAACTCAGTAGAGCTGTTGGGTTTTAAAACTTTAGAATAGTCATCCTATCTATTCTAATTCTTTTTACATATGTTTAAAAAAACAATGGGAAATGAGGAAATCTAAGCTTTAATATTTCTAGATTAACCTGCAAATAAATGTCCTATTCACCAACACATACATGTAATTCAAGACGGATCTCTTCCATAATTCTAACCTTGTGCTACCTACTTCATCACATACTATTTTTTGAAAGTACCTCCCCTTGGAACACTCCAAATGATAGACGCTAATCAGGAAATTAAGTATGGTTGTGCACTGAACAGACTAAAGTCTGTAAGACCCAAGCTTTAGTTGATTAAGAAATTGAAAAAAAAAAAATCCATTGAATGATGCACAGGGGAAAAAGTACAGGCCTTGTGCTTCAGGACTGTAAATGACACATGGCCTTTGCTTTTGCAGACCTTTGTGACAGTGAAAGTCACATATGATGGAGGATGAAAGGCAAAGGGTTAGTATTTTCACAGCTTATTATGTAAAATACCCAGAATTAATGTAAATACCCAGAAACTCCATTGGGTAGCATCCTACTTCTGCCTGGTTTCTGTATAAAAAGTTTGGGCTTCTGAGATTGCCAACTGAATTAGGGAGCTAATCCGTGTTTAGCTTGAGTGATTTAAATCTTTCTTTCATGCACATAACTCACTTAGACATTTAAGAAAATGAGACAGATGCTCCCTGTGTATGAGAGAGTTTCTGTATTTTTCTATCTGTCTCCTGCTCCCTCACCCCACCCCAGTAGCTTTTTAATTGATATGTCCAATTGATATTCCAGCCAAATATGACAGATGGGATAGCAGGCTCAAAGTTATTAGGGTTTGACATTAGGTCTTATGAAAATCACTCTAAGGAAAGAAAAGAACACCAACTAATGATTCCACTTAGGGAAAGAAAGAAATATGAGCTCTCATTAGACACTAGAGAATCCACATAGAAAAAAGAAAAATGTGTTATGAAAACCATAAGCGCAAACATGTATTTAAGCAAAGTTTACTAAATAGTAGAATACCCATCCATGCACCATACATACTTTGTAATGCAGGTTTCAAAAACAGACACAAACTTTGTGTATTCTGTTGTGTTTTGGTGGTTATTTATTTATTTATGGAATTTATCTATTTTATTTATTTAGTATGGAAGCATTTTTTTCCAAAATTGAAACATGAAAATTTAGACTAAGAAGATCAAGATCAGATCAAATGTAGATTTTTTTTTTCCTGATTGCATTATAAGACAACAGAAATAAAAATAAGGAAAAAAAAATATTCCCTTGAAAGTAACTCTCCACTGTCTTCCTAAACAGCATTCTATTAATTATTAAGGATTATTATTTATGGTTTAATAATACTTAACAAAGGTGAAAAAGTTACCTGTTTTTTACCGGTAACCACTATTTTATTCCTTGCCTAATGTGTTCCTTAGAAATATACAATGGCTCACTCCTTTTACCTTCTTTGGTGATAAATTAGATAAAGCCTCACATGAATTCTGCTTTTACAGCCTATTCTTGTCTTCTGTTAAAGGGTCTTATTCTGCACTGCCATTTTTACTGAGGAGGGTGTTATAGCATTAAATATCTCCACTGAAATAGATAATGCTACTTCAGAAATAAGGTATTATGCTGTTCAACAGCAACACTGGTTCCAAAATGTCACCTTGCTTTCAGGGTTGGCATTGAAAACAAAAAAGTTATAGATAATAAATACACACAAATGTCAAATCCTGTCATTTGGTTGAAACTTTACAAGAACGTAGCAGGAAATTTAATTGTAAGCACTACCAGTGGTGGTAATCCTTGAGAGAGTAGTTCTGAAATGTCCTTGGACATGGTAAATTCCACTTTGTCCCAAGCACTTTGTCCTGCTTTTCATCAACATATCTGTTTTAAACAGCTCGTAACTCAAACATGTTTGGACACTGTCATGGTTTTGGCTGAGATTATTTTTTTATTTTTTATTTTTTTTCATAATTTCATTTCTCATACAGCCCTGCCCCAAATGGACTATTGTGGTTTAACCTGGCAGGCAGCTCAGCACCACCCAGCTGCTCACTCCCTCTCCCCAGGTGTGATGGGGTTGAGAGTAGAAAAGGTGAAAGTGCAATAACTCACGGGTTCAGACAAAGGCAGATTACTAGGTAAAGCAAAAGCTTTACTTTGTGTGTGCAAGCAAAACAAGACAAGGAATTCATTCACTACTTCCCTTCAGCAGGCAGGTGTCAGCCACTTCCAGGAAAGCAGGGCTCATCATGTTCATTGGGAAGACAAACGCCATCACTCTCAATGTTTCTCCCTTCCTCCTTTTTTACCCAGCTTTTATTACTAGGCATGACACCACATGGTATGGGACATGTCTTTGGTCATCCTGGGCCAGCTGTCCTGGCTGTGTCCCCTCCCAGCTCTTGGTGTACCCTCAACCCCCTTGCTGGCAGGGCAGTATGAGAAGTGGGAGAGTCTTTGGTTCTTTGTAAGCACTCTGCATCATCTGAAACATTTGTGTGTTATCACTACTATTTCCATCAAAAATACAAAACACAGCCTCTTGTGTGAGCCTCTATGAAGAAAATTAACTCTTTCTCAGACAAAACCATGAATGACACACCAGACTCAGCATCCCCCTAGAGAATTCATTTAGGTTGTGATTGAATTTCTGCTTGCAAGATTGCTATTGCAAGTTGAAGATAGCCCCATTTGGTCAAAGAGTAGTTTCAGCCCATCCATAATAGACAGAATACGTTTAGCTGATAAGTCCAGCTGAGGACTTTTATAGTAATCAATATGAGAATGAACATATTACTGCTTTGAAAATCCATTGCAAATGAATGTCTATGTTTTGTTCTCAACTGTATACTAAAAGAAATACAAGTATTTGCTTTTTACAGTGTGTTGTCGTTTGCTGTGCCTTAAGCGTGAATGCACAGGGTTGAAACTTGACACATTTCATCATATCATTGATAGGGTCTTGGTCCCTACTCTTAATTAACACAGCTACTGTTAAAATAAATATAATGTGCAGCTATTGCTGCTCAGCAGTTTTTATCATTCCTTAGAAGAAACGGACAGTATCACAGACTTTTAGGCTTGGTAGACTTATTTTCTTGTTTGTGTCTGCCCTAAGTACTGACATGGTAATGCAGGATTTTCCAAAACCCATAACTTTAGAAGCAAATGGCTTACGTTTATTCTTTGAGATGGGAAAAAATCCAGTTCTAAACTTATAAATTCTTGCTAAACTTTGTAACTGAATAAAAAATATTGTGTTTTCTTATCACCAGCTAAGGCTAATATCTCCAAGATGTCTCCTGGGACTTCTGACACACACTCAAATGCTCTGAAGTCTCAAACTGACACTATCTTCTATGATGAAGAAAGGCACTCTGGTATTGTTCTCACTTTGCAGACGTAGTAGTGAGGCTCAAAGGCATCATTCAGAACATAAACCTTAGCAAAAGCTACCTAACTTCATAGTTTCTGAAGAGAGAAAAGGTCCTCTAGATGATGACTCAGCAGCTTCCTTTCCTCAGGCAAAAGGAAATATCATGAATATCCCTCCTGTGGGAATGCTGTCCTGTTCCTCAAATAATTTAGTTATCTGACTGACACTTTTCTAGGGTGAACTTTGATGAATTTGACATAAACAATTAATTTATGATTATTCCAATAATCCATGCTTAAAAACATGTATTCAGATTATTGTCATTGGCTGTATAGTTGGCTATAATTATTTTCAAGCAGAGAATTAGAAGTATCATTTCTTTCCTGTTGGTTAAAAGTGTTCTATACATTTGTTTATTTTTGGCCATATCCTTGGGACAGATTTTTACGAATGAAAGGTCAACTCTATGAATTTGCAACTCTTTAAATATATCAAAAATAAGTGTGGTACTTTGAAAAAACAAAAACAACAACAACAACAAAAATCCTTCAGAAGTAGTTCAAACTTTCTGATTATTTTATTTATTTATTTATTTATTTTTCCCCAGAGTTGATTTGATTAATAGAATGAGGAAGCATTCTTGAATGAGGTTATGTCTAGTGGCATCCTCCAAGGGTTTAGGCTAGATTCATATAATTTTAGTAGTAGTAGTAGTAGTAGTATTTCTGACACAAAGTTTACGGAATTAGTAAATGAAGAAAAGTTACATTATAGCTGAGAAAGTGTCTGTGTGATGTAGTTAAGTGGCTACAACCAAACAGGACATATTTTAATAAAGACAAAAGAAAAATAATTGACATTAGAAATTGGAATGAAGGTAAGAGGTAAAGAACCGGGTCTGTGAATTACACTAGGAAACACTGGCACAACAGATTTCATAGAATCATAGAATCATAGAATATCCTGAGTTGGAAGGGACCCTTAAGGATCATCAAGTCCAACTCTTGACACCGCACAGGTCTACCCAAAAGTTCACACCATGTGACTAAGTGCACAGTCCAATCTCTTCTTAAATTCAGACAGGCTCGGTGCAGTGACCACTTCCCTGGGGAGCCTGTTCCAGTGTGCAAACACCCTCTCTGTGAAGAACCCCCTCCTGATGTCAAGCCTAAATTTCCCCTGCCTCAGCTTAACCCCGTTCCCGCGGGTCCTATCACTGGTGTTAATGGAGAAAAGATCTCCTGCCTCTCGACACCCCCTTACGAGGAAGTTGTAGACTGTGATGAGGTCTCCCCTCAGCCTCCTCTTCTCCAGGCTGAACAGGCCCAGTGCCCTCAGCCGTTCCTCGTACGTCTTCCCCTCCAGGCCTTTCACCATCTTCGTAGCCCTCCTCTGGACACTCTCCAACAGTTTCATGTCCTTTTTATACTGTGGTGCCCAGAACTGCACACAGTACTCGAGGTGGGGCCGCACCAGCGCAGAGTAGAGCGGGACAATCACCTCCCTCGACCTACTAGCGATGCCGTGCTTGATGCACCCCAGGACACAGTTGGCCCTCCTGGCTGCCAGGGCACACTGCTGGCTCATATTCAACTTGTATCCAGCGTCTCATCGCCCAGTCTGTACGTGCAGCCAGGGTTTCCCCGTCCCAGGTGCAGGACCCGGCACTTGCTCTTATTGAACTTCATGCGGTTGGTGATCGCCCAGCTCTCCAATCTGTCCAGATCCCTCTGCAAGGCCTTTCCACCCTCATTCGAGTCCACAACTCCTCCAAGTTTGGTGTCATCAGCAAACTTGCTCAAAATACGTTCTATTCCTACATCCAGATTGTTTATAAAAATATTGAAAAGTACCGGCCCTAAAATGGAGCCTTGAGGGACCCCACTGGTGACCGCCCGCCAGCCTGACGCAGCCCCATTTACCATAACCCTTTGGGCCCTGCCCATTAGCCAATTGCTCACCCATCGTATAATGTTTTTATTTAGCTGTATGGTGGACATTTTGTCCAGTAGGATCCTATGGGAAACCGTGTCAAAAGCCTTGCTGAAGTCCAAAAAAATCACATCAGCTGGTTTCCCTTGGTCCACCATATGGGTGATCTTATCATAAAAGGAAATCAGGTTAGTTAGGCAGGACCTACCCCTCACAAACCCATGCTGGCTGGGACCAATGACTGCTTTGTCCCCCAGGTGCGCCTCAATAAGTTCGAGAACCATCTTCTCCATGATTTTACCAGGCACTGACGTGAGACTGACAGGCCTGTAATTTCTAGGGTCTTCTTTCTGACCCTTCTTGAAAATCGGCACAACATTTGCCAGCTTCCAGTCTACCAGGACCTCTCCAGATTCCCAGGATCGTTGAAAAATAATTGAGAGAGGTTCCGCGATGACGTCTGCCAGCTCTTTCAGCACCCAGATATTTATTAATATCTGCACTGGCAGCCTGGCTTCAATTACGGAAATAATAACTTTTCACTGACCAAAGTTACAGGTAGAACACGCTTGTGCCTGCCTGAACCCACCTGTGTAGGCAGCTCCCCATCTTCTGCCACCTAGCTGCAGCCTCAGAACAGTTTCCCAGACCCTGTTAAAGGAATGGATGAGGAGTTGAGCATCTTCCTTCTGAGGCACAGAAAGGGCAAACACCCTAATCACTGACTCCAGTAATATGATCCTGAGGGGATGAGAGCAAAAGCAGATATGCAAAATTAATAAGGTCTTCAGGCTCTGGTCTCTTCTTTATCTGTAAGAGACACATAAAGAAGATAACCTTCTTTCTATTCTGCTTTGATGAGCATATTAATAACCTCAGATTACCCAAGCTGAGCTGGATGTCGCACAGCCAATAGGTAGACATTTCACACGATTTAAAGTCAGACATATGTATGCCTCCACATACACCTCCGACAGATTATAGCTTAAGCCTTTCGAGCAAGCTTACTTTGCTAATATTTAAGACAGGTACAGTGATGAATAGCCTCATGAATACAGAGAAATCTGTGGTAGCTATGAAGCTGCTGTCGGTAGAGATAGATTGAGTAATAACTCTGTTCTGGGAAATGCAAGAAGGAAAGGGTATGGTGATTTATTAAGTCCAATGAACATATACTGTTTAACAAGTATAGCAAATGGAAGTGAATAATACATGAAAACTGCTAGGCCTTAAATTTAGTGAATAGAAAACTGCAGATTAAATCCATAGTAGTGGAATAGTAAGTGAAGAAGCTGAAGAGTGACAGGTTATAATGGGCAGTGGGGCCAGGAAAGAACCTGATTACAATTGTCTAGATCTCATAGAGCCTTAGGCACAAGGAAAACTCGATTGACACTTGAAAACCATGTAAAACTTTTTGGTGTAGCTAAGGGGCCTGTTATGTGTTACACTCATAGCATGTGGTGCTTAACTTATGGCTTTCTTCCACACTGGAAATGAGTCATAAGTGCTGCTTCAAGCTGTTTTGATTTTGATGACAACTCCAAAAATATAAAGCAACCAGGAGCTCCCTACAGCAAGCTGTTTCCTGTCCAAATAACATGCCAACCTATCTAACCTCCAGGTTTTCTGGCCTGATAGACTTTGTGGGTTTTCTCAAGCCCTAACACCAAAATCTCACTTTTGATTCTAACTTCAAATATCTAAGCACATCTAGACCTCAAGCTGTGCATAGGATGTTGAGAAGAGCAAAATAAATGAGTGGTGATCTCTGAAACTCTCTGGAAGAATCTGAGCTCCTGAGATCCAACATCACTGATAAGTTTTATTTACAATTATTTTTTTTAACACATATGCCTGACCAAACAAGAAAGGAATAACCTGGATGGAAATGTTTGACTCTTCAAGTCTCAGAGATGCATGTAGATCACACTGAGAACTCCTGCAGGATTTCCTCTGCTGTTCAAGTCTGGATTCCCAATTGAATATGGCTTTAACCAGTCATTAAACACAGTTCATTCACAGAGTCATTGTGTCTAAAGCCAGTGAGAACGACTGGGTCATTTGGTCTTACACCTTTATACTACGTCATGAAACTTCACCAGCTTACTTTTGTACTGAGCCTAATAAGTTGAATTTATTTATATTGTACTATGCAAAAATGTAACAGGAATATCTGAACACATAGATATTGAGGTATAGTAATACATTCCCCTGGTTAAATGTTGTCTCAGTATTCTGAATTGCCTGTGCTAATGCTGCTCATCATTTTCTCTGATGATATTGAAATATCACCATGCAGTCACCTACCATTTCTGCAGCTCATGACCTAAATAAAAAGACTCCTTTCCTAAAGCTTCCTCTGAGATTCTGCAGTGATTTAGTAACTTAATTTTTCAGTGCCAGCATGCAGAACACAGCACAGTATTCCCAAATGTGATGATGACTCCCCATTGAAAATACTTAGTAAAACCTATTATGCTTCTCTTTATTTTGCTTTATGTATATCACTCAAATTCACCCGTATTTTCACCAAAGAATGAATTCAAACCATTTTGACAAAGATTTCTTCACAGATCCATCTTGGTTAGAGCTGACTATAGTTCAGTCATCTCTAGCCATTATTATACTTCCTGTTATTTTATTTAGAATTGAGAGATTAGTTACTCAAGTCACTGGTATTTTTCAAATCATCTGGAATTTCTACATCATTCTAAAAATATTTTTAAACTTACAACAATGGAAAAGAGATCTCATCAGACTTACCAAGCTTTCAAAGACTTGGATATGAGCATGCAGATTTTAAAATATTTACTCACCAGTAGATGTTGCATAATATCTTCCTTGATCATTAATGCAAAAAAAAGTATTTCCTTGTCGTCTTCATGTGATACACCAACTTGTTTCATTCCAAAATTAATATTGATATATATAAGAAGTACTAGTACTTTCCATACAGTATTATTAACAGATTTTCAACATTCATCTAGGAATTAGCCCACATCAGTTATCTACTTTTGTTGCTAACATATTACAGCAAGCAAGCAAGCAAATAAACAAAATGAAAATCTCTGTCCTGTTTGACATGTGTTAAACATTTTCTTTTTCAGAAAAGTGATATTCTTATTGTTTTCCATGTTTGAAAACATAAAATAGTAAAAGGATTTTTTTTAATGTGCTATATATTCTGCCATGCATTATTTCAAGTGGGATTCATTTGACCTGTCTGCATTTGTCCAAAATTGAGCAATTCAAACCAAAGTTAGTTATTCAATGTTCTTTTATTACTTAAATGGAGAGAAATAGACAACTTTGTTGGATGTGATGAATCAGAGCTATGAGAAGAGCTTTTATCTTTCTTATACAATTATTCACTAAACATAACTTGGGATTTTCAAGTTTGGAGCAATAATTAAAAATACATATATATCTTCCTAACATCCTCCCCATTTCTCCCTCAGAACTTTACAGACATTTAAAACATGATTCTGGAAGATACACTGAGCTTCCAGGACTGGTATTCCTCAGTGGAGCTCAAGATATGAAGGTAGGATCACACGAAGTATCCGCAGGAAAAAAAAAATAAAATATTTTTGATTTGAAATTTTTACTAGAAAAGAATCTTTCACACTTCTTGCTGATGGCAACAAAAGAACTGAAAACCTAAACTGTTTGTAAGCAGAGATCCCTTCTCTTGTCTAGGAAAAAGTAGTATATGCTGGAGCCACAGAGGAAGCTTCAATCTTTTTACTGAAGTTTGAAGGAGTTCAAGAAAGTCTTCAGAAGGAGGTTATCTGGACTTCTGCTTATTTTAGCTAGAAGACTT
The DNA here is from genome assembly GCF_963932015.1 of Anas acuta. Lineage (NCBI taxonomy): Eukaryota > Metazoa > Chordata > Aves > Anseriformes > Anatidae > Anas > Anas acuta. The sequence goes on along the minus strand of NC_088979.1, from coordinate 199,719,453 downwards.
CTCTGAAAACTTTCCCATATTCTCCTTTCTCAGTCTTCCTTTTTTCATTTTTCACCTCCTTCAATAGAAAAGAAATAAGAAGTTCTTTACAAATCTCAGTCTACACAGGCACTGGACTGGCTGAATGGTTTCTAATCCTGTAATTTTGTACACGCAGAGTGCCTCATGCAGTGGAGCTTTTACTGCTTTGTAAGTGGTTCCATTTTAACTCTCTTACTCCTCCAGTTTAAGGTTACACTGTACTTGAAAACACCATCTTAATTATACTTCAATAGCAACTTCATAGTTTTTTTGTTCCTCTTTCAAGTGTTTGAAACGAGTGCATAACTACTCCCTGAGGTTATCTCTATTAGCCTAGTACAGAACTGCTCGTCTTCATTTCAGGTGTAGAGTTTTGAAGGAGACGGCAGCTTTCAGCAGGCATTAGTCACACCGAGTCCACTGAGTACAAGGACTTATGTGAGACTTAAGTAGTGCCAGAAGACTAGGGCCAGGTCACTGCTTCCAAATGTGTTGTGCTCACATGAGCGATCCCATTTACTCCTGAACTGAAAGATGCCCAATTTGAGGATAGCCAAGTGAAATCCTGAAAGTATCCTGATAATTGTTAGCATGAAATGTACATTTTAACACAGACTCTGTGAATAACTGCTCCACTTCCCACAACTTGAGGATGATTTCAGATGAATTGGATAGCACTTACTGCTTCTACATGGTTTCATGGAACAGGATAGAAGCAAAGTTCAACACCCAAGGTCAAGCTGCCACACCTGAAATATAAAATTGCCAAAGGTTCATAAGGGCAAGAATCTTTTCAACTTTCCAATTATTAATAAGCTAACGGTTTAGGAGTGAATGCAAGCATACACCCACCAAATTATTCTCAGGGGATAAAGAGAGACTACTGTTGTTTTTAACCAAGGCCAAATTTCATAATCCACAGTCAAATGTTCCTTTAAAGTAGTGATTACAAGCTCTTGAAACTTAGTTCATTATTCCTGAGTTCATGGTCCCTGAAAGAAAATATAATCCACACCTAGTTCAGATTCCTCATGGAGGTCACCTATATTGCTACATTTATCATTATATATGTTTGTATCTTTTTATGGTAGCACTTCAAGGCTACAACAGAAGTTATTGCACTTGGCTTTCTGTGAGTCCAAAAGATCTTGCGATCTAAATAAGAAAATTATATATCCATCTTCAGTGACTATTTTGACCTTTCTCAGTTTGCCAGCCTCCCAGACACCTTTATGGCAATGACTCTCCTGCTGTGCTAATTGCCTCTAATTGTGCTGTTACAGTTATCTTTCTAGGCTCACTTTTTGTCATAGAATGTCCTAATACGGACATTAGTGAGGTAAGAAATCTTGTTCCCAGACTGCTGTCAGTTGCTTACTAAGACAAGGAACTTTGGTAAAAGTTCTGTAGATAACCTTGGTACTGGAAGGGCAGGTTAGCTAGCATAGTTTGGGTACCTTAAAAGCAACATAAATCTATTTAAAAGCAAAAGGAATTGACTGGATCTTCATATGTCAATAGAGTTTTCCAAGCATGTAGTACAGTTTACAAAACAGGTGTACCTCATTTCATTAGTAAAAAAAGTGAAGAGCTTCTTTATAAAAACAGCAATATTTCTTATGTTTTGTTCTTTCACAACAGGTAAGAAAAGAATCAGAACAGTCTCATCCAAGTTACATGAGGACCAATATTATTTGACAAATGTGGTCTGGTTAAGATTGCAAATGGCAATGGAAAAAGTTGACCACCTGTGTTATTCAAAGCATTCAGGTTATTCAGGATAAAAACAAACTACAAAATAACCAGGGATAAATGAAGATTGAAAATGTAATTTATTGTCCAAAAAAAAAAAAGGGAAAGAAATGCACTTGAGAAATATCAGCCTTAACTTTACATATATAATGATAAACTGATCTGTATCTGCCAGAAATTGGATCATGAGGTTATAATCAATGCTTTGTTAAAACAAAGAAACAAACAAAATCTGCTCAGTGTTTAGGAGTGGTTAAAAAAAAAAAAAAGTTTATTTTGGCAATAATTCAGAAAAGAATAGAGGTCTATGAAGAAAACTTTTTTAGAAAAAGAAGTTGAAGGGCAGGGCAGGGCAGGGCAGGGCAGGGCAGGGCAGGGCAGGGCAGGGCAGGGCAGGGCAGGGCAGGGCAGGGAAGGGAAGGGAAGGGAAGGGAAGGGAAGGGAAGGGAAGGGAAGGGAAGGGAAGGGAAGGGAAGGGAAGGGAAGGGAAGGGAAGGGAAGGGAAGGGAAGGGAAGGGAAGGGAAGGGAAGGGAAAAGGCAATATTTTCTTTATCTGTCTGTCCATATCCTTCCATGCTGTATTTCACTCTGTTACAAGGTTCATTTCCTTCAGGAGATGGGTGATTATCTGGGCTCAGTTGTGTCTCAAATTGGATGATTCTAGTGCCAGTTTTCTCTCTCCTTCTTGATCACCAGAAAAAAAAGTAACTACTCTGTCTGCAGAAATAGCTATTCCTTCTGTTTCAATGTACCTAAGGAGTAAGCACACATCCATCCCGGATTTTTGCTGGTAATGTTCGTATCTCTGGTGTTTGCCTGTCCAGGGCTGTACAGGACTTCTCTAGTCCATTCCTAGCTTAGGCTGAACAAGGAAGCACGTGTTCTGGCTACCCAACTGAAACTAGAGAACTATCCAGGACTGTGAATTGTGCCTGTCGTAATGAGATCTACTGCATTTTTGCCAGTTTTGCTATTTGCCACCTTCACAGTTTCCAGCAGACCCAATACTAGGCACAAGAGGTATAAGCGAGCTCAGCAGTTCTGATGCCTGACATATCAGCATTTGACCTGAGACCTTCAGAGCTAAAAGCCTGAACAACTGTCTTACACTAATGAATCATACTCACTACAGACAAGCACAGAGGAAAACTGTAGCGTTCACTCCTCAAAGAGGTTATGTGAAGTTCTCATCTGTCTTGACACCTCTGCTAAAAGGAAGCCAGCATAGTTTTCAAAATAAAGAAAATATTAAAACCCTCTTTCTCAAACTTCTTCTCCACGTGGCATCAGTGAAACCCACGTGTGATCTCTCTTGTACAGCCTCAGTAAGTCCTGGCTTGCTTCAAGGAACATACATAAAGAAACTAATGAGATAAAGCACAGGTGAAGTAGCCAACTAATTTCAATAGGTTGACTACTATTTGTGTACATCTTTACTTGAAAAGCATCAGATGCCTTTATCATAGAATCATAGAATCATAGAATCATAGAATCATAGAATCATAGAATATCCCAAGTTAGAAGGGACCCATAAGGATCATCAAGTCCAACTCCTGGCACCGCACAGGTTTACCCAAAAGTTTAGACCATGTGACTAAGTGCACAGTCCAACCACTTTTTAAATTAAGACAGGCTTAGTGCAGTGACTACTTCACTGGGAAGCCTGTTCCAGTGTGCAACCATCCTCTCAGTGAAGAACCTCTTCCTGATGCCAAACCTAAACTTCCCCTGCCTCAGCTTAACACCATTCCAGTGGGTTCTATCACCAGTGTTTACAGAGAATAGGTCACCTGCCTCTCCGCTCCCCCTCGCGAGGAAGTTGTAGACTGTGATAAGGTCCCCCCTCAGCCTCCTCTTCTCCAGGCTGAACAGGCCTAGTGACCTCAGCCACTCTTCATATGTCTTCCCCTCTAGGCCCTTCACCATCTTCATTGCCCTCCTCTGGACACTGTCCAACAGTTTCATGTCCTTTTTGTACTGTGCTGCCCAGAACTGCACACAGTACTCGAGGTGAGGCCGCATCAGCACAGAGTGGAACAGGACAATCACCTCCCTTGACCAACTAGCAATGCTGTGCTTGATGCACCCCAGGATACGGTTGGCCCTCCTGGCTGCCAGGACACACTGCTGGCTCATATTCAACTTGCTGTCAACCACAACCCCCAGATCCCTCTCTGCGTGGCTGCTCTCCAGCATCTCATCACCCAGTCTGTATGTAAAGCCAGGGTTGCTCCTTTGGTGAGGAGAACTGCAGTCCCCAGGAATGAACACCCAGGGATAAATATTAAAACATACGATAAGTATTCCCAGCATTTTATCATACTGTGCAACCCCAAAAGTATCTCAGAAATAATTCATTTTTACACAGTACTAATAAACAATTTTATAATTGTGTGAAAATACAAATTCTTATATCAAATCCTCTTTTGGTGAAATTCTCGAAAGCATTACAAGCAACAGCATAATACCTTTTTTCCATTTATTCCCCTCATGCATGGACAAATACGTAAACCTGGTCCTTTATAACAACACTTTTTTATGTATTTGAAGAAAATGCATTGCCTACTTTTTCACCATTCGGAGAGCAGATGACAACTTCCTACATTTTCTCATGTCACATAAGCAGCATGTATCAGTGTCAGGCAGAAGGTGTTCCTTGACTGGAAAATCTCCAGTAATCACAGGGAGAAAGCCAGAGAGTTAATCAGCAAGGCAGCAATGACAGAATGTTTCTTTATTTCTCACAGCTCTTAGGTCATTGCCTTGCTCCATGCCTACCCACTGAAAAGATGTAGTCAGTCTGACCTCCTGAGGTTTGAAAGCTTACTTTTACAACCATGATAGGTTATCCTGTAGTAGTGTGAATCTGTCAAATATCTATTCATTACAGAAACATCACTAATGGCATATTATATTGAAAAATATCAGATTTAGTAAAGTATTGTTTTCACTCCTGGAATACTGTGTTGCCTGTCTGCCTTAACATTTTCTCGTAGAGTTTTCAAGAAGAGAACTTGCCAAAAAGTGTTTAAGGTATTATATCTTGCTGATAAATAATCTCAAACTGTCAGAAGAGTGATAAAGACCCTGGGATAAAACTGCGTGTAATCAGCAGCCTTGTTTGCAACCTCAGGAAGTAGGAAAGGATTTACTGGGTCTGGACACTGAGCAGACCCTTTCCTTGGAGACACTTTTGTTCCCCATACCCATTCTCTTACTGAGCACAGAACATCACTCAGTGAGTTTCTAGCCTTATCAAACTTCAACCCGTGCTTCTATGTTTTAAAAACGCCAACTGTTGCCTTCTCTCAGGAGACAATGTTTTTACAGAGCTGATAGAAATTCTGAAATGCAAAACTGGTACTGTTTTGGGCGTATTAGTCTGAAGCTCAGCAGTTGAGCAGGAGTTAATTTTACATTAAGAATGAAGAGAAATGAAAAAAATATAGAAATATGATGCAGGTTTATATGGGGTCATGGGAAGAAAAATACTTTAAATTTAAATATCAGATGAGTTCAGATAAAAACAAACACTCAGATGCCATTTTTTAGGACTGCTTTTCTTCTAACATTTTCCTATTTTTCTGTGTTGTTGTTTTCCATTAAGATCAAACTGTCATTCCTAATTGAAAATATGGAGTTGCACAGGGGTAAAATAAGGCAGGATTTTGACTTTAAGAATTGGCCACATAAGAGATGTCTTTTATGAATAACAGAAGGATTATCAGGTCAAATTTGATGCTTGGCAAAACATTTTTATTTGGGAATCATTTGTTAAAAATCTCTGTTGTCTCTAGCAATCCTTTCTAAGCTCAACTGAACAACTTTGATCATTTTAGCACACTGCCCCATATTTAGCTCCAGCGTAGCTCTGTAGATGACAACTATTTAAGCAGAGTACAGGGACAATATCTCACAAGGCATGACTAGAGGAATGAGATCTGAGAAAGTGGACCATGGTCCTGAGATGAGACATCTGCATTGTTTCCTCCTGTTTCCACTCTTTCACAGCTGCAAGTGACATATGGCATCAACAGACATGGAAAAGAACATAAGACAATGTTTTAGGTATTATAAGCATAAGCTTATCTTTTCTTGCCTTTCCCTACCATGTCAAAACACATTCTCTCCTGCTGTATTAATCTACATCACCCCTGATATAATCCAGACACACGTCTTGCCCTCTTTACCTGTTCTTTGCAGCTATATCCCTATTCTGAAGATACACAAATGTAAGTATGTACATTGAGATGCTTACATGTTACCTAGAGTATTTAAGGATGCTATAGTCAATGGACAATTAATCAATACTGTCAGTGAAGTTTACTGATCTGTACGTTTGGCCAAATACAGGGTGATAGTATTTTTCCTTGAGATTATTGTTTTTGAAGGACTGCTAGGTGTACTGAGACTCCACTCTCTGACATATACCAAACTCTTGATGTCATTCAGTATGAACTAAGGAGGACTTAACTCCTTAGTTAAGGACTTAACTCCTTAGTTAACATAACTTAGTTCATAGCAAGGCCAAGCTATTCAAAACAATAGATTGGCCTTGAAAAATATGACACAGAGCTTAAGGGAGAGCCATGTCCTTATGGACCAGCATCCGGGAAGGCACCAGGATAATCTTGGGCATTTCACTTATTGCCATATACCCATGCGTGAGTAATCAAATCAGGCCATAAACCTCCTCTTGCTACAAAAGAACTTAAACTTACAGCTGTCATGTAGATGCTTGCATATAGAAAATGTATGCTCATAATGCAAGGGTTTGAGGGTTCTCCTTGGTTGTTCTTTCAGTGAAGAAAATTGAAGTCCTCCATGAGAACAAAGACTAATGATTGTGAGACTTCTGCCTATAGAATATTTAACTTGCTCTTCATCTTGTTTGAGTAGTCTACAGCAGAGTCCCACCATGACTTCTGTCATGTTGACCTTCCCCCTGATTCTTACCCATAAACATTCAACCCTATAATCACCATCATTAAAGTCAAGACAATCAAAACACACCCTAACACACAGGGCTACCCCACTGATTCTCTTTCCTAGCCTATCCCTTCTGAAGAATTTATGGACATCCATTGCAGCACTCCAGCTGGGCGAGTCAACCCACCATGTTTCTGTGATGAGCAACTGTGCCATAGTTTTCCCGCTGCACAACAGCTTCCAGCTCTTTCTGTTTTTTGCCCATACTGCTCATGCACTGATGTAGATGAACTTCAGTTGGCTAGTGATCCTGTCACCTTCTGAGTAGGAGAAGCCCTAATTCCTACATGACTCTTCTCAGGCATGGCACTTCTGTGATTTCTAATATCTCTTGTGTCTTTGCTGTCACATGGCTCTCCAACCCCTACTTCCACTGGGATGTCAGACTGAAGGCCCTTGTTAGCACACTATCCCACAGCCATTGGTGGACTGACCCATGTTTTATCTTTGCAATCCTGGTTTCATCCCTTTTCCCTTTAAAATGTAATTAAAAGCTCTTTCAATAAACTCTGCTAACTCCTGTGCAAAAAACCTTTTCCCCCTTTACGACTGTTTTCCCCTGTCTGTTGCCAGTGGTGCTGGTGTCATGCTAAATGTCCCATGATCAATAAATCCAAACTCCTACCAGTGACAACTGGCTCAGGTGGCATATATTGATCTGCTGGCTCTTCCTGTTTTCTCTCCTCATCATTCCCTGAAAATGGAGGTACAGAGGAGGACACTACTTGTGCTCCTGATCTGTTAACTTGTTGTCCCAAGGCTCTGAAGTCTCTCTTAATTGCCCTTGGACTTCTTGTTGGAACTCCATCACTGCCTACCTGGAAAATCAATAATGGATAATAATCCGAGGGCCACGCTAGGACAGGAAGCTTAATCTTCAAGCCACCTAATGCCATTTCAGATTTCCTATGATATCCCATCTGACATCCATCTGCTCTTCCAGAAAGGTATGGTTCTCCCATGGGTCTTGCATTACACCTTCCAGGCCTGCACAGATGTTCTGGATACCTCAGGGCATTTTGAATGACGGTAAATGACTAGTTTTAGGCAACTAAATCAAATCCTAAGTGAAAGCTGTATGTGTCCCTATCTGAACCATCTGTCTAGACTTACCTTATTGTCAACATAATCACTGGAATTCAAGGTACAATCCATTTGACCAAAAGAAGGTGCTTAAATTAGAATATGATTAATAACTCCTTCCTCTTCTCCCTCACAGTTTCCTTTGGTCATTTACACCTAGTGGAAGTAGAAGTACAAGCCTACAGTCTTGATTAGCTACTGATATGATCAAATGGCATTTTCATACATTTAGTCCAAATGAAAATGATTATATAAGACAAAAAAAAAATAAAAAAGGCCAAAGGAAAATTGGGTCCTCTCTTCCTTTCACCCAAGTATAGTTAGTGATTATGTCTGAGTCTAGGTAATAAGATTTACATATGTGAATGGAAATAAAATCTGGTAGAGTATGCTCTGATGGATTTATGTTTCTGTTTGTTGTGGTCAATAGGCCATTAATCTCTGACTATAAGCACTATATCAGTTTATTTAACTCTGCATATGCCAGGTAGACCTATTCAAATCAGTAAAACCAAACTAATCTTTAATTGTTTATATGCCACCAAAATCTGCAGAACCTCTCTTTCACATTTTTTTTTTCTGTTTCTCTGACCAGTGGAAGAATTAAAATCACAGGTAGTGATAAATTAATCTCCAGATTCTGAGCTCTTTTTACACTTGTGCAAGCAACATTTCACAACAGTAATCTGACATTTTATTTTACTTTTTTTGGAAAATTAAGAGAACTTGATAGATTAAAAACTTGACAAAAACATTGTAGGAATAATACTTCCAGCTTTAAATGCTGTAGTTAAGTATTACGTATTGTTCTTCTTCCTTTTTTTTTTTTTTTTGGGGGGGGGGGGGGGAGGGGTAATGCAGAGGAAGCCAAATTAAGTGATTAATCTTTGACCTATATCTGTAGGAAGTAATTTGAACAACACCTTTTAAGAAGTCTAGCCTTCTCTGTAGCATGCACATCGCTTTCATTAACATTAAATACAGTTACATGTGCACACCAGGGCATAAGCTACTAAGTAGATATTAATTGGCTAAGAAATGATACACTATTTATTCTCCTTGAAGCTAATGTTTGGGAACACCATTTGGTATGCTACATTCACAACTTTTTGAGGGTGTGTTTTTCCTTTAACTATTTAAATTATCAAGTTTCTTCAGTGATTTCTGTGACTTGCTTCAGTGTACAGCCACTTAGAAGAAAGAAGATTCAGTAGTTAACACCAAGAATTTATTCTGCTTCCATGTCTCTTTATAGACCAATTCCTATGAAACATCATCAATATCTTAACTCAAAACTGAAGAACTAATAACATCAGAGGAAATTATTTTGGGTCTGCAGTCCAAATTACTTTGTGACTGTAGAAAAGGTAGTTTGAAAGAAAATATAGATTGCTTCTTTATGTCTCAGAGAGTTTATCCAAAAGACACTGTTTCTTTGTAGCAGTTAACCCACCCAAAACATCAAACATATGTGAAAATAAGGCAACTAACTTTGTGGTACAAGAGCTATAACCTTACATTAAGCATGTTAACTTATGTACCACTTACAAATAAAAATTGCTTAATTACCACATCAGATTGGCGTTGAAATTGGGTTCAGGATTCCCAATAGCTTTTACAAATCACAACCTTAATCTAACCAGGTTGGCTTTTGTAAGTATTTCAAACCAACTTTTAAAGCATTAGAATTAAAAGTGCAAGTATTTGATATAACATATTGACAGCTTTTGGGCCCACCTTGTTTGTGTGGGGAATGTGGAATATTGTGTTTCAAAATTAGGGAAACCTCTCATGTATTTTTCCAGTTTCCAAATTGTGATTACAGAAAATTTTGTATTTGCACATTTCTCTCTTTTGACTACAAGTCTTACTGTTTAGCTCAGACAAGGCAGTTAAAAATAATATGAGATGACTTCTACCTTTTTCTAACTTTCCCTTATTATGGAGATATTCAAAAACATGAGAAAGATTTTGGGGAACTGTGTAGTCAGTTTAAAAATTAGGTAGTAATTTCACCCTCGCATACATTTGATATTATTTAAACTGGATTCTTTCTATAAACATTTGTCTTTGAATTTGATGCCTTCTAATGTTGCAGGCATGCAAGAGAGATGAGTTATGAATTTGTCTTTTGTATGTTAAGGTTTGTTTCAACCATGCAAAGGTTAACTCTGGAATAAGGGACATTTGTCCATTTATTTCACACTTATATCTCTCCTTTATTTATTTTTATTCCTCTTTGCTTAAGTTAAATGAATGCTGGCCATTACTGTCAGGCCCTGACAGTGCTGTAGGCTTAAATATAAAGAAGGCAGAGCTGATTATTTTTCCCCATGGGAGTTACCCTTTGGCCTGCAGGCAGTTCTTTTAAAAATAGCTTCCCTCTGACTGATGCCATTATTATCACAGATACAATTCCCAACTTGACTGTCCAGATCAGAAATGAAACCTCTGTGTTCAAGAGCAGCATGCTGCATGCACTGCTTTCCTGTTGTGTTCAGATGAGTTCTGTCTATAGGCTGTGTAGCAAGATTTTTCTGGGTATTGTTTTGTTTGGTTTCTGTATATTTGATCATGCTTGTCATACAAGAGTAAAAGCTGAAGGCAAGATGCTGGTGAGCCTAGAATATATGCGTAAAAAACTGATGTTCTGCTTTCCTAGATCTGCTCAGACAGTGTTGGCAGACTGGTGGCACTTGCATTTGTATTTCTCTAAAAGAAAAAGAAAACAAAACTGGAAAACAATCCTAGTATCTCAAATATACTATTGGGAATGTCTATCTGCTACAGACTACTATCTTCTCAAACAAATAACATTAGATCCCTGCCTCAGTTTTAGCTTTTAGTAAAATGGACACCTGCTTATTTTAAAGACAGTCTCACTGCAATCACCAGGAGCCATGATATATGCAGGCAACCTGACTTCTGTCCGGAAGTTGCCATAAGTTTACCGAGCACTTGAGAAAATGGATAGTTTCACCCCTCTCTGAATAGTGGAAAAGTCAGGCTTGTTCCTATAAACTAAAATTTGTGTTTTCAGCTCCACTCAGAGATACATTAATTCCCATTTTTAGCTGAGGTTAAGAAAGAATCAAAACACTCATGTGAATGGTACAGTACCTTTCTGATATCAGTGCATGTGGTGGTTTTGCCCAGCTGGGCAACTGAACTCCACCACAACTGCTATCTCATTCCCCCTCCTCAAAAGGAAAGGGGGAAAGAATACAATGAAAAAGGCTGAAGTTTTGAGATAAGGACAGGGAAATCACCCACCAGTTACTGTCATTGGCAAAACAGACTCAGCATAGGGAGATTAATATAATTTGTTGCCTATCACTAAAAGACTATAGCAATGAGAAACTAAAAGTAAGCTATAAACACCTTGCCCTCATCCACCCTCTTCTATGTCCTTCCCCCCGAGCAGCGCAGGGGTGCAGAGAATGGGGGCTGTGGTCAGTCCCTGATGCTTCGTTTCCACCGCTCCTTCAGTGGGGGCTGCCCACAGGCAGCAGCTCTTCAAGAACTGCTCCCACACAGCTCCATACCACGGGGTCCATCCCCCAGGAGCAAACTGCTCCAGCACGGGTGGCAGCTCCCCCCAGACCCCTTGCTCCTGCATGGGCTCCTTTCCACGGGCTGAAGCTCCAGCCCACTGCCTGCTGCTGTGGGGGCTCTCCATGGGCTGCAGCCTCCTCCAGGCCACATCCACCTGCTCTACCAGGGGCTCCTCCACTGGCTGCAGCGTGGAGATCTGCTCCATGTGGGACCCATGGGCTGCAGGGGGACAGCCTGCACCACCTGGGGCCTCTCCACAGGTGCAGGGGATCTGTTACTCTACTCCAGGAGCACCTCCTGCCTTCCTGATGCACTCACCTTGGGGGCAGCACGGCTGGTTCTTACTCCTTGCTTTTTTTTTTTTTTTTCCTTTCTTAAACATGCTCTCACAAAGGCACAAACAACATTGCTTATTGGCTCAGCTCTGGCCAGCAGTGGGTCCCTTTTGAAGCCACCTGAAACTGGCACTTATCTAACATGGGACAGCTTCTGGACTCTTAAAGAAACCACTCCTTTAGCCCCCTGCTACCAAAACCTTGACACAAAAATCCAATTCGCTTTCCTGGTCATGAAAACCACAATGTGTACTAAACCATAGCACATGTTTCCAATCTATCTAGAAACTCAGATCAAAGGAAAGTCCATATGTTTAAACATCTGCCACAATGCCGTCTCAGAACAATCCTTTCTTCAGTGATTTTCCATGTTGGTATGTACATTGCTGGAAAAGGAGAGCTGTTAGTGAAATTCTCATGTGATGCAGAAAAGGTGAGTGGTGGAGTGGTGGTAGAACAGTCCACTGAAAAGAAATCTGGACTTGGTGACTTTAAGACTTAATTTCTCACCACCTGCTCCAACCCCCCCCCCCCCCCTCCGAGATTCCTCCATAAAATTATAAGAACAGAGAGTTTGGTATTTAAGCCCCTGAAGCACGAGGAGTAAAAATTCAAGATCATTTAAATAAATATTAGGTTTACTTTACAGTTGTATATAATGCAGTACGGAACAACTGTACAGCCTACTTTCTTTATAGGAATGTTTTGATGCTTAATCTTTGTGAATCGCGATGAGATCCTTAGATAAAAGATGTTATGTAGTATTCCATAAGGCCTCAGGCATGAAAGCATCATTAATAATTTAACAATAAAAAATATGATTACCCTAGAGGCCGTCAGATACCTCTGGTGGTAGAAATACCTACACAGATAGGGACTCTAACATTGGTTGATTAATTCATTTGATGAATTTCTCAGTATTTTTGAGTACATTTGACAATGTCTTTCATTATCCATTTAACTTGCATATTGCTGTTAAATTGTTACCTCATGAATGTAAAAAATGCTTAACCCAAGTATTAAATTAAGAAGTTGCTAGGCATTGCTGTCTAATGTCAGCATGTTTCAATGCAAAGTGAAATTTTCAGAGTTTCACTTAACTACAAAAGGTGTTCAGAGAATGTAGAATGTTTATACAAGCTTTCTATTTGGGAATGTGAACTATTAAAGCCATTTTGAAAATTTTCTTGGTGAAGATGCTGGTCCAAGAGCTTGCCCAGGATGTAATTAAAAGATTCAGAAATAAGTAAGAGAAGTATCTCCAGCTTTCTGATGACATAAATGATGGCCTTATGGACAAGGAAGCTGTCTAGTTAACTGTATCAGATTATGTCTTTCACTAAGGTCAGGGCATAAAGTGACTTGAAGATATATGACCTTAACTGTCTGCATATATTCAGAGATCATGTTGCAAACTCATACTCAACTACCATACAGAAACTATTTGGTCTAGAACCTTATCATATAGATTTAGGTGTTATTTCTGGATCTTCTCTTTGACTGTGTAAGGTTTGTAAAGTTGATCCAACCCTCAGCTGGAAGGCTACACACAAGGGCAATATGAAGCATTAAATATAAATGTTTATGAACTTTGATTCTGCTGAAATTTTAGGGTGATGATTGATAGGTCAAGGTTCACAATCTATTTGTGAAAGAAAATGACCCTAATAGACAGAATTGGCCTGTGCTAAAATCTGCTATACAGATGTGAGTTTATATAATGGCACACAATCTTTCCTACAGCAATCTACCCTGTAATCAAACAAGACATTTACTAGACAAAAAGCAGATACAGGCAGAGTAAATAACTTCTCAAAGGTTATAAAAAAGGTTACCAAAAAGGGTTTCTTTCTGGGATAGACTTGAATTTCAAAACACCTTTTAATGCTACAACCCCATCCATTCTTTGGATATTTGGCTTAACTGAAATGGTTGAGAATCCCCTTAGTTATAGGCATGGTGAGACTGAAGATTTCATCACAGAGAATCGTCAAATACTCAGCAATCACTTATATTCAAATATGTTGCCATTAAAATATTCTCTTAACAAGATCTGCATTGTTTTATTTAGTAATGGAATAAAGAATGGATGTGACTTATTTGTTTTTGCTTCTATTCACAGATGATTATATAGTAAAGGTGAAGGAGACCCTATTTTTTAACACATCAAAGCATTTGTTTTACTATTTAATTCTTTGGTCCTGGCTCTCCTGGGGCCTCTGCTGTTATGAGCTAATGCAAATTACATCAGGAAATCCAACGGGCTTAGTAAACACTGAATATTAATTCAAGATGTTTTTGGAAATGCATAAACAGCATCAGTCCCCAAATCCAGAGCAGAAGCAAATAACAATGTTAAATTGATATGTCAGAATTTTATGTGGAGTGTTGTTTTGGCCATAAAAATCAGATTTTTCTTGCTATGTTGAATGATCATGTCCTGCCATTATAATACATGAATTCTAAATGGTTGAGAGATATCCCTGCTTCCCCCATGTTATAGCCAGGGCTTGCTCAAATTGCAAAGTGCTGCTTTCCCAGTGTTGATTAGTCTCCTTTTTCTCCAGGAAATTTCTATGAAATCTTTTTTTTTTTTTTTTTTGAAAAGAACTAGAGTTTTTTCTTATGAAGGACTCAGAACAGGACTTAGGAAGCCTACAGTTAGTTTCCAGATCTTATCAGACACCCTGTTTAAGTTAGAACATTCCTGTTCATCTATAAATTGCTGTTGTTCATCTATAAATAACTTCTTCTGCTTTAGTCATATAGACAATAGATGGTTCAGAAGAAATGTTTTCCATACTTCAGCTAACACAAGACAATCCCAACTGTCAACTGTTGCCTCCTGGAAAAATGTTTCCAAGTCAGGTCTGCCCTACAACCAATTTCATATATGAAAATCAGAACAATCATAGTTCATCTAAGAGTATTGCCAGTTGACAGCTTAAAACTGAGAAAATATCTGTCACTGCCAGATGTTCCCATGTCATCTTAAAGTACCTGATTTTTGAAATACAATTTGTGGCTGAGATCAGAATGATATATTCAGTTGTCTTCTCCAGGAAGCCTGATGCTACTTAGCCTAACAAAAGACAGCATCAGTGTGGCTCTGAAGAAGTTGTGGCCATATCATTAAATATTCTGTATGCCAGACTGGACATCTGAAGAAAAGATCTATTGCTGTCTGTCTAAGGGACATTGACTGAGACAAAGACTGTTTTGTATTTCTTTTAAAACTTTTTTGTGTGTTTCATTCACAGAGATAGGTTGTCTGAATATGGAAATGGATAATAAGGGTGCATTGGCATGTAACTTTCTTTACATGCATCATTATATATTTTAATATTAATCTAGGGAACCTTTCTTATGTAAAATATGTAAGACCTAATCTCCCTTAAAGTCTGAAAAAATATCTGAAAATTTGAGCTTCTAGTATCCAAGCAAATCCTCAAATTCTGCTAAAAAAATGCTCTAACACAGAGTAGGAAAGGCAGTCACGGTAAGCAAAGGTTTCATTAAATGTGGAACTAGTGATAGACAGACTCATCACAAGATTGTTGTCCATATAGAGTAGTAGTCATTCTCTGAAGTTTGCACCTACTTTCCTTGATATACTTTTGAGCACAAAACTTCTGTGTTTTCTTCGAATCCAGCAGTGAATTGTCTTTATTTTTAACACAGATTAAAAGAAATAATAATAACAAAAAAGTCAATTTGAATATATTATAGTCTTCTGACCTCAGCTGATGCTTGGATTTTTAGTAGCAGTCCTCAGATGAGTTCATTCTATCTCACAGCTTGTTGTGGACATTCATTTAAATGCCTTGTGAAACCACTACCAATTGCTCAATTGCCCAATATGACAATCAGAGCTCCTGAAGCCACAGGTTCCATTTTACAGGATGGAAAAGAAGTGTGATGCACTCTGACAGCAAAGGAGCATCTTTTTCTTTCTCTATTAGTCTTCCTTTTGGAGAGGCTGGAAGACACATGATGTTTCCAGGGTCTACTGACAACAAAAGCAGTTTGGTACAGAGTTGTACTCAGTTTTTCTATAAATATAAACTCAAACCCAATATTACTGGTTATATCAGTTTTACACCTGGGTATTTTCTGACAGAAGGCATTTTGAGGACAATAGTTTCTCCACTTGTTTTATAAATACAATTAATTTTATGTCTCTGATACTGTCAGTCATAATTTGGATGCTAAATATTAAACAACAGTGCCACCCGAAACTTTTAACTAATAAACACTTTAGTCTATGCTTTAAAACAAGTAAAACATCCCCCTTTTAATAGATTACTTGCAGTGTAATATATCTTCCATTCCTCCCAGGCAGAGCAATAATGGAGGGTAAAACCAATGTTGCAGTAGATATAAAATCATTTGGTGAATTTCAGTAATGGACACTTGATAGAAATGGTCCTGGGGTTCAAATGCCATCATCAATGAAAAAGTTCATGCTTTTATAAAAGAAGAAAAAAAAAAATACTTCCCAGGAAAGGGTTCAGTCTGATTTGCTTTGCTTTTTTCTGCTTCAAATGAAATGTAATGGTCATTTTTCTGATAAGTGCAAAATCTAAGTTAAAATATTCTTTACATAAAATATTTCAGCAATGCTTTTATTTGTTTTTCAGTTCTGCCTATGACAAACAAGGATGGGGGGTGTCTGGGAGATTTAGAAGGAAAAGAAAATGTACTCTCCATTTTAATTATTTCTCATGCTAGCAATATACTATAATAAATATCAGATATACAAACAAAGACAGAGAGAGATGTATTAAACTCCCATGGCTACCCTGGGAGTCATTAGCTGAGCTGATAATAAAACTAAAGATTTCTTGGCTTCCAAGCCTATGTTATGAGCACAAAACTTCTGTGTTTTCTTAGAATCCAGCAGTGAACTGTCTTTATTTTAATACAGAAGCTGATTTTAAGTCACCCAAATGATTTGTAGTTTCCCAGATGAACATTTGTCACTATTTTAAATAGAACTCATTAAGTTCTGTGGATGTTTAGTTCCTCCAAGGTCCATTTTTTCCTTTAAAGGCATATTTGAGTTTATGTAAGCCTTCCAGTCATGGTAATGGTCACTGGACAGAGTTCAGAGTACTTTAAATTCACAACTTAATACCTAAGTAAGTTTTCAGGAAAGTTGAAATCGTTACCAATCTGCTATTACTTACTTTTTGAACAGTGGAAGTCATACAAGATGGTTTAAGTAAGAAAGTTTGTGATATTAAAATTAATACTAAAATGATACCGTTGTACATAACCTGTGATTTTGAAATACTTAGGACTACCCATGGATAACTGAAGAATCTGTATATGTGACATCAAATGTGTCTATTTTGGTCATTATGAACTGATGACAAAAACCCACTGTTTGCATCAAATCAAAAAGCATTGGCAAGTTAGATACTACTGAGGAAATAAGTTGGTACTTTATACAACCTGTATTCAAAAATTAGCAGATAACAAAATGTTTGTTTACCCTTAGTGGAGGTGAATAACTGATTTCTGTATTCCACATTATATTTGAAAGTTCTCAGTGTTTTTAATGGTGGGAAGGTTATACTCTTTATATACACTGAGTATATAGAGTATAAAGAGTATATAGAGTATATACCCTGTAACGAGTAGGGACATGGTTTAGTCAGTGACCTTGGTAGTAGGGTGATGGTTGTACCAGATGATCTTGAAGGTCTTTTCCAACCTTAATGATTCTATGATTCTAATACTGGTGTTGTATAGAACATATTCTCTATTCAGATGATTACACACATATACATCTGAAGACCTCAGGAAGAATGGGACAAAGTTTTTTCTCAACATCCCTCCAAAACTGTAAACTCCCATTCTACTTTCACAGAATTTCACTAGAGAAAGACTTGTCCTAGTCACAGTAGAGGTCTGTGAAAATCATATCCTAATTTGAGGTCCTATCGCCAGAGAACTCTTTCTGCCACTCACTTTTGTATAACTGTGTGTTAGCTTGATCTATCATTAGGTACAGGTCCAAGATTCCACAATGATAATACTTCTTCCTAGAAAAATAATTGCTCCATAGCTTTCTCCTCTTTACTCTGTATTTTAGCTTAAGTTTTAAGTCTGCTTTATTTTTGTTATTTCTGCTTACATCCCTTTCCTCTCTTTGTCTGAGCTCTTCCAAATATACCAGCATTCAAATTGGAATTTACAATGGAAGAATGCCTGAGTGTGTTCAGAATTAGTTGAAATCTCTGGTAGCAGATCATCAATTACTTCACACTTAAAGGAAAAAGTGGTGTATCAACAAAGAGAAATAAGCAGGGTAACAATACTCAGTTAGTCACTAGTCCAACACACAAAATACACAGGCTCAGTGTAGAAATAGAAAGACTGGCTTGTGCCATGTTGTAGCATTTAATGCCAAACAACCTTCTTTTTCTCTACTGAATTTCTGTGGAGCATGACCTATTCCTGGATCTCATCTTCTCCTAATCTGAAGTAAACTCTTAGGTGTTATTACTCCACTGTATTATTTTTGAATGGGTGCTGGAAAAAAAAAATATATATATATATATATATATATGTGAAAGTTTTAAAATTAAGTGAAGAAGGGCTTTTAGTGTAATTAGTTGATTTATTATTAGCCTAAACTAGATTTCTAGGTCCTATCTACAGATAGTTATTTACCTTAGCTATACTTATCTATATGTATTTTTGATGAAACCTAGATAATTGATAAAGGTTAGGTGTCTAAATCTTAGATGTTTATATTTAGATTACTAAGGACTTAGTCAAAATGTTTCCAAGATATAGGTAATAATGTTCTTTTGGGGTTTTGCTTGGAATGAACTGGGTTAGTATGGACCTTTTTCTTTAGTGCAAACTTAACTAAGCAAATCTTTGAGGATTAGTGTACCTGTCAAATTCTTATTCTCCTGGATACCTCAGAAGGGAATAAACACCTGGAAACAGCATTATGACAGCTTGTGAAAAAATATGTATTGCAGAGCCTTTGGCATCGAGGTCCTTGCCTTGCTATGAGTGAGAGATATTGCTGCCTAGTCTGTGTGTTGATCTGTGTGAAATGGTTTTTCAGCCTGTTTCTTGGTGGATTGAATTATAAAACTACTGGCACCTTCAGAATTGAATCCGGAAAGATGCAGAGCTCCATCAGCTCCCACTGCTTACAGTGAAAACTGATGATATTCAGCAACTTGTCAGCAGTCAGTCCCATCTGAGTTCCTAAGAGCTGTACAGGCAAGGGACATCTGAGAGAGCACTGGAGGACCAAGTGGGATTCATGTAAGTGCCTGCAGATACTGAATTTCTTCAGCAGTCAGAAACTCGATCATTAGCCGTTAGCTTGTTTTCTGCTGCAAACATTTTAACACAATATGCATTAAGAAGAGAGTGAACTGCCCTTCATTTTGGCCCACATTGTTAAAATTCTTGGATGAAGATACATGAATCAGATTCTTCACACTGCATGGATGTGATTTTCTTAGCCTCTGCCAAACACTGGTTCAGTAATTCCTAAAGTGCTTGTAGCTTACAATGTGTGATGATTGACAGCCATTGAAGTGCTATACCTTGCCTTTTGAGAGAGGAAAAACACATTACTGATGAGAACTGTAAAAATTAACTATGAAAATCATGGAACTAGCACTTGATTACTATTGGCTCAAACAATATTTCTTTTCATCATGTTTAATCATGTGCTGAGACTAAAATTCCTGTCCCATTAAATAAGAGTGAGCAGTCTTTATAAAAACATCCATCTTTCCAGCATGAAAATTCAACTCTGCTTAGAGCTCTGTTGGTGTCTAAGTGAATTTATACTGACGACTCCAATGGCTCATCAGATCAGAGTTGGTCTTTTATCCTTGTCTTCATGTTTCTGACCATGTCATCTATTTTTCAGGATTGTAAATGATTATTTCACTTCTACATGCAGCACAAAGGCTGTTTTCTTTTTCTGGAAAAAAATCTTTCACTCTTTATTTTTTTTTAAACTGATGCATTGTTTTCAAGGGCTCTGGATAGCACACCACATAACAAACCCAGCTCATTATTATGCATTATCTACTGCTGCTTGCTGCAATGCAATATTTACACTTTGGCATTAAGGCAGGAGACGGCCCTCGTTATGCGGCACAGCCACTGCTGATAGATCGACACAATGGTTTTTCAGAAACATGAAGAATTGAAAATGGTTCATCTGGGGATTGCAAGTGCTATGAATTCTTTATATCTAACAGTTGGCCTGCACTGACCCAAAGGATATTAGATTTCTTAGGAGCAAACATGCTATGCTGAAATGTACTTAAAAAGCTCGATCTCAATGGCCTGCAGTGGCTGCCCCCCCATCATTGCTGGCCTTTGCCAGGCAGAGCTTCCTCTCCCTCCGTGCAACCCTTGCTCCCTGCCTCATACCTCCTGCTGGCTGCCTTACGTCTTCCATGCTGGCACTATGCAGGGAGCAGGCAGGAGTGGGGAGGGGTAAGCGAGTACACCATTAGGAGCTGGAGGAGGTCACTCCCAAGCCCTGGATTTTATAGTCATGTCACTTGGATTGTTTTTACAGCTGGCAGGCCAGAGCGACCTTTGGCTGCCTCTTCTCATTTTTGCTGGCTCCTTCCCCATGAGTCCACGTCAAATCGGCTTCTCTTGCAGTCTTATAAAAGGGCTGCTCTGCCACCGCTGTTCCTGCCCACAGAGCAGGAGGCTCTGACCTCAGATTGAAAAATGGAGGGGGAAAAAGATGAGTGCTGAAGGGCTGTCGAGCAGCCCAGCACTCACCATGTCTTTCTGCTCTAACAACATCAGGATTGAACCAGGCACTAACCTCCCATTGCTGGCATGGGACACCAGCAATTCACTACAGGACAAGAAGTCATCATGGGTAGCATGCAGACAGGGAGGTGCTGTGAAAACAAGAGCCGACAAGAAGTGACACTCGCTGTGCAGGAAGCACAAGGCAAAATCAGCTTGTGATGTTAATGAGACACTTCTATACAAATTTCTCATTGAGGAACACAAGATGCTTGACCTATAAAACTTAAGCACCATA
This sequence comes from Anas acuta, assembly GCF_963932015.1. Classification (NCBI taxonomy): domain Eukaryota; kingdom Metazoa; phylum Chordata; class Aves; order Anseriformes; family Anatidae; genus Anas; species Anas acuta. Next base: position 199,698,653 of record NC_088979.1, on the reverse strand, counting down.
ATATCATTATGTAGTTTGCGAAGTATAAATATTACCTTTTTCTTTTGAGATTGATCTGTTGACTCGTGTCGCTGTTGGTCAGTGAACCTGATCACCACTTAAGATCATCTGTCATCAACACTTCTGCCCCACAAAGCCATTCTCCCCATTTAATGTTCCCCAAACATCCCCATTTTTATGTTAGAAGCTCATTACTGAAAATGTCTTCATATTAGCAAAGTATTGGTTGTGTTTGTTTATTATTATTATTATTTATTATTATTGCTTTGTTTTGTTTTGTTTTGTTTCCACCTAGACTCCAGCAAAGCTTTTAGTTCTGCCAACTCATGATGATTTTGGACACTCCCCCCAAGATGAAGGCCACCCTGCACAGTGCATTTTACTGGCCTCAGCCTCTCCATGCAGCAGCACAGTGCTCAGCTCTGCCGTTGTGGCTCTTGTCCTTCCCCTCATTTTGAACAAAAATTTGGAGAGGGTGGAGAGAACAGAACTGGGGGAGGGGGGGAGGGGGGGTGATGAAAAACAGTCAGGTAATTGAGACAAATTTTAATTGAACTGTGCATTTTACTAACTGTTATGCACAAAGCTTTATTGTAAGGTTGCTGTGGCAACCTTAACTTTGAGTGTCCTGATGTGTGATTAAAATCTTAGATTTAAACGTTTCATTAACAAAGAGGGATTTTTTTTTTTTCATGGGAAGCCACCAAAACCACTGATCCTGAAGACTGAGGATCCGAGTGTCACCTTCGATTTTAGTCACTGAGGGGAGGAAAGCAGAGAATCAGCCACACAGATGGCTAGAAGTCCGGGAGGGAGGGAGATCCTTTTCCTTCCTTACAAATGCCTGCCCCCTTTTTCCCCCTGCCCTGCATCTTCCCACTCCTTAAGGACGCTATACCAATCAGACTTAGACGCTTAAAAGGCCATAAAGGGAAAAATGTCAGGTACGAGCTGCTCTGCTCAGCATGACAGGAGTTCAGATAAGAACACAAAAAATACCACATGGGGTTAGACATAAGGTTCATTTAGCTGGGTAACCTTTGCCTGGAAACAGCAAGTAGCAAATGCTTAGGATATGTATAGACTTGACCTTTCTCTCTCAGACCCTCCCAGCTCCTGATAACCACTACTTAAATGTGTCCTTGCAATGCTCCCCTGAATGGTGTTTTTTCCTAGTAAAGACCTTCCAAGGTAGGAAGGCTTCTTTTTTTATTATTCCTTTTTTTTTTTCCTTTTTTTTTCTTTTTCATTTTCTTTTCCATAAGTGGCCAGCCTTTGTACTTTGAAGGAAAAAATATTGCTGCTTGTATTATGAAGGAATGGGATCAAGGATTCAGGGCAGCCCTGTAGGCAAACAATGAAATAGAGGCATCCTTGCGTTCCTACAAGGTGCTTTCTCCTTTCTTTTGTTCTTTCTGTGCCTCTTAAGAGACATAAATTGGATACAACTACTAATACACATTTCTGTATTGAGATGGGGATCCTTCATGACATTTCCTTCTCTTTTCCCGGTTAACCATTACAGCAGTTTCATTGTGAAAGGCTGGGGTCAAAACTCCATCTCTGATTTTAATCAATGAGGGTAATAAAGTGAAAAAGAGCCACCTGTATGGCTAAATTTTTGTCAGCCTACAACCCTGACATATTATATCTCAGCTCTTATGTCTTTTAATTTCTTTCTGGCACAGTTCTCATTTACATTACTTAGAAATATGATACAGTGGAAAGATGTTATATGTTAAATAATGGAATTACCCAGGAAAATGAGGTCTATGTTAATGCAACATTTATTTCACCACTTACAATGCTGGATTTCTTCATTGCCACATCCAAGCAAATAGAGGCTCACTCAGTATTTGATTTTCCCTTGTTTCAGGAAAAAAGGTGAAAACTCATAGGACATCTAACTATTTATGGACCATAGGAGCAACACACAATTTCCTGACCTGCTGGGTAATTAGTTTATGCCCTGAAGTGTGATATTTGATTACCATCCTTACAGACTTAGTTTGCAATGCTAATGGCTGTAAAATTGAGTTTCTTATTAGATGGAGTCACAGAATTTTTCTCAATGATTCCTATTTGCAATGAATTGGCCAGAGTGATCACATGCAGAATGGTCTGTTCCAAACATATTCTTCTTTGACTTCCTGGGAGTATCCATGCATCAGAACTGTAGCACAAGAGAGAAAATTAACTTGCATTATTTTGAACAGCTCAAGCACAGTAAGGTTGCTTTCTTGCTCATATGCTTACTACTCTAACCCACATTTTAATTTAGAACAAACAAACAAACAAAACCAACAGGAACAACATAAACATATACAGTAATTGGTAAGAACCATATTTTACCTGATTTTTTTGTTTTGTTTTGTTTTGTTTTTAATACATATTTTACAGGTTTTCTCTCTTCTGAATTGGACAAAACCTTGTGACTTACAAAATACTAATAAACTGACAAACACATATGGAGGATAAACTCTGCTAAACGGAACTATTTCATACTGTCTGCTATGAGTCTGCAGTATGTAAAACTTTAAAAAAAGAAAAAGTAATTTTTATTTTTGGTAGAGAGAGATATATTAGGAAAAAAAATTGAAACATTATGTATATTTTAACTATCATTTGATCTATTAGGAGATATTCTCATGAGAAACCTCCTTTTAACACTGACACTTTTCTGATTATTTTTAACTTAGTCTAAATCTTTAAATTAAAAAATAAAAAATAAACATAAAAAAATAAAAAAGTGAGTTATTCCTTTATATATTTGTACCTATCTACATAAGTTATTCCAGAAATTTCTGGATGTTTTTGCTAGTCCTTTATTTAGTGGTAAAACTGCTTTCCAAAAGGAGACTGTTTCCAACAGATCAACAATTTATTGTCAGTTAAAGAAATAGTTTAAAATTTCCCAGTGAGTCCTACAGATTTTTTCTCATGAATACTTTACCTCAAGATTTTTAACATAGTTAAATAATGGTGTCAAAGTTCCATAGGCTTCCATAATTCAAGAGGGAAGGAAATAATTATAAGTACTGAATGAAGAAGAAAATGCATGACATGGTTTTGATATGTCTGCATTTTTCTCCAGCACAATGAGGGGAAAATGTTCTCACAGTTAAATGAGAGTTGTTCCCAGTTCCTAAATCTCTTAATGAAATAGTGATGGAACAGGGTCAACACATCTACTTTGGATATCCAAATGCCTAAAGAAAAAGCTTCTGGCCTCAGCTTGTTACATAACTAATGCTTACAAAATAATAATGCAAGGCTCCTACATGCTGAGTAAAAGGTTTTGCCAAGAAGAAAGATCAGAACAGTGATCTTTCCAGTCCATTAAGAAAAAAAAAAAAAAAAAAGATCCAAATCATGGCTTCATACTTATTGTCAGTATCTACTGAGAACACAGAGTCCCATGTCCTCACCCAAAAGGGAACAACTGAATTACACATAGTTTTGAAGAGTGATTTTTGAGTTATGGGTAAGAATATTTTGCCCAGGATGAAGACATCAGTATATGAGTTCTTTTTTTGTCTACAATATTGCCAGGTACTATCTTCTACTTCTCAGAAGTGAGCCGAAATATAGAGTTATGGACTGACCAGAAATAGATGGGAGAGAAGTTAGATTAAAAAATAAAAAAAAAATCTTCAGTGCAGCCAAGTATACAAATCATGACTAAAAGAGAAGAAAAGCAAGACTGGTTATATAGTTAAGCAGTTGATGTATGCCTTTGTATTTTTGCATCTGTGCTGTGCATGTAGGCCACTTTGTCTGGATGTTGTGACAGCAAGGATTTGGTACTTGTTTAAAAATAATTTTAGAAGTTAAAGTTGAGATTTCTTACTGTATCCCCCAAGAAAGGACTGAAAGGAGAACTTGATCTTTGAAAGAGATCTTGTTATTTGGAGATCTTAAATAAAAAATAAAAAATAAAAATAATAATAATAATAAAAAGATCCACAATACATACAGGATTTTACCATTAATAACTGCATTATTGAATACAACCAGCTTATTCTCTACATTATACTAAAATCGCATTTTTACCTTCTCTCTTTGAAAAGTTTGCATCCTCCTTCTGAAAAATATTTTAGTTTACTTTATATATTTTAAAATATACTTTTTTCCTTTTTGTTGTTGTTGTTGTTAGATTCAATGCAGTTGAACTGTATTTTATCTGCCAGAATTGGGAAATAAATACTTTTTCAGAGATATAAAGGAATCTCGAACTTCCCCCAGTTGCCTGTTTTTTTTTTTTTTTTTTTTTTCTTGTCTGCATGTCTCAGAGTTTTGACATTCTCCCTAGTGACAGTTGCTATGCTATTCCTCCGCACATTGGCTGGTGATCCTTGCAATGCCTAAGGTGCTAAGGTGTATTTTGTACAGAATATTTCCTCCTCTTCCTCCCCCTTTTTTTTAATAATAAAAAAATAAAAATAAAAATAAAAGTGGTTTGCCCTTAGAAATAGTGTTGAACGTCTCATCAACACACAGAGCAGTCCAAGCCATGTAAAACTAATAATGAACAAAGACATTTTGTACACTGTCCCCCTGCATGTTACCATCTGGAGGGACACAAAATTAGCCAAAATCAAGTAGCTGACTGATTTATTTAAGCCAATATCTGATTGACTTATTTAAGCCACTTCTGGAAGATGTCAATGCAGAAAGAAAACTTTGTTCTTGCTGTTAATCAGGTATACTCTTCTTACAGGGTGTGTATGTGTGTGTGAATATTGTCTTCCTAATGGATTGCAAACCAAGTTTAATATCTGAAGTCTGAGATCACTAAATTGTCTTATGCAATGTATAAAATGAGTGTTGTTTTTTTTTTTTTTTTTTCTCCCTGTCCAGTTCTGTTTGACAGTGAATTTTATGTGTGTGTGCAAATAGGAAGGCAAAACATGCCCTCTGTCAGCCTGTTTTCTGGTTTGGTTTATGAAACAAAACAAAGCAAACAAACAAACAAGAAAAAGCACACCACCAGTAACAACAACAACATAGTTTGTCCTTGTTTTTGTGAACTGTGGCATACTCAGGCCTCTGGTAGGAGTTGCCAGCAGGTAAAATTGACAGCAAACTATAGCTGACTACACATCTGCTGCAAGGAGGAGGCCTTCCACGCGTTGTCACCCTTGTTGCACTAGCAATATAAGATGCACAGGCAGGTGTAGTCACAGAGGAGAGATCTTTTCTGAGTGTACATCCAGGTTGGCCTGATGTATTGAGAGCCCCATGTTTAGTGAAAGCCCAACATCAACCTGCGTTCTTGAATCAAGCTGATTGAAAAATTGATTTGTCAGAGTTTGCTGTCAAAGTAGGGAAAAAAGTGGTGGTATCAATAGAAAAACAACAACAGCAAATTTATCTAGGTGTAGAACTTGGGGGGAGGGAATGAAGGGAAAGATTTACTGCTAAAATAAGAAAAGTTATTTTCCTCAACCCCAAATGAAAAGTTCTGTTACAGGCACTTGTAAGACAAAAATAAAGAAACAATCAAAATAAATAAGTAAATACATAAATAAGAGAAAAATAAAAGAAAAGCAGTCACTGGGGCAACAGTATCATCTACCATTTACTCAGTAGCTTAAGAGTTAGCACATTTAACCCTGGTTCTAAGACATCAGGGTCAGCTCACTCACATCTCTGAAGAGGTCTGAGCCAGTGGCTCTGACAAGGCTGCTAAACTGTATGGGATCCTGAGCACTCAAAATATCCCTGGCTTAGATTCTTCTACCAAGTGAGGTTATAATCTGAATTTACTAAGGTAACTGAAAAAGAAGGAAACAGAACTCTTAAGTAGGAAGTATCATCAACTCCTTATCTAGTAAAGGTGGGAAGGAAAATCACTTGATTTTTCTCTTCAGCATTCAAATTTTCATTTGCTACACTTTTTCCCTGTTATGATTGATCTTTTTTTTTTTAAAATTTTTTTTTTTTTTTTTTTACTTCTGTACATGATTTATCCATATGTCTGGGGGTGGGTGACAAACTTCATCTAAAGTTGAATTCCTCAAAGAGTGTATAAGAATTGCCATAGCCAGCCTGTTTTACTAACCCAGCCTCTGATAATCAGATCAGATCATTCAAATACTGTTGAATTCCTCTGCGTGATGTTTAACTATATCCATCCAGATCTCACACCACTTAACACACACACAAAAGCATTGTCCAGAGGAGGGCTATGAAGCTGGTGAGGGGCCTGGAGAACAAGTCCTACGAGGAGCGGCTGAAGGAGCTGGGCTTGTTCAGCCTGGAGAAGAGGAGGCTCAGGGGTGACCTTATTGCTCTCTACAGATACCTTAAAGGAGGCTGTAGAGAGGTGGGTGTTGGTCTGTTCTCCCACGTGCCTGGTGACAGGATGAGGGGGAATGGGCTAAAGTTGCGCCAGGGGAGTTTTAGGTTGGATCTTAGGAAGAACTTCTTTACCAAAAGGGTTGTTAGACACTGGAACAGGCTGCCCAGGGAAGTGGTGGAATCACCATCCCTGGAAGTCTTTAAAAGATATTTAGATGTAGAGCTTAGGGATATGGTTTAGTGGGGACTGTTAGTGTTAGGTTAGAGGTTGGACTCGATGATCTTGAGGTCTCTTCCAACCTAGAAATTCTGTGATTCTGTGATTCTGTGATAAAAATAGGGAAAAGGGAAAGTCTCATATAGAGAAGAGGTCAGTACATCAGTGTGGGTGCTTTACTAGGATTCATCCAAGTAGACATATTAGATGTATTTTCCCAGTTGGCCAGGTGCTTGTACTGTTTATTCCACTATTTGCAATGAATCTGCCCCACTAGGGAGTAACGATAAAACTGGGCCAGAGCATCAATTTTGTCATTATGAACTCATTATAAATTACATCGCATAGAATAATGATGAAATAGAAATGATAAAAAAATATTATTGTGAGCAATCAGTTTTTGTTTGTTTGTTTGTTTGTTTTTATACTTCATGGCTGTCTTCTGCTTTTCTATCTTTATTTATTGTTTGTTTTTAATGGTGATCATCATATAAAGCTACCACTATCAGTTTCTAACCACAGTTTATATTTTAATCTGAAAGAAGACATTTAAATGGAAGCAAATGTAGATAAAAAGATTTTTTAACAATTGTAGTATGAAGTTTTTGTTGTACATAATATACAAAATCAGTGTTTGTCATCTGTACTAGATATCTAGATTTTCTTGTTCATTTCCACCACTATTTCAGTAACAAATATCATTAGATTATACTTTGTTTGGAATCCTTCAACTTAATCTTCAGGTTTTAGACACTAGAGACAAAATCAAAATCAACAACCTGCCAGCTATAATCTACGGAAAACCTCCAAATCAACACATCTGTATCCATGAAGACATTAACAACCCAAATACATAAAAACAGTTATATTATGAAGCCATTCCAATACATTAAAACAGTTATACTATGAAGCCATTCCCTTGGACACCTCTATATTTGCTCAACACTCATGATCCCTACCTAAATAATTAAAAGAGGACTCTTATCCAGCAAGGCACTTTTCCAAGGGAATAGATTATTTTGTAAGAAACATTCAAATACATCACAAGAATTATTTCCACACGTTGTAGTCACAACATGTAACAAGCCAGACTCCCCTGGAATCTGTGTGGGAAATAAATGAACAATATGATTAAATAAATTATTTAATTATGCCTTAAACTTATATTGGAAGGTCATATCTGCTCACAACTCTTCAAATCATTCATACAGTATAAAAATCCCTAAACTCATCAGAAAAAGAAGATTCCCTGTAGGACAAAAGCGTGACTAAGGGTTTCAGATCATAACTGAAGAAGAAATTTAAACCTTACCAGGTCATGTCCACTATAACCACAGTAAATATTTTCACAGTGGGCTCATAAAACACTTGATATTTCACTTGTGTTTTCACAGAACTTAATGTACTTCATGAAATTCACCAGATGTCCCACTCATGAAATGAAGGAACAAGAATGAACCATGAGGTGATAAATAATGAACAAAAACACCCCCAGTCAGGGACATTCCTTTTCCCACTAAACGATTACTCACTACTCAATCCTGGACATCAAAAGATATTTACAAAAACCTCCCAAAGCTGAAACTAGGAACTAAAATTTGTAATGCTTATCAGAAAACAGGATTCGATCAACACATTGATTTTGTGGTGCATTATAATATTTCCCCCATTGCCAAATAATAGCCTCATGTTCTTCTGCAAATATCTTTCCTATCTAATGGTATCTATTGCTTTTTATAGGGATATGACCTGATACTTATCAAATTAAGATAACCGATTTTTTCCAGTTTGGCTTCAGCGTTAAAACACATTACTTCACTTGTGTGTTCAAAAATGTCTATGTTTTGTCTAATTAGTTTAGCAGAAATTATTATCTTTACTTACAGCCCTTCTCTAATTAGAATGAGGTAGTTTCTACTGATTTTTATTATTATCATTTTAATTCTTCTGAATTAGCATTTTGACCATTCATTTCACTAAGGTGTTGTGATTTTTTAGTAAAATAATCCAAAGGAAAAATAGGAAACAAACAAATAAACAAACAAAACACAAGCTGAAACTCTGTAGTCAAGTTTGCCTCATCGCCTTTTTTTTTTTTTTTTTTTTTAAAGATTCACCTGAAAGTCCAACCCCTTATGCTTATGTAGTTTAACAGAATGTTAATTTTAGGAGGAAACCTAAACCCAATCCTTTTCAGTCATCTTTGTCCTAGGAAAGTTTATTTCTCTACATACATTTGAAAAATTCCACCATCTTCTAGGGCCACAGGATGACTTAAAATAGTTATCAAAAATGTCCAAAATTAAATGGCTGACATGTAATTAAAAGTGATGATGAGGACTGGGAATGTCTTATAGTACTTCAGACATCTGCAATGCAAATGTCTGATCTGATCTAGTCATCTTCACCTCTTTGCAAAATTAGTGAAGAGAAATTTAGATAATGATTCCTTAGACAATGATTCTGTTTTAGGTAACTGAATTACAATGTAGACATTTAAATATTTGTCCAGATGATTTCCACCCTAGACTCAGAATATTTTATATGCTTTAGAACGTTAGTTAAGATCCATCCAGCAGTCAATGTGTCAGTATTGGAGAAAGAAAGCTGGGTACCAGACCATAGGAAGATTCAGCAATGCTTAGATTAGGTTCTACTTGTTGATTAGTTTTCAGTTTCTAACTCCACATTTCCTAACAGAGGCTGATTGCATATGTTTTCATCCCCAGGATTTACACATACAGTGTATAGACTAAATATCAAAGGTCTTTGAACTGTGAGTGATATTTACCCAAAGTATACGTGTCATTAGCAAGTAGCTAAGAAAAGATTGATCTAGATTCTGACTTTAAGAACAGATTTGGAAGATGTGTGCATACAGTTTGTGTTACCAGCAGAAGTATTATCATTGTAAAATGCTAAGGTTTCCTGTTTAAAGCTGCATACCTCATTTTTATTCTGCTTTCTTGGCCAAATCATAACAAATCATTTTAGATTGAACAAATGGCTGTTGTTATTTTTTTTATCATCATGCTTTATTTTGGATGATATGAAATGTTGCACTGTTTTCTGAGTTATTTTTAAATAACAAATGTGCCATTCAAAGCTAAAAACTCCAAATATACCTCTAATAAAATGGATGTGTTGATTCACATTCCAATCACTCAGGTACCATGTCAGATTACTTGTGACTTCAATTCTTTGTCCATTCTGCCCGATTCATAACAGCAATCTCAATTTGAGTAACTCACCCAAAAAAAAAAGATGGTTATCTTTAGATTTTGGTCAGATGATAGCATAACCAATATTAAAACTGTAATCCGTTCTGGGAACTACTGTTGCTTAAGAGTAACAGCAAGTCCTTGATCTTTCTAGACAGGTCACTCACATGTGATCTATGGGCATGTGATGGTTTCAGTCTCTGATCCATGTCCACTGAACTGTTTTAATTAGGGGAGAAATTTCCACAGGGGAGAAAATAATCTCTGATTACCTGTGAAATTAGTGTCAGGGAACTCTTGCCAATATGGTTTCTATTCCAAGTTATCACAGAAATCTCAGTTATTTGTTGGAAATATGTACCCTGCCTTCTCACAAGCACCTTCTCCTTCACACAGATGACACAACCACCATCATTAACATGTTTCAGAAAGGTATTCAAAACCACTTGAATACTTCTAAAAAACTTTGCATGTCTGCAAAGTTTTTAGTAAATATAAAAGATGTCAAAAATATGTTGTTGAACTCTACTAGTCATACTATCAAACTCAACCATTCTGCTGCCTTTTTACTCCCTTGATGCCTACACTTAGACCATTTCTCTTTCATTCATAACCCACAAAGGACTGGAAAGGGCAAAACTGTGTCCTCAGACACAGCTAGTACCCACTTCACAATTAACGCTTAGCTGATGTGTTAAAATATTACTTTCTTTTGCTGGAAAACAGAAATTTGGAGTCCTTGAACAATCTACCATTATCCCAGACACTTAGCAATAGAGATATCAAATGTTATATTCTTTGTAAGGTTACATTTCCTTATTCTTTGTACTACCCAAATTCCCTATGCATTCAGCTAGAACTCTATACAGGCAAGAAGAGAGTAGTCTAGCTCCTTGAATGATGCAGTTGTGTAAGTATTCATATGAGAGTAGAAATAATTATAAGAAGGATATACACAAAGAAAAAAGCACTGTGTTACAGTTTACAATATTTCAGAAGAAACATCAGTTAGCAAGAAACATGGCACAATTATTGATTTTATTGAGTAAGGAAAAAATGATGAATTTTCTTCTTCGAGCAGGTGACAATAGCCTGTTGAATACTTAAATGGATTGGATTTAAAGATATGGCTGCACATTAATATCCTTTATCATTGTCATATTAAAGCCTGGAATATTTCATTCAGTAAATGAAAACCATGTTGGAAGATGCCATTTTATTTTGGAATAGGTTTATACATTCATTATTACGCTTAGCACTCTAGCATTAATACCCCTCTAGGGATAGTTTGCAGTATGTGCAGTTTTAAGCATTATCACTGGAAGATGGAGGCATTAAAACTTCCAAAGATGCCAATCATTTAGCATCTCCCCTGCTTGTGTCATCTGCTGTAATAACACAGGCTGTAGTGTTTTATGGCATATGAATGGAATGGGGCACTCAAAAGTAATAAGTATATTACTTATGCAGCTTGATATTTATCTTGTATGATTATTTTTTCCTTCAGCTAAAAATAATTTAATCACACATTAAAACCATGAAAATTCCATTGCTTTTGGAGACTAGATTCTTCAGATTTATAATGTACTTACCTCACATGGTTTTGTTTTGAGGTTTTGAGATTGGCTTTATTTATTACACAGACCATAAAGTAAAATTATTCTAAATCACTCCTGTGGAACCATGAAAATGAAACCTCAGATATGTGAGAGGATTTTTATGTCTTTTAATTACAGCTTATGTTGAAACTTCAAATGCTATGCCAAAATGTTTGTTGAAGGGCCTTTTCCAAGCTGACTACAAAGGACAGAACCTCAGCTGTTTGGAGCTGAGATGTCATGGCTTTTGAGTATTTTTATATGATAGTATCAATAATCAAAATTCTTAGCTCTTACTTAGACAGGAGCTATATAAATGAAATCAGTTGTTTTATCCCCATTTTGCAGCAGGGAAAGTTGAAGAGAAGTGAATGCTTGTATTGGTGTACTTCTTTCTGCAGCTGCTTGGAGATAACATAGTCATGAGTTTGTCCAAGATTTATATACATTGCCTGTCGATCTAAACTCGGGGAATGATTTCAACTTACTAAAATTAAGATTTCAACTAGTTTGTTGTTATTCAGAAAGTTTGGTCCATCTACTGCGTAATTATCACACCACATTCTGGATTTCTTTTCCTTCTTTTCTGAAGTATTGGGTAATCCATTCCATGTGTTGCTGTCATCTGGACATTGTTGTTATATATTTTTCCCTCCTGTTCTCTGCCTGTATTGCATGACTGTCTTCTGAAGACTGAAAGGTTTCACTTTATCTAAATTCTTTGGGCTTAAACATAATCAGTTGAGATATGCAGGAAGCCAGGCTAGCTGACTAGTAGTACCTTCTGGCCATAAACTATGAAATTATTAAAATTAAGAAATTATTAAGATTATGAAATTTCAGAGCATAAAATTCAGGATAATATTAAGTCAATAAGAATGTTGGAAACTAAAATATCTTGAGAATCAAACCCCAGAAGTGTGGATTTATTAAACTCCAAGTACCAAAAATTTCTTCAGGCAATACCATCATATAGGATAATAAAAGAAAGAGGAAAAATCTTTAAGGCCACTTGACCACCTTTGTACCATAGTGTGCGTATTAAAAGTAAGTGTGCATATTAAAACAAATGTTCAAGGAATTAAATGCCTGAGAGTCAATCTGACACACTAAGTAAATCATGAATCACAAAATACCTGTTATTCAGTGAGGAAGGACTATTCTCAACACTGTTTCAATATGATTATGTATTTTAATTCCACACACAGAAAGGTACCAATACTGTAACTTTGTCTCAACTGTTAGTGGCCATAGAGTTGTTGGCAGAATTGGGGAAGAAATTGCTTTTCAAATATTGAAAATTTTAATAATTAGAGCAAGTTTCTAATATAGCTTAATCAAAACCAAAATATACCAAAAGTGTACTTTCCACTTAATTCAGCTAATAGCCATCTTAATTCCAGACACATGCAACTGGATCTAAAACATGGACCTTCTAAGGGCCATGTAGATAAGTGGCAAAGTGAAATCTAATCTCTGGACTTCCAGGACACTGCTCTCCTGAATATTCATGTAATTTATCTTCTACTGCAGCATATGTCTTCCTCATCACAAACAAGAACATAGAGGCTGAGGCTATCCTAGCACAGGCCTGCATGTCAAAAATAAGCACATTTTCTTGGTGGTGAGAGCAACAGCATCCAATACAGATCCAATAAAATCAAATATATACTTGAAAACTTAAGCTCTTACAGGTTAAGTGTCTGGGATTGTAGCTTAAAAGATTTTTGACTGAAAGGTTGTTAGAAATATGCTGAAAATAAATAATAAGACCATGTGTTGTTCTAAAAAAAAGAGTTGTTTCTTTCCCTCTTCACTGAACATGTGGAATAATTAAATAAGATTTACATTTAGCAAGATATAGTGGAAATATTGGATATGATTTCTTTTAATGGAGTGGACAAAGCTATCCCAAGTTCCTTAGTATTTAGATTCTTCATTTTATTTTCCAATACCTTTTCTGCCTCCCAGTCAGAATTAGTCAATTTATACATCTCGGACAAAATAACCCTGATAAATTATTTCAGAAGTGTTTTATGATTTGGGATGACTCTTTTCTGTCCATTTGAAACACTGAGGGTAGAAGCAGAAGAGTGAAGAATGGCTGGAAAACACCTAAACCAGATCATGAGGGTAACTCAGAACAAAAAATGTGCTCTGATCACAAGTGAGAAATTCAGGGCTAATATTTAAATTTTGTCTTCTGCTACATTGGGCAAAACAGCTAAGATTTCTATAATGTAGTCCCTGTATCTAAAAGAAATAAACAATGGTAATAATAGTAATAAAATCTGTTTTAATTTGTTTCTAAGTATATGACAAGACAAAGATACTTGGGTAATATGTTAATGGAGGTCACATAAGTATCTTAGATGAATAATGTGCTCAAACCTGTAGTTCACTGAAAATCTTAGCCCCTGGGTTTGGCTGTTAGAATCAGAAACAGTTAGTTTTCTACTACCATTAGTAGACCATTATTATTGTCTAGTATAACTTGATATTTTTCTTTATATTCTAGCAATTTGCATGGAATCTGCAAATTTTACTATAGGCTTGACATTTTACATTGAAGTTACATATGCAATAGTTGTTTAAACTAAAAGATCTGAACTATTTCTAGCAGCATTTTATTTAAGGTTGTTTGTTTTCCTGATAAGAATGTTATAATTATATTTGTACAGACTAAACCATCTGTATATATCAAGGATTTCATTAATTAAGTCAGTTTGAAACAGAAACCTCTTTCTGTTGGTGAGCTTAATTTCCGTCTAATGTGGCCTCTACAGATAGCTGTTATTAAAGGACTGATTGTGGTAGATGCTCCATATCTACTTCTCTTACAGGGGATTTAGAGGTATCTCAATGATTTTCTGATATCTGGCAAAAGCTGAAGGATTTAATCTTACTTACATGACTTTTTTTTTTTTTCTCTTCTTCATGTAATATAGTCATTCCCTTTCAATGAGAGTTTGTATCTTCACATTAACTTATTAACTACACTTGTAAACTGTCACTGAAGCAAGCAGAGCTTACAGGAGTCTGGACACAATGTTGGCGTTTATTGGTAAAATGCAATTACAAAGGTAATTGGCTCCTATATATCTGCATGACACTTTCTTGGCATTGTTTTTTCCCATTTCTGGATTGTGTTCTCCTCTTCCACTCCTCCTCAATATGTTTTAGTGTTGGAGCCAATAGCCTGGTGACCATTCAGAGGTTATGCTTGGCAGGTTTAGGACACAGATGCTGGGTTGCAACATCCAAGGGTTTGTGAGAGCTTTTATAATAAGTTCTCTAAGTGGCTCCGTCTCTCAGACCACATGGCAATTACTAAATTACCTTTGAATATGATGAGAGTTAACTTGATGAGTTAACTTGTTGATGAGGCAACTCCATTTAGCAGACCGTTTCTTTCTTTCTTACTTTTTTTTTTTTAAGTTCTCCCACCTTCAGAATCATGCTTTCCAAACATTCTGCCCAAGATGATGAAGTATTTTATGTAACTTTTTTAATGGTAGAGTTCCTTGAAGACCACCCACCTAAGCCCCTGTGAAGTCATTGAGACATAGTACCATTTCTATACCCTACTACAAATAATCCAAAGTGTAAAAGCAAAAACATGCCAGGTGGCTGAAGTGGGAAGTGGAGGGTAACAGAATGATGTGGTGCTGTCAATTCTTCAGTCAAAAGCAGCATTCACAGCCCACAAAATGTGAACAAATATAGTCATAGTCTCCTCTATGATTCCTTATCAGAGCTCCCTTGCACAAGATCTGTGTAACTCAGAGCTTCCAGGATGAGTACACATTAGGAGTTGTTTCATGTCCTATTGGGCACTGCTGTAGGCTCAGACTGTGTCCAGGGCACTATATATACATGTACATGTACATGTACATACACATAGACACATACATGTACATACACACATACACATACACATACACATACACATACATATACACATACATATACATATACAGGGTTGGAACTAGGTGATCTTTAAGATCCTTTCCAACCCAAACCATCCTATGATTCTATGTTTCTGTTATGTATGCTTCCTGCATGAAATAAGATGGGGGGACCTGGAGAAAGTTTTTCTTCAGTTAGTGCACTTGGTGTTAAAGGGGTTTCACTTAGAAAGATGTGGGATCATAGTGCTACATCAATTTCTCTGAGATTAATTTTGGAAAGGAGCACCTCAAAGTAAAATACACATGAAATCCTCAGCTCCTAAAACATCTAAGGATGCTAGACAAACCCTTCAGTATACAGGTGAAAAAGATGAGGCCCTACAAGATAAACTGTATAACCAGTATTGAACAGGCCATTCACATTAGAAGTGTCTTAATATTATTCCTTCTTTCAAATCATTCTGACAAGACATTTTGAGAATTGTATCTCAGTCATTGGCAACTTCATAGTATACAGCTGTAGGTATAAATTCAAATCTTAAATCATTTACAGCCACTTTTTAAAGACTTGAAAGAAAACTATGTAGGACAGCAAGTTACCAGTTTTACAACTTGATATTAAAATACTATTAAAATACTGAGAATGTATCCACCAATATTGCCATGCAATCAATCAGCTATCTATTTTGGATGTTTCGCTTTGTCCAAAGTCACACAAAACAGAAAAAAAAAAAAAAAAAAAAAAAAAAAAAAAAGCTGGGAATGAAGAATGCTCCATAACACTCTTTCTTATTTCCCTCTTTTTTTTTTTTTTTTTTTTTTTTTTTTTTTTTAACAAAGGAAGATCTGTGAGATTCTTCAATGTAGAAAATTCTAAAAATAAGTGTTTATTTGGGGGTAGGAGGAGGTTGGGGTGGGGTGGGGTGCTGCTTTATTAATATTGGAACTTATTGTCACTTCTCTCTGGACTCTGCAGAGACACCAAGATACAATTTTTCAGTTCTGGCTTCAGTGATGTCAGTCATTTATGTATGTCCAGCACTTCTGAAAATTAGAATACATTAGAAAAATTTGCCTTCGGCTCTACATGAATCCAGCAGGAGCTGGGTTAATGTTCTCATTTGACATAATTCTTTGCTAGAATACAAAACAAGCCCCAATCCCAACCATTCTTCTTTGGTCTTTGTAGGCTTGTTAAAGAGAATATCCTGTTAGGGAAATTCCAGACTGCTGCAGAAGGTTCTACAAGTTTGGAATGTGTAATTAGCACAGGTATGCATTTAATAACCAATAAGCACATCTAAAAATTTAATCAGGATGATTATTTGGAGTGATCTGTCCATGAAGAAATCTGTTTGTTTTCTAATTCTGACCGGTTCTTCTTCAGCTTGTTAAGGTTGAATAAGTTCAGCAACAAACAGCAAGTCAAAAATACAGACAAAACTCCAACCAGAAAGAATCAGATTGAAGAGAATTCAGACAATACTGTGTGAAGTCAACAAGTATTAGATTGACTACTAATTTACTTATACATGGATCTTAGTAAAAATAGCCTTACATATAATAATGAAAATCCATATTTAACATGAGAAACACCAAAAACATGTCTATTCCCACTATTGAAGTTTTATTATGTTTTGAAAACTGAAATATCAATGTGGCTTAACTCTTTTAATTTGCTATGCAATTGTTTGTTTATAAATAGCCTGTGGCAGCAAATACATCATAAGCAATCAATAGGTTGTCATATATTTGTATAAAATATTCATTAGATAACTCAAAACTGAACAAATTCAGAATCTTGTGTTAATTTTGCTCACACTAAGCACTGTAGGAAGTATTAGTTCCATTTAATCCATAGAAATTCTCAAATGATTTTTTTCTATTATTTTTTCAATATATATATACTTTTTTTTTTTTTGGGGGGGGGGGGGGTTGAGATATTTATTTGGCTGGCTAATCACCCATATTGGTCGGGTTGGGTTGGTAGATTTTTGTTTTAAGGTAGGCAACCAGGTAAACAAATCCAGTAGCAATTTCCTTTTGACAAAAATAGATACTAAAGTACAAGAAAAATTTACCTGGAAAAACAATGGATTTACCACTACTGAATGTGATATTAAGTCACACTTTT
This sequence comes from Anas acuta, assembly GCF_963932015.1. Lineage (NCBI taxonomy): Eukaryota > Metazoa > Chordata > Aves > Anseriformes > Anatidae > Anas > Anas acuta. The sequence continues at coordinate 199,681,269 of NC_088979.1, read as the reverse complement.
TTGATATTGTAAGAGTTGTTTGATGCAAAAATGACTGAGAAAAACAAACAAACAAACAAACAAAACAAAACCAAACAAACTCTGTTTTCCAGTACTTAGGAAAGAAGTTATACTGTAATTTTCCTTTCTGAACCTATGATCTATAAATCTATAATACTGAGAGTGTATTTGTGGATAATTCCTAAAAAAAATAAGTGGAAAAAGATTAATAAGATCAATTGTTAGAAGAATAGAATTTGCTTGTCTCATACCACTCACTGTATACTGTCTATATATACCTATATATATATACCATGTATAAAAGTTATGGAATATTTAGATGCAGGTCTAATTTAAGTGAATATAACCTTTTGATCTAAAAAAAATAAACAATCTAACAATAGGAAAAATTGCAATCTGTTGAGACATATTTGAGTTATTTTTCTGTAATTGGCTTGGCAGCAACTTCAGTCACAGACTTCTGTTTCACAGATTGTCCCCAAATGAGTAAAAGGTTTGCTTTGAAATATAATTAATACTGCATTCAGCTGCAAGACTTTCTCAGGTTGTCAAAGGCATTTGAAGAAGGTAGGGGGATAAAAAAAAATGAAAAGAAAAGAAGAAAAAGAGGAGAGGAGAGGAGAGGAGAGGAGAGGAGAGGAGAGGAGAGGAGAGGAGAGGAGAGGAGAGGAGAGGAGAGGAGAGGAGAGGAGAGGAGAGGAGAGGAGAGGAGAGGAGAGGAGAGGAGAGGAGAGGAGAGGAGAGGAGAGGAGAGGAGAGGAGAGGAGAGGAGAGGAGAGGAGAGGAGAGGAGAGGAGAGGAGAGGAGAGGAGAGGAGAGGAGAGGAGAGGAGAGGAGAGGAGAGGAGAGGAGAGGAGAGGAGAGGAGAGGAGAGGAGAGGAGAGGAGAGGAGAGGAGAGGAGAGGAGAGGAGAGGAGAGGAGAGGAGAGGAGAGGAGAGCCCTGACATAACCCATTTTTCCTCTAAAGACAATCTCTGTGACTACTGAAAATGGGTCCTAATATTTTAGGTGCCTTTGGCCAACTAAGCACAACGTAGCTATATATGTAAAGCTTCCTTGATACCTGCCTGTATCATTTGTGTATCAATAGTTTAAAATGAGTTGTTAATGGATTTCCAATGAATTCCTATTTGCAAAAACAAAAAGAAAAAAAGCACTTCCTAATAAACATTAATGACTGTGAATAGTTCAAACCAACAAAAGATGTAGAAAGTACAATAGTCAAACAATGCTTCATAGATTATTCCTGAGTTCTAGCACATACTATACTGTTTCATACCGAGGGCCATTCCAGATCTGTTGTTTGAAGTCAGCTTTAGTTGGTAGAGCTCTTTGAATTACTTTAGTTTTAGTTAGAGATGTGATCATCTTCAATATTTATCATTCCTCTGTTTCTGATATTGTCAGTGAAGAACCTTTAAGGTTCGGCTATTTCTATGATATATCAAATGGATTATCCTCTCTGATCATCAGGAAGAGATGACTAGTCCAGACTTTTATATATTTAAAGTAGAATTAGGAAAAAAAAAAAACAAAAAACAAAAAACAACAACAAAAAAATACAAACAGACAAACAAACTACTCATTGTGATTAAATTCTTATTCACGAACAAAAAAGCAACTGCAGCAGCTGGTAACAGAAGACGGTTTCCCAGGTGAAGAGCTAGAAAAATATAATTAATTGTTCTAAATATCTAAAATAAGTTCACTTTTCAGAATGCAAAAAGCCAAAGTGTTTTTGTTTTTGTTTTTTGTTTTAATTTCCTGGAATTCAGCTGGGTAAATTAAACACATGAACAACTGTGAGAACTGCCCTATTGCTTCTGTCTTTAATTGATTGACATGACAACATTTGGGTAAGCTTTCTTTTATTGCAAATGCCTGTGGTGATACAAAGTGTTTCAGAAGCCTTCGAAGGAGGGTATTATTTGGTAGTCAGTTAACATTGGGTGCTTTGCTGGCCATCTTGGATGGCTTCTTAAATATTTAAGTAAAAACTTTAAATAACATTTTCTTCATGTTCAGGCTAATTAAGGTTCAACAGGAAAGACAGAATAGTTTTGTGCCAAAGTGTCTGTATGTAAACTGGTGTTACTACACTTACAGTTCACTAGGAGCTTGATATAGTCAGAAATGATTTATGGTGAATTCTGAGTGATAGCCTTTTTTCCTTTTTTGTTTTGTTTTGTTTCTGTTCAGATAATTGTCAGTGAATTAGATGCACATATTGCTCATTCAGAAGATTTTGGGGGAGGCAAGGGTTTGCAACTGTAGTTTATGTGCAAGCTTCACAGAGGGGTTAGGATTATCAAGAATCTGGTACTGAAGCAGCTTGATGTACAAAACTAAGCTGTTTGCAAAGGATGCTGTGAAAGAGTAGAGAGAAGGGTGAGATTGAAGATGTGGCTTACTGTATATCCTAAATCTGGCTGGAAGATGGGCTTTGAACAAGCTGTTATTTTCCACATGGGAGTAGCACTGCTACAGTAAAATGCCAGATTTCATCCATCATAATGTCATGGCTCATATTAAAATGTCTTGAGGGACCTGAGGGAGGGATGGGCAAAAGACATCAAATCAATTTTCAGGCAATTGCTACGGTTTTCAGAACCTAAGCCCTATGTGATGGCGTTATGGTTGCACAAAGGGAGGCTATAAATAAGGTCCATATATCAAGAGAGGAAGTAATTTAGAAAAAGGCAGTTGATTTGACTTTTGCATGAGGCTGAACATATGGTGAAGTACAACCAGGTTATCATTCTATATATTCCTCACAGAGACAAGCACCAACTCTATACCTCTGAGAAATTAGCACATCAGTGTAGTCCTAAAAGTGACAGCTCTGGAGCAGAGCAGTATCTCTTGGTCTTTAAAAAAAATAATAAAATAAAATAAAATAAAATAAAATAAAAAAGTAACAAGGCTATTTTGCATTTGTTTAACATTTACTTATGAGATGTACAAGTCAAAAAACATTATATAGCGAGTTACTTCAGCATTAACCTTTCTGCAGAAATGGGACATTTTTATAAATGCTTTTAAGTATAGAGAATTTGAAATTAGTCCCTGGATGGTCCTGCATTAAAACTAGACATTTAAAGTTTCATAGTCTACATAAACAAGTATAAATAGATTTATTATGAGTTTTTCAAGACAACAAACAGTATTCATACCACATGGAACAATGTTTGTACAAGATTACCAAGCAGGTAGCTTAAAAGCATATTTATCTACCTAATGGCTTAATACCCTGGATACTGTATCCCCTTAGGACTCCTGTGTTGCCAGGTCTTCCTCGCAGAAAAGGACCGGCAGATATGAGGGTCTATTCAAGGCATATGAGTGCCTTCATTCATATTCTGATTGGAAACAGAAGGATTCAGGGAGTTGATTGTAAAGAGTGTTAGGAAAAGTATCTGTTTCTCAGGTACTTGTGGATATTTGCTCATGGATATTTGCTTCGTCAGCCATGTTGAAGAAAGTGAAAAGAAAAGCATTCATCAAAGCAGTTCTACAAAAGTGTTTTCATCTTAAATGATCACTACTGTAGACATTGCTGACCTGCAATTATCATTAAAGAAAGAGTTCTGACTGTTAATGTTTAGAATTGATCTTAGGCAAGCAAACATTAAGATTCGCTACCCAGCAGCTGTTTATGTCTTGTATAAAATTAGCAGCTGGCCTCCGTCCTAGCCAAAATGGACATATGGTAGAATAAAAAACCTACAATACTTAACACTAATTGACATACTTGTTGGCACTAGAGTTGGGTGAATAATTATTTTTTTTCTACTTTGTAGCCAAACTACACACACACACACATACAAAAAAATAATAATAAAAAAAAAAAATAGTGGGGAAATTTAGAACAGGAAAACTCTTACATCAAAAAGAAAAAAAAATGTTTTCTGCTTTATTCAACTATTATGCCAATAAAACTATCTATATATTTTTATTTTCTTTCCAAAGTTAGTTGATGTTATCATATGATTTTTTTCTTTAAGCATAGATGATTTGTTTAAGTGCAAGATATTATTCTAAAATACGTAGAGTTAGTTCTGCTGAAAGTAATAACATATGTTTTTAAATAATGAGATAAATTACTATGACATTCTCAAAGGACTTCCTCCATTTTTCATTGGTTGAAAATCATCACTATATTTTTATCCATTTCTAGAGATTTTCTATTCCTCCTTTGAAGATTTATTTTTCTGTAATTTACTGTTCACTAAGAAAAAAAAATAGGGAAAAAAGGTACCACCAACACACACACACACACACACACACACACACACACAAAAAAAAAAAAAAAAAAAAAAAAAAGCCAGTTCTCATCATTAGTCTCAGCATAGGCCAAGGATTGAATGTGTATGAAGACTAAAGTAAATTTAGTTCTAACCTCTATGTGTGGGCCAGCTATATCTGATGTGAGATAAATCTGTCCCTTAGAGACTGAGGATTTCCTCCCTTTGGCTTTATTTGTCATACTAACATCTTGGATATGTAAATTAGTTTGATGGTTTGTTCTTTCTTTCATTGTAGTGATAATAGTTCCAGTATAAAGCATCTGTCTTTGTTTATTTCTGTTTGGTGGTGACCATCAGCTCCAAACTTTTGATCTAATGAAAATCTAACTTAGCCTACAAACAGCAGAAAAGGTGGATTATACTTTATGTAGTATAATTTATTTTCATAGCCAGTACAGTTAATCTGTTAGTCATAAATTTTATGCTTTTGGATGTGCAGGGCCAAGCACAGTCTCTCTATGTCCTGTATGCGCAGACAATTATGGTCTGCACCTGAATTCCTCCAAAGTTTGAATTATGCTTGAAAATTTCTAGAGGTGTTAACACATTCCTGGCCATCATCTTTGTCTTGACTTTCTCACCTTGTGAGATTGGATCCTACGATTAGATGTCCTTCTAGTCCGTGGCAAGGAATGAATTCCAGAGTGCTTAGAAAAGACGATGTACCCCCAGAGGTATGAGGTAGATATGAACCTTTTATTACAAGACAGTTCCCAGTCTACAGCCTGCTCATAAAGACAATTATTTTGACCTCATTAAGAACTTCAGTTGGATAGGTGGTAACAAGATTATGTTTGGTTAAAATTTGATTTGGTTTGGGTTGTTTGATTTGTTGTTTTGTTTTGTTTTGTTTTGTTTTCCGTTTTGTGTTGGTTTGGTTCTTTGTTGTGTTGGTTCTTTTTTTTGTTGTTGCTTGTTTGTTTGCTGGCTTTTCTCTCTCAGTGTGAATATAGAAGATTTCCTACAGCTCTGGAGGAAGTCAGAATATTTTTTTCTTTCTCTTCTTGTGGTTCTTTGACTTTAGGCCGGTAACTTCATCTCTGTCCTCTGCATTTGTAATCTAGTAATGATAAAGCTTTATGCAATGAGATGCTCTGTGGTAATTGTGAATGAAAAGTATACAGCTCCAAGTATTGATGTCATACAGTAAAATCCTACAAAATTCAACAGTGTTTTATAGCTTTTTACTAGGTATGGACCAAACATGGATATTTTATCATACTGCACTGATAGATTAATTAATCAGATTGGTTGCCTGTGCAGTAGAATTTTGTTTTGAAAGATAGCTACCTCCATTGTAACTTAGTTTTTGAAGTTAAATTATTCTTTTCTAAAGTTAAATTGTATATTTTTTCCTCCTTGAATCCTTCCCTGATTTCACATCATTAATGCAAGTAATACTATTATTACTGGGTGCTACTATTATTACTGAGGTCTTATTTAACAAGAAATGCATTAGTGGATACTTCTGTGTAAGCCTGTTAATATAATATTAAATTCAATCCAGTTATCTGGATGTAAGCATCTTCTTGCTTACTGTTACTATTCCAAAAGGTCGCAGGTCTCCCGTAGGTCTTGCATCATATTTGTCAGATCTATACAGAAGTCTTGGATACCCCCAGGCATCTCAAATGACACCAGCTGTCTATGAATAGGTAAATTAATTTATCTCTAAGGATAGGATGCAGTTCCAGATTTAGATAAGATGTGTAGTATGTAAGTGTTCACAAGCAGATTTGGTTTCTGTCCATGGATACTCTAAAGCTTTTCAGTCAGCAAGTGTAGGACTGTACTACAGGGACCACCATAATAGCTCACTCTCCATTGAGCTCAGTTTATCTTCCCAAGAAAAAAATTAGCATTATTTTAGAACTTTGAGTGTATTTAAGATGTTTGCATGGTGCCTACCAGGACACATAACACACAGGAACTTCTGGAGTCTTCTGGAGTGGCAACTGTTACCCAGGTGGGACACCATGGTATCTTCACTAGCAATACATTTCAAAATAGATACAACTGATTCAAACCCTTCTGACAGTACTCGTAAAGGACTTGATTTAGTTGCTAAAGTAGGCATCTACTGGCACTTAAAATGCCTCAGGAAGACTCAGGCCCCTCATGATCAGGAGATGGAGATTAAGATTACCTGTGTTACCTACAATATCTCTAGGCATATACTAGAGAGTTGAATAATGCCCTGGGTCTACCCTGTATGGAGGAGTAGGAAGTTCTAGCTCCCACAGAGGTTCCTGCAGAACCAAAATTAATTGTTAAAACGAAGCTGAATCCCACATAAAATGTAGTGACCACCTGAACTGAACACACTAAAACAATAAAGCATTTACATGTGTCAGTTATAAACATCAAAATAAACTTTTAATCAAGTGTTAAAACACACATGCTTAAAATTCAGCATGTGCTTATGTTGATTCAGATTTGTTGATTCAGACCTTAAGGTGCACTATCAGTCTTTCCCTTTACAAAACTAAGATTCTCTCTCTCTCTCTTTTTTTTTTTTTTTTTCTTTTTTAATTTCTCACATTTTTAAGGGCCACTTGGCTGCAGGTACTGTAAAAAATGCTACATCTTGTGGAAGTGCCAATTAGAGGCAATAATTACTTGACTTCTCTGCATTAAAATGCCTAGCACTTTTTTTCCTTGGCAGAAGGATTTTTTTATTTCTAATCCTGTCTGACTTAGAAAACACACTTTTTTATGGAATCTCATTTTGTGATTTCCCTCTACTCAGCATTGGTGAGGCCAGACCTGGAGTATTGTGTCCAGTTCTGGGCCCCCCAGTACAAGAGACACCTGGACATACTTGGAAATACTCCAGCAAAGGAGCACCAAGATGATCAAGGGACTGGAATACCTCTGCTACGAGGAGAAGCTGGGGGATCTGATACAGTTCAGCCTGGAGAAGAGGCTCAAGGGATCTTACCAATGTCGATAAACACCTGAAGGAAGGGTGCAAAGACAGAGTCAGGCTCTTTTCCCTGGTGCCCAGTGCCAGAACAAGAGGCAATGGGCACAAACAAGAGGTTCTGTCTGGACACCAGAAAACACTTCTTTATTGTGCAGGTAACAGAGCAGTGGCACAAGTTGCCCAGAGTTGTGGAGTCTCCTCTTTGGAGTTCTTTAGAAACCACCCGGGCATGGTCCTGGGCAACCTGCTTTGGGTGGCACTTCTTGAAAAGGCAGGTTGGACTGAATGGTCTCCAGAGGTCCCTGCCAACTTCAACCAGTCTGTGATTCTGTGAATGATCAGCAAGAAGATTGCCCAAGTTGTAGAATTCCATTCTTTATTAAACTAATGCACCTAATCTCTTTATTCTCTTTATTAGTTTTAGGAATTCCTTGCAGGGCAGTTCATCAGATCACTTTGTATCACTTAAAATAATTCATATTAGCTGCAACTGCAATGTAGATTTTATGTAGGATTTACTCCTAGATTAACTATACTAAAATATTATTGAATTTTCCTATCCAAAGTAGTTTTTTTCAAGGAATATTAAATCAGTCTGTACCAATGAAAACCTAATTTACTTGAACTGTATGTGTGTTAATGAAATGAAGTGCAAAGCAGAATGATATTTTTTTATATAACTCTGACTAAGTTTTCTGATGAAAAGATAAAGGAAGACAAAGTGGAAAAACCCCAAAACATCTAATACATTTTGAAGTGTTTCTGCATTTTAGAAGATCCCCCTATAATCTTAAGGATCACAAATGTATTTTTTGCGGAATGCTTTTATGAGCTTTTAATAATTCCCATGTGTAAAATAAAAGCTCTGTTTTAACTTCACATCTTCACATTAGGTGCTTTCACTGGAAAATGCTTCCAACCAAATTCTACTTTTTTTTTTTTTAAACTAGTACAGAATATTTTAGAGATTTTTTTTTTTTTTCAGAACTATTCAGTACACTTCTGACTAAAAAAGTGTATGCATAGGTGGGTGTTGATTAATGGTGCTAAAAACACTTTGTGTAGGATCTTATGCTAATTACCCTTTATACCCTAACCTGTGTCAATTTTAACAATCTAAATTAGCATTTTCTCTTAGGACTAAGGAATGTGAGAATTGTGAAATTGGCTCAGTAAGCTGAATTAACAGTGTGAAAATTGAGATGTTCTGTCTTTCTGTATTAACATCTGCTGCTTGTACTAAATGTGATGTTCTAATCTAAGTAATGGAGACATTACCCCACACCCTTGAAGAGGAGGAAAAAAAAAAAAAAAAAAAAAAGGTAAAAGATGGGGTGGGGAAAAAAAATAAAAATCTTGCTACATTGAAAAAAAAAAAAGTGTAATTGGTAACAATTGTTATCGGCAGTTCCAGGTAATCATGTCTGGAATAATGGATTTTTGACATGCAAGTCTTGAAAATTGGTTGCATTATTGTTGATGCAAATAGTTTAGTTTCTTTCCTATTACCGCTGTAGTATAATGGAACACAGTCTTATAGGCAGTGGGTGATACAGAGAGCACATTACTCAGATAAAATCCTGATTACAAATGGTTCCATTTGGTTTATTTTATACTCTAATAGTAACATAAGTCTTTCTAGGTTCATTACATTATTAAAATAAAAACCTATGTTTCTGAAGAGAATAGGAAGTTTTTATTATTGTTTCTTCCTTTAACATACTGTGAGGATTATTCAGATTTTAGGTTTTAGACATTTAGTTGATAAACAGCAGTAATCAATAGCAGTGAGAAGAAGTTTGTGTTTTCAAAATATAATGAACTCTCCCAGACTTGTGAACTGCCCATTGTTGCTCATTATTATCATAATCAATACTGCCTAAAATATTTCTGGGCTGCCAGGATGGCATCTGTGTAAGAAACAACATCCAGAGAGCACTGACTCACTCCAGCTGAGTGGAAGTCAAACTGCAACTTCCTACAGGCTGTACTTACTGTTCCTGGGAGCAGGAAGCCACAATTAAAAACAGCTAAATTCAGGCAAAGATGGATGCTTAAAGATTCAACTTTGTTCCCAGAATTACAGCAATTAGAAATTAAAAACTAATAAAAATTAAAAATAAAAACTACTGGAAAAGCATTCTGGGTATTTGGATGCAAAGGAGAGATGCAAACGCCACACTAGTTGGCTGGTGTCTTGTTAATTTAGCCTTAATGGGGCCAAGCATTCTCATGGCTGGCTGGGAAAAGCCTGCTCCAGCAGCGTTCCAAAACCCTGTGTGTTCTGGCTAGGCAAGGAGGATATTGGAGCATCAGAAAGATTTCAGTCCCAGAGCTTGCTTCCAGCTCACAGCTATTTCATAGTGATGCTGACAGCCCAAGCTCTTGGAGCAAATGGAAAGGTTGGAGAGAGCCAGTACAGGGCTTCAGTTCTCATCCTTCACTGTTTGGCAGGAAACAATGGAAGGGAAAGGAGTTTCTTCCTTACTGCTTTTGCTCAAACTTTTACGAAAAATGGAAATAATGAGTTTGGTCCCCAGTCATCACTTCATTAAAATAAAAATCCTTCCTGACAGCCCAAATGTGATCTTATTACTTGTCAGAATACACTTTTGTCCTATTTCTAGCCAAGAACATTTTAAATGATTTCTTTTTATTATTTTTTTCATCTCCACAGCATTGCTATTGCTATATGCAATCTTTCAGAATCATTGTATCGATTTCCAAGAATTCAATTCAAAATGAATTTCCAAATCTTAAAGGGACTCCAGACAAAACAGCTTACAAATAAAAAAGTAAAGAAGGCATCACGGTTGCCCTCAGTTATGGTAGCTATATATTCGGTTCTTTGCAAACTAGCACAGTCTAAAAGACCAGCAAATAGTTTTGAAAAGTTCAGCTCAGTGAAAATGTAAATGAGTTGTCATCCCCATTTGTTACTTCCCAGTTTAAGCATGTACTTCCATTAAACACCTACTTAAGTTTTTATCTGAAATAACACTCCAAAAGGCAAGCATCACTCCAGTCTTAGTTTTCCTTGTTAGAAGCAAATTTATGTGGATCTCAAGCAAAAGACTTGCTCTGTACTTGCCACCCCAGAATGTCGGGTAATACACAGTTTTCAGGGAATTCTCAACTTTAATGCTTTTTTATTAAGATGCTCAGTGACCCAGGCAGAGCACTGGTGGATATAATACAGTAACAGATGCTTCATGAGTACAGGTCTCTGCTTTGGTCCGCTACACAAGTTGCACTAAGTTTGTTTTGGATAAGTGTGTGGGCTTATACACCATGACTTGATAGCTTCTCATTTAACTCTATGAGTTAGTTATTCACTGAAGATGCTACTTACATTTTCTTTTATAATTCCTTGGATATCTGCAATAAGAATGTTGCAATAAACTGAAAGTCAGATACCAGTAGACATAAAATCACTTCTTAAGCACCTGTAAATTTTCTCTGGTTTCTTCCACTTTCTCTTAAAGAACTATAAAAGTGATTTATTGCAGCTTAGTTTGTCACCAGAAGAGACTTCTTCCCTAACACCCAGAAATGCTCAGCAGAGTCATGTGCCATTCCTAATCCACGATCTAAGACAAATCTTTTTTCTGCATTTTTTCCTGCTCAGCTTTCCCTGTTGCTGGATTTTACAAACAATACTGACTAGTCATTGGGACTGCCCATCAACTGAAAGCAATTGGACATGTATAGGCCGGCATCAGCTTGGAAGTTTTATCTGCTTTCTCAAAGTTCATGTGGACCCACCCTGAGTGATTTTTCTGCTAAAATAAGCTGTGTCTAACATCTCTGAGTACTGGGCTCTTTAATCAATAATGCTCAGGACTGTGAAAAAAGATGATTCTGGCAAAATCATATTGCTTGAGTGCTGAACTTTTTTTTGTCAAACTTGATTTTTATTAAACATATCTGATTTATGCTCTACAGTCTCTTGGGGGTGAAAAGGCAAATTAATTTAATAGTAGATTTACTTTCTACCAACATCTGTTTGCAATCTGGCCAGGCTGCTATGAATATTAGTTTCTTGTGTTCAAAATTAAGTCTTGTATTACTCATGCTGAGTTCTACGAAAGATTCCAGACCCTTACTCTTGGAAGCGGTTTTTATTTTTATTTATTTTTATTTTGTTTTATTTTATTTTCTGAAAAAGTAACATTACATTTGGACCTGCAAAAGAAATGATTTACTGTTCCCCAAATAATACCAAATGCAATAATATCATATTGCAAATACAGCAGAAATTAGCATGTGGGATGGACAGAAAAAAAAAAAAAAAGAAAAAAAAAAAGATGCCAAGCAGAAATTATATATTTCTTTTCCTTCTCTTGGTAACCAATGCAAATAACCGGCCTTGTTAATCCAAATGATTTATTTTGTTTTTCTTTGCATCACTGCAATGCTTTGGAAGGACCAGTGGGTTTATTGATGGAATTACTCCAAGTGGTGGAACTAGTTCAAGCAGAGATGGTAAAGAGACAATGACTTCAGTACTTTCAGAGATTGGGTACCATCAGTCATCATCAGATCACAAATTTATGTGATGTTTGTGAAGAATATATGCTCAAATATTTTGTTGCACTGAGACCACAGCCCTCAGACATTTGAAATGTTAAGACCAGAAAAGACATCACAGAATAGAGCAGGAAGAAAAATGGCTGCAGAGGATATTAAGAAACTATGAAGACCACTTTGAATTTTAGAGAGATTATTCAGTGGTGAAGGTCCTGCTTCAATTCAAAATATCTGTAGTGATATCTTAGTTTGTTAGGAAGTGCATCCGATTGGTGGTATTTGTTCACCGGTCCTTCTGCTGGTGGATGTCATTTGTGGATGCTGCAATTAATGTAATTTAGTAGGACTGTTATTTTAGAAAATTGACTCCATCCTTCATGTGGAAGAAAGCCAAGATAAAGCCAAAGACCCTTCATTCCAATCAGAGAGTAATGAGGTGCATGTTAATAGTGAGTTCATTCCACAGACCCATTCTGCACCTCTTCACCAATATAACGTGTTTCCTCACATGTAAGAGTGCCTTCCACACACAGCTAAAATACTCTGCACCTGAGCCATTGAGCTGGTAAAAGAATGAGGTGGTAGGAGTTGGACCTGAATGATTTAGTGGGAACTCACTGGAAGAAGAACATTTGGGCCTACCTGAAATCTGTATGGCACCTTGGAAATAATTATTATATTCTTGAATTTTCAAGTTAAAAAGTAATTGCTACAGGGATTCAGCACATAGTTTCAACACCAGATCAGTTTTCACACTAATGATGCCAAATTGCTTTGGCCTCCTAGCTTTTTATTCTTTGCCCTCTCCGCAAATTCCTTTCATTCAATTTCTCTATCATCATCATAGATCTTCCTCATCTTCTTGTCATTTTGATCCCGCCTGGTATTTTTCTCTATTTTTTTTTTTTCCTCTTCCCATTGTGAAAGTTATGTCTATGGTCCTTCCTTTCCAGGGACTGGAAGAGTCAGCACCAGACAAGGTGATGCTTTTTTCTGGTTCTCTTCAGGGTTGTAGACACCAGGTATTCTTTAAAATACCATCTTCCAGACTTGAAGGAAGTATTTGCCTCTTGAATTAGCAGTTTTTTAGTAGCTTTAATTATCAGCTTTTTAATTATCAGCTTTTCTCCTGAAATCTCTTTTCTACTTCCTACTTGCTCATAGAATCTCACTGGCTTTAAGAGGATGTTACAACTCACTAAAATAACTCACAGTCTTCTGTGAGATTAAGAAGAGTCTTCTGAGCTACACCATTTTGTACCTTTCACTTTTTTTCCACTGCATCTCTTACTTGTATATTTTTGCCCTGTGGAAACCAGTAAAACATTTTATTGTGAAGAAATCTTTTTCATGATAGCATCTCTGCTGTTTCCTTATCATTTTTTTCATCTCAGTTATTGTGCTCAGTGTTTATACACACCCATCTGGAAAGCTGGTTAGACAACCTGGGCCAAAATGCCAGAGATAGAAAGACAGCCCTGCCCGTTCTTATTGGCATGAAAGATTTGTACCATTCTCTTCCATGTCTCATGATGCCCAGTCAAAATCAACACCTGAACAAGGATCCGAAGCCAAACCCTAGCTAAAAAGAAGAAAAGGTAATGTGAGGATAATACACATCAAAGGATATGACGTCTTGACACAACTCTCAGCATCCAGGTGATTGGTTTCACATTGTTAACATTGTCTATTATTTAAAATCTTTTTCCATTCTTCTTATTCCTAGATTTTCAGTTGCCTTGGCAGCAAAACATGTTATCTCAACATAAATCTGGCCATTAAACTATATGCATTTTACATCTTGCTAACCTCAGACTGATTATGATGTGCCATCTGTAAGAATGAAATCCTAGAATTGAAAAAAAAAAAAGAAAAAGAAAAAGAAAAAAGAAAAAAAACCTGCCCAGATCACTGCAAAAGAGGAATATAACAAAAGAGGAGAAAAAGGTATTTCATCCTTGCAGACTTGAACTTCATTCCCATATCACAAGGAACAAGGGAATAGAAGAAGGCAGTCATTCTCTGAGCCAGAGAAAGAGCACATATACCAAATCAGCTTATCTGAGTGAATAACATTGGGTAAATCTAACTTTGAATGCTCTCACACAAGGTAAGTACCTTGCTCCTTTCTTCATGGCTAGTCATTCTTCATGGCTACGTTGCATTTTCCAGGCATCTTTCACCTAACAGACGGGGAGAAGTGAGGTCATGAGAATCTGTAGCTACAGGATTCTGTCTGTAAGCAGATAATATTAATTGTTCAATAACTGAGAGGTATATCTCTTGACAAATGTTATCTTGAGCTTCTTTGGCAAACAGTGAGATAAAACAGTCTGAATTCAGGGATCTCCACAAACCCACCTACCACCTGCAGCCCATCTGCTCAGCAACAGTGGGCACAGTGAGCTCAATGTTTAAAGTTGTTTTTAAGATATAGTTGAACAAAAGCAAACTCGTGGTCCTAATATCATAGTCTTGAAATTCCAAGCTTATTTAGAGTTCATCATAAAGTCTTGAAGACTGGTTTATCTCTAAATTACGGCTCTCTTGTTTGCTGGTCAAAAGCCAATGCTTGCAGCCCAGAAAGCCAACTGCATCATGGGCTGCATCAACAGAGAAGTGGCCAGCATGAGGGATTTGTACCCTTCTACTCAGCCCTTTTGAGGCCCCAGTTGGAGCACTGCATCCACATATGGAGCCCCCAGCACAAGAAAGATATGGATATGTTAGAGTGGGTCCAAAGGAAGCCATAAGAATTATCAGTGTTGAAGCACCTCTGCTATGAAGAAAGACTGAGGGAGCTGGGGAAGTTCAGCTTGAAGTCAAGGCTCTGGGGAGACCTCATTGCAGCCTTTCAATACTTAAAGGGGGCTTATAAAAAAGATGGAGAAGGCCTTTTCACTCAGGCAGATAATAATAGGACAAAGGAGAACGTTAAACTAAAAGAGGGGAGATTTAGATTAGAAGTTAGGAGAATTCTTCTTTCAGAGAGAGGGTGGTGAGGCACTGGCACAGGCAGTCCACAGCCCATAGAAGCTGTGGATGCCCCCTCCCTGGCAGTGTTCAAGGCCAGGCTGGATGGCCTTTGGGCAGCCTGGGGTGGTGGGAGGGTGGAACTGGACATCTGGGTAGAAACTAGACACCCTTCCAAACCAAACCATTCTGTGATTCTATGAAATGACCTTGCCCAGAACCCTGCAACATGAATAGAACTCAAAATATTTTGTTAAATATGTAGTTTATTATTTATTTATTTATAAGTTGTTTTTTTCCCATCAGACTTTCTTTTCCATAAGATAATAATACACCGGGTTTTGTCATAGTCCAATACTTCTTTGACTTTGTTTTCCTTCTATGGTGTTTCCAACCCTCACTGGTCATGCCATAAGGCACCACCTGACCATTTAAAGCTAGTAAGATGAATGCGACCTGAGAGCGCAAATACTTTGAAATTGCTGGAGTTTAATTACATGGGATTATGAAGAGGTAGATGAGAAGCTAATTGAAAGTCAACAGACATGGATTTGCCCTCAGTTCTACCCCTTAAAAAATAATAATAAAAAATAATAATAATAAAATAAAATAAAAGCCTGTTGTATGATCTTGGACAAATCTATTTAAGTCTTTGCTCTTTCTTCGTTAACTTCATCAGCTTTGTCCTTTCAAATACAATATTCTCTGGGACACAAATTGCTTTTTTCCTGTGTCTGTAGAGTGTCTAGAACTAGAAGTTTCATCCTTAGTGGAAACCTTCAAGTGGAATTGCAAGAATAGTAATTATGGAGTCTTTGTACCCTGTGTCACAAGCCCCTAATGAGTTAATAGAGAAGTGTCAGTGTTAATATTAAAGGAAGGACAACAGATACAGCCAAGAGGGGATTAAAATATCACCTTTGGTGCTTGAAAAATCTGTAATAGATGAAGAGTTTCTTGTGGAGTCTGTTTTATTTAGACAATAAGACATTTGTTCAAATTACAATAGACATTCAAAGACTTCTTATTAGAAACTTTAAAATCCTGAAGGAAGCTTTTCTTTTCTTTTCTTTATTCCACTGAAGCCTACAAGAAAGATTCTTGCTTTCTTATTGCTCTGGGAGAGACTTTTCTACCAGCAAGTGAAACATTTGCTAAATATAAGGTTTTATGTTTTATTTTATCAAAGTCTTTTGACCATACCTATTGTTTCAAAACATTTTACAGTTTCTGTAGTGTCCTTCCATTTTTCTAAAACGCTGCAGTTACTCAGAATGGAAACTAACAATGGGACTCTGAGCAGTGCAGTGTGTCAAATGCATTGTACAGAATATCTCTGTGTATTTGAGAATGATGAAAATGATAGAACCTAAGTTTGTACTGTTGGAAAGAAAAGCATACATTTGTGCAATTCTATTGATATAGAAATGTTCTTTGGGTTCACAGGCTAAGCCTCATGATGGGGAATGAATGTGTTTACATATCTTTATTTCTTTGAAGCAGAATGTTTACCATTTTAGCTCCTCACGATGAATAGAGAGCAGGGCTTATGTGGTCACTGAAAGCAACAAAGGATTTCAATGAGTTTGTAGCATAATTTCCCTGAGCTTTAAGGATAGTGCAGCGGTAGGAAAATAGCATAGCCAATAAGCTGCTTTTTGTAAAAAAAAAAAAGCTAGAGTTAGAAAGATGTGAACTAAGAGAAAGATCCTGCAAATGCTTGTATGTTTAAGTAGTTCTAAAGTTGTCATGGTTCAGGGTCAGCAAAGCACATAAGCATAAATTGTTCGAAAAGTCCAATTGCCTTCAGCTGGACCACTTAGGTATTTATATTTAACATATGTTTGGTATATTGCTGGCCAACATGCCCAATATGATACTTACAGTAGAAGGTGAGGAACACATTAAATCGTCACAAAATGAAGCAATTTCCAGGACAATGGTATTATGCTGAAAGAAATTCCTAAACCCATGGGTAAAAACTAAGTTGCAATATTTGTCTTCACAAGTTTCAATTCAGGTGATATTTTCAACCACAAATACTGTGGGCATGAGTTTATTATCACTTTAAAATACCAGAATAGGGTAGGACTGTCCTCTGCCCTGAGCGATCCCAATGACTTTCATGTAAGAGGGATATAAACAGGCTATGAATAACTGTTCTGAACATGTATCTCTTGGTGCCCCCTGCCCTTCTTTCTGGTACCCTGATGATATCACAGAATAACAGAGTCACAGAATGGCCGAGGTTGGAAGGGACCTGAGAAGATGATCTAGTCTAACCCCCATGCCGAGCAGGATCACCTAGAGGACACTGCACAGGATGGCATGCAGGCAGATTTTGAATATCTCCAGAGGAGACTCCACACTCTCTCTGGGCAACCTGTCCCAGTGCTCTGTCACTCTCATAGTAAAGTGCCCTCTCATATTCAATCAGAACTTCCTGTGCTTCAGTTTGTGCCCATTGCCTCTCATCCTGTTGCTGGGCACAACTGATAAGAGACTGGCTCCATCCTCTCAACACCCTCCCCTCAGATATTTATACACATTGATGAGGTCTCCTCTTTTTCAGGCTAAGCAGGCAGAGGTTTCTCAGCCTGTCCTCGTACAATAGGTGCTCCAGACCTCTCATCATCTTAGCAGCCCTCCTCTGGACTTGCTCCTGTAGTTCTATGTCCCTCTTCTACTGGGGAGTCCAGAACTGGACACAATACCAGGGCTGAATAGAGGGGGAGCATCACTTCCCTTGACCTGCTGGCAACACTCTTCTAAATGTACCTCAGGATAACATTGGCCTTCTTGGCCACAGAGGCACATTGCAGACTCATGGTTAGCCTTCTGTCCACCTGGACTCCCAGGTCCCTCTCTGCAGAGTTGCCCTCCAGCAGGTCAGCCCCCATACTTTTTGAGAACCAATTCTGAAGCCATATCCATGTCATGTACACACCTCACATTACAAGCTATAGTGCATATCTGACTCTGCTACATCCACTCTCCTCCTGCTATGGAAAATAAATAATGCTATGTGATTTATCACAGAATCATAGAATTTTTAAGGTTGAAAAAGGTCTCCAAGATCATCTGGTCTGACCATCCCCCTACCACCAGTAACATCCACTAAATCATGTCCCTAGGCACTACGTCCAAACTTTCCTTCCACATCCCCAGGCATGGTGACTGCACCACTGTTTGGTGATATGTCACATTTCAGAATATAAAGGGCAACACTTGCAGCGCCTACTTGGAAGACTAAACTAGATGTTTTGGCAGAATGAGGGTGCCCAGGTCCCATACAGTCTGTTTTCCAGTGTTGCTTAGGCTGGAAACCTGTGTAAAGTGGTGTCCACATTATGGAGTTTACAGATCGTTAAGATATCTGGAACAAATGAATGGTTTCTTCAAGCTGTCCAAAAACAAAACAAAACAAAACAAAACAAAAAACAACAACAAAAAAACAAACAAACAAACAAAAAAAAAAACTGTCTTAAAGTGTTTCATATTTGCTTTCATTAAGATTGGTGGCTCGAACTTTGACAACTCACAACACCCTTGGCATACGAAGAAGTCTCTGTATGGTTTGACCTCTTAATGTCTGAACTGCATTCAATACATATCCAGAACTGGGAATATGCATAAAGCATCATATTTTCTGAGTATTTTCTTAGCCCTAAGGCCAGCTGGATGCTCCTAGAGGTCCACACAATATCCACACAACCATGCTCCACAGTTCACCTGTGTCCCTCTGGTGTACAGCCAGCTCCTCTGGGCAAAGTGTTCTGGTGGAGATAAAACTCATTGGGGTCGGCAATAGAGCTTCCCAAAACAGGGCTGAAATTGCAGGCTTGACTCTTCTCCAGAAATGTATGAAAACAGAGACAACTTTCTTGCCCATTAGGCCCTGCTCCACATCCTCAGTTTTTGTCTTCACAGGGTCCCTAAAACATCTGCGCTAGAAGAAATATTTACTCAGCTCTTAAGATTCATAGCTTCAGGATAATATTTTAGTGATTTTTTTTTTTCCTCGGGGGAAAAAAAAAAAAAAAAGTACATACCTTTGAATATGAATCCTGCATGACACAGTTATGTATCCTATGTCAGTGTAACTTGCTAGAGACAATATAACGTGCATCTTTGGTCTTTTTCTCTTACCGTGCTTCACAAAATTGGAGGACAAGGTCTGGTGTTGGTTTCGCTTTGGTTTTTGAAGATTATTTTAATTATCTGTGGCTGTCTGCATTGCATTTGGAAAAGCAATTAACTTCATATACTTAGACTGTTCTCTACAGACATCAGGTGTTAAGAAAACAGTGCTAAGAAAATTCACAAAAGCTCTTGGCTCTCTTGCATAACAGCTGGCTGAACAGATAGAGGGTTAAGGTTTCGTTTTGGAAGTGGACGGGCCTTTGAAGTCAGTGAAATAACTCTCCTGGTTTAGATTCAATTTTCAGTCAATTGGTGGTCATATTAGCTGTAGGACTGCTAGTGTCTTGCTGGTGATGAGCTAAAGCAATTAGATGCCTGAAGCTTGTCATCTCCTTGTTAACAGGCTTCTGGGTATGCCTGCAGCCCCCTTATTTGCAGAAGACTGTAATTCAAATGACATTTGTGAGTTATTTATAGGAAACTAGTGCTGGAGCTGTAACCTATATAAAATCAGCCACTATTTTAGTTCCTTGACTGAGATATATTCTCCAAGATTTCCTGGCTTCAGGATTCTCCTGATTTCAAATGTAGGGTCAAGCTGGACCCACCCTTTTATTTTATTTTTTTTTCCAGTTTTATGTGGAAATCTTTCTATTATTCTGTGATTAATGTCTCTTGAAAGCTCAGGCCCAGGCATTAGAAATCAAAAAAAGTACAGAAATATGCAGGAATGAGTGGGCAGCCTCAAGACCAGGCAGTGTGAATGTTTCTCAGAGTATGTTCATTCACAGAGACTGAGGACACAGCAGAGCTCATATGGAAAGCACTCGGGTACCAGGAAGGAAATTTGGTAGCTCAGTCAGCTGCAGAGATGGAAACATTGGGTAACAGCAACATTAACTGTGAGAAAGGAGCTGCATCTGCCCTGTCACTCATAAGCAGGCACATTTTATCTGCTTGCTGAATTCATCCACTGGTGTCATTATTCTGCAGATTCTGCCTGTGCTTTCTCTCTCTGCAGCATCACCAGATCAAACCTTTCCCCTGCAATATATAGGAATCCATCACACCAGCTCAATTCTGTATAGTACAGTACAACACTTTCTGGTTTAAGTCCACTGAATAAATATGGTGAATTTAATTATTACTATCCATCAGATCCTCTTTTCCTAAATTCCCTAATTTCCACTCCACTTCCCCTTCTTTCTGTAAAACAAGTATCTGGAAAGAATTCATCTTTAATCATAGAGAGACATTTAAATTTGAGTTGAACAGATTTAATTAATGTGTAGAACTAAAAATTAGAATAGTGTCAGTACCTTGTTTTTTATATGTGTTAAGAGTGTTATTTGAGAACAGTTGTAATAGAATAGTTGTAATTTACTTCAAAGCATAAAATTGATCAGATCAATGTGTAGCAAAATGATGCATGGTTGCTGAGATTATGGTAATTAATTAATCACCTAAATGTATGTTTAAAGTGAAGTTTGATTGATAAGAGCCAGCAAGATTAAAATTAATCAGTAATCCACACAAAATGCACAACTATTTTAGCATCATTTTTGTAAGTCTTTCATAATTCTTTACAAATATTAATAAAACAAATATGTTTTGACTGCAGAAAATAACCTTAAAAGCATATTGGGCTCCATTTTCATTACCAGACAGTTATCTCCAGCATAAATATGTTCCTGTTATGCATAGAAAGATGCCAGATTGACACATCCATTCAGGAGTGCCAAACTCTGTGCTTTCTGACTGCTATATTGATTCCAGTGAGAGGTTTTGTTGCTGGATCTTAATTAAGCTTGCTGATGATGAAGCTCAAACCAGATTAAACACAACATATTCTTCCTTGCTACAGTCACTCCTAAGTGACATTAGAAATCAGAAGCACCAGCAGAAACTACTTATATTTTGACTTTGCTAATGATTTAGGCTGTCATGATCACCTCTGAAAACCTCTCTTGTTATCAATTTCCTGTTACCCATATTTGTGCAAGTGAGAATTTACATACTTATTTTGATGTGTTCATATATTTATATGTGTATACACTTGCTAGGGGTCTAACCTCCTACCGTAATGGAGTTCTAATGAATATATTGGACAAAGTTGAGAAATGAACTTTAGCCCAAAGTAGACATTTACAATGATGGCTACATATTTTTCTAGCCCATGCTGGCTGTATTACATATATGGCTGCAAGGAGAGCTGAGACATCTAGCTTGCATACATAAATGTCCATCTCAATACCTAAGTCAAAACTTCTTGGTGTGTATAACACCTTCGACAATACCATTTTTCCCCATTGTATGACAATCTCAGCATTATTTTCTTGTCTTTCATAAAACTTTAATTCCTTAAATCTGAATTTGGCTTATATGTATATAATTATTTTCTGGACTTGAAGTCTGAAAAGCATGAACACAGAAATAACTCCTAGCTGAACATGTGACAAACACAAGTTAAAAGGTAATATCTGATATCCTATCTGATCAAATATGATCAGAATTTAAAACAAACAAACAAAAAGGCAATGATTTAAACAACAAAAACAACAGTGATTAATTGGGAGCTTCTTACCATTTGAACTTACAGAGTAGATAATTAAGTTTTTGGTGAACCAAAAACTCACCCTCTTTCCATCTGTTCCTCACAGAATGACTGAAGGAGGACTGGTGAAGAAGTGATTGCGATCAGGTGAATATAGACTTTTAACCTTCAGGACCAAAATTCCCCTCTGTGAATTTCTTAGGAAAGTCCCTATCACCATGTGTGCACTGCAGTAAACAAACAACTATAACCTTATCACTGGTACTGTAATAATACTAATATTTATGTTCCAGATGACAGAACACTAGTTTGGAAATTTAGGAGCCTTGGAATTGCATTCCCAGCTCGCCTGCCAGACAACTGTGAACCATACAAAGGTCATTCCATACTCTGCATGCAGCTGGTTTCCCAGCTTCAAAATACTTTATTTTGTTATTTTTTTCTTTTTTTTTTTTTTTTTTTTTCCTTTTGGAACTCTTGTCTGCTTAATCTGTAAATTCTCTGGGGTAGAGACACTTGTTATATACAGAAAGGGGTCTTGGTCTCACAAGACCTTCACATTTTATGATAATACAAATAACATTAATCTTATACATATTTGCTCCTGTTTAACCTGGTTATGTGTATAGACAAAGCATCGCATTCGGTGAGCACATTTGAGAGTTGCATCTGAATTGCTTTCAGCCACTGATTTTAATCCATATTACGGAACTGTTTTACAATCAGACTAATGCATCTGATATACAATCATTAATTTTCAAAATATTTATAATTTTCCCAGCGGAACAACTTGGTGTGGCCAACATATTGTGGATCTACATATTATTCACAGCACTGTAAAAAATTAAAAGATGCATTAAAAGATTTTGACTTATCAATATTGACAACACCCAACTACACCTCTTCAAAAGACACTTCTACAGCTTAATGTATAGCTGACTAGCTCTTTGATGAGAAGTTAATTTGACCATAATGGTTCTGTTTGAATCACTTGGGTCTGTCAAATTAATAAGACCTCACTTGGCTATAACTCAGAAATTCCCAAGATGTCACAACAGATAGTAGCAGTATATAAAACACTTAAAAGCGACATGCAAAATGATCTGTAAGCTTTCTGCAGGGATATCCTTCTCTCATCTGAAATTAAGCTCTTGTGTGCAGACAGTGAGCACCAGAAGACCAGAGGTGACTTGTCCCTGTTTCTAGCCTCATATCTCACATCTCCAGCCAGCTTTGCTCTCAAGAACTTAGGTGAAATGAAAATGTAGACTTCCTGTTCCAAATGCAGAAAAAAGTCCAAGTTGTGATGAGCCTGGTACTCATGAGATGGATGCATTAATTATTGCATTGAACATGAACAGAGACTCAAGTGGGAGGTGTTTTTGGAGTCAGAATTTTAAAGCCTGTGGTTAGAGGGTAGGGATATGAGGATGGACATCTCCACAGGAAGGGGAACAAACTTGACCAAATGTTGGAAGAATTAAAAAAACTTAAAGTTTAAAAACTTAAAGAAAAAGGTTAATTTTTTACATGTGTATTTATACACACGTAAACAGAACAGAACAGCTTTTCTGGAGTTATTTTTTGTCATTTGGGCTTAGTAGTTTAGTAAAACCATAACAACAACAACAACAACAATAAAAGTGAAGAGCTTGAAACCATCATTCAGACACCATAAAGATGCTACAGTGCATAAATACTCTATATTCTCTATTCATTATTTCTGAAAACTTCTGTGCTTTCCTCTTATCAGCTTATGCTGAACATCTTCCAAAATAAGATATGTCCCTGACTGTTTAGTATAGAAAGAAAAAGACAATGATAAAGTATAAGTAATAAAACAGCAGACAAAGTTGATGCCAGGGGCAAGCTCATGTAAGTTGCCACTACAATTATCAAATTATACAAAAGAGAACCTCCCAATTTGGAACTGATTATTTTTTGACTTCATAAAACTACAGGGATAATTCATTCATTGCCCTTTTCTGCTCCCTTTAATTAGGTATTTTCAACAAGTCCCTTCTTCAGCATTAAAGTTGTTATGAAGCATGGGTAAGACAAGCTTTTTTTCTATGACTCATTGTAGATAATAATGGCAGGATCCTGAAAACATTTTCTCAGTGGAGGAAAACTTTCTGCATCTTTACAGTACTCCAACCTATATAAAACCAATGGAAAAAAAAAAAAAAAAAGAAAAAAAAAAGTTAAAACAAACTGAAATCCCTACATATTTCGCTAAATGAAGGAGAATTATGTGAAATACTTTAAAGACTTCATATTGCTCTCCTCACAGCAGTGTCCCACAAGATCTTTGGCCTAGTAGTTTTCATAGTCCCAGCCATAATTTTTAGCTACCTTCTTAACTGTCCTGTTTTCAGCTGTGATTTTTTTTTTCTTTTCCTATTATCTAGTATGGTGCTGTGTTTCGGATTTAGGACGAGAATAATGCTGATAACAAACCAATCTTTGAGTTGTTGCAGAGCAATGTTTACACAGAGCCAAGGACTCTTCTGCTTCTTGTGCTGCCCTGCCAGTGAGGAGGCTGGGGTGCAGGGAGGAGAGGCAGCTAGGACAGCTAGTCCAGGCTGACCAAAGAGGTATCCCGTACCATGTAGCATTATGCTGAAAAATAAAACAGGGAAAAGTTGGCTAGGGGAGCTGCTGGTGCTTGGGAACTGGCTGGGCATCAGTCAATGGGTAGTGAGCACTTGACTCGTGAATCACTTGTGCTTTTTTTTTTTTGGTGGTGGTGGTGGGTTTTATTTTTATATATTTTTATTTACTTTTATTTTCTTTCCTGTCTTATTAAACTGTCTTTATCTCAGCCTATGAGTTCTCACATTTTTTTGCCTTTCTTTTATTTGATTCTATCCCCCCCAATCACACTGGGGTGGGAGGGGTGGGGAGAGTGGAGGTGGATTGGAGAGCAGTGTAGTGTGTAGCTGCCTGCCAGGTTAAACTACACCACTCAGCCTGACCAAACAGTCCCACATCTCCTTCTTGTTGTAAGGGTGCCTTATCTGTCAGGTTTTAGGAACTTGAGAAAGAATGGTAATGAACACAATGAAAAGAATATTCAGAGAAAAAATACCTACAGAAGAATTAGCTGAGGGTGGTTCAGCTTTCTTCCTGGTCCCATATCTGTCTTCATTTCGCTGTAAGGATAATAATTGTATTAACAGGCCCTGGAGCAGGAATGGAAGGATCTTCACTCCAAGATGGTGCCCCATGCAATTTTGTCTCACCACTGCTCTCTACCTTTAAAAGTCTTGCACACCTTTGAACCCTCCATAAAAACAGATAGCACTTCCTCTTCCTCCTTCTCTTGCTAGGGTTTTGCAGAAAAAAATGACTGAAGATCAGTGTTTTCTGTTGCGTTAGGCACCTTCTGAATATACTCATCACATTAGGCCGCCAAGGGATGTGAGATGGAGAAGAGCTGTGTCCTGGGCAGGCCTGGCAATGACTCACTGTGCCCTGCCAGGTTGATGGCAGCTTTGAGGACAGCAGAAAGACTGCCAGGTTTCCTAGAAATTATGTAGTGAAAACATAAATGCCAGCAGATTTTCAAATATCTAAATATTTATCTGGATTCATTTATTCACCACAGGTGACCTGAGCACAAAACTATCCCGTAAATGACTAGAAATCAATGACAGACATGAGAGTCAAACCTAGGTGACCAGAGCATCCAATTTAGTGCTTAATCACAAGAACATTCACAGACCTAGCACAGCTTATGGTTTACACCTGCAGTGCTGAATTGCAAACCTTTTCTGTTTTAACTTGATGCAGGCAAGAAACACACAGCAAGGCCAGCCTAACTAAAAAATAAATAAAATAAAATAAAATAATAATAATAATCATCATCTATGGGAGGAATCAGAGCCTGATCCTAATGTTGGGAGTGTCTTTTTCATTTTTTGTTAATTTTCAGTTCAATTCATTCTAATATTTTCCAGTGAAAATTTCATTGCAATAAAAATGTGTGTGAGGTCATAGTCATCCCTGCTGTTGCAACAGACTGTGTCAGCACAACCTTATGCAAAGAGGAATATTGAGATGCCCAGGAAAAGAGAAATTAGTCAAAATTCAAGAAATGGACAAAGTGACTTAAATTACACCTTCTTGAATGAATAAGACAATATAAATATATATATATATTTCATTAAACTATTAAGAATATGTGTTTTTATCTGTTTGATTTTATTTCATTTCCTTTGGGTTGAAAGGACATGTTTTTAATGTTTTTGAATCTTGGCACTGAAAATGGTTAATGAGAGGAAGAGTAATGCTGATGTTAACTTTGGAATGTTTTTTTTTTCCTTCTTTTTCTTTAATTTTTTTCATAATTGATTATTTCAATGAAAAAATACCTTCATACGTTTTCCCTAATTGTTCCATATGTAAGAAGAAATGATGTCAAATAACAAACTGTCAGAAATGTTGCCTGGATTCATAGCGATGAGTAAATAGTTCAGGTATCTACAACAATATGCAATGTTCTTTGGTATAGAAGACCTAAATGCATTTATGATTCTGCTATTATTGCTAGAAACAGTAAAATATTTTCAAATACAGACAAGCTCCCCAAAGGCTCAAAACTGCAATCTAACTTCTCAGGTTCAAAGTCAGTGAGCAAATATGCCAAAGTCTAGCTGAAGGAAACTTGCATTCTGAATTTATGGAAAACAGTCCAACTTCATTTATTTATTTATTTATTTATTTATTTATTTATTTATTTATTTATTTATTTATTGCTTTTGCTTTCAAATTGTATCCAAACTAAATAATTATGTTTCCTCATTCTCAGCTGTTTATCATTAAAAGAATGAGCAAATATTTTCAAATTATTCAATGTAGGCTTTGTTTAAGCATCAAATTGTACATATTTGTATACAAAGGGTTGATAAAGAAGGGTAAAAAAAAATCCCAAAGTAACTCTAAATCTCAAAGAAAATATATACAAATTAAAGCTCAGTATTTTTCCGCTCTTACGGTTGTTCTGGAGAACTGCATAGACTTATTATAAGGTAGTCAAGGGTCATAATTACAATCTACTGAATATGAAAAATGCAGGGAAAAAAAAAAAAAAAAAAAGTACTGTTTTTTATGATCCCAGAGAAGCTCAGACTCAAATATTAGTTATTCTGTTGCAAATTAGAAGCACACTAAGTACATCTACTGAACTAAAAATAAAATTAGGACTATGTATTTTAGTTTATTGCTAATAATTCTGCACTACAAAGACCAAGTTTTTTTTTTTTCTTTTTTTTCTTTTTTTTTTTTCTTCTCAATTTCTCTCTTAATGTAAAACGAGCTGTTCTTTGTACATTGAGACTAAGTAGGCCTGATTCTCTACAATTTGGTGTCCTGGCTCTCTCCACTTTTCCACATTATAATATGGTGGAGACAATGCAGTATAACATCTTCCTTGCTACAGAACTCCCAGGTCCTCAAGTAACTTAAGTGCCTCCTCCCAGCAAGGTCCATTTCTATCCTGATGGTGCTACTGACTCCTCAGTAATTAGAATGATTGGACACAAAATGATAACTGCTGATTTTGTACCTTGGCTAACTGTTTGGCTTCTTTGCTATCTGTTTTCCATGGCATGTCTGAGCCCTCACAAATTAACCTGCCAAAATTAACCAGTGAGTCTTAAAATTATTAGAACAATACAGGCATCATAGTGGTATAAACTCTGTTTCTTTGGTTAATCTGAGTGTCAGAACTTCATCAATTGATGAAGACTTCAGCAGATTTTAAACTCTGACATTCCTGGCCACAAACTGTAGTTTTTATTCTGCTTAGAAGTGTCCCTAGGATCATTCATAACTTTCAGAATGAAACTACCAGCTTGTCTGATAATGAGGATTAAAATATGGACCTCCACATGTTTGATAAAAGACATATTTAGTATGTGTTTATATGCATTGCATTAGATTATCACTCTCTAATTGTCACACCTAATACAAACTGCTGAGTTTTGGGTAGTCCAGTACTTGTTACATGGTTGCATTTATCAGCCTCTTGTTTTTCTGGTTTGGCCATACCAACAGGCACCCCTTGTTGAGAACTCTGGTTTACAGTAAATTTACGCCTTATCACTAAACCTGCAGCTTTCAATTAAATACAGAATTCATTTACCCAAGTTGAAGGAAATGTCCCTTAAAGAGTCCCTTACTGGAGTGAGTTCACAACTGCTCTCATACACAATGCAAGTGATATTTGCAGGCCATGAGATTTCAGCATGTGAACTATTGTTTAAGAAAGAGATTTTCGATGTTTTTTGTTTACTTTTATTACTTTGCTTATTAATTAATATTTAGTCCTGATGATTTGAAAGGAACAATGTCTATAGAGAGAAAATAGCTAGATTCCTTCCTACCACTCCCCCATCTCGTGGTAAGGTGTCAATGAGACTGGAGACCTTAACTTCCTGAGAAATTAAAAGGAATCTTTCTGGTGACTTTAACTTTGAATATAAAAATCACAATTGCATATTAGCTACAATGAATTAATTATATTTGAAATTTGCCTTAGAAAAAACATTTAAACAGTCACTTCATAAATGTTTATCCACCATCAATTACAGAAAATACATGAAAATTAGAAAAAAAATATGATTGAAAAAAATAATTACTGTAGAGTTTCTTAGAACAATTGTACAGATTTCTACAGAAAAGGCACAATTTTTCAGTGATAAACTTTATCTCACTGTGAACTACTATAGATATTTTTCTATTATTATTTTCTTTAAAAATTTACAGTACCCTCTAATGTGTTAAATTTTCTCTCAACAAAGTGTTGACTGAGAATGAGGAGTCTCTGCAAATAATTATTTGATTTGTAATAACAGACAACCTGACCTTTAAAAGTTTATAAAATATAAATTAGCCTTGGTTTTCAGAGCTATCATAGTAACAGTCCTACAAAATCTGGCACTTATTTATTTATTTATTTATTTATTTATTTATTTATTTATTCCAACATAATTTAGCAGTTTTAGGGTGTCTACTGAGTGGGTGAATTCAATGAAGATACACATATTTCTATTCTATGTTTTGCCACTGAGAGAAAAAAATTGACACACACTTGCATTTTTAGGATATTACTTCCTTAAATGTGTCTTTAGTATAATTTCTCTTCTATTACCTAAATAAAGAAAACACCAAAAAAAAAAAAAAAAACAAAACAAAAAGATAGTTTGATTGCAAATCAAGATTGCGTTTTAACAATATAGCAATAGTCATGAAGTTTTCCCACTTTTTTCCCATTTTACAAGTGGGATATTTGAGAGCCATGGAAAAAATTAGGCAACAACATTAGATTAATGGAATCCCACCTTCTTTCAGTGTTGCCCAGTCTATGGAGATGAGAGAGTAATAAAAAAGTAGTGAAACCCACATTGCCCTCTAATCATATTCCTTCAAATAACTCATATACATGTTTTCAGTGTGGTTAGTGCATAGAGACAGTTTATACACTCACAACCTTTTTTTTTTTTTTTCTTTTTTTTTTTTCCCCAGGATCTCTTTACGTTTCTCTTCACCCCAGCATAGGAAAGTGTTTAAGACATCAGATATGTTCTAACTCTTTCCAACATATTAATCATTTTTTTTTCCCCTCAAAATATTCAGTTGATTCCCTTCAGTTCATTTCCCAAAACTGCATTTATGTAATGCCTGAGTAATAAAAGTCAGCAGAATTACTAGATGGAATCTCATACTTTTGCATTATCATTGAAAAAGACATTACTATTCCCCTATCAAAAATATCCATCAACCTAATTACATCCCTTTTCTTCACAAAGTTTTAAAATAGGATACCTAAGTATGATAGACAATGTAGAGTTATTATTTAATGACCATAGTGGAGATACATTTTGATTCATTTTCTTACGTGTTAAAAATTTATGACAAACATAAAACCCTGATATAGCAGCCAGATCATTTGTAATGGTCATAATTTTATTTAAATCATATATAGATAAAACAGTATGTACATTTTAAAGCATTATGCCATCCTGAACCACTTAGGGAAGTAGACTGGTAATTCAAAAGGATGTAAAATTTAGCCCTAGCTGGAGAAAAAAAAAAAAAAAAAGTGTATTCTGAAGCTTGACATATAAAACAATATTCTTCTCGCATTTTTTTGTGCATAATTTGTATCGATTTTAATTATCTTTCTGCAAATGTCTACTTTTTTTCCCTATCTAGCTTAAGGGTTTAAAGACTGATTATTAAAGACTGATTATTTTATTGCCTTGTAATATTATGTTGCTGTGTTTTGTCTGTGTTTTTGTACAGTTTTGTTTGCATCACATTAAAGACTAAAGAAAAAAAAATCCAAATCAGTAAGTAAAACAACAACAACAACAAAACAGGAAAGGATTTTCAGAGAACAGAGATCATTTGAGAGTAACAGATCTCAGTCACTCCAGATATGGGGAAAAAGTTTCACATGAAACTAAAACTGCAACACTCTTTGTTTTGTGGGCGTCCTAACAAATTTTATGCAAAATCCAGATGGTATCTGTTCCACTGGAAAGTCATATGAATAAATTCTCATTCATTGCACAAAGTTGGTCCAGCATAGCATAAAGCAAAGTCTGAAAAACTGCAGAAATCATTTTAAAATGAAAAAGCTATACTGGAATTTTCCTATAAATGCTGATAGTAGATTTCCAGAGATACTGGAATTTTCCTTTAAATGGTAGATAGTAGATTTCCTTTCCTCTACAAAATCCAGATTAATATTTCAGTGCTGTTGTTATTTGGTTTATTGGTGTTAATGCTTACTCTTTTGCTAGAGAATTGTAGTTCCAATTTATTTATTTATTTATTTATTTATTTATTTATTTATTTATTTATTTATTTATTTATTTATTTTACATAATGTTTATTTGAAAGGAAAGGAAAGCAGAGAAAACAGGGCAGTTTGAAGTTTTTCTTCTGAAACATACTTGTGTTTCCACTTTAAAATAACCAGCTGACATATGAAAGAGAAATAAGCATGTATAAGGAAATTATAAGAACCTTTCAGGGTTTATATAGGGGAGTTAGTTCACTAGAACAAAATGATTCTTCTATTATAACCCTTTGTGGTTAAAAAGATTCTCCTCTATGGAGAATCTCTTGTAAAATCTAAGCTTATGAACCCTGAAAGATACAAAATGCTGGAGCTAACTGACTTGGGGGAGCTATGTCCTTCTTCTTCAGCTGAGAGTGGAAACATATTTTTTTAAAAAAATTAAAATAGTCTGTGAAATTGAAAATATAAAACAATATATTGTTTTTATATGGGAGATAACTGCCAATGTTTTTTTTAGCTAGTTAACACTGCTACTGGATACTGCAAAAAAGCTCTTAGATTGGAGAAAAACAAAACAAAACAACAAAAAAAAAAAGAGCTAGTGGATTTGAGTGGAAAAGATCAGGTAAATCAGTAAGTCTTCTGAATAAATTGAGAACATACATGTGTTTATGAATGTACACATGCATTGGTGAGTAATAATATGTGCAATTTAATTCTGACAGATAAATTGTTGTCTTCGCTTCTAGCCTGCTTTGGTCAATTCTTGAAAGATTTCTTTGGTCTCTAAATCACAGATATGTTTATCTTATTTTAAATAATGAAACTAAAAATATACTTCAGATTTGTGAGAGAAATAATAAACTTTACAATATATCTTTAAAAGTCTCTTTTCTGTGAGATACAGAAGAATTAAAGCACAGATGATTTATGATTTATGTTGCAAAAATAAATTATCACCACTAAAGATGTCTTCTAATGTCCTATGCTTTTAGAGCAACACAAAAGCATACCTTTTACTTGCTCCGTTCTTCTGCTAGATAATAATTTGAAGGTGAAGTTTTTTTTTTTCTTTGGGGATTATCCCCAAATAAATGTTCAGGATATAGTTCATTCTATATTTTTCTATTATTCTATCAAAAGATTCCTTAAGGAACACTGAATTTCTAATAGCTAGATTTTTTTTTTTTTTCCTAAGACAGATAACAAGGTTATTTGTCTGTGACTTGTGAAAGATTTTCATGTTAGGGCTGAAACTTATTTTGAAGATAATTTTGATTGTTTTTATATATTTCTGCATTAATTACTGAAATAGCTATGTCAAGTATGAACTTGTATAACTAACAATAACAAGAAAAAATGATAGTGAAGTTACTTGCGTTTGCAACACTTATCTGCATTACATATGAGTCAAGTACATATACTGCTTGTTTCATTGCCATCAATATTAATTACAGCAATAAAAATGACTCAGTTATTGCTGTCCTGAAAAGATGTTAATGATGTGGTCATCACTGAAATAGCTAAATTGGCTGATGTGATGGCACAATAAATTCAGACTATAATTGGGCTGATTCTCTTTTCTCTGACATCTGTGTAAATTAGGAGCTCCCTAAGCATAAAACTCGTGTAAATGAGATAAGATTCAGATCTTTGCTTTATAGCTGTGGAGACCTGATTGTAACAGTTAGGTAATTTTAGTTACCTCTGCACTCTTGTACTACATTATCTGGCATTTATATTCCATATACATAACCACCTGCATCTCACGGCTGGTATGCCTCTGTAATATCTAACTTCCTAATGTATTAATATTCTTGTATTGGTTATATTTTCCAGCAAATCACCAGAAAGCTTTTCATAACTGATAAATATAATCAGAGGAAAAGTAGACTTATAGCTTGCATATATAAATAATCATACAAAAAAAATCTTTTAACTAAATTCATGATTAAAAAGACAATTTTTTAAACACTGAGTGGGGTGAGTGGGGGGTTGCGTGAGGGGGATTCTTTACTTGCCCCTCCTGCTTTTTATTTTATATACATAATTGCTTTTCTGCAAGGTCCCAACCTCATTTAGAGAAGAGGCTGGACAGTCAGCTCTTGATGAACAGCCAGGCAATACTTTGTTTTTCCATTTTGTTCAATGTTCTCAAGCTTTATTTACGTACAATATTCAGACTTTTTTTTCTGAAGACAGAATGATTGATTTCCTCCTAGCATTTCCACACAGCTTGTCTTTTGTAACATCCACTGGTTTCACAAAGATTATTGAATTTTTATGCATAACACTTCTGTTAGACAAAGAGATTTTATTATTCCCATCTTAGAGAAGGAGAAGACAGTGTTTGACCTGGATTTACCTCATTTATTTTAGTTGCATAACTCTGGTACCTAACTCAACAACCTACTAACTTCAGATTTGACCCATAGTCAGAGGAAAAAACAGAATCTTTGTAGAATAACACAGACATAAGATTGTTTCCTCTCTGTATCATCTAACAATAAAACATAAGGATTCTAATTCTAATAAGTGCTCAAAATTAGCTGGGGCAGATCCAGCCTCCCATTTACAAGTGAGTTATTCAAAGCTTAATTTTTCATGGGAATAGCAAACAGGCCCACTAACAGATGCATTTGTTTCCGTCATCTTATACTTTTATTGAAGGAATAGTCCTGTTCGCTATTCATGAATTCTTTGATGTCAGCAAAACAGATGACCTCTAGATCCCAAGCCAAGTACCTACAAAGTGTGAAACACACATTTAATAGCTGACTGTGAATTTTTCTTTAAACTTGCCTAGTAATATAGAGAGTGTCCTGAGGAAGCAGCTCTGAACTCGAGTCTTCCAGTCTTCAGCTGCATCTGCATCGTTCTACATTCATCTACATTCTACAATCTACATAGATACAATCTACATTCATCAGACTACATTTTCTCTTCCTGCAATCTATTCTCTAACATGTTATACATATTCCAATTTCTGAAAAAAAGAACAAAAAAAAAAGAAAAAAAAATAACATAAACAACAACAAAAACACTGAAACTAATCCTAACAGCTCATTAAACTGAACAACCTCTTCACTTATCCCCAGAGCCTAGCCCATTTCTGAATCTTGGTGCTTAAGAAGTTGAAATGGAGAATTCAGCCCCTAGTACACAGTCGCTGAAATACTTTGGCACTCTGCAGTTTTTCACCACTTGACGCCCCTTGTCAAAACATTAAGGGGGATGTAGAGCAGCAGCATGTCATTATGTAACATTTTTACACATCATATTTATAAAGAGTCAAACACATTTTATTCTTGATCTAGAACTCTGCTAATTAGATGCCGCTGACAGTTTGACTGCAGGCTTTGAGTCTGAATCCTGTCATGCTGTTCCCAGTTGGCATTTATAGTTGGCTGGTCCATAGAATCATGGGCCATTCTGCTCAGGTTTTCAAGGCGAGACAGAAGCGTCGAAACTTTTCACCACTTGTTCATCATCTCTCGCTTGTTAATTAACGTCTGCACAGTGTTTTGAGCATGTGCTGTCAGAATTCTGTCTTTTATTTCCTTGGAAAAAAAAAAAAAAGACCAGAAAACACTATCATGGCTTCCCTACAAACAGCTCAACCATCCCAGCATCCCAACCAGGAAAAAGAAAATCCCAAAACTAATTCACCTGTGACTAGAGCCTTTTTCAAAGCACATATAGCACAGTCTTATCAGAGCAATGAAGTTTATTGTTATTGTGATTATAGGATAAATAGATCTTTGTAGCCTAGCTAGCTCAGATTCAGCAAAACTGGGAAAATATAGAGCTTAGAAGCCAACTTAAAACTATCCCCAGATCATGGACAGGTAATAACCAACTGACTGTGAAGTAAAGGTACACCCCAGACAGATCTTATCCTTTCCTCCTGGACATTTTTCTTGGAAGATCTATCAAAATACCTTGCTGGCAGCTTAAGTTTGTGCTATACCTCAGTTTGCTCTGACTGTGCAGCTAAATAGCCCATGTCCTGGCCATCTTTCTGGAATGCATACAAGTCAACCGCACATGGCAGGCACTTTAGTGGGGTACCCAGGTCCATTACATTTGTTATTGAAGAAGTCTGTTATAGTTCTATTCCCACAAATCATCATTTTTTTAGATTACTAATTTTCTTTACAGTCTACCTGTCACATGTCTACGACAACGGGTTTGGCTGCCTATAACTCCCATTCATCATACATGCTTTCCGGGACTGCATGCCCCTACATTTACTATGATTTTTTTTTCTCTATTCAAATTTTCTTGGATATCAAAATTCAGGCACAGCTGTGTGGGGACATGGGTGTCTTCCAACTAAAATACCACTCCAAATTTAGGGGAGAGGCAACAAATCTGGGAATGATGAAAGCTGGCAGTAACTCTATTGAAACATTGATTCTTGCCATTCCTGTTCATTGTCTACTCATAATGCTGCCTATATTTATTGCATTCCCCAAGTTATGTGGTCATCATTAGATTTTAACCATTTTGTTAATGAATTATCTATTAACTTTGGTGTCAAGACTTAAGGGGGGGGGAGGAAGAGACTTTGTATATTCCTTATGTATTCAAAAATAATAGTGTTTTATGCTTCTTTTTTGCTTCTTTTTACAAGTCACAGGTACTCACCCAACTTAAGAAATGTCTATCATTTATTTAGATGTCTAAATACATGCTTACTTGCTGAACTTGGATGCAAACTTATGTAAACATGGCCAGAATTTTTTATTTAGGAAAGCTCTTAAAAACAATGGAATCTTATTTTCAAGCGAAGTCAACATTTAAACATTTTTGTTTTGTTTTGCTCTGTTTTCATTATGAATTACTTCATGACTCCCCAACAGCAGGATTATACTGAGAACACAAGGTTATCTACTACTTGTGAAGAACTGGCCACCTGCTTTGAGAATCAAATTGTGGCTTTATATAAAGGCAGACTTTACCTTTCTCTGTTCAGCAGTTTTTATCTTGATTTCCTCTTTTGAAGAATTGTAGGGGAAAAAAAAAGAAAAAGGAAAAAAAAAAAGACAGAGAGAAATCATGGACATAATTGGAGGGGAAAATGTCAGTCTCTTAGTTTCATTGTTCTTTAGAAATAAAAATCACGTTACTTTTGTTCACAATAAAACAAGATCTCTCTCAGCTGTGAAATTTTCCCCAAAGAAATCTTACATAGCAGTAGTAAATAATGCAGCACAAGGTAATGACAATGACACATTAGAGCTTTGTTTGAATGCATGCTGTGCTTTGTGCATGATGCAGAATTCAATGGACAGCGATCCGAAGGGGGGGAAGACGCCTGTTTGTGTTCAGATTACATAATCCACTTGTCTTTGTTGTTACTGTTTTAGGCATTTTGTCCCATGATGTTCTGCTTCTCATAAAGTGCATTCAGCCTTATCTGGAGCTCAGAAGCCTCAGGCTTTATTACAAGAGTTATTTATAACTTAACTATAAAAAAAAATAATAATAAAAATAATAGTAAAGATAGCAGAACAGGAAAACACTCCTTCAGTCATACATAACTAGCTTGTTTGTACCTAGGGAGGAGAAGAATAGTGTTCAAAGATCTTCCATTTCAGTTGCAGAATCATGACTTCCAGGTAGAAGCAATTGGAGAACAACTCTCTAAAACTAGTTTTGTGCAGTTTGGTACTGAAAGCTTATTGATAAGATTTCCAAAAAGACTCTGGGATTTGAATACCTATGTGCTGTTTTGGATGTCCAGTTTGGAATGACTCTGTATGGAGCCTTTATAATACTATTCATTTCCAGCTCCCTAAAAAAAACAAACAAACAAACAAAAAAACCTTGTTAAAATAAATAAATAAATAAATAAATAAATAAATAAACATCTAGAAATATTGAAAGTTTTCCTATTGATCTAAATAGTAACTTACGACCTAATGTAAATATTAATTTTGTGCTCATAACTTATTTCAGAAAGGGCCCTGATTCCTTACTGAAATAGGTAAATGCTTCAATATGACCATATTTGGTATCACTTATAACAGTATGAAACTAAAACACTGATAAAGAAGTTTTTCTCTTCCCTAAAATGAATCCCTAATAACTATGCCACAGGAGTGTTATCATTTCAACTATGTTGTTCAATGATATTGTAACATTACAATGGAAACACCAAAGTTTGATGTTTGACAAGATCTTACGTATTTACTCCAGTGAAACGGTGACATAAACCTACTCAAAAGAGTTTAAGTTTCAATAATCAGCAAAGGAACCCAATACTATTTTGCCCCTCATGTGCAGGTTTTGCAACAATGGCTTTACTTTTCATTTCAACAGATTTTCTTTAGCTCTACAGGGTAAAAAGCAAGAGGAGAATCAGAGTTCATCAAGTGACTTTGAATTTGAACCACATGTAAACAAGGTTTGTGACTAAATTCAAGTTGAGGTTGGTTTTATTCTGCCTGACCTGCTTTGCTGATCTCTAATCATCATCCACTTTACAGTTGGAAATTTGCAAACCTCTCAAATAAACAGTGACTTTTTTATTATTTTATTTTTTATTTTTTTCATGATTATGCTAGAAGAGTACACTACCAATTTCCCCAGCAAAAAAGATTTCTAAGCAGCAACAGAAGAACCTCCTGAACTCTCCAAAGCTTGTGCTGAAATGCAGCATTTCTCTGTTCTTGAATTCTTTTCAGTAGGTGTTGAAACCTTTTATAGTAAATTGCATTTTACATTTAGGAACTTCAAAGAAGGTGTTAATATAATCGAGACATGATAAGTTTGACAGTTGGTGTCATTATATGAGTTTCACTCAGCAGCTTTCTGAAGCAAAAATAACAATAATAATAAAAAAGTCTTCCTAAAAGAAGGATGCTTATGCCTATAATGATGAAACAACTTCCTAATAACCTGCTTTAATCCATAAACTCCTTGCCCCAGTCCCAATATTCAACAATTTAAAGCAGACTACATGCAACTATTCTAACTCCCATATTTCTGATAATGTGTTTTAAATGGATCTTTCACATCTGTAGCATTGTATCCTGTTGTTATTACTCTCCCTAATGTTTGTATAGAAGTACTGATAGAAAATATCTTACAGTTGGCTGCTTGGCACTTACTTTAAATCTCACTGCCCTCCAGTGTTTATCAATAGACTGGGGTCCTACCCTTAATTATCATTCCTATTATGATTTGAAAGGCTGTAGCTATTATGAAGTATGTTTCCGTGTTTGTCGAAGGTTAAACCAAATAACAGAGAAAGGCCTGGGGACAGAATAGAGCTGCCAGAAATGTTATTTGGAGAGACTGGAAACAGGAGACTCTCTGAGTATCAATTAGTTGATTCATTTCCTGCTAAAATTTTGGTCACCAATGTGATTTAGTGATTTAGACTGCTAAAAAGGGTGGGAAGATTTCTTGGTCTGCTTGAGGCCTGTGAGGATAAGCTAAAAAAATTGATCAGCACACTTACTAGATGTGCATAAAAATAGTAATAATTATAAAATAATTATAAAATATAAAAAAATATAATTATAAAATAGTTATAAAAATATACATGTGTATATATATATATATATAATAATACCCTTTTGGCTTGTGTGTGTCCATGCATGATGAAATTGAGGACAAATCTGACCCATAAATCTTTGGCTATATTCTTGGAATGTGCCTTATGAAACTGATTCTGCTTTACAAAGAGCTCAGTGAGTTCCCAAGGTTTGCAACATCTCTCCATATTCCATGCTAAAACACATATTTTGCTGCCTAATTTGCCTCTCTGTTCCTTCAAGCCTGCCTTTTTATAGATCATCTTTCTGAAGACAGTAGGAAGTTATATTAATTTTAAATATAATGTCTTTTATGCATCACCTTATTAGATTAACATTCACTTTTTAACAAGACCATTGATTGCAATATTGAAAAGATGTCTGCAATAATTAACTGGACATCTGTTTTCACAAACATTTGAGTTTAAACTGTGAGTCACTCATATCAACCAAGAATAAGGCCTTTGAGGTCAGACCAACAGCTATGTGATACTGGGATGAGTTTAGGTGAACACAAGATTTCTGCACAGGTTGAAGTTATGCTGGACAGGCCTAAGAAATATGAAGTGTCATTATTGTAGCTATACAACGTTTAAACAGTGCAATGTTTCTGGAGAAGAAGATGTACTGCTGTGTATATTTCCAATTTCACCACAAAATTTGTCATGTTTGATCTTTGTATGGATCACAGAATCACAGAATCACAGACTGGTTGAGGTTGGAAGATACCTCTGGCAGTCGTCTGATCCAACTTCCCTGCTTAAATAGGGCCACCTATAGCAGGGCGCCCAGAACCCTGTCCAGATGGCTTTGGAAGAACTCCAATGAGGGAGATACCTCCATCTCCCTCTCTCTCAAAAATAAATAAATAAATAAATACATCTAGTAAAGTATTGCAGACTCCTTCCCAATATTACAATACTTTTCTGTACTGTACAAACTGTACAAATTCCTGTACTACAGCCATCCCTGAAAAGAGGAAAGTTTCTATTTTAAAAATTCAACTGTTTGAATTACAAAGAGAGAAGGAATATTGTACACCCTTGAAATTAAGGAGAAATATATAGAGAGAGATCCAGAGTTCATCCCACCAAATTTGACAGTACGTGTCACCCCACCCATTTTACAAGCCTGCTTTTCTTCCATGTGCTTGAAGATGAATAATGCTTCATTACCTGCTGGTACTGTGCAACTCAGTTTCTTTAACTATCTAAGCATGGCAGAGTCATGCTTATGCATGGTGAAAAATGGTGCTTCATCTAGTTTTTTTTTGCAGTTCATATTGCTTAGGTTAGGTACTTCTACCTCACTTGGACAGCTTCTGTAGCATGTTTCTGTAGCATGGCCTGGAGAGAATGGTAGAAAGAGGCAGAGACAGGAACATTAAGCAGACAAGGATAGTTGAGCAGTCAGGATTAGGACAGTTTTGTAGATGGACCTCACTGTTGTGTGCTAAGGGTATAATTTAGTTGTGCTCTAACAGCATTTGATGAAATAATATCAGTTATATATTTTTCTTTTGTATTCCATAGTTGGTTCTTTAAGCCTCATCACCTCAGCACCAACACTTACTCAGTCTCCTCTGAAGAATGTCCTCTCAAGGATTTCAGATCCAGTTACACCTCAAGTACTTCAGACAACTTTATTGCTTTCCTTGTTGGTAATAGTGTTTGCACTCACTTTGTAGATCTTTCCAAAGACCACAAGTAAAAGTGCACTACTGTACCAAGGAATTTATCAAGATTTTTATTTTCTTTTCTGGGTTTGGGGGATGTCTGTAAGCAAGATTTTAATCACAACCAACCTGTAAGTGCTGGACTGCACACACAGAATATCAGTCTCTAATACATTTGAAGTTTATTTGCATTTTAACCAGGTTCCTAGGTTGGTTCCCAAAGTCCATGACTTGCTACTGTACAGTTTATGTACTTATCAGCCACCTTTCCTAGAACTGGCTTTTCAGTAAGCATCTTCATGACACTTTTTTTTTCAATGGATTTCATTAGAGAGCACTTTATGTTGATTCCCATGAAGCAGCTTCACATAGGACACCATCAGTGACCCTGTCCTTTTGAAGGAGTATTCTCTTAATACATGATCTACTCTGATTGTACAGCATCAAACCCTTTTCATGCTTACTAGAGATTAAAGCTACCTTTTCCAGTCTTCATGTCTTTCATCTAGGCCCAAAGACAAGGGAAATCCAGAGCACCACAAGAACTTACACTGCCACTGTGAGAATATAAGACATCCTCAAATTACAGTGCAGGTAGTTGAAACATGATGTGGGGGAAAAAAAAAAAAAAAAAAAAAAAAAAAAAAAAGTTGAAAACATGATGGGGGAAGGTCCATGTTAAAACACCGGTAAATTATATGTACTTTTGCTGCTTTTTGCATCTTACATAGTCCAGTGGGAATGACATGACAGAAGATGACAGGCAAGCAAAAGCCTCAGCTAAGGAGAGGGGAAAGAAGGTGAGGAAGCAGGAGGTGGTGATAGAGCATGAATAGTTTCACAAGGCATTCCCAGACAATCAAGATGACAGAAGGAGTGGGAGTTTGCAGGCAAACTTTGTGCAGTCTCATTGGATTGAGAGCAGGCTGATGAGAGCTGTAAATAACAGGTGCTTTATTTATCAAGGGAGAGAGAACGTGAGAATGAAATGAAAGAAAATGATTAGGACTTCTTCTTGTTTCACCAAGAGTGTTGGAGGGTGAGGATATGACAGGGAGGAGAGTGGTACTCTACCTTTTTCTGTTCCTTTGTCTCCGTGTAGGCTCAGAGGCAGGAGGTCTGAAGATCTTCCATAAATGCACAAATCTGCGGTAACATGCCTGTCCTTGGAAAGCGCTGTAGATTCCACACCTATAACATTCCTTCAAGGAGAGATTTGTAGTGTTGCAGAAGGGCAGAGGATAAATATCATTTCAGGTGGAGCTACTGGGCCAGGTGTTCAGTGCAACATCTTATGAGCTCTATGTTGTGACTAGCAACTGTGAATGACCCTCTCTCAATCACTATGTAAATAGGACCTATGAGGAATTTGGCACTTTGTCATGTTGTTCTGTATAGTCAAGCAAGGAAATTCTTATTGAAGTTACAATGGAATGATTATTAGAGACAGCATAGCAGAGGTATCCAGAAGGTACACAAAATGTCCAGCAAGTCACCATTTTCTTTGCATTTCTTATTCTATCAAAATACATGAGCAGCAGTCTTCCTTTTTCGTATATTTCATTTCAACACAGTACAAGAAGGCAAAGAAGAAAAAAAAAAACAAAAACCACAAAACTGTCTCTTATCTTTGTTGTTCATAATGGGATGCACAAGGCAGACTAACATTTCACCATTTTAAAACTTCCAATGTCAATATTTTTAAAATCTAATTCTGAAAAAATTTTAATTTTTTCTGTTTGATTTCAATGTTTCATGGTGTCCGCCTTGCAGAAAAATAGAAATTTTACATCACTGGAGACAGTTTGCTCAATAGCAACTGAAGGACTTATAATTATATCTTGCCTTGATATTTGGTCATATACCCAGTACATCTGAAATTCTTATGGAATCATAGAATATCCCAAGTTGGAAGGGACCCACAAGGATCATCGAGTCCAACTCCTGGCTTCACACAGGTCTACCAAAAATTCAGACAGTACGACTAAGAGCATAGCCCAAAGGCTTCTTAAACTCCAACTCAAAGGCAAATAAAGCAACCTGGAGACTCTTTCTTATCTCACAGGCAGGCTAATCTTGCCAAACTGATAGAAATAGACAAGCAGTACCTTGTGCTTAGCAGCATCCAGCTTCCACATCTATTGAGGTAAAAACAAAAGAACTGTTACATCATACTGCAGCAAATTGCCCCTTTGTGGTTGGACAGTTGAATTTTTGTTTTGCAATGGGGAGAATAAATTTGAAATCAGTAAGTTTTTAAAATAGATCTAAATAGTCCTATAGAACTATTTCAAACTTCATAACAGGAAAACACATTAAAATTCTATTTTTTTCCTTGTTACACTTTTACACACTTCTCTGAGGATAGCTCAGGGACACTTGCCTTTTCCAGTCTAGTTTATGCCCATGCACCACAAGATATGCGGGGATGCAATAATTCATCTCATATAATTTTGATTTTCTGTCTCTGTTGCTTTGGCTACTTGTTGCTCACTTTGTAATCACTTCAGAGACTACAGGACAGGTACAAATCATTTGACCTATATTAGGCCTTGACTTTATCATGACATAAATCGTACTCCAGAATTTCTTCTCTCTTTCCAAAGCGAACCTCAGGTGACTCGCTCAACCACCGCTTCCGATGTTGTGGCTGTCTATAACTCTGTTAAATCAGTCACACCCATGAATCTCCCTCAGTGCCTCTATCTGTTGTAATCAGTGGTGAAACTAGACTACTTTAGGCTTTGGGTACAGTTCGGTTCTGTTTCATCTTTAAGAAATGGATGTGCTTGCAGATCTTCAAAATGCATGGTGGTCTTTTACTTTCCCAAAGATTCAGGATAGCTTTTTAAAGACTCATTAAATGTCTATTGAGTTGCTCCTGTTCACTGACCTGTTTGAAATGAAAATTAAGTTAGTGTGATAGGGTTGGAGATATAAAATTCTTCTGCGGGTTTGAACTGTAGAGGTAATTGTTTTATTAAAATATTTGCTCTTTTGCTCCCTACAAGATTTTTGATGGCCTCAAAGTCATTGTATAGCACCACGCTAGTTGTTAGTGCTTTGATTTCCACAATGTCTTCCTTTATTTAATAGGCCCGAAATATTGATTAACATTTACAGATTCAATTCCAAGCACTTGCCAGGGGTTACAGAGAGACAGAGAGAGCTGGTTGTGCCAGTCAAATTCTGAGGTGTAATGAAATCCCCTACTGTGCCTGTCAACTTATCCAGTGTACAGGTCATTTCCCACAAGGTCTGCAGTGTTGAAAGAAGCAGTTTTCACTTGAAACATTTTATAGGCAAAGGAAAAATATGTCTCCAGTATTGTATGCTTTTTTCCTTTGTATAATACTGAATAGCCTCATTGCTTCACACAATTTTTGCCCCCAAAGCTTTCTAAGTCAATAGAAGAAGAATGTTTCAGGTGGGCACAAGTCAAGACTCTCAGTGTAAATGCTTTATTACTGTTGTCAAGGAATTTCACAGTAACTAAGGCTAGAGATAGACAAACCTCAAAAGGACTGGAATGTCAATTCATTTTGGTTAAGTATTGAATGATTCTTTTATACTTCCAAATATTACAAAGCTCCCTTTGAAAGATACTTGCATCCTTCTTCCAATATTGTTCTCTTTCCTCATTTGTTCCAAGACCACAACATCCCTTCAAATTCAAACTCTTTCATATTTCAATCCAACTCCAAATAGAATCTATTCTATTCCATACAAGTCTCTATCTGATTACTTTCATTTATTTCTTTATTTATTTTCAATATCAGAATGCTTTTGTCTTCTCATCTCCTACAGAGAAGAGAAAGAATGACAGGCAAGCAAAAGCCTCAGCTAAGGAGCAGTGTCTTGTTTTTGTAACTTTTCAGTTTTGCTTCTTCTATTAAATTTTAACAATTTTCAGAAAGGTAATATTAAAGAAAGATACCTTATTCTTGTTCTCTAATTTTTAAGTTCTTTAAGCATTGTGAAGCTCTTTGTAATGGTCTATGATCAAGTTCATTATATAAGTTGTGTAGTCCCCAGAACCGTAATGTTTCTTGCAGAATGCAATTTTAGAAAGACTATAACAAATGTTATGCTAGGAAAATAAAATTGCTGACCCTAATTTCTCATGTCTCAAGATCAAAAACTTTCTGAAAGGTGCAGTATACTTTTTTGTCCTCTGACATAAGGGAGGCATATATCAGTGACAGAAAATGCTTCCAGCATCATGTCCTGACATGAACTGAAAATGCTGGCTTTTATTTATAAGGTTATATTTGATTTTGACTAGCTCTTCTACCAGCTTCATTTGTAATGGGACATTTGACACTGATTCATGGCTGGATAGAACTATTGATAGATTCAGAAATAGTTTCTTCGGTATTTGCTGAGTATATTTGAAAGAACAGAGAAAATATCAATCTGAAAACAATGCATTGGATAATATAGATGTGATCAGTATTACTGGTTCAGGAAGGAGAATGAGTTCATTAGTTTAATTTAAGACTTTTTGATATGTAAATGTAATGGGCATTGCAAAAAGCGAATGTGTTTTTCATTGCAGATGTATGATGAGCAAACTTGGCTCATCTGTCTGCTGTTTGACACCTTTGTCTTTATTTATTATTTAGGCTATGTGCTCTAAGAAGTTATAGACGTGTAAGATTGTTAAACAGTTTACTGCCAGAGACTGGTTTCCCATCACCAGGAATGACATTTAATGAACCTTTGGCTATATTCCCTTGATCTGCAATAGGAACAACAGGACTTTCAGTCTTGTTGCTGGGAAATTCACTCTGGTCTGTATTTACTTTGGTCTTTGTTTGTCATTACTCCTAAGATGTTTCATTCTTCAATGAGATCAAGCTGTTACAAACAAGATCTTTGCTGGAAAGCTGAATGAAAAGATTTTTTTTTTTTCTGGTAGTCATTATGCTCAAGGTTAATACACACTCCTAATGATTGATCTGTTACTCCTAGGGGTGGGATCCCATTTAGGATTAAAGTG
This sequence comes from Anas acuta, assembly GCF_963932015.1. Taxonomy (NCBI): domain Eukaryota; kingdom Metazoa; phylum Chordata; class Aves; order Anseriformes; family Anatidae; genus Anas; species Anas acuta. The sequence continues at coordinate 199,636,796 of NC_088979.1, read as the reverse complement.
TTTATGTAAAAGTGCTTACATTTGAACTGAGTATTTAATTTCCTGTTACAGTCAACAGACATTTTGTCCAGAAAACTATTTGGCTGACCAGATATTAAGGGTAAAATTCAACTTTTCAAACTTTCTGAAGCTTAAATAACTGGGACTTTATGAAATGCCTAAGGCATTCCTACAGGACTGACACATAAAACATAGGATTTACGGGAGACAACACCATTGTGAAGCAACAGCTAGAGGCCAAGCAAGATATTTTTCAGAATCTAAAATAACACAAGACTCTGCATTTAAGCAACTGAATGTCTCCCTAGATAACTACTTTAGGGTGAGCTGATAATCAGAGCAATAGAGATGTCTCTGCTCTCAGACAAGGAGACATTCTAGAGCATTTGAGACAGTTGCATCACTTGGACAAATGACACAGGCCCTGCAGGACACACAAGACCTAGTAAAAATGCAACTGTGATTCAAGTGGGATTCCTGCAAGGGAATCTCAAATGGCAATAGATACATTCATTTAAGCAAATTAGCGTAGTTCTAGAACCCATTGACTGTCCTAATTACATTTCCTTTAACTATACCAGAACCTTAGACACTTAGCAGATGTGTAGACACCTGCAGGTAGAGTGTTCTGGGACTTTCGAGTTTCATCATGTCAATACAGGTATTGAAATTTCTCAGAGTAACATATCTGAAGTATCTCAGGATCAGCTTGGCAATAAGAAGCGGTTTTATGGATCTGTAAGTCTATAGTGGACTCTAAATCAATATAAAATCCAAGCTACTTTAGCTCCTTTCTTTGTCAAGAGATAAATTAATCGGAACAAATTGTCTTACCTTAGGCACATTTCTTCCATTCAATATTTTCAGAAAAATGACAGTTGCTGCCTTTGCTAAACAGTAGGTATGCAGAAGGAAGACTTCTATTCTCCTAGATGAACTGCATTCAGATTTCATTTGCCCTGTATCTCAGTGCCACAGTCAACATGTAGTAATAAATAATCTGTAAATTTTGAAGTCAGGGTTATCTTGTGTATCTATTATCAGAGAAAGCTTGATTTCTCGTGTAGTAACCACTATTGTCCTGTTTTCCTGCTTTTCGTACTTGACTGTCACTCCTTGTTACATAATATAAATCAGGTGGCTCCCAACTCTTCCTTTCAGAGTTTCTCTTGAAAAAAATTGGCAATACTCTGCACTGGGCCAGCTCCTAGACCAATGCTAGACCAATGCTTCCTGTCTCCTTGTTTGTGATTTAACAGTCTTACCTAGAAAGTAAATACTGGATGAAACTTAGTCTATTTTTTATGTGTGTCATGTGGAGACCCTTAGAATGATAGAATGATTGGGGTTAGAAGGGGCCTTAAAGAACATCTAATTCCAACCCCTCTGCCATGGGCAGGGACAGCTTTCACCAGACCAGGAGACCCTTGGACAGAGCAAGTGCAGTGCTGGCAGAGCTTCTTTGTTGATTTGAGTTCCCCACACCTCATGTGATCATCATCTTTGTTCTAGGGTGGATAGGAGTCTCCCTTTTGCTCCTGCTTCCCAAATCTCTGCTCCCCTGATCTATAAAACTAAGAGTTCTTTTAAAATGTACAATGCAGAGTGCGTACTTATCTCATCCTGATGGACGACTGTCCCAAAAGATCTGTAACTCAGTATTCATCTTCCTCATGAATGGTGTTTCTTGGTATATACTTTTATTTTGTCCAGGGAGGCTGCTGTTTCAATACTGATACCACTCTGCTCTGCAGAAAGTAGTTAAATATGAATTAGAATGGGAACTGTGATGTATGTCTTACTTTTTTATGGAAAGACCAACCAGCATCATGATGGAGATCTGCTTGTTTTATTTTGTTTTGCTTTCGTGTGTATTTAATGTTCTTTTTGTTTGTTTGTTTTTGTTTTGTTTTGTTTGTTTGTTTTTGTTTTGTTTTGTTTTGTTTGTTTGTTTGTTTGTTTCCTGTAGTCCATCAAAAAAGATATTTTTACAAGTGGACCAAGCAACAAGAGATTTTTGAACAGGTAACTTCAGCACATTGTACTGCATTGGTGGACTGTTTTCCTAAGTGGACAGACAGGGTTATTCAGGTCAGTGAAGAAGGAAAATGAACAGAAATATCTAAAGCTCTGAGCTCGTAAGTGAGGAGAGCACTCAGCTACTTCCCCACTTCTGATTCAAGACTTAACTTAAAAAAAAAAAAAAGTGTTTCTAGATGAGTCAAGCCTTTTATTTGACTATAAACAGCAAAGTCCCCCTATCCCCTCCCCAATATATCTCAATCTCAGTTCAGATCAACTCAAACATGATTTTTCTTAAAAAAAAAAAAAAGAGAGAGAGAGAGAGAGAGAGAGAGAAAAGCAATAACTTAGCAGAACCCTAATGAAAAGAACTCTACCGAATGAAAATAGACTCTACCGAAATTGAATTTCAACAGAATACCTGTGCCTAACTCCCTTCTCATTTGAAAAATCTGGGTCACAGCTATTGTGTCCTGGCATTACTATACATTGATTTGTAATGGTTATCTCTCCAATGTGCCTTCAACACCTCTCTCCAACACCATCACATACTCAACTCTATTCATCACAGAAGCTTTTCAGTTAGCTACCTCTAGTTCCAGTTAGCGAGCTTTAAGTTTCAAATTATTGTCGCAATTTTTGCTCCCTTAAATTTTCCTTTTCTTAAAAAAATAAGTTCTACTGACTTTAATTAAACTTTACTAGGCTCCAGATCTTGGAAAATTAAGTTGTATACATTATATATATATATATATATATATATAAAATAAAATACTATGCTTTCTCTCTCAATTTTCTAGGTTCCTACTAATATTTAATACCCAACATAAATATAAACCCTTCCATTTAAATAATTATTATTATTTTTTGAGTATTTTTGTAGTATTAAAGGCAAATCTCTAACACTTTTATTATGTTGACACAACAGAAAACTAAGATACTCCTGACTACAACAATGCTGGTGGGAGCATGAATTCTAATGTTGCTGTAGGCTAAATTATTAAAAAAAAAAAAAAAAAAGTCTTCAGCAGCAGTGGTTGACCATATCAGGTATAAATTACCTATGAAGTATTTAAACTAGTGACTTTTAACTAGATGTATGCAGGGCTTGGGAGCACTGAACATGATTGGGAGAATTCTCTGTTGCAACTCAGAAATGACATTGACATTTGCATTTGCTGGTCTCCCATTTTGACACCTTTCACTGGCAGCTCCGTTTCTGTTTTCCTTATGCTAGCCACACTTTAATCTCACTTCTCCCCTGTGCCATGTAGCAAAATGGTATGTGGCCTCCTTGCTGAAGCTGTAAGTCTCTTTTTTCTCTGATTTTTCCATATTTCTTTTATAAACCTCCTCCTTTCCTTCACTATGTTTCCCAGGGCTAATCATCACATTTATTTGATTAATAGTAAGTAATCAAATAAGTTAAGTATGTTATCCTTCATCATTTCTGAAGCTAAACTATTTTCAAATGTAGAGATTTCTTAATTTTTTGAAATTAATTTATTTATTTCAAGGTAAGCCAGCCAAAGATTTAGAAGCAAAGATCTTACTTCTGCAATGGCATTGTGTTCACACATAAAAAAGGATGCTTTTGAAGACCTTCATCTGAGTGCCTAAGTTAGCATTTACACTGTAGAAACTTTACTTAGTGGAAGTGAAGATGTAAAACAAATGCTGAACACCTACAATTTTCTTCAGATTTAGTAATTGTTGCAGGTGTTTTATCACTTCTAAAATTTGTACCTTTACTCAATTTGGAAAGGCAAACGCATTTTAAAATGTGAAATCTCTACTCTCAAGATTTTTCTATTTCAATAAATGCATTAACAGGAGAATAAGAAGATAAAGACCTCAAGACAGATGTCTAATTTCAGCCTCCCATCACAGGAGACTTTCCTTTAATGTTCCATGATAAATTCAGTCTATCATTGATCAAATCCTAAAGCAGAAGTAGGTAATCTATATCTTCTGGACCAGACACAGCTTGAGAATTCATTTAATATGACTCATGGTCACTTTATAGTGTGTGAAAGTTTGTGGTACAATCCAGGTGCTTGAAAAATCTATTTCTCCCTGAGTAAGGGAATGATATCCGGGTCTCACAACGGCCCTTTTGGAGTTTTTTTCCATTGACTTCCATTATATATATTCCATATTACGTATTATATATTATATATTATATATACATTATATATTATGTGTGTATGTGTGTATATATATATATATATATATATATATCATATATTATATAAATTAAACAGTGAATACTGGCAGAGATTTTGCAGTCCGAATAACCTTCTATGGGTTTAGTTAACAAAAATATCAATGCTTCTACCTTTTATTAGGATCTGACTGTTTAGAAACTCAATAGTCTCTGAATTCATTATGATTTGGTGATCTAGTCTCCAACATACAGGACACTAACCTAACATATAACCATTTATATCAGTTGTTTTCTTGGATCACTTTTATTTATTTATTTATCTATTTTTTATTTATTTATTTTGATAATCTGTATCTTAAAGAATATAGATTTTTGGTCATATTGGATTTATCTTTTGAAAGTCAAGCAAAAAATCTGAGCACACTCTGCAGGGTTAAAATGAAGATAGGACAAATCCCAAAAGACCTATCTCCAAGTGGTAACTCTGGACATATTTTACAGTACAGGGAAGAAAATCTTTCCTTGGAATGACATATTCTAATTGGGCATGAATGAAACACACCTTTGGGATGTCTCTTTATCTTTCTCCTTTTATTGTAACTGAAAATTATATACATTTTCAAAATTGCATTAAAGAGTTTTCATTTAAATGAATGTTGGACTTAATGACATTAATAGCTTATCCTTGAGTGCCTATTCACAATTTAATGAATTTCACAAATTCTCTATTGCTAAGCCAAGAGTATAGATATTCCCTAAAGATTGAAATGTGGACTAAACATAACCTGTGTGGGACATTTTAATTTTTCTTTTGATTTGTTAAAAATAGGAAGTCCTGTGTGGACTCAGGATGTGGACTTGAAGATCCTTGTGGATTTCTTCCAACATGAGATATTCTATGATTCTATAATTTTAGGATTGCTGAGACTATAGAAACTCACATTTTCCAACTTCTCCCTGTATTCTAGAGGGCCATAAAGCTTAGTTCTTTTGAAATGAAAGAGATCCAGGAGCCTATATAGAAAAATAAATAAATAAATAAAAACCATGATGTTCAGAATGAAATCCTAAGGTTTAACAAGGTTGTGATCTGGTCCTTTGTGACTGCAGAAATTGATTAATGGTATGCCCCATTTATCTCAGAAAAAAAAAGACTGAAGTTCTCTGAGTGAAGAGAGTCACAAATAACAAAGAAACCTTGAAAGATTCTTCCCTCACCTTTGTAGATATTCCTGCACCTCTTGGAGGGCATGATTTGTACCATTTCTTTAACAGTCTGTCTTTAACAAAAACAGTAGTGAGGTGATTCCAACAGAAATGTACAAAAACATAATTTAAAAAACAAACAAAAAAACACAACAACAAAACAAAAACAGTAGTGATTTCTTTCAGAACTAAGAAGTTAAGAAGTTCCCCGATGACTGCCCCAATACTAGGCAACACCTGAAGGCAAAATTAAATTTGTACAACTTTATAACACTTTTCCCTATGTAATTATGAAAAGATTGTAAAACTGGAGAACTGTAAACTTCTAAATTTTTCTTTTCCATACTTTTCAAAATTTGAATGGAAAAATGAGGAAAAGTAAAAGGGAAAAGAGCAAAGGATTGGGGGAGGAAGAAGAAAACTGTCTTTGAGATTTATAATTTCTGTATTTATTTCATTCTGTCTTTGTACTGCTCTTTTCATTTTTTTCCCCTTCTAATAACTGTTAAGTAGTATGGCACATAATATAGAATGTGTATACAGTATTAACATTCACCATTCCATATTCGGAAAAACAAAACAAAACAAAACAAAAAACAACAACAACAACAAACAGAAAAAAGTTATTTGCTAAACAAACACATTAGTATTAATGCATGAATAATGAGTTCACTTAATATTTTCATTGCTTGTACTTGTGTAAGTTTGAAAAATTAATATGATAGCAAGGCAAAATCTATTGTTAATTGTTTTCTCAGCTCAGTCACCAGAACAGAGCAGTTTTTGTTAGAGATGCACCAAAAGCAGAAATCAAAACATCAGCCTAGAACTTAAGAGTGGAGCTGAACCTCAGATTCATTGTTTAGTCTTAGCTCTTTATCATGCTATAACTTTCTAAATATTTGTTGAAAGAGCTCTTGGGACTTCTCATGTTTGTTGCAAAAGACTGGCCATACTTATTCCGGTAAGGGAAAACATTGCCCTCACTGTAAACAAAAAGCAGCTGGACTGTGCTGATGAGCTCCAGTGAGAGCACAGTTTATGCACATTTTGTTGTAGGTAGGCATTTGTGTATTGTCTGATTCCCCAGCAAAGTTTTGTTTTATCTTGGAACTGGTACTCTTTGCACCAAGATGCATGCAAATAATCTTCCCATGAGCTCTCAGAAAAAGTGACTGCAGCACAAATCAAAACAGTCACAAACTTACTAAGCTGCCTTAAAATTGGTCTGAGAACTAGTTGAGGACCAAAGAACAGCTGGACTGGGTAAATGACAGCCACTGAGGGCTGAAATAACTCCCTTACGAGAGTCTGGGATTGTTTGTTTCCAAGAGACACTGGAGAGCAAAGTTCATCCTAGGAAAATTTTCTTTTCATCCCATTCATGATTTGGAAATTGAATTGCACAATATTTTTTGCAGGAAAAAAAAAGAAGAATACATAAATAAATAAATAAATAAATAAATGGAAAGCAAAACAAAACACAAAACAAAAACAAACAAACAAAAGAAAAAAAAATATCCACACCTTCCTACCTTCCAATCCTTCCAAATGTTTTACTGTACATTTGAGAAAAAAAAAATAATAAGGCCAACTCAGTTTTCAGTGCCAAGTCAGGAAGATAATTTTCTTTATTGTTTTTACTGAGTCTATTTGGCCTTCTTCATCATAAACTTCCTGTATTGTTCACAGTGGGAAACATAATGCCAGAACAGCTTGTCTGTCAGATTTGTTCTGGTTTAGCAGCATGAAGATTGAGTCTTTAAATTAATGTAGGAATTAGAACAATTCAAACTGCAGAAAGATGTTTTGCCTATTACAAGTTTATGTTTGTGAAATATAATTCTTGATGTATTCCTGCATTATTTAAACATATATGATTGTTGGGTCAGCTGGAAAATTGAGTTAGCCCAATTCAGATCTGACTTGCTCTCCTAAAAACTCTATCCATTGTCTGTAGAAGGAGACAAGTACAATTACCGCTGAACTTGCATAACTCATTTAAATGTGAAAAGATTGGTCAGATGAATCTGTGCATCTATTTCCATGCTGGCTATCCTGATAATATTCTGAAATGATAAATGTTTGTATTTCAGAATAATTCCTTTAAGTTTCCTTGATGTGACAGTTTTTTTTCAATAGGCTACCTGGGTGGTCCAGGGAACAAGTTCAATAACCAAATAAACCATTGACCATAAGGATGGTTGTGTTTCCGATTTCTAGTTTAATTGAAATGTTCTAATTTAAGTAGTGTGAATGCCCTTCAGTATGATCACTTGTTAGGAAAAGAAAAAGATAAATAAAGAGAGAGAGAAAAAAAAAAGAAATCTGATAGTTTTTTTTTTAGAGAATTCTTTTTATCATTTATTTTCTGATCTGAAGCTAATATGCAGTATTTCAAGATGAAGGAATTTATATTTTGAGAACCAAACAAAGAAAGACTCTAATGGCATATGTGAGCTACATTTACCCTGAGGCATTTACCATAAAGTACAGTTTACTTTTTATTACATCATTCTGACAGCTGTGAATAGGAAAAGGGAACATATTGGGATTGTCATTTGGAACAACCATTTGTGTCTTTTGATGCATTTGGTAGAGTGAGTATTAGAAAAGGTATCAGCATATGCTTTCAAATACACACACATATAAAGCCAGGGAGATCCCTTAGTTCCATTTCATTTGAAAGTCAAGGTGGACAAAATAGTTAAGCCAACTGTTTAGTTTGTTACAGAAGGAAGGAAGGAGGGAAGGAAGTTGAGAAGAAGGAAAAGGAGTGTTACATAGTCAAAGAGAGAGAGAAGTTTCTGTTTTGAAAAATTTTCCATGTGCATGACACATAGCATAAGATAAATCTCCTTGTAAGCACGTTCTATTTCTGGAAAATGAAGTCTAGATACAGGTAGAAGCTTAATGGCAACTGTTGCAAGAGGGGAGGAGGAAAGAGGAGGAAAACATGGATAAAGAATTGCTAGTATCAGCAACAGAAGTGGACCAGCAGACTTGAGTGAATTGAATACTGTAAGATATAGAGTGAATGGACGAGATGTCTGGAGATGGGACGGGACATGCAGCATTCCAAGGCTGTGGAGGAAATGGATGTTGCTGCTGTACATGGTTCATATGGTCACTGTATAGAAAGGACTGAGTCCTGTGAGCTGGCAACAGGACATGATGAAGATTTATGCAACCTAAAGCTAACTCAGGATTATCCCATGTGTAAAGACACTATAAGATTCAGGAAGCCTGGATATCATACTTACCAGATTCACTAGTTTCCTATATGATTACAAATAATAAAATAAAATAAAATAAAATAAAATAAAATAAAATAAAATAAAATAAAATAAAATAAAATAAAATAAAATAATAAAATAAAACAAAACAAAACAAAATAAAATATAAAATAAAATATAAAAATAAAACAAAATTAGATTAAATTAGATTAAATTAAGTTAAATTAAAAACTATGGACCCAATTTATGGTGGAGATTTAACAGGATTCATTAAATGAATGAAACATCTACAATAGATACATTTGTCTGAGTTAGCCTTCCCAAGCTCCTAAAGAGTGATAGAGGAAAAACAGGCATATGTAGGGTGTGAATCATCCGTGTACATTTGGTTAGATTAATTGCATTTGAAAAGTTTCTATTTTTTTTCCATTGTCTGTGAAGGGAGTCAAGGGTGACAAGCTCACATGGAGACTCTTGAAGCAGTCATTCAGTTGCCTCTTCTTATGAATGGAGAGAAATAGGCACTTCTCATGTGTGATTCATTCCAGCTATCCCAAGCACTTGTCTAAATTGCCTTCTGGAATTGCCTTTTAGTTCTTTATTTAAAGAACACAGTCTGTTATCAGTGAGTGTCTAGCAGACTTGGATAACTCATGCTTCAATGTCTGTATTCAGGTGAGAAGAAGTCCACCCATGAAATGTGAATACTCAGCAGGTTGTTTCATGCAGGCTAGTTAGTAGCCAATGGTCTAGAAATCAGCAAAGCTGAAGGTTTATATTGTAACATTCTGTTTTCTCCTGTCTGTTTAAGGTAAGTTGTCATCTAACACACTTGTTATGAATACAGCTCTCAGATGTATACCTGTCTCAATGTATCACATAGAGGCAGTGCTGTGAAGTCCGTTCTGAAAAGTGGGTACCTGAATACTCAGTGTTTTGGCAGCTCAGAAGCCATTGCTACTGCAACTTCAGCTTGCTGTGTGGCTGACTCTGATCTCAGTGATAAAACTGCCTTACTTCACAGTAAGGATAGATACAGGGAGGTTGCTAGCTTGGAGTTAAGGAGGTACAAATAGTACAATAGAAATCATAAATAAAATGTTTCAGCAGAAGAAATAGGAGTTCATTAAGGTTGTTGTGAAACTGAAAATAAGGAGACAGTAGCAATGATTACAAAATGGCTGTAATGTATGCATGTGTCATATGGTGAGTTCTGACATAGGTTTTCTGTGCCTGTGTTGGTTCTGCTGTGTTCCTCAGCTCATGAGTTGTCTGTGCTCCTCAGCAGGGCTCATAAAAATATCTTGGGAAACTTCAGCTTTGCTTACACAACATTAGCAAAAATGGACCTGCCAATTAAAGATTTATTTTTTTAATTTATTTATCCTCATTACCACTGAGGATACAGAGAGCTTAGAAAAGACAAAAAGTAATTTCTCTTCATATATAAGGCCCAGGAGCAACAAAAGCTTCTGATATTTTTTCTTTGTTTTGTATTATTCAAGTGGAGGCATAAAAAATGAACATTATATTATGCAAGGTATTAAAGAAATCACAAAATCAAAACATGGCTGATGTTGGAATGAACCACTGGAGACTGCCTGATTCAACCCCCCTGCTCAAACAGGGCCACCCAGAGCAGGTTGTCCCAATGGCTTTTGAATATCTCAAGGGAGGGCAACTCCACAATCTCTTTGGGTGACCTGTGCCAGTGGTCAGTGAAAAAGGGTTTTCTTGTATCCAGAGGGTTTTCTTGTATCCAGACACCTCCTGTGTTTAAAGCTGTGCCCATTGTATCTTGCCCTGTTAGCAGGCACCAAGAAGTCTGAAACTAAAATACTCCTTGGGGCTGTTGCCCTCCTTTCATAGGAAATGTACCATTTTTTCTTACATTATTTTGTATGAAATTAATATTTATCACAAACCTAAAAAATATTCCCAAAATATTAAAGAAAAGTGCATTTTCAGATATCCCAAGTGAAAGCAAAGCAAATGAATTATTTGTCATTTCATAATATTGCTGATAGTATTATAAGCAAATATTTTAATTAAATAATTTAACAGTCAAACAGGATAAAAAATAAATCTTTGTTGTTGTTGTTGTTGTTTTTTTGTTTGTTTGTTTTTTGATGACTCTAATTCTTCTGATAAGCTGTGAGCAACATGCACCATATTCTAAGAACTGGAAGAGGTAAATCACAGAGGAAAAATCTGTGCATTCACTAGGTGCTCATTTTTAAATTCTATAGAAATATATTCCATAAATGAACTTAAACAAATCATTTAAACAGCAGAATTTTAATTTTCATCACTTGTCCTTGAGTTCAGGTGTTTCAGGACTTAAGATATGAGACTGAGACACTTTAAAGAAAATTTTCAGAAATCCATAACTTGTGCCCTCTGAGAAGACAACTCTTAAAATGGCATGACTGTACAGATAAGAATTTGTATTTCTGTAAGTTATTTTTACTACTGAAAAAAAAAATATATATATTTAAAAGTAATTTATTTTGACATTACATATTCTGTTAAAATTGTGCAATTAAAATTTGTCCAAGTCTTGGAGGATTTCTACTGGACTAAATATATAATGGTCTATATTTTAATTTGAATAAAAGCATGTTAAAGATGTAATAAGAGACTTTGTAAAATTTTCCAGATATTAAATTCAATTTAGCAGGCAGAAAACAATTGATCTCAGAGATCTTCTGTTTAATACATTTAAGTTCAGCAAATATGGCTTTACAACTAATCCAGGTAAATAAAAGCAATATTTTAGATAATTATTGTCTAAGGTGGTAGTCCTGGGATTTTTTGAGGATAAAGTAGTATACAGAAAAATTTACCCAAGAAAGATGGGATGTCAATAAAACTTTCAGGGAATGATTGGAAATTCACATGACCTTGTAGTGAAAGGATGATCATTAGGCAGTTTAATAGCTAAAATTACTGTGATTATTCATAATATTTTTTTCTTTTAGAATATGTACATAAGACTAGAGTAGATGCATGCTGTAGGCATTTTTTGCTGTGAATTATATTTAAAGCTTAATAAGCAAAGGGAATTAAAGAAGGAGAAGAAGAAGAAGAAGAAGAAGAAGAAGAAGAAGAAGAAGAAGAAGAAGAAGAAGAAGAAGACGAAGAAGAAGAACAAGAAGAAGAAGAAGAAGAACAAGAACAAGAACAAGAAGAAGAACAAGAACAAGAACAAGAACAAGAACAAGAACAAGAACAAGAACAAGAACAAGAATAAGAACAAGAACAAGAACAAGAACAAGAACAAGAAGACACTCAAATTTAAAAGGAGATTTGGAAATTCTAGTGCCTTTTTTCTTAGTTTGATATTAAAAAATAAAAATAAAAAATAAAACCATGGTATGAAGACAAAAACAGGATTAGAAACTGGGCACAAATCACTCAAAATTTTGTTTTAAGTGATTTAAAGCTGGTGCTCAGTGGGTACTAATTGATTGAATTGACTATCCAAGCTAAGGGTTAGCTTACAGTCTTGAGAACTGATTAGAATTAAATGTAGGATTATGATCCAGCTGATGGTGTCATCCATGGTGCCAAGGATAAATAGTCAAAATCATATGAGTTTCATTTTATAAAATTGCTTGATGTCAGATTTTCAAAGGTAGTTGCATGGCTATGACAACTTATACCTGTAAATTAAAGTTTTCAAAAGCCCCTCATCTCTCACCTACTAGGGAAATACTTGTTTTCCTAATTTTCTCCTAACTACAAATAATTAAACATTAATGTTTAATTGTTTTCATAACAGAAACTTAGTCTGTTAGAAACTTTGGGTTCCTTTGAAATACTGCTTTGAGCTGACATGAGTTTAATGATGTGGTGTTACTGATGAGCTCGTGAGGCTCAACATTTGCTTTATTACTCGAACATACCTAGCTTCAGAAGTCCTGTTATGCAAGAATCAATTTTTATTTAGTGAGAGATTAGCTTCTGCTTCTTGCCATCCAGAAATAAGTCTGAAAAAAAATGTAAAACAGCTTTCAAACCAGATAAAAAACAAATAGAATTGATTACGTTATACTCAGATTTTATTTTAGAGATTTTATTAGAGAAAAGACAAAAAAAAGTATACTATAAATATCTTGAAATCAGCAAAAATATCACTCTTAAAAAGACAGATTCGGTTTTGCAGAACTGAACAATTTTACGTGAATAGCCCAAATGGACAGCTGGATTACTAAACCATCTTTCTCTGCTGCTTTCTCTTGCCCTTTGAGTTGGCTGGTCTTTCCTCTCCCTTTTTTTCTCCTTCAGTCCTGACTAAGTTAGGCTACTTGTTTTTCAAGAAAATAGCCTCCAGAGCAGATTGTCTGAGGAATATGGTTCCTTTAGGTACAAATACAGAATGAGAAGCTCTTGAGAAGCAGTGATCAGAGATGTAAGAATACAACTGGACAGTTGAATTTTCTGGTTTGAATATGTTACTGCTATCATTATTCATCTTACAGTAGATTCAGAACAAATGTCTCACTGCAGTAAACTTTCATAGGCATAAACATTCATTCAGTCTAAATAGTTTCCAGTGTAATTGAATGTTGGTAATATAAAACACGTATCAGGAAATGGGACTGACTCATACAGGGAGTCAATCCACAACATGACAGGTGGGTTCCAACCTATTTTTAAGTTGGAAAAATGTTTTATTTGTGTGTTGATGCTGTGGTTTCTTGAAGGCAGTTTTTTGTTGTTGTTGTATTTTTTGTTATTGTTGTTGATTTTGTTGTTGTTGTTTTTGTTGTTGTCTGTTTTGTTTTCTTTTCTTTTAACATGCTCCCATGCAGTGACAGCTACTAAAAGAAAAAGAAAAAGAAATCTTGTTCCTTTTCAATAGCAAGCTGCTTGATAATTATCTTCAAATAGCTTTGCACAAGGGGAGGGAAACTTTGCAGAGCCTTCTGATGTCCCCTGCACAGTAAAACACTGGGACTGTGAAATGAAGTCTCCCCATACCAACCACCCAGTCCTCATCCCATACCATCCATCTTTATCATATCTCAGTGCAGGAATATTGTCTTTGCCACTCAAAGTTAACATGTTCTTTTTTGTCCACGGCCCACAAAGCACTTTTGAAACAGAAAGCATTTCAAAAAATGCCTGGAGCAGTACTTTAGAAACAGGCAGACGCAAAATATCCCTGTGAGGCAGAACAATGCTATTATACTAATTTCATAGATGGATAAACTTGAATGTGCTAAGGTAAAGAGTTAGATCCTGTGTGGTGCTGTGCTGTGATATTTTAGGGGATTAAGCATCACAGAGAGCCTTTTTCCCCTAGCAGGAAAGCTGAAACACAGTCTCTGCAAGATAATACAGTAGCAGTGCAGCTGTACCTGCATTTACTCATACAACACATTCACAAAGGAGTGTAGTTTGCCAGCAAGAGGGCTCATCTTTTCTGCTGAGCTGCACAGGTAATGAAGACCCCAATGCACATTCTCCCAACATGCATGCTCTTCTTTTTAAGCAGCAGTAAAATGAGCCCCATCTGCCTCCCAACCCTTCTTCTTCCATGTTCTGGCATGAGTCCAAAGCAGATGTTACCTCTGCTCCAATCCTTTCACCCTTACCTCACCAGCAGAGCAGGATTTGCCAGAATAACCTTGCTCATGCACCCAGAGAGCACCCAGATGTCCTCATAGCCACACTCAGATCTCTTACCAGACCTTCCCCTGAATATTAATATCCATCTTCTTACATGCTCCCTGGAAGAGAATACACTTTGTCAGGCTGAAGGATCTTTTTGCATCCACTAGGCAAATGGATTGCTGAGTTTGATCTCATTTTTTCACTTTGCACAACATGAGATTTTTAATTGTCTAGTTGAGAAAGGGTGGCAGCTGACAATTGTTTTGTTCAGACTCACAGAGCTGATAATGCTCTGTTCATAAGACTGGGGCTGTTAATGATTCGTGAGCTGATATTTCCTCACACTCGATTGTGCACAGTATACTTCATAATTTGAGCTTGTCATTTTCAGTTTTCAGGAAAAAAAAAAAAAAGCAAAAAGCAAAAAACTTTTTTTTCATGGTAGACTTCTCTATAAGTGTGTAATTATGTCCTAATGTTCGCTGTGTTTGTGGTTTATTCAGTCCATTGAAAACCTTTTTTAATACATTTTCATAAAATATTTTCTTTCTTAGAAAAAAAAATGCAGTTTTAGAATGTGACATACTGTTGGAATACTGTTTTCTTATCTAAGAGTACTTTATGTGCATATAGGATGCTTCAAAGTGCTTTTGCAGCCTAGGGAATCTATGGCCATTACTATCCTGAGAATTACTGCAAAAGGAAGGGACTTGTCACTTTGGTGAGTGACTGCTACTTGATGATAGAAAAGCATCTTCCAGTCTATCTCACATCCTCACCTCACATCCTCTCACATCCTCACCGCTGAGATGGTAGGAGCCTTCCACATCCAGTAAAGAGCTGGAAAGGACCTGCAAAGATCATCAAATTCAACTGCCTGCCCACTTCAGGGCTAACCGAAACTTAAATCATGTTTTGAATACATTATTCAGATGCCTTTTGAACATTATACTCATGGGATATCAACCACCTCTCTAAAACACCTGTTTGATCACCTTCACAGTAATTTTCAATATTTTTTTTCCTAATACCCAGTCTGAACCTCTTCTTCTATAACTTTGTGCCATTCCCATGCATCCTGTCATCAGTTAGGAGGAAGAAGAGACCTGCACCTCACTCTCAGTTTCTCCTCCTCAAGAGGTTGCAGAGAGCAACAAGACCACCTCTTGACCTCATTTTCTCCAGACTAGACAACCCAAACATCCTCAGCTTCTCCTCATAAAACTTGTCTTTCATCCCTTTTACCAACTTTGTTACCCTCCTCTGGATGCAGTCAAGGATTTTAATATATATTGTGGAACTCAGAACCACATATAATATTCAAGGTGAGACCTGACCAACACTAAATATAGTGAGTTAATTGCCACTTTTGAGCGGCTGGCTATGACATATTTAACATATCCAAAAATATAGTTTGCCCTCTTGGCTGCCAGGGTTCACTGCTGGCTTATATTGAGCCTGCAGTTGACCAGCACCCCAAATCTCTTTCTTACAAGCAAATTTCTAGCCATTTTGTCTCACAATCTGAACTTGTGTCCATCATTATTCTGTCCCTGGCATTTGTTGAATTTAATGCCATCCAATGTCCCAATGTGTCTAGATCCCTTTGTAAGGCTTCTCCTTCCACCAGAGTCAATAGCACCTCTAGTTCAGTATTGTCAGTGAGCTTGCTAAGTATGCATTCAACACCCACATCTAGATTATGATGCCTGCATCCATATCAGATGCCTGAGAAATGCAGAAGTCCTCTTTTATGAAAAGTGGGTTGCATTCAAGTGTGTACTTTTAACAGAATCCAAATTGCAAATCAGATTAAAACAATCTTTTCTCTAATTATAATTATATTGTACCCAACTGCAATGAGAATCATCTTAAGGGACTGATTAAACAATATATGAGGCAGTCACTATTAGAAGAGTACCTAGCCCAAAATGACCAGACCAACAGCAGTCAGATTAATGTTTTTGTTCCAAGAGTATAGAATTGAGACAAGATAAGGTTCAGAGTCCCTGTCTAGAGTTTACTACCTAGAGAGATGTAAAGAGAGCCAAACAGAAAAGGTGATGCTGAAGAATATCAAAAGCTATGCAGTCAAAACAAAACAAAACAAAACAACTCATATTTAGTTATATTTATGTGTGAATAAAATTTTGGTTTGCACTATCACCCATGGATTCCTGCTGCAATAAATACAGAAAATACACTGTCTGTTAAGACACAGCCAAGCCTGAAGATGAGGCTGTTTGAAGTCACTTAAAAGCACATCTATCTGACTTCCTATTATTTTCTAGAGTTTTGGCACCTGATATTACAGAAGGACAGAGATTTTTCTCAGTAGTTTTAAACATGTATAGTCCAAGCTGGTTACCTGCCAAAACTGGGAGAGCTGTATAATTACATTTAAAGTATGATTCATCTGAGGCATTTTAGATACACACTTTAGGGTGGAGGTGAATTGTTCTTAAGATACGCCAATTTAACTCAGTCAGATTTCTACAGCAGTATGGCAGTTATTTGTATTTGGTCATATAAAAGTCTTCTATTTCAATCACTTGGAGATATTCTTTATAGACTTTTGTTTGAGCAGACCACAATCCCTTTGCAATCTGGCACTGGTGGAATCCTTGTTTTGCCAAACAGACAACTAAATAGAGAATTCTCCCAGGAAGTGTTAAACAGACTTCAATTTTATGTTCAATTCTCTTACACTCAAAGAATTTCAAACACATTTTCCATTTCCTAAGGCACTTTTCCAACTACTAGGCTATAAAATTGGGATAAACTGACCCATGAAGCAAAAGTCATGGTATAAACAACCAGGAAGGAACCTGATTTTTTAACTTGGTTGTTAATAAATCTCTTATTGGAGATAGAGAGAAAAACTAAATTGTAAGCCTTGATAATGAAATAATTCTGTTATTTACCCAATGACTGCTTAATTTGAAAAATATTACGTATCTGATTGAGATTAAAATGCTTTTTACATATGTAGGTGGTTTGGGTCATCTATGTAGGGCACTACTGAGCTTATGCAGCTATAAGCACTTGCATTCTGTTTTAGGAACTAAACGGGGACCTTCCCAGGTCTTCATGCTTCCCAGAAGTCATCCAAACCCTATGAGAGCTTGTTTTCAGGCTTATTCATGAGACTTTCCATGGCCATATATTTGCTTAGACTTAGTGACATCCTCTGTTTCATGTCCTGAAAAGGATACATTAACAGACAAAAACAAACAAACAAAAAAAAACACAAACAAAAACAATCATACAAACAAACTAGACTACGCTATGCTATATTTATTAGGTATCAAAAAACTCTCTGTAGTCCATGTTCGGAAAGTAGTGTGACCGTCATTATCGTTAGCAAATCTTCACTAAATGCATAACTGATGCTCCCTTTTCTGTTAATTTTATGTTCTTAGGAAACAGTCATGTAAATGCCATTTAGATTATTTGATTTAGCAAATCTAATCTACCCTGTTTTAGAAGTAAACTGAAGAGTGGTTTAAAAATCAACTGTAATCCCTATTTATAATTGAATGTTATTTATATTTTTTATAAATTTATAAATTTATAATTAAATCCTTATTTATAACTGCATTGCACAGATGCAGTTAAATACTTTTGGACATTAAATTCTTCCTAAACTTGTCTCAGTTATCAAAAGCTATTAAAATATTCCATAACAATTTTCCGAAGTACTACAGCTAAATCACCATTAGAGGTAACTGTTTCACAATAAGGAAACACAAAGAATATTATCTCATTTTAATCAATTCAGATTTATCTCACCTAGATTTATCCATTTTAAAACTTAGACATCTAGTCTGCTTATCTAGGATTTCTCAACAGCCAAAGGAGAGAGAGACAGAGAGACATCTCCAGTGTGATATATCTCACCTGTCTTAAATACCTATCTCACTTTGGAAGCTGTTGCAATTTCTCCTAACTGTTAAAAAGGGATGTCTTATTTCTAATCTGAATCTGTCTGCTTTCAGCTTCCAGCTACTGGATCCTGGCATGCTAGATTAGTGAGCTGTTTACAGTAAAAAATATCTTCTCTGTGTTCATGAAGAGTGTGAGTAATCTACTCTTCAAAGAATTAAATAGATGGAGATTCCTAGTTTCCAGTTATATGATATTCTGGCTCACTTCAAATAAGTCTTTAGAGATAATATTTCTTATCACCCCAATTGACACAGCTGGGAAAAAAAAAAAAAAAAAAAAAAAAAAAAAGGTAAATAGACACATTTCTGGGCCCACAAGCTCTTCTTTAGAGCTGAGTTCAAAGTGTCTCAATTAAACACATTTTTTTTTTTGTCATTTTTGTAAAACAATGTAACTTGATAAATTAAAGGTTTGCAAGGAAAGAAGCACTTCTTAAACACAATTGACACTCTTGAGGTTTTGACACACCAGGATGAGGAGACTGATGAGGAGCTCTACAGGCAGCTGACAAAAGTTGCAAAATCTTCAGCGCTTGTTCTTGTGGGGGACTTCAACTTCTCATATATATCCTGGAAGCATACACAGCCCAGAGAAAGCAGTCTAGGAGGTTTCTGGAGAGCGTGGAAGATAGCTTCCTGATGCAGCTGGTTAGTGAGCCGACCAGGAGAGGTGCCCCGCTAGACTTCCTCTTCACAAAGAGAGAAGGACTGGTGGGAGGTGTGGTGGTTGGAAACTGTCTTGGGCAGAGTGACCATGAAATGGTAGAGTTCTCCATTCTTGGAGAAGCCAGGAAGGGGACCAGTAAAACCACTGTATTGGCCTTCCAGAGGGCTGACTTTGAACTGTTCAGGACACTGGTTGGCAGAGTCCCTTGGGAGGTGGTTCTGAAGGGCAGAGGAGTCCAGGAAGGCTGGGCACTCTTCAAGAGGGAAATCTTAATGGCGCAGCTGCGGTCTGTCCCCACATGCCCAAAGACAAGCCGTAGGGGAGGAAGAGTGGCCTGGCTGAGAATTGTGGCTTGAGCTTAGGAGAAAAAAGAGGGTTTATAATCTTTGGAAAAGAGGGCATGCCACTCGGGAGGACTATAAGGATGTTGCGAGGTACTGCAGGGACAAAATTAGAAAGACCAAAGCTCATCTGGAGCTCAATCTGGCTACTGCTGTTAAAGACAACAAAAAATGTTTTTACAAATACATCAACACAAAATGGAGGACTAAGGAGAATCTCCATCCTTTACTGGATGAGGGGGGGGAACTTAGTTACAAAAGATAAGGAAAAGGAGGAAGTGCTTAATGCCTTCTTTGCCTGTAAGAGCAGTTGTTCTCTGGATGCCCATTACCCTGAACTGGTAGAAGGGATGGGGAGCAGAATGTGGCCCTCACTATCCATGAGGAAATGGTTGGCGACCTATTATGGCATTTGGATGTATGCAAGTCAATGGGGCCAGATGGGATCCACCCGAGGATACTGAGAGAACTGGCGGAGGAGATGGCCAAGCTGCTTTCCAAAATTTATCCACAGTGCTGGCTATCAGGGAAGGTCCCAGTCAACTGGTGGCTAGCAAACATGACGCCCATCTACAAGAAGGGCTGGAAAGCTCATGGAGCAGATTATCTTGAGTGTCATCACACGGCACTTGCAGGGCAAGCAGGTGGTCAGGCCCAGTCAGCATGGGTTTATGAAAGGCAGGTCCTGCTTGACAACCCTGATCTCCTTCTATGATAAAGAAAATTTAATGCATAAAGGCAGTGATTTAAGATCACACTCCTAAAGTTCACGGGAGTCAATGGGAGTTTTTTCCACTAAATGATTTTCATTTAGGCTTTTTGACTCAACTCTTTACACTTATACAAAATGAAAACTTTCATGGACATTGAACAGTATTCATTAGGAAGCTATGGTGTACTTGTAGGAATAAAGTTCACATAAACGGTAAGAGAAAACACATTGGTAGTTTGCATTTTACTTTAAAACTCAATGTGTATTCTAGAAACCCATGACCCTATTATCAAAGGCTAGAAGAAGATAATGAGATTCTAAATAAGGATCTGAATAAATGAAGGTTTTCTCTCAATTATGAATGGATACATGCTTACTATTACAGAGGTGTTCTCATGTCACTTTACTGAGGTCTTTGTCAAAACTTTCAGTTTTTTAGATGAAGGTCACAGGGACATTTTTATTTGCACAATTACAACATCATTGTGAAAAAGAGAAAGGAAAGGAAAGGAAAGGAAAGGAAAGGAAAGGAAAGGAAAGGAAAGGAAAGGAAAGGAAAGGAAAGGAAAGGAAAGGAAAGGAAAGGAAAGGAAAGGAAAGGAAAGGAAAGGAAAGGAAAGGAAAGGAAAGGAAAGGAAAGGAAAGGAAAGGAAAGGAAAGGAAAGGAAAGGAAAGGAAAGGAAAGGAAAGGAAAGGAAAGGAAAGGAAAGGAAAGGAAAGGAAAGGAAAGGAAAGGAAAGGAAAAAGAGAAACTTTAACAAAAATAGAATATAAATTAATTAATCCACCAGCAAAGAGATTCTGATCACTAGAGGGGACAACTTCTGAACATTTGACATTTTCACCCTCTTGGAAATATAATCCATTATATTATCCTTACTTCCCTGTCAAAACTTCAGTGGATTAACTTAAGGCAGGTATCCTGGAATCCAAGAAATTAATAGACAAAAGAAACAAAATATAGCTGAAGCTATCTAAAATTCATCAGCCTTTGGGATTCATCATTGATAAAATATTAATCTATTTTTCTCTGTAGTCCATTTTTCCACTTTCTTTTTCTTTTTCTGAAGTTTCTTAGATTTGAAGCTTACCTTGACTGTAAAAATGGCTGTTCCAGTAAACTACAAAAGAAAAAAAAAAATCAAAGGTAACAAACTTCCTGGTATGAAAATCAGAAGATGATATTTCCAAACATGTGCCCCAAATCTGAGAAATAATAATAAACACAAGTAATATGTTACTGTTAACACAATTATTATAATTAATTCTGTGAGATACTTTGAAGTAAAATTTTTATAGATGGTTCAGTCTTATTTCAACTATTGTTAAGAATACCAAATATCTGATGATTTACAAACAACAATTACCTTATCAATGAATCTGTCCACATAAACTGTGAACCAAGACTTTGGATAATAAGCAGTGATATCATTCTGCCCAAATAGTAACCACTAGGTTTCCCTAAAGCACAAGATCTCTTTACTCTTTTGTCATGGCATAAATTGCATCATTTCCATTGCCTCATTATTTCTAGAATCTACAGTGGGTTTTCCTTAGGGCCTGGCAGCTGAGACATGCTTGATTCTCCTTACACATCATGTTACTTGTCAACAAGCTAATGAAATTATGACTTTTCATTCCTGGTGGTCTGTGTGTGTGCCCTGAATGACTGGTTGTATATAAAGATGGACCAGATTCAAGGTTCTTCCTCGTGAAGAGTTTCTCAAACAGCAGATGTGAATTAAGTCAGTGCTCTGAAAAAAATCACTTTAACATATTTTGTATTTCTTTGAACCAACTGTCCAGTTCTTGTGTTATTTTGCAAGTAGTTGCAAATGAAAACTGGCTGTTGGATTAAGATATAAATCTATAAGCTTCTTATGAAGTATCTTTACCATAAATAAGGGTTCATATTCAACTATTCATATTATACACAGGAGCCATCTTTCCACCTGAATGCTTTTCTCTTTTTTTGATCATATAACACGAAAAAGAAAACTTCTCCTGACTCAGAAACAAAGCTAACCTCTTCAAATCTGCCGATTTGAAGAAAGAACAAGCCATTCCTTTTCTATCCATTTTTAAAATGTAACATTTATATCTCTAATGAAATATGCAGTTTTGTTTTGTGGGCAGTTACAAAGCCTTTTTGTACTGTTATCTTATTCTTTATATTCATGTATCTTTCTTTTTGAAAGATATTGACTGACAGAATTTTAAACTGTCTCAAATCTTTTAGAACTCTTACACTTTCAAGAACTTTAGTTACTGTAAGCTGTAGAAAATGTGAAGTTATTTATTTTATTTTCAGAGCTTGATCTTCTGATTTATAATAGGAATCACATTCTAACATCAAAATGGTTTTCAATGATAATTGAAATAGCTTGTTATGGTCAGAAATCTATTTCATTAGTTTCTATAGGTTTAAGTGAAACTGCTTAAGCACATTTTCTCTTTCAAAACATGAAAACAAAATCAAACCAAAATCATTGTTTAGTTATTCGCACTAATTCTTGAAGTTCAAAACCAGATTTTAAAATCTACCATTTTCTTTTTAAATTATTTATTAAACATATAGTTCATTTATTTGGGCTATATTTGAAGAATATAACATGTGAACCTATTTTTTATGGCATTTGAATTCTATCTGCAAAACAGTAAATAGGAATTCTGCTTTTGGCTTGGATGGGATCTAAATGTAGTTGTAAGGGAATAAATAATATATTTTACTTTGCAACAGTATGTGATCACTATTACTTATTCAAGACAACCCCCCAAGTTATGCGATATCTGAGGAAAATGTTTACAAATCCCTGGACTGCCATATTTTTACCGTGGATATTCGTGTAATTATTTATACTCTGTCAGATACAGGCTCAGCCTCACAGTAATGTTTTCCACTCATAGTAATTTCTAGCTGTTGTTCCTGATGTCACCAAGACAAGACCTTGATTTTCCTAGGAATTATCCAAACAACAGTGAAAGGCAATTACCAATTCACTGGAAGATGTTTGAGCAGAAGAGAAGATGGACACAGACAAGTGAAGGAATATGCCTATGGCCATAGTACGTGTGACTGTATATGTGAGATGTACAGCTGGGAACAGCATGATGATGCTCATTTCAGACAATAGGCTTAATCTGTACACCATCCACATCTTCTGGATTGCCCAAAGGGAAAGTGACGCCTATCTACAAGAAGAGCCGGAAGGTAGACCCGGGGAACCATAGGCCTGTTAGTTTGACCTCAGTGCCAGGGAAGCTCATGGAGCAGATTATCTTGAGTGTCATCACACGGCACTTGCAGGGCAAGCAGGTGGTCAGGCCCAGTCAGCATGGGTTTATGAAAGGCAGGTCCTGCTTGACAACCCTGATCTCCTTCTATGATAAAGTGATGTGCTTGGTGGATGAGGGAAAGGCTGTGGATGTGGTCTACCTTGACTTCAGTAAGGCCTTTGACACCGTCCCCCACAACATTCTCCTCAAGAAACCGACTGCTGTCGACTTGGACTGACGTATGCTTCATTGGGTTAAAAACTGTCTGGATAGCCAGGCCTAAAGAGTTGTGGTAAATGGAGTCAAATCCAGTTGGAGGCCTGTCACTAGTGGCATTCCCCAGGGCTCACTCCTGGGGCCATTCCTCTTCAATATCTTTTCCAATGATCTGGATGAGGGGATAAAGTGCACCCTCTGTAAGTTTGCAGATGACACCAAGTTAGGTGCGTGTGTCAATCTGCTCGAGGGTAGGAAAGCTCTGCAGGAGGATCTGGATAGGCTGGACCAATGGGCTGAGGCCAGCTATATGAAGTTCAACAAGGCCAAATGTCTTGCACCTCAGGTCCTGCACCTGAGGCGCAATAACCCCAAGCACAGCTACGAACTGGAAGATGGGTGGTTCGAAAGCTGCCTGGCAGAGAAGGACCTGGGAGTATTGGTTGATAGTCATCTGAATATGAGCCAGCAGTGTGCTCAGGTGGCCAGGAAGGCCAACAGCATCCTGGCTTGTATAAGAAGCAGTGTGGCCAGCAGGTTTAGGAAAGTGATTGTCCCCCTGTACTTGGCTCTGGTGAGGCTGCACCTAGAGTACTGTGTTCAGTTTTGGGCCTCTCACTACAAGAAGGACATGGAGGTGCTTGAGAGAGTCCAGAGAAGGGTGACAAAGCTGGTGAGGGGTCTGGAGAACAAGTTCTATGAGGAGCGGCTGAGGGAGTGGGGTTGTTCAGCCTGGAGAAAAGGAGGCTCAAGGGCGACCTTATTGCTCTCTATAGTTACACTAAAGGAGGCTGTAGTGAGGTGGGGATTGGTCTATTCTGCCATGTGCCTGGTGACAGGATGAGGGGGAATGGGCTAAAGTTGTGCCAGGGGAGTTTTAGGTTGGGTATCAGGAAAAACTTCTTTACCGAAAGGGTTCTTAGGCATTGGAATGGGCTGCCCAGGGAGTGGTGGAGTCACCATCCCTGGAGGTCTTTAAAAGATGTTTAGATGTAGAGCTTAGTAATATGGTTTAGTGGAGGACTGGTTGGTGTTAGGGTCAGAGGTTGGACTAGGTGATCTTGGAGGTCTCTTCCAACCTAGACAATTCTGTGATTTTTTGATTCTGTGAATACAGAAGGCAAAAATAACGTGCCTTTTAAATGTTACTTAGGTTAACTCTTCAGTTTTGATGGCACTATCAAGGAAGGCCACTTCAGATAATGAACATAGATGGAAGATATACAGAAGAAAAACACCAGGTGTGGAAAGCAGACCACATCATGCAAAGGGAGATGTAAAGTTCATGGGAAGCTGAACTAGACATGCACAATAATTCCCAACATTTCTGATGATGTCATAAACAATAAAACAGAAGGACCAATCTCAAGACAAAACAGTGCATCTGTGAATCAAATTATTGTTATTTTCACTGGGACACTGATATAATATTCTGTAATTTTCATTTCTAACAAATTGTAATTTTTTTATATAATTCTACATGGGTAAGAAGAGTTTTTTATATTTTTTTTCTGAACTGAGTTATTCACTGACTGCAGAACTTCTGTTTTTTCATTTGGAAAATATCTTCTTTAAATATTTAGAAAAAATATCTATAAACAGCATGCAGTTTTAATTACAATTTATACGCTTGCATTTTAATTGCCTTTTAAACTAATTTAGCTTGTTCTTAAAGTTAATTAAACTCATTGGGGGGAAAATGTTCCTTAATTCAGTTGTGAAAATGGAGCAGATGTGAAGATGTATTTGTGATTGTGTTTATCAGTCTGAACTTATAAGAATCCCTTTTATCTTAAACTCTCTAATAGACCTCTAAAGCAAAGTGTTTTCCATATGAGCAAGGTGCCCTGCACATTTCCTGTGTGCTTTCAACATTAATATTATATGTGCACAGCACATTCTTCTTTAATTAATTTGCCTTCTCTAAAATATATTGAAGCTGGATATAGAGGAAGATGCAGCACTGTCTGCATTGTTAAAACCTCTGTTTTGAGGTACTTTCAACTCTGAGCTTACAATTGTTTTAGTAATTCAAATTCTACTTTTTTCAACAAGTTTCTGGTTAGGTTATGAGCATTTTAACAGTTAGTGGAGGGAATGTG
This sequence comes from Anas acuta, assembly GCF_963932015.1. NCBI lineage: Eukaryota > Metazoa > Chordata > Aves > Anseriformes > Anatidae > Anas > Anas acuta. The sequence goes on along the minus strand of NC_088979.1, from coordinate 199,611,282 downwards.
CTTTCCTAAGCACATTTTTAGGAAAGAAAGATGCTAAGAATACATCTTGGTTGAATTAGAGATCATTATGGCACCTGCAATTCAATCCTTGACGTAGCTTTAAAGTCCCTATCCTGATGCTTGTGACAGCTTTGCTGTTGCAGAGCTCATTGTAGTCTGGCTGCAATGCCCACAAAATCAAGATCTTGGAGTAGCTAGTCCATGCTGAGATTTATATTTAACCATTTGTTTGCAGCTGTTTGAGGTACCTCTACTCCAGGTAGAGGTACCTACAGCCATGAACCCCAAAAATGAAAGCATTTGTTTTAACAATGATATGGGAAATATTATGTTCAGTGTCAGTTTCTCAAGGAAGCTCCTTTCAGTCAAGTAGTCCAAAATAATGACAAGCTTAGGTTACCATTGTGCAAAGAAGAAAGGTAATGCATCCAAAGAAAGAGCCCATAGCCAATTTTCCCTAAAGTGACTGTGTTCATATTTCTTTCCTGAAACTGAAATAATTTATCTGCTAATCAATCTAAACTACATGTTAACTCTCCAGGCTGACATGAAATTGGTCCAGTGAATATTTCTGGTTGGTGTGATAGTGTTTGATAAGTATTAAACAACTAAGGTATTGCAAACTATTGATCTTTTGATACATACAGAAGATTCAAACCACAAAATGAATCTCAGTCTTCAAAAAGACCATAAAAATGATCAGAAGTGACTAGCCCACCATGGTCATTACAGCAGACCTTGAATCATGTTTAACCAATAAAAGCAAAGAGTTTTTTTCAGCAGAGTAGAAGAAGAACAATAGCCAGTGTTTCAATCAGAAACACTGGTATGTAGTATCAGTGCTAGATACCTGGAAATTCAAAAAGGAAAAAAAAAAAAAAAGGGGGGGGGGGGGGAAACAAAACAAAACAAAACAAAACAAAACTTTCATGTTCACTGTATCCAGCATGGGTCAGCGATTCTGAGGTCACTGACATAGGCTTACAAGTTTTGTAAAGAAAACCTCAGTTAGCCTATGGTTCTGTTATTGTAGCAGAAACAAGCTCACTGCTGGTTTGTTAACTTGTTTTGATTCTGCTCTACTCTTGTTTCCTTGACGTACACAAGGCTGACATCCAGAGACACTCTTCTTGGGCAGTCATGTGTATCAGGCCCAGTACGCTCACTGTCAGCTTGATAGGACTACTAAATGACTGTGCGCTGATCCAGAAGCAACTATTCCTCATACTGTGCAACTTGTTGGAGCTTTTATGAATACTATATAGTGTGTGACAGCTACTTTTGTGCATTTGTAGCAACTCATTATATACACATTTAAATTCCTCTGCAGTAATAGGATTTTTTTAAAGCTCTTTCTTTACTGACCATCCATATTTGTAAAAACTATTTCATTGACCGTTTCTGCATATAAACCTCATGAAATAATCCATTTTTTCACACCTAAAAGCAAATTGAATTCACCTCAGCAGCTTCCACAAAATAAGGCTGAGCTTGGACTTTTTAGATTACTGAGCACAGAGATGTATGCATGCCCTGTTGGAGGAGCTGTACTTTTCTACAAGCAATATTATTTTGTACTTTGTGTTTGGCTCATTAGTCTTTTTTCACCAATACTGCAGCCTTTGTCACCCCCCCAAAAAAAAAAAAATCGTAGGAAGAACCATGATGCTGTATAGCTGTCTCTCACATAGCTGAATGAAATAGGGAGGTTCTGATGGGTCCCTCAGATCTTAACAGGCCTTCTGGAAGCAAGGACCACAAATTTGCATGTATGACAAAGCACTGCCATGTGCTGCGTGGATCACATCAGCAACATGTACAAGAACAGGCTATTACGTTTTCAAATTTATATCACCAAGAATGGATGTTCCGTTTGAAGAGATCTCTGAAAGTCATTTAGTCTAACTCCCTGCTCAAGCAGGGCCACCTTGGTTGCCCAGAACCATGTCAAAAAAACTTTTGAGGATCTCCATGGATGGAAACTCCCACAGAGTATTTAATTCAGTTGATCATATCCTTCTAAAAGTTAGGCATCTAGTTTAATATCTAGGATTCTTCTATACTGAATAGTCACAAATAAATACTTTTAAAAGCTATTAATCTCATGTGATTCAAACACATTTTGGGGGTTAAGAAATTATTTCTTCTACCTCTACAGGCATTTCTTCAGTGTATTTACATTTCATAGGAAACCTGACTCAGAATTCTGGTTTCATTGCTTACTGTTCACATTTTAAACCTGTTTTCAAATATTCTACATCCTCTTAGATCTGGAAATCCAGGAGCCTATATAAGATCAGTACAATAAGGCAATTGTTTTCTCAGGTCTCTAAACAATGTTAATTGTCTTGAATATACTAGCCCAAGGTACCTTCATATTGTCATCATTACAGATTTTTTTTCTGACTCTTCTCAGATTCCATGATGATGGCATCCACATTTACCCCTGAGGAGAGAAAACAAACAAACAAACAAACAAACAAATAAAACAGTTTTAACCTTGCTAATACCCAAGTCCCAGAGCACAAGCTGTCACTAATATGCAAGAAGTGAAATAACCACAAGGCCTCTGTAGAGCTCTGGATTATTCCTTGTTTGCACATAGGTTAACTGTGTTATAAAAGAAGAGAAGAAAAAATGAAGCTGTACTGATTCTTATAACAGAAATAGTAAAAGTCAGCTAGTAAGCCCAATCGTTATTAAAAATCAAGTGATATAACTTCCTTCCTTTGTCTTTCAGTAACATCAGTGAAGTTTTCTGTTTCTCTTCTTTTCTGTTGCTAGTCACATAAATTATGAGCAAAGTTAACAGTTCATGAAATACAACAGTTAGAACATTGCAGAGGAAAAACTTAACAAGAAAGATTAATCTCATCTACATCTGTCTGAGTTGTACATTTATGCTGATTTCTTACAAATGAAAAGGAATGGAAGTTTTTGAGGAGTACTTTATTTTCATCCTAGTACATGCTCTGTAATGTCATATAAACTTTCTCCAGAAATGTGGTTTTGTGTGTGAATAATGAATGAAGTCTGAATATCTAGTTCAATTGTAGGTATGAGACACACAAATTTAGGGGAGATTAATTCACCCTAAATGACTTAGTAGCAAAAAAGAAGCAACATGAATCAAGTATGGAAATCATTCACAGAATAAACACAAGGATTTGCTACATATTGTCTTTGTTCAATAAAGATAACCTAATGTCATTTGAACAGAAAAAAAACTGTAGTAGCATTTTCACCAAGCTCATATCACATAACGTGCCCTAAGCCACAGAGGAAATGTCAATATGTTTTCTCTCCGTGTTAACTTTAGAAGGCAATTAGAGGACTGGTTTACAGATCACTTTTTGAAAGTGAAAAGTAAAAGAGATTAATTATACTCCATGTATTTTTTCTTTTGTTGTTGTTGTTGCTTGTTATTGTTGTTGTTATTTTCCTCCAAATCAGGTATGTGTTGCCACTCAATACATAGTCTGGCTTGCTCTATACATTTGAGTGACACATTTAAGAGTGCATGAATAACACAGTGTTCAAAGTTCCATGTTTCTCCACAGATGCAAGATACTATTAGAATAGTTCTATTTCTTCATATTGTCTTTGTCTTGTCAGCTCAGTGTGGAGCTGGGGATCAGAGCCACCTCCAATATCTCTGTAGTCAAAGGTCAGTAACAAAGCAGAAAAGATATCTTCCTTTATAAAGGAAGATATAACAAGATAAACTATAGTCCATTATATATATAGTCCTTTCCGCATAACCTGTCTTCATGGCCTCCACTCTTCTCATGTCTGGTAAGGCACTTTCCTCATACATATAATAATGCTGCCTAAGGTACCCAAGACAACATTAGGAACTTTCTTTCATTCGAAATAGTGAATCATATGATTCACTATTTTGCAAGTATTCATCAATATGTGTTTAATTCCTTGATCATAAACAGCAAACATGGTTGCTCACAATGTAGCAATGGTCTGTCATTAAGACATCATGAATATCTTCAATATAGAATTCATGGAATTGATAATAATTTTGTCATTTATGTATGACTAATAGGAAATCTTGGTTATTAACAGTTTTTCAGTAGAGCAGTAGTCATCAAGCCATATTCCATATTATAATTATTGTTTTTAATAAGTTTCAGATAGGAATGTTACTCACTTCTCTTGGCAGTACTGGATGTTAACATTGGTCAGATTTTTCAAAGCCAATAGATGACCTCCATACAGAAAATTGCTAGATAATTGCTAGAAATTTGCTAGGATAGGATATTTTGTGCTATGACAGGAGATTAGCTTTAGTATCTAAACTGCAATCCAGAACTCACCTAATTAGCCAAAATAAAAATAAGTAAATGATAAATAAATAAATAAATAAATGTTAAAAAAAAAAAAAAAAAGGAAAGGAAAGGAAAGGAAAGGAAAGGAAAGGAAAGGAAAGGGAAAGGAAAGGAAAGGAAAGGAAAGGAAAGGAAAGGAAAGGGAAAGGAAAGGAAAGGAAAGGAAAGGAAAGGAAAGGAAAGGAAAGGAAAGGAAAGAAAGGAAAGGAAAGGAAAAGGAAAGGAAAGGAAAGGAAAGGAAAGGAAAGGAAAGGAAAGGAAAGGAAAGGAAAGGAAAGGAAAGGAAAGGAAAGGAAAGGAAAGGAAAGGAAAGGAAAGGAAAGGAAAGGAAAAGGAAAGGAAAGAAGGAAAGGAAAATAAATAGATATTTTTAAAAAGTCGATCCAGCAGGGGGAGATTGTATAAGGGCAAAAGAAGAAAAGGTTTGGTTTAGTAAACACATAAAGGAAACCCACTTTCAACCTAACTCAAACTTAGCTTTATTTTTGAATAGCCTTCTCATTTTAGGAAGATGGTTACAGTGTTCCCAAGCTGAATCAGACCAGTTGTGTTTTTTACTGAATCCAGACAAAAGCAATTTTTTACAGTTTATCATCACAATATTGATTCCATCATGTATTTTATGATTCAAGATTGATGTGGATGTAGGAAACATCGAAAGGGAGTTTAAGATTATGTTATGTTCCAAAGAGTGTTTTATCATACATAGTGAAAACTATCATTTTATATTGCTGTGGATTCAAAAACTTTCTTTGTCTTGTAAAGACAGGTGATCTCCATATATGTGTATTTATTCACAAATAGTTACTTTGATAAATTTAAGGAATGATAAAATGAGTAATGTGGTACAGACATCAAAAAAAAAGAAAAAAAAAAAGGAAGAAAGAAATTAGAAACCAATAGTAGAATTGAAATACTAAGCAGATGAACATATTACAATATATGCTCTCTAAATGTAGTAGAATATCAAAAAAATATATAAAAAACTTAACTTTGATTAACACTGTATTCTACTTTTTAGGTATATCAACTTGTGTAAAAGATTGTAAAATTGTTTTCAATTGTTATTCATTTCTTTCAACTTTATCTACAATAATTGTAATTATAAATGTCACCATACCACTTCAATAAAATCATTAAGAACTATTTTACACACGCTTCTAATGTTTACTTTTTTATTATTATTATTTTTATTATTATATGCATTCAAATACCTCATATGTCATTAATATATATCTTCTTTCTTTAATACTTCTACTGTATTAAAATAAGACTATCATGTATGGTCTTTGTACATTATCTTCCTACAAGATAATTTAGAACAATTTTAGAACATCAGAGTTCTAAAATTGTTCTAAACAGCAACTGCCCAAAGTAAAGCAAATAAATAAAAAAGGGGTCAAATTTAATATCATAACTAGCATAAGTGATGAACTATCCACAAGTCTAGATTTTTGTTAGATAAAAGCCACTACACAATTTAGGTATTAGAAAATATTTCTTCCCACAGAAATATGAATTGGATACAATCTTTATCTAATATAATCAATTTCTAACATTGTTTAGAAATTTTATGAACAACATTCTTAGTAGCCCCACAGCTCTGAAGATCTCTTCTGTCAGTGAAATTCATATAAGTCTATACTCATTTTTTCTTATAAATATTCTTATTACTAAACTATGTATTGAAAATATTAAATCCATATTCACCCTCTGCATTTTTCAACATTTGTCTAGGGCCCCTAGGATACAATCCAACTGATTATGGTAGGTCAAGAAAGATAACCAGTTCTGGAGGGATGCTTACATTTCTGTGATTAAGGAACAACCTTAACTGACTACATTCCAAAATTGGGCATTTCAGTTATGTTTAAAATCAAATTAGAAAAAGCCAGACCTTAGTGTGCTAAGTATAATGAAGATGTAATGTTCTCAGGAGGTTACAGTACAAAGCTGAAGATGCCCAACTTCCATGCTTAATTTTTCTTCTGGTCAACCTTATCTCCTCTACTTCTTTATTTGGAAAATGTGGACCTCTATCCTAAAAGTCTCTGAAAATTATATTTAAAAATTTAAAACTGTACATGAGAAGTAAACATAATTAACATATATGTTATTTTTATCTTAAAATATGGCGGGATTTATCTAGGAACTTTCTTGGTTTTAAACAGAACACATGTTAGAGTAAAGGTATAAAATTATTTCTCACAGATTTTATAAGGATTACATCAATGTAATAATGTTGAACACAAAATATTTTACAAAAAAAAAAAAATAAAAAAAATTCCAGTCATCATCTGGCTCCAAGATCAAACTTATTTTGCTAGAAAAATAATGAATCAGAGTGTTTTCTTGTTCACACTCTTGTTCAGAAGACTAGATGTGATGACTTTTTAATTGTACAATGCTGATGGACTAACAGATCTTGAAAAGATCTCATCTGTCCTGGCATTTAAGATACTGATATTTTTGTTTTATAGTAGTCTATTCATATATAGATATAGATATAGATATAGATATAGATATATTATTTGCTGGTGCTTATTATAAATGTTTAACAGTAAAAGTACATAATTATTTTCCATCTAGGAAAAGACAACAACAACAACAAAATACCAAAAAAAATCTCACTGAACTCAGTGGGATTTTTTTCTTCTGTTGACATCAATACCCTTTGGATCGGATCCATACAATGCAATTTAGTACAGCAGTTAAATGTGCAAAAATATTACTGACTACTGAAAGACTTTAGACATGTTCTCAACAAGTACCCTCAATATTTAGCTGTAGTGACAAGAGAGCATTTGCTTGGGTGTGGGGACAAGACAAGAAGGGGGACAAGGCAAGAAGTAGAGGGAAATTGAAGTAGTTCTATGACCATAAAAATTTAAGTAACAAATTGATGAGTTTCTTATGTCTCCTAAAACTGAGAAATTTACAAAGCTAAGTGAAAGGAAAAAGTTCCTAAATGACAGAAACCTTTTATTTTTGCGTAACAGTTGCTTCTGTTGATAATATACACACTGTGCTGTCCTAGAGCTGATGCTTTGTTTGTACCCATATAACGTGCCCAGGGATGTTATGGTGCACAATACAACTGTCACCCTCAGTGACTGGAATTTGTGAATTTGTGCTCAGAATTTGTCATTGGGCCTTACAGAGTAAGTGTGCACTAGAATATTAAGAATGGGATGCTATTATGTACAATACAACCCTTCACATCTAAACAGTTATGTAAAACTTTGAAAATAAACAAAATCCACAAAATGCACTAAAAGTCTTCTAAAACCATTAGAAGGTAAAGGTGCCATCCCTAAAAATTGCTCCTTGTGATCTGAGTTGTCACAATTCTTTCTGGAGCCAGCACTTATTTGGTCATATAAGTAACTATTTGGAGCAAAATCAAGTAATGTGCATGAAAAAATAATTACACAGTAGAAGTCAGGACTGAATCCATAAATCCCCCAAGAATCATGGCTGCAATTTAATTCCCTGGGTATCCATGCTGACTATCCAACACATGAGAAACAGGTGATCAGGAGGGTCTCCCAATCGAAAATACTGACATTAAATCCAGCATCAGTTAAATTTGGGCTGCTGAAGAGGATTGTAAACCACCACTGGATATATTTTCAACCACCACTGGAGTTTTATATTTCACATATGTCTTTCAAAAACATCTACATAATGCAGATACACTTCCTCATCTTTATATGTTATACCACAGGCCACATCACTTGCTCACTTCAAAAATTTAGTTTTTGTGCTTTGGGTCTTGCTTTTTCACTGCTTGGGTTTATATTGTTGGTTGATTTCATTTATACATAGACATATATGCAAAGGGAGATCTTATGGGTGATAGACATGGCTGCATGAGTCAGTTACATACAAAAATAAAATGTTGAAATGCACATCAAAGAATAGCTGGTTGGCAGTATCTAATAAACTGGTGATTATGAAAGGTAAAACTTGGGAAATTTATTTCTGTCTCCTTCTGTTAGTATTTTAATTAAATAAATCTCAATCTGTCCATGGAAATCCCAAGCAGGGAAAAATAAAATAAAATAAAATAAAATAAAATAAAGGAAACAGGAAAAAAAAAAAAAAGGCCCTAACCTTTTATGAACTCAGAAAAAGAGAAGATTAAAAGAATGTGTGATCAATAGCAAAATGTATCTTTTGTGAGTTTCATGTCTCTCCCTTAAAGACAAAGGAATTTTAATGAGCTCAATGAGCTCATAAGCATATACTAAAAGTACTGAGGGCTCTATTTACTTTACTCACACCATAGAAAACTAATGCAAAGCTTCTGAATTGAATTTAGATTTAGTTGTGTTTATTTTAAACTAGCAAGTGGAACTTAAAAACAAAAAAATACCTTTACCACAAGCACAGCCCCTCTTTTTTTTAATTTATTTTTTAATTTGTATTTTATTTTTTTCACAAATCATCAGGGCTTAAATCCAATGCAAAGCGAAGTAGAAAAGGCTATTCTCAAGAAACAGAGTCACTGGAAGTTTGAAGCCCGATTCCAAGAAAATAGGGGGGAAAAAAGAGTTTTGAAAGTTTATTAGTTCAAAACAAACAAACAAACAAAAAACCAAAAAGGTATCAAAAAGGTATCAAAGGTCATTGACTCTTCCTTTTCTGCTAAAATTTGTATAAGAGAACATTATGGGTAGATTTTCTCTTTTGATCATTTTTCTTAGAGTTAGTTCTGAACTGCCTGTGGCCAAAGGATCATTTTTTTCTCCTACCTATAGAATCACTGGGAATGTGACATTTACCTTTAAGCGTCCACATTCTCTAATAGATCAAATAGGAAGTGGGACTTTGGGGATTTTTCACTGGGTTGACCACAAGATTTGGAAATGTTATGCTTTCTTCTGGGTCTTTCTAAACAGGATGGATATCATCTTTCTAAACAGGATGGATATCTCCTGACGCAGCTGATTAGTGAACCTACCAGGGGTGGTGCCCTGCTAGACCTTCTCTTCACAAACAGAGAAGGACTGGTGGAGGATGTGATTGTCGGGAACAGTCTTGGGCAGAGTGACCACGAAATGGTGGAGTTCACTATTCTTGGCGGGGCCAGGAAGGGAACCAGTAAAACCACTGTATTGGACTTTCGGAGGGCTGACTTTGGGCTGCTCAGGACACTAGTTGGTGGAGTCCCATGGGAGGCGGTTCTGAAGGGCAGAGGGGTCCAGGAAGGCTGGGCGCTCTTTAAGAGGCAAATCCTAATGGTGCAGGAGCGGTCTATTCCCATGCGCCCAAAGATGAGCCAGCGGGGAAGAAGACCAGCCTGGCTCAACAGAGAATTGTGGCTTGAGCTTAGGAGAAAAAAGAGGGTTTATAATCTTTGGAAAATTGGGCAGGCCACTAAGGAGGACTATAAGGATGTAGCGAGGCTGTGCAGGGACAAGATTAGGAAGGCCAAAGCTCGTCTGGAGCTCAATCTGGCTACTGCCGTTAAAGATAATAAAAAACGCTTTTATAAATACATCAACACAAAAAGGAGGACTAGGGAGAATCTCCATCCTTTACTGGATGCAGGGGGAAACTTAGTTACAAGAGATGAGGAAAAGGCGGAGGTGCTCAATGCCTTCTTTGCCTCAGTCTTTAGCGGCAAAACCGGTTGCTCTCTGGATACCCAGTACCCAGAACTGGTGGAAGGGGACGGGGAGCAGGATGTGGCCCTCACCATCCACGAAGAACTGGTTGGTGACCTGCTACGGCACTTGGATGTCCACAAATCGATGGGGCCGGATGGGATCCACCCAAGGGTACTGAGAGAACTGGCAGATGAGCTGGCCAAGCCCCTATCCATCATTTATCAGCAGTCCTGGCTATCGGGGGAGGTCCCAGCTGACTGGCGGCTAGCAAATGTGACGCCCATCTACAAGAAGGGCCGGAGGGCAGACCCGGGGAACTACAGGCCGGTCAGTTTGACCTCAGTACCAGGGAAGCTCATGGAGCAGATCCTCTTGGGAGTCATCATGCGGCACTTGAAGGGCAAGCAGGCGATCAGGCCCAGCCAGCATGGGTTTATGGAAGGCAGGTCCTGCTTGACGAACCTGATCTCCTTCTACGACAAAGTGACGCGCTGGGTGGACGAGGGAAAGGCTGTGGATGTGGTCTACCTTGACTTCAGCAAGGCTTTTGACACCGTCTCCCACAGCATTCTCCTCAAGAAACTGGCTGCTCTTGGCTTGGACTGGCGCACGCTTCGTTGGGTTAGAAACTGGCTGGATAGCCGGGCCCAAAGAGTTGTGGTGAATGGAGCCAAGTCCAGTTGGAGGCCAGTCACTAGTGGCGTCCCCCAGGGCTCGGTGCTGGGGCCGGTCCTCTTTAACATCTTCATCAATGATCTGGATGACGGCATTGAGTGCACCCTTAGTAAGTTTGCAGATGACACCAAGCTAGGTGCGTGTGTCGATCTGCTCGAGGGTAGGAAGGCTCTGCAGGAGGATCTGGATAGGCTGCACCGATGGGCTGAGGTCAACTGTATGAAGTTCAACAAGGCCAAGTGCCGGGTCCTGCACCTGGGGCGCAATAACCCCAAGCAGAACTACAGGCTGGGAGAGGAATGGTTGGAGAGCTGCCAGGCAGAGAAGGACCTGGGAGTGATGGTGGACAGTCGGCTGAATATGAGCCAGCAGTGTGCTCAGGTGGCCAAGAAGGCCAACGGCATCCTGGCTTGTATCAGAAACACTGTGACCAGCAGGGCTAGGGAGGTGATCGTCCCCCTGTACTCGGCTCTGGTGAGGCCGCACCTCGAGTACTGTGTTCAGTTTTGGGCCCCTCGCTACAAGAAGGACATCGAGGTGCTTGAGCGGGTCCAAAGAAGGGCGACGAAGCTGGTGAGGGGCCTGGAGAGCAAGTCCTACGAGGAGCGGCTGAAGGAGCTGGGCTTGTTCAGCCTAGAGAAGAGGAGGCTCAGGGGTGACCTTATTGCTCTGTATAAGTACATTAAAGGAGGCTGTAGCGAGGTGGGGGTTGGCCTGTTCTCCCATGTGCCTGGTGACAGGACGAGGGGGAATGGGCTAAAGTTACGCCAGGGGAGTTTTAGGTTAGATGTTAGGAAGAATTTCTTTACTGAAAGGGTTGTGAGGCATTGGAACGGGCTGCCCAGGGAGGTGGTGGAGTCACCATCCCTGGAAGTCTTCAAAAGACGTTTAGATGTAGAGCTTAGGGATATGGTTTAGTGGGGACTGTTAGTTTTAGGTCAGAGGTTGGACTCGATGATCTTGAGGTCTCTTCCAACCTAGAAAATTCTGTGATTCTGTGATTCATTTATGCAGCCTAAATAAAAAGAGGGAATATTTATTTCAGACCTTGACTGAGGCAGTTGATGGAAAGAAAAAGGCAATGGCAAGTCATTGCTGATGGTCATATAACATCCCGATATAGTTTTATAATTCTTCTTCAAAAATAATAAATATTCATTAAACTTTAGTGAAGTGCCTCCACAATCTAGTGCACTTTTTTCTTTTCTTGCAAAGCTACAATAAAAGGATTCAGAATATAATTCAGCTTATTAATATTCTTTATTTTTATTACAGTAGTAATCAAGACCTACTAATCACTCTCTCTCTCTCTCACACACACACTGTTGTGCGCTGAAAAATGACCTTTTTTTGGCTGTCACTGAAAACTCTATTCAGCAGATGACCTAGCACAAGTTTCAGAAAAAGTGTAAGTGGGAGCTGCTGTAAACTCATCCCTTCTTTGCTAGCATGGTACATCACTGAGAATGAGAATGGAAGGTGGCAATTTCATGCTATAGAAACTATTTGAGGTCTCCTGTCACCTTCTTTCTTTTTGCTCTACAGTGCAATGAGAACATTTTTTTTAAGAATATTTTCCCAAAATACAAGTGTAACTATTTTGAAAACAGAGATCAGATTGACTGATACTCACTTGGTCTGAAGAGTTTTCCACTTCAAATTGCTATAAATTAGGCCAAGCACTGATTTAATTTGTGATCCCCAGAGCTTAGACCACTGAACCAATATTTTTTCTTTTTTTCCTTCACTTATTCACTCATTTCTTCTCCTTCATATTCTCAACAACAAATATTCTATGGAGATTAATAAGTGATTTCTCTGCTTTGCTTTATTTTTGTTATTGCTGATAAATCTGGTAAAGATCTGGGGAAGTGCATGGGGAAGTGTCTGAAGAAGGAAACCAGGTTTCAAGGGATTAGATCCTGGAATGTCTTAAATCTCACTGATTGTTCTTTTTTCTCTCTGTAAAGTGAAAGCAAGAATACTTCTTTCTTCCCTAAAGTTACTTTATTGATGTATGATGAGATTTTATTTATTTGTTTGTTTGTTTGTTTTATTGTGGACATTATCTATTATCTCACATGCAATTAGATACCTAAGCGAAGGAAACAAAGTGACTGGGGAAGATATTCATCTTCATCATATGAGTGCGGTCGTGTAACTGAAGAGGGCTTTGGGAATCTGCTACAATAAAATTTGGATGAGGTTCTCTATGGTGATGAGTAGTGGATAAGTCTGATCTTTCTGATGTGTAAGGTAAAACTGGATTAAGATAATGCCAAGTACTTACAAAAAATCCACACAAGTGAAACCTGAAGGACAGGTTCCAAGGAAAAACAAGAAAAAAAGAATCAGCTCCCCTGATATGGGTGTTTCATGACATTTAATATGCCCTAGGGAATTGAATTTAGTTTGTAAACACTCTACCAGAAAAATTCAGTTCTCCTAAGTACCCTGTACAGTTTAGCTCACCAGGAAGTAGACACACAGTCACTGGTCAGTGGGGTATTTATCCTTTTAGTCTGTTGGCTGGGTTGGTTTTATCTGCTTCAACAGTGATGCAAGCATACACACCTCGCAAATGTTCAGAGGGAAACACTTAGACACATATTTTTTTTTTTTATTATTCTGGAATTGAATCCCACACTGAATGTTTAGTGTAACTCTATTACACATCTGTAGGGCTTAAAATGTATTCCTTTAAAAGAGAGGAACTAACCAGCATGTTTGGTTCTGCTCCAAGGTTTCCTGTCCCTCTTAGTCACCCAGACCAAACTCTGAGTTTATTATGGCATCTAAAGCCAGGTGAGTTTCTAATAGCTTCAGGCTTTCAAATGTCACGCTGCTCTGCTAATTGCTTAAGCAGCTGTACTTTTATATCTTCTATCGCTTTTGAAAAGGGATTTGAACTTGCTTTTTTATACAAAGAAACTAAGAAAACAACAACAAACTTCATTTTCAGAGAAGAGTAGACAGGTGCAGGAACAATAGAGACAATAGCAAATAAATAAACAAAGCTAAACAAAACTCCCTTCTACCATATTGGAATGATACAGAGCAACAGCATTAAAAAAAAAAAATAAAATAAAAAAATATCCTGCTGAACTGTTTATTGGCACTCTTGTTCAGCTATGTAGGAGATTACACAAGGGTTAAATAAGTCTAGCAGAAGAAGTAAAAAACTGGTAGAAAAAATATGGAAAATGTAATGGGGGAAAGTGGATAAACTTTGCTTTGATAAGTGGCATTTATAGTCCATGTCATGATCCTTTAAACTTCAGAGCCTAAGATGGACTTTGAGCAATACGGCCATGGAAGGTAGGATGAATGAACAGGTTCTGACACCTGGGCTTCTGCACCACCAAATGTTCATCAGTAACGTCATTCAAGATTACATTTGAGATTTACCAGAAAGAAGTCCACTTCTATGACCATTAATTCAGTAAATGTTTCAGCTAAAAAGAAATATGTTTACAATATATTTTTTTTTCTATTTTTTTAATGTTTATGACCAAACCCCTTTAAACACAAGAACTCATCAATAAAAAAATCTCATGGCAATGGGGAGATAGATTCAGTGTACAGCCTTAAAAAATCTCCCTCCTGCTAGATCTTGTCATCTACTGGGGTTGCTGAATTCTTCCAGTTTTTAAGCTGCATAACACCACTGATTTGAATATCCTTACTCTAGTCTGTTTTCACTGTACCATGGCAATCTGTTTCCCACAACTGAAAATTCTTCTTTGAATTTTCTTTGAATTCTTTCTTCTTTGATTTTTAATCAAATCTCTAGCCGATTAAGCTATCAATATCTTTTATTATTATCTAGTCACAGTATTTTAGACAGCCAATAGCAGTCCCAGTAAATTTATAACCAAAAATAAACAATATCAGATAGATCAAAGAGCTTCTGTGCTATTGCACTTAAAACTGACATTTTTTTAGTGATGACAGTTTTACAGGTCATTTATATAAAATGCCAGCATCTTAATGAAACTTTTGAATATAATAATTAGCATTTCTTGCTGGATTTGGGGACTGGGGACACTTTTGGATGTGTGCTGGGGCTGCAGGGGGATGGTATGTATATTTTTGTTGTTGTTGATGATGATTGTTTGTTGTTTTTTTTTTAACTTTTTACTGTCTTGATTCTGAGAATGAGCAATGTGAGCTCAATAGTCAGAATCTAGAATAGTCAGAATCTGTACAGACTGCAGTTGGACAGTAAAGTACCCATGCCTGAAAATTGACTAGATTAAGGGTTCAATTTCCATTTTAACACAGAACATTGAGTATTTATTTATGGAAATACCCTTTGGCTTATCAAAGAGAAGGTTAACAGGTGGCTTGAGCTAAGAGTACCTAAGGAGTGGTTAGAAGAGAGCTCTTTAATCAAGTAGCCAGACGCAAGCCAAGATCCAACAGCTAGAAATTGAAGATGAAATTAAATAGGAAATAAATGCAGATTTTTTCTCTGGAGGGTAATTAGCTGTTATTTGCTGTTGGTTATTAGATTACAAGAAGAAATGGTTGATCACAGAAACACAAGATGATCAGGGTTGAAAAGGGCCTCTGGAGATCATCTTGTTCAACCCCTCTGCCTAATGCAGGGTCATTATAGAAGGTTGCTCAGGTCTGTGATCAGGTGAGACTTGAATATCTTCAAGGACAGTGAACCCACCATCTTTCTGAACAACCTCTTTTGATATTTGATCACTCATAAAGTTAAAGTTTTATTGTGTTAAATGGATTTTTTTTTCTTTTTGAATTTGTGCCCACTGCCTGTTGTTCTGTTGCTGGGCAAAGTGTGAGAAATCTCTGGAAACATTTTCTTTACTCCCCCATCAGGTATTTCTACACATTGATAAGACCCCCACAAGCCTTCTCTTTCCAGGTTAAACAAGTCCAGCTCTCTCAGCCTCTCTTAATCTCTGTCACTTCAATTTTTTACATCAAGACTGGAGGTCTTTCTAAGAGATGTGCTCTAGTTCAACCACAAATTATAAAGTTTAAGTGCAGGGAATATAAAGTGATATTTGTCATGTAGAAAGTCAAATAACTAGAACATCTTTTGCCATTAAAATCTTTTGAATAACACCTTAGTCTTTCAAAAAGAACAACCTCACTGAACATGATGGTGAATTTTCTTTCTGATTCAAAGAACAGTGATTTTCAGTCATTTATAAAAACTGAATTTTCTTTTGGATAAAAGTCTTTTCTTGGGCTAGATCTTTAATGACTGGTAGGGCTGTGTAGTACTAGCAGTGTTCTCCTGGTCTACAGCCACTTGTCAATCTTGTAATAGGCATTTTCCCTCCTGGAGACACTGGCATTTTGGATTTTATGGGTCATCAAAACAGCAATGAATATGGCAGGAAATCCTAGACAATTATTGCCTTTACCTCCCATTAGCAATGTGGCTGCATCAAGATTGCACAGCTTGAGATGTTTTACCAAATGATTTTCAAAGTGGGGAAATTTTTTTGACATGACTTATTTCTTTGCCTGAATAGGCAATCACTTTAGGATCTATCTCTTTACTTTGCACAGGGTTAATGCTATTGTATTTCCAATCTTCCTGGGGATTTTTGTTTGTTTGTTAGTTTGTTTTTAAAAAACCTTTCTTCGGAAATCAAACTCTGGATCTGGTTGATTCATATGTTCTGCTGAATCTGTCCCCCCTTTTCTCTGAAAATGACCTGGGATGAAAACAGGAACTGGATGATACAGGTTTAGTTATTTAAACCTACTACAGGTGGATAAACATCAGGACATACAGCAGGAAATCTTCTCCGGATTGTATTTAACTCCAGCAGAGTTCCAGCTGCTGGGATCCTGTGGTCTGGGTGGGGAAGGTCGAAAATCCACAGGAGAAGTCATGGATGAATGAATGAAGTCTGCCACTTCCTCACTCAGCTTGTTCACCCATTTTAAGTAAGTGAAAAGGTAGTGAAAATAAGCATGTGTCTGGGTACTTCAGGACTGTCTTAAACAGGGATGTAACCCAAATTACAAAGGTTTAAGGAACTGAAGTAGGAATCTGCCTGTACAAACTATCCTTAATATGCATCCATACTTGCTCTCAGTCTCTACATACATGCTCTGGCTGCTTCCAGGTCCTCACTGGTATGTAGGTTTCATTATTTCTCCTCTTAGCTTCGGGTTGTCTTAGTGTAAAGGATTCACGAAAACCTTTGCCTTTGCACTGTTAGAAATTAACACGTTGGGAAATAAATTACACCACCCGCCAGCTAAATAAAAACACAGACTGATCTAAGAAAGTCATTTATTGATCCTTCTTTTGTTAAAGTAGATTTCAGGGTGCAAAATACTAACTCAGTTAAATCAATATCCCTTTCGCTACCAAGTTTGTCTTTAAGATTATGGGCTGTTCTAAAGAGTGGAGTTTAATTTCAAGGCATGTCCCTCACAGACATTGCCTCAGTTAAGGCTACGGGACATATATTGGGCAAACGTGGATAGGGGATTCTTACTAACAGTGATGTGTGGATCTTCCACAACCTATTCATTAAGATTTCAATGACATCTGAAGGCAGAGATGGCTATATTGCTGAAAGCTGAAAATACTTCTAAGTACAAAGCAATTTTGAATTCCTTATTAAAGAGTATAGTTACAAATTCTGGTTCATAATTTTTCCTGATCTAGGTACTTAACTGGTATATAGCAACATAGCTTCACTGAATTTAGTTTTGTGTCATTAGAAATCTGTTCCTCTTTTTATACAGCAAGGAAATATTTCTAAACATATCTGTATATAAACTGACAGCTAGATGTTAATTTATACAAGATTTGCATTTTTAAATACTATTTTATAGGATTCTAAAAAAAAAAAAAATCTTAGAAAATATTATATATGTAAACATTATTTTAGCCATGTTAAGGAACAGCTAGATATCAGCTGTGACTCATAACTTACAGTAATGGGCATGACTGTAAAGCATAAAATAATACAGTGTATAGCTGGAAAACAACCCAACAAAAGAGAGGGAAATCAGTAGGTAAGGTGTGGGGTTTTGGGCTTTCTTTTTCCCTACAAATTATCCTACTTTACCTAGCAGGATTAAGAGCAATCTAAGAGCCTTTCTATTCTATTCTTTCCTACTCCACAATTTTAAAATTCTCTGCTTTTTCTGCCTTTTTTTTTTTTTCTCTTCTTCCCTGCAAGGAAAGTTTAATGAGGCATATTTGCTTGTTTCCATGGTATTTCAAAGAAAGATTACTAGCTGAAGGCAAAGAAATATATAGAATAAAGCAAGGAACAAATGTCTGTTCTTTAGTAACAGATATAAACCTTACTTTCAGAATTCATTATATAGAAATATTTTTCTATACTTGTAATAACTGAAACCATCTTGGTCATTTTTTACTTTGATGTAAGGTCTGATGCTTCACAGAAAAAAAATAATATATATATATATTTGTTACACGGTATTTCTAAATTCGTAGGTCAGGTAAACATACACATGCATGGCACTAAATAACCATTAAAAACATCCTTTGCTGTTGAAATATTTTATAGCTAATGAAAAACAGGATTCAGTTTGCACTGTTCATACAGTACAACACTGTTGATGGAATTTGAACTTATGTCTGTGAATAACACCCAAGAAAGGTAAAAGTATTGCTGCACCTTCCAAATGTAATTCATTGTGCGCTCACTAACTTCCTGTGGCCAGTACAACAAAGTTTACACAAATGCAGACAGGAAAATGCTGTTAACATCAAACTCAAGCTTCATTAAAATCAGAGACAAAAGTTCATGAAGCTCAGGGGATCATGAATATTGTTCTCATTGCTCTGTCAGAAAAGAATTATCCTTCATTACTTTTATAGTATTGAATTCCTTATTAAAGAGCATTGTTACGAATTCCAGTTCATAATTTTTCTGGATCTAGGTCCTTAACTGGTATATAACAACTAACTATAGCAACTGATATATTTCAATTATGTGACTTGTTTTTAAGCACACATAATTTAACATGAGGAGTAAGATGCACCTGCTGAACTTGAAGTCAGGGCTAGAATACCTATTTATTTCATTTGTCCAGATTCAAACACAAGTTGACTAATGAAATTAAATAAAAACAACACCAAAAAAGCTCTAATCAAGTATTACATTTAATGCAACATCTAAGGAAAAATATAGATATGTGATGCATGAATAAAAGATAGAGGTTCATCAAGAACCTCAGACCTGTATAACAGTGAACAAACCACTAAAGATTGGATCTGTCATTTAAAGTGAGGTAGGAGCCCTGGCTTTCTCTCTGGTCAACAGAAAAATATCAGCAACTTCAGAGGACAATTTAATTCACCTAAGGCATGAACCTGCCTCAAGACCAGGAGTTTAAGTGCCTAGAGCTAGATGGGTGAACCAGGAAGAGCAAATAGACAAAATAAATAGTAGTAGCAACTGGGACAAAACTACTGAGGGCTTTGCAAATCCTCTTCAAATCCAGTGTGTAGTATGTCTTACCTTCCAATCTAATTGCAGTTACTTCAGCTTCTCTGGGGATTTGTTAATGTGACAAGTTTTGTCAGCATAAAGCAAAAATGTCCTCTATTAAAGGAAGTGTTTTATTTTATTTTATTTTATTTTATTTTATTTTATTTTATTTTATTTTATTTTATTTATTTTATTTTATTTTATTTTATTTTATTTTATTTTATTTTATTTTATTTTATTTTATTTTATTTTATTTTATTTATTTTATTTATTTTTTATTTCCCTTACAGTCTTAAGAATAGTATTATCCAAAGATCTGGTTTGTTTTTTCTTTGTGGTTTTGTTAAACCTCACAAAAGTCTCTTTGAGCTACATGAACTCACACTTGCTGATACCTGCTTTGTTTGATTTTTGGTGGGGGATCTGACTGTCCTTGTGCAGACACCAGCTCCAGTCAGTAATTATCCAGCGACAATAGAAACTGTTAATTCTACTCAATATCTATTGATCAACTAGATCTAATCCTCAGTAATTTTAATAGAATAATTCTGAATCAGCCAAGAAGACCTGCCTGCAACTTCAGCATGAGGGTCTTTCTACACTAACAAATACCTCTATGGCACAATTTTAGCAACCTAAGCATCCCATTTTGTGAAGAATTGTTATTTCAATATGCACAAATTAAAAATAAGGGCTATCTATCTGGCAGGTTGATGAATATATATACTTTTCTTGTTAACTATGCTTTATAAACAGTTCTTGCACCTGCCATTCTTTTTTAATCTACTTCCTAAAGCTTATGATAAAGACACTGCTGTTTCTGGTTTTTTTTTTTTTTTTTTTCATAACAGTTCCACCTAGCAGACAAGAAGGACTTTTTATCTTTAGTTTATACATGGGTAATTATTGTCCAGATTTTTTTTTTTTTTCTCAAGTGTAGAGAGTTTAGTTGAGTTCTCCAAATTCCTCCCTTCTATTCCACAACGCAGTTATGAATATTCTTATTCTCTCGCACCAGTGTGTTTGACAATGGGCAATGTGAACATGAGAGTTTCACTAGGGCAATAATCACCCCTATGTGGAGGCTGCTCATACAGACAACAACATATTAGAAAACGTTTTATTTTTCAGCAGATTAAATAAAGCCCCATCACTAGTTTCAGCCTCCTGGAGAAACGGAAAAATCATTTCTTAAGTCTCCAATGATGAGGTTTAAATCAACTTTGATAATTAATTTATTTATAATATAGGAACTTGTGCATAAAAAAAAACGCAGTAAAATAACAAGAGCAGAGATATATGCCATTCTTTGATTCACCACATTTTCTGAATAGGATTCCCTTAATTTTTTAATGAAAAAAATAAAAAGTCTCTTTTCAACTAAAGTGTTAAAATATTATCCTATATATACTTCCAGCAAGCAACTTCTCGGCATGGGTTAGACTCTACTTCGAAAACTATTGTCATCCAGGAGACAACCTGTAGTTTTAAATGACTAGCCTGTCAGTTTTTTAGCTCTCTGCACTTGCTTTTTCTGCTTTAGTGAATAGTAACAATTACACGACAAACAGCATGTTATTTCCAACTGTGTTTTTTTGACAGAAATCTTTGTGATACAAATATTGCAAACTTACATTCATTTGCACGATTAATTTTTATGCAGATTTTTAAAGCCTGAAAAAGCTTTTTATAAAACCCTGCGGTCTTTAGACTTGGGAAGACAACTAAGCAGTCTTTTGAAAAAGATTTTTATTAAAATTGAATGCTTTTCATAGTGCAGATTTCTGATTATATCTTTTAAACAATTTTGCAAGATTTGTGATGAGATTTGCAAACAGTATATTTCATATCGTGAAAAGTGTCAACAATAAAAATTAATTATAAAGTAATTCTACCCCTGAAAATGATTACAAATTATGCTTTTTTTTTTTTTTTTTTTTTTTTCTGTATATGCCAATGAGCATGTAATGTTACACCAAGTAAATAAGCATGGAAATATTACAATTGAGTAAAGCTCACATATCATTCATAAAGAGTTCTACCAGCTACAGACCCTGCTCTGCTTTGGTAGAAACTGTTCTTAAAATATACCTTAAGCATTTAATTTTTGATGGGCAAATAGGGATCCAAATCACTCATCAGTGTCAGATTTAAATGATGTATTCCTTTTCTCCCTGTTATGCTTTTTGTCCCAACTGGAGCATGAGATGTAATTCAAGTAGCTTTTTCTCCCAGTCCATTGACAAAGCTGTAACCCCCGTGTAGCTCTATAGGAGCTTCCAGTTAAGGTGCTATTACCAGAACAATGATCCAAAGGTCTCCTCATCCCCAGAAGTTTGTGACATTCTAATTCTGCTATAATTTCAATAGTTTAAATAACAAAGGATTTCATGAGGATCCTCATGCTAACATGAGGATTTCTGTGGGGCTGTGGATTTTGACAAAGATGAGATTGTGACCTTAGCATGGGGATGTATCACTCATTCATATGTTCAAATGGCAGAATAATTTTGTAATCTTGCTCAATTTTTATTGTATTGGCCCAGCCTTCTCTCACTGTGCTTATACTATAATATATGTGAGAATTCAGAGAATTCAACCTAATACTTTTTTTTTTTTTTTTTTTTAATATCAATATTCTCTTTCCAAAACCCAAAGTTTTCCAAATAGGAATTTTGGGTCTTTATAAGCATGTCAAAATCTGCAATTGCATTTTTTATGAAGTGAATTATTTTATCTTGTGTTTTAATACCTTTAATGAAAAAATCTTATGACAACATAATTAATGTATGTCACAGCCAGCAGAAATGAACTTTGCATACAGTGCTAGGTTCCTTATTAATAATTGTGTGCTTTTACATATATATTTTAAGCAATAAAGAGAATTCCTTGTGCCTGCTGAGGTTGTTTGATTTCCACTGAAAATTTAACTTGATACTGCTTTTTCAGGCATATACTTTTACATCAACAGACACCTGATATCTTTATATATTACCTGTTAAACATGCACACTAATTAACATTATCTAAAATAAAACTTTTCTTTTTGTCCTGCTGGTTTTAGTGATGGTTTCCTAGCAACCAAACCTTCTCAAATAATGGCCCTTATAAGATGCCCTTTATTACTGAAGATACCACTTTTATGTATATTTTCTAAAATTTATTAAATTCCTTTATTTATATGACTATGCTTCTGTAAGGGGTTTTATTAATTTTGTGAAAACCTTTGCAATAGTAAAATGAGAAATTCAGAAAAGTATCCTGAAAATAAACATAAACCCAACTACAACAATAAAAAGAAGATATTGCACTCTGATAAATAAGCCAACAGTTGGAAGTCGTATCATCTTTTTTAATTACATACTGTATAAATAAATAAATAAATAAATATTCTATGATTGTATTTAATTTAAAATGATTTTTTTTCTGTCTAAAATATCACTTGAAATTAATGTTCACATCACAAAATATACATTGAGTTATTTGGAGTTTGAACTGAGAAATTAAAAATATAGCTTTCTCTAAAAACATATCAAAAAGTTTCAAATGTCATTGAGCTTCAATTTCATCTTAAACATGGCAATATTTTAACTATATGGAATTTTCAGGTTATGGATTTTATTTTCTCCATTTCTTTCTGTTACCTCTTTCTTTACCAAAAAAAAAAAAAAAAAAAAAAAAGGTACATCTGTAAGAAAAACTTTTTTTTTTTTTTTTTACAAAAAGTCAGGTTTTGTGCTGTTAGAGGAAATCACTGAGCAAAGGAAGGAAAGAGACTAAGAAAAAGAAAAAGAGAGAGAGAGAGAGAAAAAGAGAAGGAATGGAATATATATGTATATATAATCCTAAACTGTATTCAGAAAGTTGAAATGGCTTCTAGTTTTGATTAACTAATTTAATGATAAAGCCAGCATTTGTATTCAATCATATCACCACAGTTGAAAAATTTACTATCCTTAGCTGCTAGATACAGTATCCGTCCTCGTGGCTGGGACACAGGATTTAAGTGATAACATTTTACTTGCGTTGAGCTAGGAGCATGCTCAGTTCCATGTGAAATGAGTCCACTGAGATGCCTGCCTTGCAACCCCCTAGCATATTGTCTGTTACTGCATCAATACTGTGGGGATAACTTATTAACACATTAACACAATTGTGAAGCAGTCATCGAGCCATATCTTCAGTCACAAGCTTTATTTCAAAATGTCATTTGAGTTGTAACAAGTGAAAGTGGGACAGGGATCATTTCAGTGGAAATCACAAAATTTAACATAGTCACTAAAAAAAAAATCTGATGAATTTGTCAAGTGAAAAAAAATCAGACAGCTGTAGTCTGATGTTAGCAGGATGACTGTTTCTCAAACATTACTATTCCTTCTTCTATGCAGCATTGCAAATACCTTCTGTTATTTGTACAGATTCAACTAACAACATAGCAAAAAAACACTTCTTCAAACAGCTTCCAGTAGACAAAGTGGAAATAGGAGTATTTAGGACTGATTAAAGAAAAAAAAATAAATCATTGCATTCATAGAGATAAATTGGCTCCTGCACAAAGATTTTATATTTCTGCACAGGCAGAGCAAGACATAGTACAAATCTTCTATTTGTGAGGTCAGAAATAGATTGGAGGCACTGTGCAACAAGAACCCATAGGATCCCGAGGAAAACTGTGGGTAAGGGCATGAGGTCTTCACCTTCCGTCCACAGCTCAGAGGGGACTAACACAGGATAATGCCTTACAGAGAATACTAAAGCTTGAAAAACTGTTTGCACCAATAAAAACTCCTAAAGGCACTGATTGCCAAGACTTGTGGTGGATGTCAGTGGGAAGATACACATGTACATGTATTTCATTGTCTCCCCACACAGCCCCCAAGTGCACTGTAGCGTCTGTTCATTCTCTTTCTCCCCCATTTGTAACTCCAATCTGTAAAAAGGGAAGGAAGCAAAGAACTGACGTGTCTTCTTCAGGTTTATACTGCAGAGACATGGTCCAGGCTGTTCACTACATCACAGCCTGGCTTCTCAGATCTGAAGGTTTCAACTAATGAGCTCTAGCTAGTTGGGAGAATTTGGGTGCCTTATTTTAACACTGAATATTTGTGTCACTGTATAAACCCTTCTGTATTGTACCGGTCTGTTTTTCTTTTGCATTTTTGTCTTCAGCAAAAGGACACATAGAGCATTAGATATTTCATATCTTAATTAATGAAAATGCCCTTATTGTGCATAATCAAGCTTCTAAGTTAAATCAAATAAATGGACCTTATTTGAAGGCAGAGCAGAGATCAAGAGATCAAGAAACCAGATTAGAGTAGAAAAAAATGATTCATCAATTATCAGTTACTAAAACTAACATTGTCAAAAGTCAATATGAAGCTTTTCCCCCCTTGAAAACTGGTGTTATTGAAACAGACTTATACGATTAATCATCTTTGAACACTTTTGTTGTTAGTGCTGTATAAATTACTAGTTCATTCTTCTATACATTAAAAGAAGTTTAACTCCAGCAGATTGTTCAGTAAAACAGATGCTGTTTATCACTTTTGCTTCTTTTTCCAAGCTGCTGTTGGTTTCACAGTCAATGAGGACCATTACTTTAAAAAGCTTAAAACCTTCATCAAATAATTGTGGTTAAGAGGACACCAGAACTTTGCAGGAGTATATCAAAGCGCATTCATTCATGGGCTCATACTCTTGACTCTTACTGTAGAGATCTATATTTATACATGTTCCCTCTTTGCTTACTTAGAAATCTATAAATTATATCCATATCTGTCAGTCTGACAAATGTTTTAGCCAATATACCAAAGGAAAATTTGACCAGGAGGAGTTTAATGGTGAGTAGGTATTGAAATACACAGCAAGAAATGCATTAACCATTTCTTTTTAATATTGACAACTATTCTAAACATCATACAGTACTACAAGGGAAAGGACACAGTTAGTATCTTCCTTTATAATTACATGCTATTCACAAAGAAATATAGAATTAGGAAACTGAAGACACCAATGGTTGCCTCTACAATAGACTATGTCACTTTCACATTCAGAGTCCCTCAATTGAGTACTAACATCCACAATGACATGTACAGAGAACAATATTTTATCTCCTAAAATGGCTGTAATTCTGTGTGTCTGAACATAGAATCACTGCACGTGAGTGTTCAATGGCAATTATAGTGAATGAGTATCCAAAAAAAAAAAACACAACAAACACAAAAAAACATTTTCTTGTGGCATAAACAGATTATGCCAGAACAAGAAAAAAGAAAATTCCATGTACAAATTATCTTCTGAGGGGTATGGTTACCTGGCTGGAGTCACACGTGGATGTTATAGGCATTATTTCAGCTTGGAGGAATAAGGAGGACCTTAAAACACATGTATAATAGCTAAAATACACAATGAATACAAGAAAAATCAGTAATAAAGAACACCTACCAATAGTAGATCACAATCAGATCTAAAAGCTAAAAGACATGTCTATACACACTAAAATGAAGGAGCAACTGTAGTACAGAGAGCCAGCTACTGTTGGTTAATCAGATAATTAACCATTGTTTAAGTGTTAGCTAACTGGATAACTGCAGCAGAAAAAAATGCAGCTGTCTGGGTTTCAGAGTAGGCATGGACCACAACACGAATCTCTGGGCTGTTAGTCTACTTAGGAAGAGGATAATGCGACATGTTAAATTATATTTTCACAAGGTAATCTAGAGTAAAGCTAGAATAGATATGCATGTATTTGGTGCAATCAAGATCTTTTGCCATCTGCGCCTTAAGGGATGGTTAACCAATTAACACACCAGCTACCACATTTTAAAGCAAAGGAAAATCCTAAATGAAGGGAGAATTTTGAGATCTGGAACATGGTATTTATAAAATTCTGTTCAATATCATGAATATATCTCACCCTTTCTAAAATGCAGTACAGCAAAATTCTCCAGGATGTAATGCCAAATGTAAGAATAGTTATGGATTTGCAAATGATTGCCTCTGACAGCAAGTTGGCTCTATCAAAGCCACCCACTCTCCCGCCAACACTATTGTTCAATTCATCCACTAAAGTTTGCTGGGCATTTTGCAGAACAAATAAATAGTTCTTGGCCCGAGGATCTTGTCAAATAATTTTATCAGTGATGTAATGAGTGACAGCAAGGTGCAGTAGAAGAGAAAGAAAGGGCTGAGCTCGGGTCTTAAAAGTATGTCTGTGATTATTTAGTCTGAGCTGTACTTACAAACTGAGTGATGTGTGGTGTGCTTTTTTTTTTTTTTTCCTTTTTACAAGGGAAAGCAGAGCTCTGAACAGTAGTTTTTCTAAGCTTTTGCTACTGAGATTTTCATAGCTGTCTCAATAAAATCAGCTAGTTAGCATATACAACATAAAGAAATACCATGAGTGCCAGATTTTCAAAGTATATTCGAGAAAAATAACAAAAAGGAAACCATAGAAACATATCTGAGTGTTTAACATTCAAATGATAGACCATAAATAACTGCTAAGGAAAAAAAAATAATTAAAAAAATAATAATGATTTTTTTAGAAAGACTTAAATATTAAGGAATAATCTATTTTTCCAAATTAATATCTGTATGCACTATTTTAGGCTACTTGCATTCACGTGTTGTCTTGTTAATGCAATGCTTTCTGTTTGAGATAATATACAAGATCCACATAAGTATTGAAACACGTAGAGCACAGGAGGGAGCCTATGTAGAGAAATCAATGCTCACTGAGGTTATGAAGTTGTATCAAAGTAGTCAATCTGCACCGATTCTTAATGCAGACAGTGGCCTTTGCTAAATTTCTATGTACCTGAGGGAATTAAATTAGAAACAGAATTGTCTTAATTTCCCTGTGTGGCAAATGGGTAGAAAGAAGTGTGTCCAGAAGGAGAGGCAGATGTTAAATGGACTGTAGTGTGCTGTTAAGATGGTTTTATCTCTCCACTGCTTTTTTAGGGAGAAACAAAACTGAACCTACTTCAAATAAACATACTATCCTTATAAAGGGGATAAGAATAAGTGACTTTTTTTTTTTTCCTCCCCAAAGCAAATTCTGCCAAGAGGGTAAGATGAATCTCACCTGCTTATATGTAATTGGAAGTTGGGTTTGATACAGACTTCATGACACCAAAGACAGTATATTTTCAATCAGACTTTGTCCTGTTATTATTTAATTCCTATGGTAGTGGGGCTGATGTCACAGTGTATACTCTCCACACATAATTACTAAAGAACTTACCTTTGAATTTTGAATTTTCTGTTGGCCTCAGCCATACGTGAGCATGCACGTCCTTTGTTTTACTGTATCTGTTTCCTAATGTTGCTTTGCACACTTCTATTACATCCTTACAGGTTACCTCAACTTAGAATGGGCATTATCTCATTTTGTACAATCATCTAAAATTTACACATGCAGTCAAGAGGTAGCCACTGTATCTGATAAGGGCAGGCAGAATGAATCCTGGTATCACACAATATGTTAGGCAGAGGTGAGCTCTACAGTTCATCTAGTCCACCCACCACCACCTGTACACAACAGAGAGTTAATTTCTACATTAGATGAGGTTGCTTAGAGTGCTTTTTTCATAAAAGTTATGAAAATTTCCAAGGATGGAGATTCCATAAACATATCTAACATCTTCCAATTAATAGTTATTCTTACAATGATTTTTTTCTCCATATGTCCAAACACTTCACTTATTTTTTTATGTCATTGGCCCTTGTCTTTTAGCATGCAGAGTTGCTTTTGTTCCAAGGGACTCTGTGAAAGATCAGCACTCACATCTTGCTTTAGCAGAGTCAAGGTGATTTGCCAGTGAGCTGTGAAGATTTTCTTTTTCTCTCCTTCACTTGGGCTAACATGACTATTGTGGTTTGTCATGAGTGTCTAGATTGTGGTTAGATGTGGAAATACAGTAATAGATGCTTTCACGCAAAGATGGAAGGTTGTGACACTAGTGTCAAACCAACTATTTCAGCATTCCCCAGTGATGCATCAAAATGTCAAAATAGTGACAGAAGTTGAAAAGCATCTCTAACAGGGGAGGACCCCGAACACACCTTCCAAAGAAAGAAAAAGCCAAGGCAGTTTCAGTTGTATTCTGAAACAGAGAGTGTCCCCTTAATGATATGGCACTGGTTCTGGTAATGTCTAGTTTAGAAGGGCAATCAACTGGGCATGCAGCCATGTGTAAACTGCACATTTCTTTGTGGACAAATAATCAGCAGATGCAAAATGTTTGCGATAATTAACAATTATATAATTTAAGCAAAATGGAAGAGGGTTGGTTATGGAAGTACCAAATATTCTGGCAGAACAAAATAGAATTAAGTATCTGGCAGAATGAAGTAGAATTAAGAATCAAGAGCACTTGCTAATTTTTATTCTTCTTTGGGGGACCTAAAGTACCTGTAATTTTACTGTTCTTTGTTTATACTGTGGTAGCACAGTTATGGCCCAATGTGCCAGATGAAAATCACATAATAATAATTAATCCCTGCACCACAGAATTTGCAATACAATTAGCTGTGATGAACGAAGAATGGAAGTCTTACTTTGGGGATATATAATCTTACTTGGGACTAAAACAAGACTTACTCCCAGTTACATTTACAGTCATTAAGACACAGAGGATCAAACAACCTGCTCAGTTTTGCAGAACAACAAACGTAGCAATTCCAGGAACTGAGCATATATTTCTCAGTGCTTATAATGGGCTTCAAACTGACTGTCATTTCCTATTTCTTCTTTTATTGACTGCATTCTTAGCACAGGGCAAGAAGATGGATTTTCTTCCTGCTAAATATTCAGATGGAAAGAAGAAACTTGAAGTCTTGAGATTCCTGCTCCCTGAGGAGATGTTTCCTACCCAGACTGATGAAATACCACAATGCATGTCTGAAGAAAGGAAGATGACAGGAAATGCATTCGCTTTATAGGTGATAACCCACTACCAAAATCATTTCAAGTATGTTCCAGGGATCTAAATCCCAAGGTTAATCCAAATTTAAACCCATATTATATATCAGTTTATATGAGGGTCTGAATAGTACCTCTTAGTTTTATTATGTTTGCTTCAGATGAATCATGCCAAAATCAGTATATAAATCAGAGACTCATTTAAGCAGAAATAAAGTAAATTTCTTCATTGCTGAAATCTAAGTATTTTTTTTTATCTTGTTTAGCTTAATTTTTTTTGGCAGAAACAGCAACCTGGGAAAAGCTGCAAAGGTGATAACTCTATTAATAATGCCATTTTTAATTTACTTAATATTCTGTTTTTAAAGAATTTCTTAATACTATTTTCCAATATATTAAGATGCCAATTATGTTAGTTACAGCAATTAGTTCCATCAAACTTACATCATCACTTACTTATTATATTGAACGCTGGAAGAGTTATATTATTATAATAATACTACAGTTCACAGCTGACCAAAGACAACTCTAGCAAGCAATTAAAAACTATTTCAATAGAATTATTACATCTTTATTTTCCATTTTAATTGATAAAAAAAGTTCATAACTGCCGTGCTGTTAGCAGGATGATTACTAGACCAAGTCATCACTGTAATTCACTTTTGTCAAGCTTCTTATGTCAAGTTTCTTAGGCCTATACTTTTCCTAGGCATATTCTTGGAAAACTAAAATACTTCAGTAAGATGTACTGACTTTCTCAAAATAGTCTTGTCAATTTAATTGCAAAACTCCCAATATGTTCAGTGAAGGAAAGATATTTTGGAAGGTACCAAGACTAATCTGATATCTTAAATATCAGGAAGGTGCCCATAAGTACCTGTTTCCTACAAGAACAACACTAAACATGGAACAGAGTTTTCATTGCTGGAGTATTTGAAATTCAGTAACCTTTATTTTTTGAGATGTAATGCTGCCTAGTTCTGTATTGACATATTCCATATCTAAAATGCAATTGTTTCTGGATGTTGCTATTTGTATTACACTGGATATTTCACTTATCCAACCACAAAGGAAAGGAATCAAACACTTTCTTTTCATCATATGACCAAAATTCTGTTGGACACATCAGAAGATGATTCACTGTGCAACCATCTTCCACCACTGAAAATACATGTATCAAAGGTCTATTTTAAAATAGGCCAAAGTGCTTTGTCTATTTCACAGCCAAAAACTATTGTGAGATTAATTTTCTTCTATAAAGGTATAAAGTTCAAGTTGCTAAAATTAGCTTTTGTCTCACCTGAGGCTCTTCTCTATGGTCCTATTCAAAGCAGTATTGTTTAGTGTTTCCGTGCCTGCCGCTTAAAATGTAATGTTCCCCCTTTAATGTGTCAAAAAGCTATAGCTAATTATTCTCATAGCAAGGATAATTGTTCCAATTATGATTCTTTAAAAAGAATGGTGGAAACAAAGAAGTAAAGATAAGATTTAACAATGACAAGACAAATGGGGAAGGCAGGGAAATCTCAAAATTTGAAAACCTACAGTGCCGTCTTTTAAAAGAGAAGAAAGAAATACAGCTTTATGGAAAATGCATGTTAACACTGTTTGATCTGTGGAATTATGGAACATTGTGATAAGTTCGTGTTGGTTTGGAATGGAGTAAATAGCTGTCCCTCAGGCCTCAAAATCTTATGCTGTAAATCTTATGACATTAAGCAAGATCTAATGTTTGCACCATACCTACCCTAGTCTGTTAGGTGACTGAATTTCTGCTACATTGTCCTGAAGTCCAGTTCATCTTTCCCAAAAGAAACAACTAAATTCTCAGGATGGTTTACACAGAGAGATGGACAGCTATAGGATTATCTGGTCTTCTGGAGTCTGTTGACTACCCCAGGAACACAAATATTTCTAAATGACAATCCAAAACATCTAGGTTAAATCTCTATTCTTTTTTATTAGTGTACAGGGTGTACAGGCGTTTCCATCAAGCTCAGGCAGAGGCTGCATACTCATCTTTTAAGAAAAAATACCAAAAAGAGTAGATCTGAAGCTTGCTGAGAAGAAAAAGGGAGACAACAATGAGACTTAAACCCCAGCAAAGGTAAATAACCAAAAAGTGGGAGATCTAAGTTATCAGCCTAAAGGGTGAAGAGCTCTTCTCTCTCACATCAAAAAGTCCACAACAGGATATAGGACACTGCCAAAGAGAAACACTCAGTGATCCTGCTGAAAATGACTCTTTATAGTCGTAGAAAACCAAAGATCAAGGGGAATCAAGTCAGGAATTTTGTTCCTTCTGCCTCTCTGCCAGACCAAATAGAAAATCTACTGGCTTTTCAACACAGTCAGTGGTCTGCTCCTGCAGCTATTACCCAAGGAGCAGATAGCAGGCCTGAAAGTAATGACTTTTATCACTCTGGTGGGTGTTGTTAACCACTTTAAATGGTTTTCATGCACATTTGTATTTCTCTGAAAGTAGTCATAACTTTGGACAGAAAATCATAAAGCCTTTGGTTCTGATCCAGATCACACAGACGGTTTGAACATACCTACTGTCACTAAAAAATGAAAAATAGCATTGCACAATTGTCCTCTTATACCTAACAAATTCAAAGCCACAGATTGAGTTCAAACAAGTGTTGCCCTGTTCTCCAAATGCCAATAATAAAAAGACCATGAAAGTCCTTGGCACAAAGGAAAACAAGTCAATATACACAACAGGATATGACAACAGATACTATTTAGCTTTATTATAAGCAGATATTTGAGTACCCTTGGTGAAATTGAATCCGACTGCTACCATCTCTACCATGCTTACTATAAGCTGTTCTCTCATCCAGCTCTCTGATTATCAAACGTGAAATATTATCTAGGTATTAAGAAGACATTTTGCCATCAGGCTGTAGTGTGGCCCTCTGTGAGGGCCAACTCTCTTCCTCCCCTTTTCAAGATCTGAAATGTATTCTCTGCTGCTACCAGGCAACTTTTATATTAAGAAGTGAAAATTATATGAAAACTAGAGAAAGGAGTGAATGGAATGAAAAGAAAATGTAAGCATGAAGGTTGCTGCAGCATTTAGAAAAACCTTGGAGATACTACTAACTAGAAAGCTGGATTTTTGCTTAGCAAGATTTAAATGAAACTTAGTTGTGTGGGACATCTTTGGCTTTAGAAAGACTGTAATTTTTCCCATAGCACAGTGGGATGAAAACCTACTTAGCGAACTGCCATGGGCTGTTAATTGCTGTGGGGATTATTCCACATTCCCACTTCCAATTGGTGGTATTATTTTATTCCTGAAAGACCATGAAATTCAAGTCAACTGTCAATAGGGTTTGAACTCCATAACCAAAATATAGGTGCATGCATCCTGAGCTAGACCTACAGACTGTGGAGCAACAACAGGAATAGGTCATGATGAAAAATGTGTAGCTGGGAGTTGTCTTTTATATTGAGAGAATCAATGAATGGCTTAGCATTGAATTCTGAATATTCAAAGATATTCAAATATATCTTAGATTTCAAGATTCTTTCCTGTATAACTTCACAAATATTCATTATTTTTTTTCCCATTATAAAATCAATGTCTTTTTCAACCATTATATAAATACAAAATGCTTTTATAGTGTGAAATCTCTATTTGCCTGGAATTTCCTTAAGATAGCTCTGTAAAGCAAAAAGGAACTCAAGGTCTTGATGTATGTTCTGATGACTTATAAGTGAGTTTCTTCTCATCTTATATAACCTATGTAGAAGCTATGTATCTTGTCTGTGCCAATTGTCTATGCTCTATCTTTAGGAAATGGAACAGGGTAACTACTTCCAGAGGGCAAATGCTATTGCACATCCTGAACACTTATTTCAGACTAATACATGTACTCTTGAATGTCTTTCTCTCTCTCCATGAATTACAAAAAGGAGCTTGGACCAAATATTTCCCTACTGGATGGCTAAATTCAAGCTCCTGATGCAGCTAAATTTAATAAGAACATTGTAAGACTAAACCTAAAAGAATTTTTTGTACTACAGCTGTTAAACAGGCTACGTGACAGCAAGGTTACATACGAGTTAAAGACACATCCTTTTAACATTTAAAAAAAAAAAAACACATCGTTCTCTGTATCCCCTATAGAACAGCTCAAACTATCACAAGACATCATGTACACAACAGACTAGAAAGCTGTGTAGTTTTGAATGGTTCAGACCCTGTTAACTCCATGAATCTTACTAAAAGGTCTTTTCAAAATCCAGGAATATCACTTTAGCCAGTTCTGCCAACAATACGCCTCATGTTTTGCCAATAATATGGTTATGACTATGTTAATAGCTTTGATGAATTACCCTAGGTTTGCTTTTGCATATTATCCTTTTGGGGTCTGGTCTAAAGTCCAATGGGAAATTAGCTTACTGGTAAGTGAAGTATTTAATGATGGTGGGGACATGGTTCTGCAGCGACAACAGCCCTAATGGTCTTGTGAGAGTGTTCAGAGATCCTTCCTGAGATCATCAGAGTTTAAATCAGAGTGGAGGCAAAGCCTTGACATTTACTACAGCAGAACTTAGTGAGGTTCAACAAGTCTAACTGCAAGGTGCTGCACTAGTGTTGGGGCAATCCCAGAAGTGAGGATAGACTGGGAGAAGGACTCATGGAAAGCAGCTTTGCTGAAAAAGATCTGGGGTTCTGTTGAGAGAAAAGCTTGTTATGAGGTGATAATGGGTGCTTGCAGCCCAAAAGGTGAACTTCATCCTGGGCTGTGTCAATAGAGGAGGGGCCAGCAGGTTGAGGGAGGGGATTGTGCCCCTCTGTTCTGTCCTTATGAAACTCCACTTGGAGTACTGCATCCAGGTTTGGGGCCCCCAGCACAGGAAGGATGTGGGTCCAGAGGAGGAGCGGGTCCAGAAGAGGGCCACAAAGATGATTAGAGAGCTGGAACACCTCTCCTATGAAGAAAGGCTGAGAGAGCTGGGGCTGTTCAGCCTGAAGAAGAGAAGGCTCTGGGGAGACATCAATGCAACATGTCAGTACTTAAAGAGGGCTTATAAATAAAATGGAACACAGCTATTTACATGGGCAGATAATAACATGAAAAGGGGGAAAGGGGTGGTGGAGGTGGAGGTGTTAAAGTAAAAGAAGGATGATTTGGATTGTATGTTAGGAGGAAATTATTTACTATGAGGATGGTGAGGCCCTGGCACAGGCTGCCCAGAGAAGCTGTGGATACCCCATCTTTCCAGGTGTTCGAGGTCAGGTTGGATTAAACTCTGGACAATTTGATCTAGCGGGTAGCACCTAGGTGGGATGGAACTGGATGGGCTTTAATTTCCCTTCCAACCCAAGCATTCTATGATTCTATGATATTATGAAAATAATTTGTTTTCCCTTCTGTTCCCTAAATGAGAAGCAGCTGTCCATTCCCAATGCTCCTTTACAAATGGAAAAGAATGTGGAACTGCTGAGGTGTGAGGCAGAAGTTTCAGGTCATTATTAATCTGGTTGACA
The DNA here is from genome assembly GCF_963932015.1 of Anas acuta. Classification (NCBI taxonomy): domain Eukaryota; kingdom Metazoa; phylum Chordata; class Aves; order Anseriformes; family Anatidae; genus Anas; species Anas acuta. The sequence goes on along the minus strand of NC_088979.1, from coordinate 199,576,748 downwards.
TGCAAAGTGCTGAGGTAGACATTGAAAACCCCATTGCACATCCCAACCCCTTGAGACATTCAGTCTCCCAGGAATCATTATTTCCTCTGTACAAACTATAGTTTCATAAAGAATATCATGTTTCAGCAGAAAAGTCAAACGTGTCCTCTCATAACTCCATGTGGCTGTTAGCTTACTGCTGAGTTAATACTTTGCCACATAAATAAAACTGTATGAAAAGGAGAGAGCAGACTTGCAAAGAAACATGGGGAAAAATATAATTCATTGGCGCTCAGGGCTGAAAAGCTGGTGAGTTTCTTTCCTTTACTTTTTTCTTCCCTTTACCCTTACAAGTTGATGTGTATCCAAACAGCTTGAAAAGTACTTTGAAATACAACTTTAGTCAGCTATGATGAAGACATAAGATGAGCTGATTTTTCCTTTGTGATGTTTTGTTTTTGTCTTTCTTTTATTCAGTGTTCGCTACAGCAGTGGCTGCAGGAGAGAAGCCAAGTATTTTTTCCTGGATTTTTTTTTTTTTTTTTGGTGCAGCTAAAGATGTTTTTCTTGAGTTACATTGAGCACTAGTCACTACCTATCGCTATTAACCCAAGCTCAGATGCTGAGCTAAAGCAGGGCTTTATCTAAACTGCAAGTTTTCTCAAAGCAGGGATACCATAGCATTTTGCCTAAGACCTCTGTACTCAAGTTAAAATATGCTCTTCTTTTCTAGAAAGAGGTCAAATAATTTTTATTACATGGAGTAGTAAGTAATATTATAATTATTTATTTTTCTGAAATAAAAACTGTTTTTTGAAAAAAAAAAAAAAAACTGTTCTGAAAAAAAATCAATTTGACAAATTTTCTTAGGTACCATGTATGAGGTTTTTCATCAAATTGGGAATGAGTCATTATTCTCAATGGGGAGGGTAGGGCTTCCATTCAGAGTGTTCTAGGCATTTTGGAGGACAAGAACCACCAGGATCTTCATTAAATTCACCAGAGGAAAAATTGCAAAATTCTGCACTCTAGGACTAAACTCTGCATAGTCCCTGAAAGAGCTTTAGAGATTCTGGTGAGCAGCAACCTAAATATGAGCCAGCAGCATGCCCTGGCAGCAAAAAACAGCAGTATTCCAGGTTGCTAATGCAGGAACAGAGTCAGGAGATGGAGGGAAAATATTATTTCCCTCAAATCAGGAGTAATTAGACCACAGCTGGAATACTGCATCCAGTTTTAAGCCTCACAAAACACAAATAAATTGATAAATTGGCATGAACTCAGTGATAGGCCACCAGTGAGCGGGGATAGAGCACTTGCTCTTTGACAGGGTAAAGAGGGACCTGGTCTTGTATGAACTGGAGAAAAAATGTCTTCAGGAGGACATGACAGCATTCTGCCAATACCTACATCAGGAAGGTCATCAGGAAGACAAAGCCAGGTTCATAAAAGTGGAACATGATGGGATGACAAGAGACCACAGGTGTAAAACAAAGAGAGATTCAAAACAAATATGCAGAAAAATGACAATAGTCAGACACTGAAAAGGGTTGTTCTTGGAACTTTTCAAAACCATCAGGTATGTCCTGTGTCATCTTGATCAGATCTCATAGCTATGAAGGAACAGGATTCATACCAGAGACCTTTTGACATTCCTCCCAACCTATATTATTCTAAGATCATACAAACTTTCTGCTTTCTATTCCCACATCCTTTGTCAGCAGATTTGAAAATGTCATTCATTAGCTTGTTATTCTGCTAGTGATAAGGTATTTTTGGGGGGAAAAAAATAAAAAATTGGAAGAGCACAGAAAGCACTAGTGCTTTTTAAAGAAGGTTTAGTAGAGTAGACATATGCAGACATTGAGTTTCCTCATAATGAAAGTTAAAATTAAAGTCCTAGTTCAGCAAAAAGAACTTAAATTCATATTTAACTTTAAGCTTATCCTTATTTTCTATTTGTTATAATGTTCCTACTAAATTTAGATATTTATGTCTTCTTTAGTCTCATGTCTTCAATGGACTCACACACTTGAATCTTTTATATAGATTGCAAACACCTACTTAAAGCTGGACAAATACTTAACATCCTTCCTGTGTTGAGATGTTTCACAATATTAAAATGTGATTATCATTCATCCAATTTATGTGTTAGGTGTTATTTCATTTAATTTTTATGTTTATATGCAGTATTAGCCGCCATTGATATGTATGTAAGAAATGATTACATTATACAGACATAACATAAAATGCAATGGCACCAAAATTATGAGTTGATGGTGGAAAATTAAGATCTGATGGTGGAAAATTATGAGTTGATGGTGGAAACCTATATATGCAGCTTCTCTGGAGGAAACCCCACAGTCTGACATGGCTTTCTGTCCAGGATGGTGTCAAACCACAGGAAAGAAACACATATCTGAAAACAATTTGAATTATCCTCAGCCTGTACAACAAAGGAAAGGATAATGAGGACAGAAGACACTCCAAAGTTTTGTTTGAAGCTGTTATCTCATGCAGAGCTGAGAATAAATAATTGTCAAGGTAAAACAGAGGTAGCGGGTCCTCCTGGCCTTATCCTAATTGTCCACCAACTAGCAGACTGTTGTTTTTAAAGCATGAGTGGCCAGGAGTGACTCATTCTTTAATGATTCAGGGGGCTGTGTTCTTAGGAAGAATTTCTTTATAGAGAGGATGGTCAAGCTTTGGAATGGGTTGCCAAAGGAAGTACTTTGAGTTTCCAAGGTAAATCCTATATTTTTGGAGGTATTTAACTGATATGTGAACATGACTTTAAAGAAAAAGATTTAGTGATGGGGCTCAGTAGCCCGGGCTGATAGTTGGACTTGACGATTTGAAGGTCTTTTCCAACCTAGGTGACTTCACGATTTTATGATTCTATGTTCTGACCAGATTGTTCTAACACTTCATTTGAAGACCAAACAACAGCACAGTAAGCTATAGGAGAGGTTGATTATAAAAAAAAAATAAACAAGCAGAAGACCCCTGTGCCAGTTCATGATTCCCTCATCATGGTAAAATAACCACACAGGACAAAACAGCCCTTTGGAACACAAAGAATAACGCTGAAATCATTATTTTGACAAGAATGTATTCTGTACTTGCAAAGAAAAAATGTTAGATAAGGCTTAGTTTTACACTCTGGAGGAACTGGATGCAGTCCAGAGGGACCTTGACAGGCTTGAGAGGTGAGACCACATGAACAACATGTGGCTCATCAAGGCCAAGTGCAAGGGTGACACCTGGGTCAGGAAAATCCTAAACATGAATATAGATTGGGCAAAAAGTGAATAGAGAGCAGTTCTTTGGAGGACTTGAGCATACTGGTGGATCAAAAGCTTGACATGAGCAAAAAAATGCACACCTGCAGCCCAGAAAGCCAACCATATTCCAGTACAGCATCAAAATAAGTGTAGCTAGCAGGTCAACAGAGGTGATTGCCCCCTCTACTCTGCTCTCACGAGACTCCACCTGGAGCATTGCATTCAGCTCTTGGGCCTGCATTATAAGACATAAACTTGATAGAGAGAGTTCAGAGAAGGGCCATGAAGATGATCGGAGTGCTGGAGCACCTATTCTATAAAGATAGGCTGAGAGAGTTGGAGTTCAGCCTAAGGAAGAGGATACTCCAGGGAAACCTTATAGAAAATTTCCAGTACCTAAAGGAGACCTACAGGAAAGCTGGTGAGTGAGTCTGTCAGGGAGTGTAGAGATAGGACAAGGGGGTATGTTTTTAAACTAAAAGAGAGTAGATTAAGAGTAGACATTATGAAGAAATTTTTTGCACCGTGGGTGCCAGGCTGCCCAGAGAAGTTGTGGATACGCATCCCTGGAAGTGTTCAACGCCAGGCTGGATGGGGGTTCGGGTAACCTGGACTAGTGGGAGGTGTCTCTGCCCATGGCAGGGGGCTTGGAATTAGATAGTCTCTTAGGTCTATTCCAATCCAAACTATTCTACAATTCTATGATTGTAAAATAAATAAGATAAATGAATACAAATATCTAGCCAGATTCTCAGTAGTGACAGTGTTGAAATTACAAAGGAAACCAGTAACACTATATACCTACAATATCTGAGAATCTTAAACTGTTTTATTAGAATAATCCAAAAACAAAAACAAACAAACAAACAAAACTTCTTAATTTTAAGGAAAACAGAATGGTGTATATTAGTCCTGAAGTACCTAAAAAAATATATCCAGAATTAATACACATTCAGATGACAAGAAAATGTGTATTTTTTGTTTGCTTGTTTTTTTGTTGTTGTTTGTTTGCTTGGTTTCAAATATTAGTTGAATGCTGAACACTGAACGGTGTGTTAATATTAACTGCTATTTTCATTATTACTCTCTTGATATTTTAGGAAAGATTGGGTGAAAGACTATCAAACTTTTTTACCTTACACTGATAAGTAAATTGATTTTCTATGTAACGTCATACATTTGAATATGATAAACTTCATCCTTTGTGCTTCTTCCATCAAAGAAAAAAACAATACAGAGACTGTCCATATCCACTCAAACTCTGTGACCCATTTCAAGCTTTCCGAATGAAGTATACACAGTGAAACCCTTAAATGCATATTGTATAAAAGGTGATACCAGGGTTTGATGTTGCTTTCTGTCTTATTTTTACTTTGTTTCTTTGTTTGTAGTTTTTTTGTTTTGTTTGTTTGTTTGTTTGTTTGTTTAAAAATGTTCTTAATAATACAATTATAATACAATTTACTTTTTGACAATCACTAAAAACTGATCCAACACTTTCATAGAAGTGTAATTGTAATTTCAGGATCACATTCCTCAATGGCAACAACCATTTCCAACATTGTATATGGAAGAATTAGGACTATTTTTTCATTACATCAGTTAACATATACTCTTATTAAGTTTCATTTCCCTGTTCATTAGGGGATGATCATCATACATTGTATATTGCATGTATCATATTGCTGAAATGTACTGAGGAGTAGAGCTGGAGGTCAAGGCAAGGATTTTGTTTAGCTGTTAGGCTGTTTCTCAGCATTCAGATCTTAGATATCCCATAGATCTTCTCTGTGAACCATTTTCCTGTGTGATTTTCCTTAACAAAAACTAAAGTATCAGAACTTCAGTACCTCTGGAACTGAACCTTTAATTCTTTGTGTCTGTGTTCTCCATTTATGAAAATAAATATTCTACACCAGATATAACACTTTTCTCTCAGAGACCAGAGTCTGTAAGGAAAAGAATATTAAAGTTTTTAGACAACTCAGGTAGTATTCAACTCACCTAATTTTAGATGTCTACAAAGCAATTCATAGAATCATAGAACCATTAAGGTTGGAAGAGACCTTCAAGATCATCTGGTACCAATATCACCCACTGAACTAGGGTAGGTTTATTTTGTCTCTTCAACACCAGGGAGAGAAACAGGCACTTACAGAATCTGAGATTAATCTCATCCTGAGGAAATCCAGAAGAGGTAAGATAAAATATTAACTTAAGCACCTATTCTCTCTATGACTGTAAAAGTTGTGATGCATACAAGACGATGTAGCTCACATGTAGACATCTACACTGCTGAATAGTAGTTACACATACTGAGATGAGATTGACATCTTGAGTGCACAGTGGCGATTCCTGTTTCAGCTTTTACATAGATATCTATTGAAAAGTTTATGCAACAAGTACGTCTTTGGGCTACAATCTAACAAATATTTTAATAACTACACATTTCACAGTTAGAAAGTGAAAACTCCTTGTTTTGTACCCAAGGTAATGGATAGGAAAATACAGTTTCAGTGTTTTTGAGTATTAAACATTTCAGACAGAGCAAACGGCAAAAAGAATAATCTTAATAACAAGACATTTTATGTTTACAAAAAGAAAGGGTGATAGAATCCCGTCTGGCCTTTATGAAGAACAGTACCATACCTTTCTACTGTTTTTGGTACAGCTAACTGAACATTTATATGTTCAATGCCTTTACTTCTGATACACATTTAACCACACTTTAGAAATCAATCTTTCATGGCAAAAGTATGCTAAACTCTGATGAGCATCAAAAAGGTATCTTCAAGAAGGGTTCAAGGAATATTCTAACTGTTGTAAAAGGTTCAGTAAATAGTTTTCCCTTGGCCTGGAGGTTGAAATGACACAATTTGTGTTCAATCTCTATACTAGCAGGGTGAGAAAAATAGTTCTCTTGTGTCCTGCCTGTTCTTAGTTCTGGTATAACAAAAGGCAGTATTCTTGGAAAATGAAAAACAATCATTTCATTCAAAATATAAACATTAAATAAAAAAATAAATAAATAAAAGAAAGAAAAGAAAAGGAAATCATGGGGGAATAATTTCATAAATGCATCAATCTTTAGCAGATATGCAAAGGTAAGGTTCAGGATCAATGCATAAAGAGAATTGAAGAGAATTGTTGTAGGTGAGGAAAACACATAATCCTTTTTAACAATGGGTGATGATGAATTGAACAGAAAACAACAATGAATCATATCCTAGCGGATACCTTCATACTACCCAAAAATGTTAGAAACATTAATGTCTAGAAGAAAGTTATTGCATTTTTACTTGCTTAGAATCAAACATTGTCATATCCCTGTGCCTGAAGGGCTATCCACGACAGTGTCTCATTACTCTTCAGGCCATGGGACAGTTTTCTGAGACTCCCCCACTGCATATGCATTCAGCCAGTTAGAATGTGTATCTTAAGCCCTGGTGGAAAAGACAGCAGTCTTAAAGACATGCAGTTGCTGAATGGAAACTGGGAAGAAAGAGAAATTGATTAATAATGGCGATTATGCTTCACCAGTTCCCCCCTTGAAAACATGGTCCAGCAGTTTAGGAAAGTGAGACTGATGCCTTTACAACTATTTATACTTAAAAGCATTAACCTACACATGGGTACAGAACTTTTCCATAGGAATTTAATGTTTGTGGACAAATTCAAGTTAGTGCCCCTGAGGCTGAAGCATTCTGTGACAACCCACAAGGCATGGATAACAAAAGTCTAGGTGTAAACTTAAGCTGAAGAAAACATTGGCAGTGCACAACTGCCTTGCATTGCCTTGCTTCCCACTTACAGAGGCAACTTTGAGAGATGAAGCTGCCTGTTTCCCATTACTGTACAGTCTCAGTCTTTCTCTGATTAGCCTTCCACTTCTTGCTTGTTTTGGGGTAGTAAAATGCACGGATATGGATGGATTTAAACCTATTTAATGTACACCATTGGAAACAAAGTAGTTACTATTCAGAGAGGAAGATTTGATGTCACCACCGCCTTGGGTGTGTCATGCTTTCTGACTCCCTTAGCCATGAAGCTACTCCAGACTTCTTGCTGACTTTGGAAGGATGTTTCTTTGGGGTGGATGGGATCAAGTTTGTTATATTATTTCCAGCCAGAAGGAGTCATCTGTGATGGTAAGACTTTTGTCTTTTGGGACTGAGTCTTGGCAACTAAATTGCTTGAGGATATCAGAGAAAAAAAAAAAAAAAAAGAAAGAAAAAAGAAAAGGAAAAAACAAAAACAAAAAACACAAGGTGGGGGGAAGAATAGACCAAGGAGGAAGAGGAGGAAGCAGGTATGACTACAGTGAGTATCTTGACTTGAATTATGTCTCAGTCGTATTGGTGTAGCTCATAGAGAAGAACCTGTGTGAACCTGCACGAGTCAAATAATGTTGAATGGAATTTGTTATATAACTGGGTCAGTTGCAAAGGGAAAAAAGGTTTCTGTTTTTTGCTTTCCATTTTATTCCTTGATGTTGCCTTCACTGATGTTTTGAATTCCACTGTTACTACTCTTCAGTTAATGACTTCTAATATATATTGTTAACAGGAGTGATTATCTTTTAGTAGTTGTCTACAGTTTAAGAAGAAGGCAACAAGTTATTTTTAAATATCTTTTGACCAACTTTTAATTTATACTCACGCCTGGAATGGTGTTCTTGTAATGTCTTATAAGAAGTATTAACAATTGCCTTTAAAGTGTTGGCTTTTTAATGATAAAACGAAAGACTTCCAACTTACATAAGTTGTCACATACTATGGGCTGATAATATTTTAGATTAGCTGAGCCTCTAATATTAACATTTTCTATAGACACTACAAATTTTTCATGACTTGATCTTTACTTACACGGAGAAACCTTAAGGGGCCTAAAGTAAGGGGACTAGGGGTTGCTTTTAGCAGCTTGCTTTTCCAATGGAAAGCAGAAAGTCTTCCACATTCTGGAAACTACATATCTTTAAACTGTTTTTGTTTTGTTTTGTTTTAGTTTTAACATGCATAACATACAGGCATGCGCTTTTTTGTTTTTAACAAGGTTAAAAAAGTCTTTGTATCAACAAAGATTTTTAAAGACTGCAATTAAAAATCATTTCTAAAATAAATTTATTTTCACTTTTTGTTGTTATTGTACCTACGAAGAGAGCTTGAGATAATAGATGAGAACTTACTCTTTTTATATTATTATATTTTTATTTATATTTTTATTTACTTCTAAAGTGAAAGGAATATCATAAGGGAGAGCAGAAGGGAGCAGAAATATAAGAACAAGTCTCCACCTAGCAAATATCATCTCTACTCATATTCATACAAGATAACGAGATGACCCCTGTGTCACTTTCCTTCGAAGATGAAGGGGGGGGGGGTACATTTTTGCACACTTAAAATAAATGTCTGCCTTCTGTAAAGAAAAAAAAATAAAAAAGGTGTTGCTCAAGGGAAACTATCAGTACTTGAGAGAACCATAATCCCCACCATCTGCTACCACAGAGACAGAACAACTATTCACAGCTTTTGTTGCAGTCCTCAGGCTGCAATTGTACTGCAACTGAGGGTGGTCACAGTAGACCTGAGCAATTTTATGTCTTTACTGCTTATTCCCCTGTCTACTGCCGCCTCTCTTCCTCCTTGCTCTGCCCATTTTTTTACTGTAATAGGCAAAATGAGGGCAGGAAAGGGACTGTATCTTTCTGATCTTTAGACCACCTGCTGCCACCAACAGAAACATGAAATATGTATTGTATTTTGGGCCTGTAGGAGATGCCCCCCAGGCTGAGATTCATTTCATTTAATTATAGTCATCTAAAAAGTACCCAGTCTAAGCTAACTATCAAGGCTCCTCCTTTGGACAATAAAGAAGAAGCAGTTCTAAAGGGTGATTCATCCTATCCTACAGTTGGTATTAATCCTAAAACAAGTGCTGTGAAAAACGAATCATCCTATCAGCTACAAAAGAAACTTAACCTCCAATTTAGAGCAGATACCTGGGACGGGCTTTGGCTGAGCAAATGAAGATACCTCCAATGAAGATGTCCTTATCTGATCTGATCATTTAGACTTCTTTTATAGCCAATTGGAAAAAATAGGAACTTCTGATTTCTCTCTCCTAATACAGGTACATAAGGACTAAAATATCTATCATAAGCATTCCTCTCCACCAATGCCAATAATCAGTTTTGATGTAAACATTCTTGTACAGATTTATAATGTTAGAAGAAGTGACTTGAATTCCTGTTTTCCAGATGACTAAAATTACCTGAGGTGAGTCTGGGCATTACTGACTGACCCATACAATGAGAAATCATGCTTTGCAAGCAATGCCACTGCCTTCAAAATATTAGACCACTTGGACAGACAGCCACAGACCCATACTATCACTTTCCATTTCTGGACCATGCAGCTTTTCATATACTTTCCAGAATAAGCCAAAGACTGATGATCACTCATTCTTCTATTACATCAATATAAAGACTCAACAATTCTTCCAAAGTCTCTGAGTTGTGGAAAGAGAAGTGAATAGACTTTAATGATAGAGGTAAAATATGTGTAAGTTACCTGAATGGTTACCTGCAAGTGTTCATAGATTGAAATGATTTTCATAGACTTCATATTCAAATATATTATATGACCTATACATTTATAAGAATGCTTATTCACCACAGTGTGTGTTTAAACAAGTACTAGTTCATGATAACCTTTAAAACACAAGCATCTTCACTTCATTGGCATTTAAGTGTTGGATTGAATTTTATCTCAATGATCTCATTAGGGAGAGTTGAATGTATGGGAGGATAGTTCTTCAGCCTTGTTTCATTGCAAGTTTTATAGTTAATTACTGGGACAAAACACTAAATAAGAACACAAACAGTATTACAAGTTAAAATGGAAGGTTCAGTGGCAGATACAGCTTTATAAAAAAGCATAACTTAAATACTAAGAACTCATTGATAATAAAAAGTAATTTCCCAAGTATTATGTGCTATCTCCATTATGGTGAAACATCATAAATTAGCAGTGCACATTCCTATTCCAATGTCTTGCATTCTTCAGTATTCTTAAAAATCAGTGGAATCAAAAGTCCGCTAGCGCTTCAATGGAAGTAATAGAAGACAATTTAATTGACAGAAATGTGTTTTAGATAATACTTCTTATCTTCAGGCAACACATTTTATTACCTAAAACTTCATTACTGTGGAGAAAAAAAAAAAAAAAAGGAGAAAGAGAAACATATGTTTACTTGTAGTGAATCATACATTTAAAATGATAACAGAATTGATTTCTTCCTGCATTTGTACCCTTCCTGTACACATCATGACCTATATATTCAAATAAGAAAACCTAGAAATTTCTGGTACACTTCTACATTTTTCTAGCAAAAGAATAAAAATGTTCTCAGAAGAGTGATGTTTTTGCACATTATAATGTATATTGTTTTCCTAAGATCAAGTTTAAAAGGAAAGGGGCTCCCATATCATTTACTGCAGTGCTTCTCTCAGGTCTGTTAGTTATATGTGCTAAACAAAGACAGTTCAGAGTTTCAGTGGGAATCCCTGTTGTTTCCCCCCCCCAACCCCCCCCCCTCCCCCCCCCCCAAAATAAAGTAAGAAAGTAACAATGTTGCTTTTTATATGCAAGTATTTTGTGTGAAGTCTACTTTAAAAAATAACAGTGACAGCAGCCTATATCATCAGTGTGGAACAAAATAAAAAATCTGAACCCACTGCCAACAAGCATCTGCAGATTTTTGTCTTCTGCTTTCAGAAGCAACAAAATGATGTCCAATTCCTTTTACTCCCAGTTATAAAATAGTCTTTTAGTGCTCCATATCACTATAGTTTAATAGGGATTAAATGACATGCTAATGATCAAAAAGACTGGAAGAAAAGCAAGCAAACAAACAATATCTCTACAATCTAAAATCAACACTTTTCAGGTTGCTGCTTACAGTCCAGTACTTCTGGAAAAATACTTATACTTTTTTCAGAGTTTTTGAGCTGGGTAAATTATGATCTCCAGAAGACATGAGAAAATGTTGAGTACAAAATCAATAGTCCACTTACTAAAACTATGAGGCAATTAAAATCTATTTGGTGTCTATGAATTGAAACTTTAATAAACAGGTTGAAATCTCCAATTCACAGATGGAATCAGGAGTCTTTATCCCCCTGGAATCAATATAAGTTATACTCTTCTTATCTGACCCTTTATGGATCTGGATCTAAGTTTTTACAATCAGCATACAAGAGGATCACTCACAGTCGCAAAGGTATTAACTAACTTTGACTGAGAATTATGAACAATTGTATTACCATGATGAATACAGCATATGTGAATTGTTAATAGAATGTAATCAAATTACAAACCACTTAATATGAAAAAAGAAAGAAACCATCATAGATAAGGTTTACTGATGCACAGAAGACAGAGAAGTGACCTAGATTTCTTGGAGAGTTAGGCAGAAGCAAACAAAACGGATAACAGCATGAACACTGATCTATGACAAAGTATAAAGCTTCTGCATAACTATTGAATCCTGTAGTGGGAAGCAATGACACTGGGAACACAGCAGATCATCATCTGTGAAGAAGCCTTGGCTGTGTTATTGTAGTTAAAGATCAGTACAATCCACAAACTGATAGAAAGAAATGCAGAATAAAAATAGAGGGATAATATTTCTTCTATTCAGGACAGTTGCAAACTCCACTAGAGTGAGCAATTCTAGAAACTATACAGAGAAAAAAAAAATAATCTAAAAGTTTATAAAAGGTTTAGAGAAAAAAAAAAAAACAATGGCAATGAAAAGATTGAAAAATAATGAAAATTTAATTTTCTATATTTATGCTGTATTTATGTATAATTTTTGAGCTAGCTGATTCCAGAAGCAATCTGAAGACCAGTATGCTCCTGAGACACAATTATATGCATTATTAAACATGTTGGCAATTTGGGTTGGATTCAGGTTGCTTACAAGCACTGTCTGTTTCTGTGTGATTGCAGGGCAATCTATCTGGCTGACATCAGCCATGGGATATTGCCACAACCGTTCAGGCACAACACTGAGAAGCACATGAAAGCAGGAACAGTACTCAACATTTTCGCTTTGAGTTTCCCTCCAGGTTCAGTCTCTGTGTGGCTCAAATGCACTCTTATGAATAAACGTTGAGAACTATTTATCCATTTGATCTTGAGCTCCATCTTAAGGACCTCTCCAAACACAATATCTCTAAAGGAAATGGGTTTAATGGGCACACAGAGTGCCTGCTTCCATTGGCCTAGAGGACTAATGGAGGCTGGAGAGTGAACCTGCAGACAACACAGTTAGGAGAAAAGAATCATACTTAGAGTGACTAGTTCTATTTAATTTATTTTTTTTTTCAGGTCAATATTCTTCTTATTTTGCAATCTTTAATTTCTACAATTAATTCTTCCTTAGCTTTTTATTTGTTTTTGTTTGTTTGTTTGTTTGTTTGTTTGTGTTTTACATTAATGATGTTTAAACTAAGAGAAAATGAAATAATCTGTAAGACTTTGTTTTAAGATCTTAAATACATTTTATAATCTTTTTCCTTTCTCCTAAAGTGATTATGCAAATGCTTGGAAACTGTCTTCCTATGCTTAATATGCATTACTAGTCCATTCTTACTCCCTCTGTCTTGATTTCATCCTCTTCAAAGAAATGTACTATTTGTACAGTATTACTACAAGGATGAAAGAATAACATAGGTTGATAAATAAACAAATAAGTAACAGTAAAATGCTAGCAAAGCACTGTACAAACATCAATTAATTCTCTTTGCAGCAGTCTTAGGCAGCTGTTAAATTCCCATTCTGCAGATGGGAGTGCTAAGGCAAAAAGTGGCAAAGTAATTTATACTGCGCTGGGACATTGATTCAGCCAGAGTTCTGAGGCATCTCTGCTTGACTCTTCCCTTAGAGCACTTTTGCAAAAGCACCAGAAGTTTCTGTATGCTCTGGAATGACTTTGATATTATGACAGAAACTAAATGCAGGACTTTATTTATTTATGTATGTATCTATGTATGGATGTATTTATTTATTTTCTACCTTGTAAAGAAAATTCAGACTGAGAAAGAATAGAAATCCATGAATTTACAAATAAATCTTTCCCTGTCACCTTTGTCCGTATGGAAGTGTTTTGTTTCAGACTCTTTAGCATCTGAGATGAAACAGATCCTACCCTGTCCCTTTTGGATTCCCAATAATTCTTCTCTCCGGTATGTTCACCTTCACTATGAAGGTTTCCTTGGTGGTGTGCACCTTCTTTCTCCCAGTAATTAACACTCAAACAACCCCTGCATCTTCCCCATGACCTAGTAAGCATTTCTCCTCATCCCATGAAACTTCCTTTCCTTGAAATGCCCAACTTTTCCCCTTGAGGCTCCTACCTACAGCCAGGATGAAGCCAAGAGGCATCTTTCCTTCTTGCTGCTTTGCTGCAACCTTTTAAAGGAACATAATGTCCACTGTACAACTGGCTGCAAGCAGACAAATAACCCAGACTCCATCCATCATGCACGACCAGAGTTACTCTCTTAATTCTGCTAGTCAAGTTCACCTTGGGAGACAGAACTAAGGAAGATTGTTCCTCAGAAAGGCCATAAGCTTTTATTTGGTGTAAGCTGAGAATGTTTTACTGTTGTTCATAAATGTAGCCTTACATAGGCATCTACACTGAATTAGGTTTCTATATGTGCAGCTTATTACTGATGGAATCATTCACAGTGACTTGTTTAATTTAGTGAATTAAAACAAATCATGCCTTTCTTTCCAGAAATAAATATTTAGTCTTGTCAAAGCACAGATGCCTTTTAATTGGGCTCATGTATCTGGTGTTAAAACTTACCGTGTGGTTGCTTCCCCTTCCTTCTCTTCTGTATTTTTCCCATTAAAACATAAACTGGATTTCCTTCGCAGTGGAATCACAGCTCCCCGAGGACAGGGAGCTAGCAGCACTAGCCCAGGGTGTAACAGTGGCCATGCTGAACACAGAAGGTACAAGCAAGGCCAAGGCTTTCAAAACATGACCCTCAAACTGCAAATCTCCCTGGAAACACACAGACTTAATCTGCATGTATTAAAACACTTAAAGAAGTCAACGAGAATTTATTTTTAGCACACTGGCATAATATGTATTCCAATATTTATTTTTATAAAAAGAAAACATTCAAAACCATTTTCTTCTCCCTTTTTTCTTTTTCTTCTCCCTTTTTTCTTTTTCTTCTCCCTTTTTTCTTTTTTTTTCTTTTTCTTTTTCTTTTTCTTTTTCTTTTTCTTTTTCTTTTTCTTTTTCTTTTTCTTTTTCTTTTTCTTTTTCTTTTTCTTTTTCTTTTTCTTTTTCTTTTTCTTTTTCTTTTTCCTTTTTCAAGTCTAAGTATGAAGCTTCCTTGCTTGTACCTTTTCACTGTGCTGTCAAAATGAGTCAGTCAAATACCTAATTTTCTTACAGATCACTGTTCAAGCACTCTTTGTTCGACTTGAGATACATCCTGTGCCATCCTGTGCAGTAAGTGCTCCACTTCTAGTTTTAGGGAGCTGGGAAGCAGCTCAATACAGAGAAGGATTGAAGCCCAGTCTTTCTTCTTCCTGTTTCACACTTGATACACGACTGACTTAAACTGACATTCAGTTACAACTAAAACAAAAAATGAAGAGACACTTTTAGAAAGAAGGAGTTTCAAAATGAAGCTGAAGTTCTGCTTAGAGAAGAACTTTGGTCTCTTCACGGCCTTTGTATACATACACCCAATACATGTATATATTTTCAAAATATTTGATTTTAAGACGTAACCACTTATTTGAGTATTTTTAAGAGTGTTAAGAGGTTTTCTGTGATTATGATTTTACATATCTATCTGTATCTCTATAACTAACTATTTAGACATTCACCACATGAAAGCTACAACCCAGGAAGATCCATCACACTGGCAGCCAATCAGAGAGCTTGGTAATGCATATTTTATTATTTCACAAAGTTAATGTTTCTGTCAATTTTATATTTTTATTTATATTATTTATTTAATTAATTATTTTTGTGTTTAGATACTAAAACTACCCATTTATACAAGCACAAAGATTTATACAGGCACATATAATTGTAAAACAGTCAATTGTACTAACAAATATTTAAAAGAAAACAACCAGACAAACAAAGACTTTACTGAAAAAAAAAAACAGCTTAGAAACAGAAATTTTCCAAGAAGCAACTTGGCTGATGTGGACTAAGCACAAAATGTTGAGCTTTGGGGGTCCACCAGGCTCTTCTTCATACAATTATCAGAGAACCTGGGGACTGAACTGAGCTGTAGGTTTAGTAGGTCCGTCTCCTTTGGAAAGCAGTCTTCTTTTAACATCGTAACCCAGTGTACAATCACCTCTAACTCCCAATATGTACTTCACCATCAGCTTTAAATATTAATCAAGATTCACTGCAGTCCTCAGAAAAATAACTCTCCTATGATCTTTGCAACAGGTCTTTGATCCCTGGTTCATCTAATGTTAACTTTAAGCATTAAATGGATGTACCCATATGCCAGGAATTTCATTATTAGATTTTCCTTTTGTTTTCAGACTGAGGATATATTCTTCATTAGGGAGTGATTCACATTTCATGGGGCCCAGATCAGACCTTGGAAGAGCTATTCCCTGCATGAACCTTACAGGAGGCTTACATCTGCTAAACTCTTAAATTAGGTCCCTCAGTTGTAGTCCTTTGTAGTCCTTAAATTAAATGGAATAAATCAGACAGATTTATTTATTTTTTTATTATTTTTTTAACTAGTCTCCTCCATAATAAATAGTTCAGGCTTTTTGTTTGTTTGTTTGTTTTGTTCTGTTCAAAATTTTATGGGCTTTTTTTTTAAACTATCCATCATTACAAGGTGGATTCTGCAACTTTTGCCCTACTGAGAAAATATTATTTCAAATAATGCATTACACACAAAGGAGGATTGGACCCTACATACAAAGGCATAAATTTGCAGGAGGATGAATTCATTCAAGAACAGATACTCACCATGTGCTTCTTACATTTGAGATCTTAAGGACAGTACCTAATGTTTTCCCTTCAGATTTATCATAAACAAATTAACTGGGGAGAAAATAGATAACTGGTTCACGTAATTGTTGGAACACTGCAATGGATGAAAAACATGTAGCAATAGAATTCTGACAAATATCTTCAGCTTACAGCTGGCAGTGTCACAAAGCCTGAACTGAGTGGCAAAATTATATTTACTTTTCATTAAGTTAATATGACCTAAATTTTTGAAGAAAAACACCCACCTCTTGAGTCAGATTGTCAAGACATCACAGGACACAAAGGCAAGCTCTTGAGGTTGAACTGAAGTGGTTTTAGACAACATTGACCCTATCAGAGAAGTACAGCTCAAATGTCCTGTTTAAAACAGGGTGTTATTTGGAAACAAAGCAGCACCGCCTGAATTATCTGAATTGCTGCTGCGTCCAAGTCCCTGTGATTTTAAACAGATCATGTCCTCTACATCTATTAATTACATTGCAAATTCCCCTGATTGTGCGACTCTTTAACATATTCAGTGTCGTGGCTCTAAATTCTGTTAATTACAATTCTACCAGATGGGTGACAGAAAAAGGAACAAACTCCAAATTTTTGTAAAAAGTTAGAAGAAAAGAAATGCCATCCTGTTTTTCATGTAGCAAATGCTGAGCCAGATCCTGGTTTATGTAAACTGACCAGCTCTTTTGCTGGTGTTTGACTGATTAATACCAGCTGAAGATATGACTTAGTGTTAAATGAACAGACGATTCATGCAGTTTTTATATTAAACATAAAAAATGATGTTCTCTAACACAGTTTAATAGGTACTTATTGAGTGCCAAGTTTCCATTGCTGCTTTATAAGTACTCTGACTAATAATAATTAACAGATCTTCTTGGAAAGCAGTAATTTTCATATTTTCCCCCCACAATATTTTTAACTCCTAATGCAAGGAAAGTTATAACTGTTGCTGTAGATGGATCTTAACTCCTTAGCTTTTGTTTGTCCCCCAACACCACCCCATCCCAGTATGGCAAAGAAATGATCATAAGAGCCTCTAGTTTCCATCACAGGGGAAGAAAAGACCCTTGGGGAATTTCCCAGGACTGACTGCAGGAGTGACTTCCTCAGGTAAAGCAGCCCATGGCTGTTGCTAAAGCAAGCTGGAAAATGTTTTGGCATTTCAGACCACGGTATTTCTTGGTCTGTTTTTTGTTTGTTTGTTTGTTTTGTTTTTTCACTTGTTTTGTCGTCTGCGATCATGGAAATCAATGTGATTTCCCTTCAAAAGTAATGCACTGTTTCATAGTGTGTTAGGCCCCAGAAGCACAGAGAGTTTTTCTCACAGTGTCGAGAACCCCAGGCTGGCACTCATTGATTCTGAACAGCCTGGCAAAGAGACGGTATATAAACCTGCAAATAATAGCCACAGATAGTTATCTGCATTGTACTGAACATGGGAGTAAATCCCTCTGAACCACAGCAGGAATCTCTTATAAATGGGTTAGGTACTTGGGCATCACCCTTGCTAGTCATGCAGTATCCGAGCACACACAGGAATTTTTCTCACCTTGAGTAATTCCTGACAGTGCAAGTATAAAGGGAAGTAGATGCCATTTATTTATTTATTTATTTATTTATTTATTTATTTATTTATTTATTTATTTATTTATTTTTAAAGGAAAGAAGGCAGTAAAAATTCAGTCCAGGGTCTCAATGATACTGACTCATACCGAGAGAGCTCTGCAAGTTCTGCTGATACCGATATTTCACTTTCCCTCAATAATTCTGAAAGAAAAAAGCCCAAAATATTACCTTATTATTATTATTATTATTATTATTATTATTATTATTATTATTATTATTATTTGTGGTTTTGTGCTTTTGGTTTTGTTTTGTATGTGTATGTGTGTATTTTATCTTTGTTTGTTTGTTGATTTTTGTTTGGTTGCTTTTGGGTTTTATGTCTGCTAGTAGGAAGTCCTGATTGTCCAGCCTTTCATGTGAACAATACAAATGAATGCCTTAGCACCATACAGTTATTGATGCCTTTATCCTTTCTGGGTTGAAAATGCAGCAGAGTTGTGCATATTTAGTGTCTGTGAGGTGCCTTAGATAATGATCTTTCTCTGATGCAGTATTATTGCTGTTTCTGGCAGACCGTAGAAGTGCAGGCTAATTGCACGGTGTCAGATGGTAGGTATGTTATTGGTTAAAACTGTAAGAGGCACATCAGCAGAGCTTTTTACAATATAATAGACACTGATTAGCCAGCCATGTAATATGGCAGGAAAAGTTTCACCGCTTGGTGATTGCTTTAAGTTCAGAAGAAGTCTGAATGTAAACCAGGAATAAAATGGTGATTTTTATTATGGGAGTGAGGGATTAAGAAATTACACTGCTTGAACAGTCTGCCCTCCTCAATTCATTTATCTCTGTGCCACGTTTACCCATTTCAATGCTCATTCCTTAGAAAATACAGATTACCATTTAGCTTTTCACACGCTGGTGATACATAGGAATCTTTACAATCCCATCAGAATCATCTGCAATGTAAAATATTCTTGATAAAATTAGGGATTGATCTTTCAAGAACTAATATATTCACTTATGTAGATTGTGGAAGGGTTTGGCCCCTGTTTTTTTAAAAAGTCCTATGGCAAAACTATATCAATGATGCTTTCAGAGGTAGCATTCAGATGATACAAAAAAATCTTAGATCCCAACTTACTCGCTTGAATTGAGTCTAGAGCTCTCTCCAGAAGCCAAGAGACTGATGTTCCAAAAATCACAAAAAGATATTTCACTGTTAATGCTGAATACATGAGGGAGGTGCTCAGATACTAGATGGCAGTATAAAACCTTTATAAAATTCATTTTAATAATGAAATCCCAAATAATCATGCAGAACATTGTTGATATACTCACAAGGTTACTGGAGAAATGAATTTCATTTCACTATCATTCTGTATATTGCAGACACTGAAGGTTTCTTTTACAACAACAATACTAATTTTGGGGTAATATTCAGATATTAATGAAACCTCCAGACAGACTCCACCTTCTCCCTAAATTTAGTCATTTCTGTCAATGGAGCAAAGATAAGAAAAATAGAGTACTACTTTGTATATATACATAACAACAATTTTCACTACAGTCAGGAAAATGTTGTTGGTAGAAACAAACTCTAAATATAAAACGTTTGAATGATTTCCTTCTCAAAAGTGTTTTCTACTACAAACTTAAAGTCATTTCTCATTTCTATTTTTACCAATTTCAACCTATATCGCCATTGTGAATAAAATTGTCATAGAGAAGAATTTGCCCCAGTAAATCTGATACTAAAATATGTTTTATTGGCAATTATTAATCTTATATGTTGTTTCTCATTTTTGCCAATCAATTTTTATTTCTCCAGTTTGGTAAATACATTACAAATCCAAAACTATTGTGTAGAAATCCAAAACTGAGAGATGTATAGAATTCAACATTTTATTTTATTTTATTTTATTTTATTTTATTTTATTTTATTTTATTTTATTTTATTTTATTTTATTTTATTTTATTTTAAAGTTAGATGATAGATCAAAGTGTCCTGTTAAAGAGAGTCATGGTCTGCTTTTTACTTTTCATTCTAGGGGGGATGTTGGTATTCTCCATTTAAGTTCATAACTCTTTTTCATGACAATATCCATAGTGCATAGATTAATTCTGAAAGCATTGTTATGTTTACCTAATCCAACCCCCTACATAACACAGGCCAGAGCATTTCATTAAGTGTTTCTCACACCTAGAAAGATACTTTTATAGCAGCTATCAGAGCAACTGTAAACTGCCAACACCTTTCTATCAATTTATGCTCTGTTACAGTGAACTCTCATTGCCCCAGCCCAAAGTGCTACACACTGCCATTTACTCTCAACAGTTTGTGGTTGCACTTTCACTCTCCCAGACTGCTGGTTCTTTAGATTTATCAGCTAAAACCACGTAAAAGGGCAGAAATAGAATGTGCATGACGCTAAGTTCAGATGAACATAGAGAAAGCAGGAGTAAAAAATGGTATATTGAGTAAGAAGTACAGAACCTGCAAGCAGCAGTTGAAGGACTCTTGAGCATTTTGCTAGGAAAGGTCCTTTAATCTTTGTGCATTGTGTATTATGCATTTCAATTGGATGTCAAAACCATCTGGACACATAGCTCAACTGAAAACAAAATAGAACCTACTTCAAAATTATGTGAAAATAAGTACTACTTATTAGTAGCATTGTGTTTTTTGTCTTTTTTTTTTTTTCCTTTTTCCAATGCAACAAAACTCTGCAAATCATTTTTATTCCACAAAAAAACAGCAAGTTCATTTTGGCTTGACAATGTGGTTTCAGACATGTAATACAAGGAAATGAAAGTCAAGGCATATATCTCCGTCTTTCTTCCTCTTCTCTTTCTGTCCTGTCTATAGGAAAATGAGCTGTGAAATTAACATTATGTTGTTGGTGTTGGTGGTTGGGTTGGAGGTTTGGGGGTGTGTTTTTTATTTATTTATTTATATTTTATCACACAGCTCTTCATTCACCTACAAGTACTTGCATTTTTTAATTTGCAGATTTGGCATTAATATATGCCAATATGCCAATATGTCGATACACTTTCTTACACAAATGGACCAAACTCATCCCAGAATTATGAAAGTTGGGGTCTCTACTTCCTTCTTCTAAGGTTTTGCTTCCCAACCTAGCCTGAGCAAAACTGATACCTCTTGTGAAGGTTTGCTGACATAGTAGGGCCACACAGTTTAGCAGAAAGATCTGTTAGATCTGTTGCTCCATGGTAAGCAGACTGACATGGGAGAAAGGTCTAACTTAAAAGCTGCTTTTACAGCTTGATTTTGGTTTTGGTTTTGTTTCTGTTTTTATTTTCGCTTCCGTTTTTGCCTTTTTTTTTTTTTTAATGACATTGTTAGCATGCCAGATCTGTGAAAGCAATGGAGCCTACCACATCAGCGTAGCAGGACCTTCAAACTGAGAACTGCAAATATTGTAGCCCCACAATATATGCCTGTTTGCAGAAGCCAGTACAAACCTGCACATTTTTTTAGCACAGCAAACATGGCCTATGCAGACTACTCACAGCCATCTTGCTGCTGTGTCTTCTGTAGCCAGCCTACAAAAAGGATCATAGAGTAGTGGGAGGGACTGAGGGTAGCAAGAGCCCCAGATGGGCTCCAAGATCCCTTCAGCAGCTTTGACCATGGTCTCTACGTGCCTTATTAAACATGATGGTTTTGCTGTTCTTTTTTATTTTTCCTTGTTTTCCAAATCCATCAGTTGTCTTTCATCTTTAAACCAGGGAACAAACTTTTTATAGGGAGGCACAGTTTTTCCATTACTCTGCTTGAAGCTTCCACATAGTGGATCTCTTATCATAATATCTAGATGTTATTGCCATGCAGATAATAAATGACAAAATTTATTTCACAAAGATTATTGCAGTGGATAACTCCAGATTCTGTCTCTCTTCCCAGAGGTGGCCACTGTAATATCTGAGCTTCTCAAATGCATCCATCTGATATCAGCATGAAGAAGAAATATATTTTATTTTTCTGCAAACGATAAAAGGTGTCAAAAAGTAGTAGATTTCTATCTGAAGTCTCTTAGAGATATTAAATTAATACTGGTGTCACCTTCATCTCCTTTCATTAGTACATAAATCTAGAATGACCCAACACATTTTTCGCTGTGCTTAGTTAACTTTATCCTCTTATTTTAGACCCATTGTGAGGAGGTGGAAAGAAATAATTGCCTTTACTTTTTAAGTTACGTGCCATTAAACTTACCACGTCAATGCATTCTCTTTTAGTTTGTTCAGGAAAATGTAATTAACATAAAACCCAAATGTTAAATGTGCAACTGAGGCATATATTTAATTGCTTTTTGTCAAAAACAAAACAAAACAAAACCAAAAAAAAAAAAAAAGGCATTTTCCTCCAGTACCTTGTCTAATCAGATTTCAGATTCCCAACACAAATTATAGTTTATTTGTGTGCAATTTTGGCTTTCCTTTCTAAACCAGCTGGGCCTGACACTGTTGTCTGTGTGTGGCTGAGTAGGCCACCCTTGCTGTTTTGATTTTCAGCCCCAAGTGAGGAACAGAAAAGGACCAAATACCCTGTTTTCCACTATTTCTCACCAACAGGTAGCCTTTGGTCACAATGGCAGAAGTGATATCCTAAGCCTCTGCACAAAAATTGTCTGTTCATAGACTGGGCAACAAAAATTGTGCTTCCAAAAATCAGTGCTATAGGGACAGCCTTGACTATATGACTTTCTATAGATAAAAAATAAATCTAATACTTGCAGCACAGCAAAATCCTAGGGCTAGAGGTAGAAGCAAGACAAAGGTAACAGAGAAAGAGCAGGATTTTAACTATAAACCTTATTAACCATCAAAGTGGCTACGTATGAAAAGTGCTGGCTTTCCCTCCATTTGAAGAATTTAAAATCAAATATTGCTATCTTTCTGAAGAATCTTCTCTAGCTCAGCCAGAAGTCATTGATCAGGTTTAACACAGAAATTACTGTGTATAATTTTGTGTTATGCAGGCAATCAGAGGAACCAATAAGATTTTTAGACCATAAGATGTAATTTGGGTATGGTGGTGCCAAAGATTTGATACAATACGTTAAACCAGATATCTTAGAGCAGTGGATGTGATCTGGGAGTGAAATCTAATCTCTGCATAAAATGATTTAACATTGCACTGGCCTTTAAACGTGAGAAACCTAAGCCATGGGATCTAGAGATTGGCTGTGCTCCCAAAAGCCTCTGCTAGTGTGGAGACTTTGAGCCCTGAACCTTACCACTTTTTCACACAGGGCTGACCAGAATGATGTCTCTTCTGTACCTTCAGCATGGTTTCTATGCTGCTTGTCTGTTAAATTGTGCAATTAGGTGCTACAAAGAGAGCCTCATACATCATACAGTCGCAAGATGCTAATAGCTGCTGTTATTTCCTTCTGCAGAAATATAAATTAAAGAGGAAAAGATATCAGGCTCCTGCTGAGATATAGAAGTCCTCTGTGTGGGTGCAGGAAGAGGGAAAGGGGAGGAAGAATAAGAGGAGTGATAAAGAACTCTTCAAAATTAGGGTTATCCAGAGGAAAAAAAATGTTTTCTGGATCAGTCTTCGGAAGGCAAACTGTCCATCTGACACTGTCCTGCTTTTTGCCACTGAAAATAATTCCCCTGATGGCAGATACCATATGATATTATCTGTTTGATTCTAAATCTCATTCCTAGCTTACTGGAAATCTATATTTGTTGCAAATTGTCTGCTTTGTGCTCTTTTATAAAGAACAGCTTTTTCAAAAGGCTTGACTCCCCCTGATGTCCATGGGACATTTAGCATTTGACTATAATGCGAGCAAAATTGGACCAATGCTGAGAAGCATCTCTCTCCCATATGCCATAATGAAAGCCCCCCTTGTGTTTATGTGCTTTTTAAAGCATGTTAAGTGATTATGATGGGGCAGACACTTTTAATATATAAACTGTAGAAAATGGCAGAACATTTCAGAAACCTCCTGAGTGGGTAGGAATCCTGAACCAATTGTTATTTCATGTTTTATCCCATTCCCTTTCTTCCCAGAAGTAGACAATCCTGATTAGGCTCTGATTTTTAATAAAATAACAAATGCAAATAACAAATGCAGATACAGTAGTGCGCTCCATATAAAATTTACATTAGAGGTTTTCTGAGAAAAGTTTTAATACTGTGCTTGAAGTCATTTTATTTTTACAGAGCACTGCTTGTTAAAAGTTGTAAATCCGTTTCTGTGTTGCTGAGGCTGTGTCTAGCTCTCAGTTAAATGGAAATGTATAATCCAGCTCATTCATTTGATTGGTTTCTGATGCTCTCTCTGTGCTCAGTCCTGGAAGGTGCTGGGTCCTCCCCCATTACCTGAACCACAAGTCCTTCCTCCTTATCTAGGTTGTATTTCACCTTCCTGAATGAAAGGAAGGTGAAATACACCTTTTTCTCCACCTTATAACATTGTGCCCTCTTGTAAAAGTGGGACAGACCTATGTTTCCAGTCCTCCTGCTGAGCAGCAGTGATGAAGCAGTGGGAGAAGTATGTGGTGCAAATGGCACATATTCCCTGGGTTCCAAGAGGACCCCAAGGCAGACTGGGGCTTGGAGGACCCCAATCTCCTTCACAGCCTCTTCTCTTCCAGAGACTGGGCCAGGGGGTGTGCCTAAAATGAGCCTCAAGTTTATGTTTCAATAATATTTTAGTAACTTGTTATTGCCATGGGAATTTGGTGCATAGCTACTTCAAATCCCCAGACCAGAGCCTGAAAATTAGCAGCAACTAGAACCTCTTATTATTTGTCCCTGTAAGTTTCTACTTCAAAAATAGAGGAATAATTAAAAACAGAATAAAAGCACAAGGGGAAGGTGACTCATTTCTTACTTGTTGAGTCACTGGAGATGCTGGAAGCCTCCTGTAGTCAGAAATTTCAGCTTCCTAGAGGTCTTGCCTGTCTTGAACTGTGCCAGGCTGGTGCTGAGACTTTGGAAAGGAGAACAAACTGACCCATAATCCACAGCTGGAGCCACAGACCTTAAACGGATCTTCTTTGTGCTTCTGAAAGGATCAGCTTCTCTCCCAGCTGTATTTTGTCTGAAGTGCAGGCAGAGTAAGATGGCTTTTATCCTGAGAGTTATAGGTTAATGTGACAGATGCCAGAAGTCTGATTAGGCTCTTGTCTGAATTTCCAGAAACAAAAACAAAAACAAAAACAAAACAATCCTTTAAAACATGCCCTTCTTGCTCAATAGAACCAAACAGCTTTGTTTTCCTCCTTCAGAACTTTTTTTTTTTGTATGTAAAAAAAATATTTTTTTTTAATGTAAATTAACTCAAGGTTATCACATCCCTTCAGCATCCCCCACTTCACTGGAATTACTCTTAATTTACTTTGATGAAACATACTGTATTATTCTTAATTAGAAGCCTTGAGGACAGACCTGTTCAGGCTCATGACACAGACACCTTGCAGTTTTGTTGGAACCTCTCTTTTTTCGCAATTTGGTATCCAGGATTTTGTCTCTCAGCAAATGATAACCCTGATATTTTCCAGCTTTATTGATCAGTTAAGTAGTCAATGGCTTCAACGAGATTTCTGGATAGACTGACTTACATTTAACAGCATTTGTTTTGGAGGAAATGTAGTCCATACTCCTGTCTTATACATGCATAGCATACCTACAAGTAAAACAAATAGTTAACTAAAAGCTCAACAGAACTAGTCACTGAGTGACATGAAGAATAAAGCTGACCCTGAAATAATCTTTTTTTCTCTCTCTTTAGGGTATATTGCACAAGAAAAAGAGAAGATGGGTCTGCTTGACAGGCTGCCTTTGCTGCTGTTGAACACAGGCATGTGACTTCCTACTTGGCAACAGTTACAAATCTGCTGGTTTCCTTCCAAAAACTGGAGTAGAAAAATGTTTTGCATTCAATTTGATGCAGTGAAATATCACAGTATTCCATTATCTTTGGAGAACACAAAACTATACATATATATAGTTTTGCT
The DNA here is from genome assembly GCF_963932015.1 of Anas acuta. Lineage (NCBI taxonomy): Eukaryota > Metazoa > Chordata > Aves > Anseriformes > Anatidae > Anas > Anas acuta. The sequence goes on along the minus strand of NC_088979.1, from coordinate 199,550,841 downwards.
TTATTATACATATACATGTATATATATACACACCTGTATGTGTATGTATCAATTTCAAAAGATGTGGAAACAGGCAATCTTCATATATGAGTAGTAAAAATGGTACTTGCAAGATCAAGTTACCCTCTTTTTTGAGAAAATTAAATGCTGCAGTTGTTCATCTCACTGTTGCTTTTCAGTGAGGTAAAAAAAAAATACGATAAGCTGCTCTCTCCGTCTACATTAAGTTAACGAATGTTTAAATTGATCCTTCTACACCTCTCCCCCTGTAGCTAATACTCACATAGCCATGAATATCAAGCTCCAGATGTTTGAGATCTTGGCAGCCATGCCCTACTCCTGAACCTTTGCCACCAGCTGTAGCAAATGGCTGTTACTCAGAGCAGTTGTTGACCTAAACGCTTTCTGACAGCAGCTCCAGCCTGCTCCCATGATTGGCATTTCCCAGAAAGCTAATGTGTCTGATGGGCTGTATCAGTTTCAGTACTTCATGTTTCAGATTCAGTAGCTGGTAAAATGAGTTCAGTCCTCACTGTGCATAATTCTGCATCAACTTTAGCATGTTCTGCATTTAATTTGTTAGCAGAAGAGTTATATTTTGTACACACAGATTGCTATTTTACTAGGTGATGTGTTTCAATCAGCAGGTGATGTGCGTCATTTACTATATTAGATTCTTTCAGTCATTGATGATATATGGTTCAAAGAGAGATATTTGATTTAGCAACATCTACTAATGCATTTGATGTGTTTTTCATTCAGTAGCATATACAGTTTTTATTACCAATTGAGTATGTTTGTCAGATTTCTTTTTTTTTTTCTTTAAATGTGTGATTTATGGATTTCTCTCTTCAATTAGACTGTATTTAACTTTTCTATCCTACTCTCATTCTGTCTTGTTTATTTATGTGACAGAAATGTTTATGCATGTAAGCGCTTATACAGACAAGCCTCTATGTACAAAATAAAATTACTAAATTCATAGAGACATGGATTATAAAATGATTATAATGGGTGGGACCTTAGGACACTGCTCAAACATCACTGAATTCATAATCACTTGCACATGTTCACTACCTTTCTCATAGTGAGTTGTGTCTTGCAACTTTTCTTTATGTGAGTTTAAGTAGAAGAAAAACTGTCCTATGTTTTGCAGACCCAAGTAACCATTCATTCTTGCAAAGAGGTCACAGTCCTGCATGCACATTTAAGAAATTACTTGATTTCTGTTTGTGCTGGAGCAAGATTTTCCAAATCTCAAAGGTGACAACAGTTCTACTGGTTACAAACAAATAGTGTTGGAGAAGATAAGCATTTTGTTTTTGTTTTTGTTTTGTTTTGTTTTGTAAAAAATGTCCCTTATTTCTCAATATGTATTGATATGCATATGGTGGTAGGCAATTGATAAATATTTTCTTTGAAGAACAATGAAGCATCAGTTTAAGCTGCAGCTTCACATAACATATTGCAGCTAGAGGTTCAAATGAGATTCAGACAACTTCGGTTCTGCCTTTTGTCATTCTGGAGTGGATGCCATGAGACAGAGACATGTCACTTGAATCATGAAGTTCATCAACCTATGTTCCAACACATTAACATCCCAGAACACCTCACAGACAATAGCAAAAAAACTTCCTTAACAAACAAGAATGTTAGTATTCCACGCAGTTGTTAAAGACCCCTTGGCATTCTCAATCATTTAGTCCAGAAATAAGAACAAAGTTTTGTCTCACCTTTGCATTCTTCAAGCCTGCACTCCATTCCTTCAAATAACAGCTGCAATTCAGAATATTATTTAATGGTTTTGCTCTGAATGATTTTGCTAACATACTCAGGGCACTTAAACTACGTTTCTCCTCTGAACTGCTCTCTGGAGAAGGCTTTCTCACACCTGTAATCACAAAGGGAGCCAAAGTATACAAATCTCCTAACTTAGGTACCTACACTCTAAATACCCTCTGAGGGACTGTTGCTACAGAATGTAGCATTAAGATGTGTTGCAATACCTAAAAGAATTACTTATATGTTGTCACAGGCAGGCAGCTACGTATCATTTTCCTGTCACTGAACACCTTTAGAGCATTAAAAATATTCTAAGTGCTCAAGCTTTGTGTGAAGTAAATCCATTTAAAACCAAGCCAGGTAACATATAAACACTAAAATGTTTGGCTTGTGAATTGTTTTTTGTTTTTTGTTTTTCTTATTTTCCCCACACCAGAAAATAAGCATTTGCAAAACTGTAAAATGTTGGAACAATAAAAGCAATTTTACAAAATGTTTTAACAGTTTGAAAAATGTTCTGTTCAGAGGATGAGGAGTATATGTATATATATATATATGTGCAGGTTTCTTTTTTTTCTTTTTCACATTGCTTTTCTGACTCACAAAATGCTTGAGTTCATTGAATTTGTTACAGGAAAATTGTGTGTGGATGTTTGTGATGCAGTGATTGCCTGAATTTATCTCTTGAGAAGAGATAAATCTTCTTGTGGGGCAGAAGAAATCTGTATGCTTTGTTTTTGCAATGTCATCTCAGGAGGTAGATCCAGAATATTGACTTCAGGGGACCAACCTAAAGTTTATTGAAATCAATAGAAAGACTGACCACAGTGATAATGATACATGTTACTAGCCACAGTTTGGGAAAATTTTTAAGCAACAGCTTTATGCTACAATGAGATTTGATTAAGCACTTTGATGTGTTGAGATTACACCCCGGAACTTGGGTTTATATACCTGTGTTTATCAAACTCAGTGGGTATATGGGCTTGCAGGTGCACATGCATTTGCCCAAATGAGCAATACATTTAGAGCTAGTATGCCTCTCATACGCAGACGAGCTATCTGGAAATGTATCAGTCAGATAGGGTAATAGAGACCTGCAAAAACTCACTGGTTCCTTCAGCTGCATCCTTCCTGCTGTCTCAGGGAGTCTGCTGTGTTGTCACATTTGCCAAACTGTCACTGGCAAATCTCCATCTCCAATACAGGGAGATCGTGACATCAGTCATCAATTTATCGCATCTAACCTGTGTTGTGCTGAACATTCACATTTCAAGCTATGTAGTTCTATGATCTGCATAAGACCCATTAGATGGGAGTAGGGTCTGTAAGTAGATTTATGTCATGTGGTGAATGGGATTACAGAAATCAGATTAGTTTTATGTCAAAATTGATAACTAAAGTTTGCTTGTGTTTGCTTTAGACCCCTAAATTTCAGGGAGACTTGAATTGATCTCGATGAAGTAAGGAAATTAAAATAAATAAAATAAAATAAAATAAAATAAAATAAAATAAAATAAAATAAAATAAAATAAAATAAAATAAAGGAAAAATCATCTCACCAGGTTTTGGCAATGGAGGAGTTCTAGTAAATATTGTATAACAAAAGGCCATCAGTGCCTATAAATCTGAGAGAGGCCAAAGCATGTCAGTCTCAAGCAAAACAAAAAGAGAAAGCATGAGAAGCCAGGTCCAAGATCTTTTTCATGTGAGTTTGTTATGTTGTTTTGGAACTGCAAAAGCCCTTGACAGTGATAATGGGGATAAAAATGTTATTTTACTCTGGAGAGTGTTTTGAGGTAGTGTTACTTTGGAGTTTATTTTGTGCTTTAGTTGCCTACTGCATTAGTAGTGGTGTGGGGTATTGTTTTGGTTTATTTATTTTTTTTTTTTGTGGCTGTTCTGTGCTAAGTTACTGCAGTACAAAAATTTCCTATCTCAATTCTCCCAGCTTCCTTCCCATCTTTTAAAAAATGTTACTTCAATAACCAGCTGAAGATAAGTTCTATTTCTGAATCATTTTGCACTAAGCAGTTTTTGGTTAAAAGCAGGTTTATGGTTAAAAAATAAGCAAATCCTTAGTTGGTGACATATAATTGTTTCCAGTGGCTGTGGCACTAAATTAATATTGAATATCTTCTCTGAAATATTTGCTGTGCAAGAAACTATACTTAAATAAAACAGTGTTTGCCTGGAAATCATCTACATCAACTCTAAGAGGATAGGAGTTCATTTTACAGATGAATAGGAATGATAGACAGACCCCAATATTTATCTACGCATGTCCAGATGGTGTAGTTTCATGATCTGGCTTAGAAATGTATGAGGAAAACTTGTGATTTCTAATCTTGGGTCTGACACTACTTCCCTCTGTGGCCTAAGGCAAACCACTTAACTTCTCCATGCCTCAGTTCACCATTTGCCTCTAACTTTGAGTCGATAATAGCAGCTGTTTTCACTTTCTTTGGTAATTAGGCAAGTGATCTCTTGCTTGAGGCCTGGCTTTAAAAGCTACCACCCTGCATAAAGAATAGAGGAAACTTTTGACATTGGTCACACTCTCTTTTTCTGGTTTCCAATACTTTTTAAAGTTTTTTTTTTTGACATATCTTGCATACGATAATGCAATTGAGATATTTAGGTTCCTGTAGATGTAATAGCTGAGCAGCACACACTCATTGGTGTATTACATCTGCCACTCTTCCAGCCCCATGCAAAGTGAGGAAATGCAGGAGAGGATCTGAGGTACATCATCATGACTTTGCTGTCTGTGATGCCAACCACTGGACATCATGGTACTGTCCACACAAGAGAACAAAACAGGAAAGGGATCTTTCCCTGCTATCAAAACCAAGCATGGGCCTCATGCTCATACATTGGTCCCTTTCATGTACTGTCCTTTTGGTCCCTTTCATGTACTGTCCAACAACAGGGACAGTACATGACTCCAATCACGGACAACGGGGTATAATCTGGGAAAACAGTAGCTGGCACAGGTCAAAACCAGATGAGGGACAAAGCTGTGGGATGCATAATGGCTGTAGGCCATTCTCAAGCCACAGACCTGGTTAGTTTGCCTGGATGGACATATATTGCCAGGGTAGTATCCTGACTGCTAGACAAGAAGTAAGTTTAAGAAACAAAGCCTTTAAAGTGTTATAGTGAATTCTCTGGAGATAAATGAGATACTTGCAGTTCTAGTAAGAGTAATAATACCTAAGAGGCTACCGTTCAGCAGTGAATCTCCAAAATTTGTTTAGGTAATAATGTATCATTATCTCCACTTCACAAATGGGAAATCATGACCAAAAGAGAATAACTTATCCATAGTCATCCAGTAAATCTATAAGAGAGACAAGACAGATTCAAGGCTCCTGAGACCTGTTGGGTGTTCTGTACTGTAGTAAACAGCGCTTCCCAAAATCAAATCATGGTTAGTTTTTTTATACATGTTTATATTGCATAGTAAACTCTGCAACAGTTTTACAAAAGAAATAACTATGACTAATATTACAACTCTTATTTTAAAAAGTTTTAGAATGAGCTAGGAAGTCCCAGGATAATTAAGGACTCAACTCAGTTACTCAAGAAATTTTTCCCAGACCTGAATTTCCTCAGATTTCCACATTACTCCTGTAATTGTGAAGTATACGTGAACTATATTTCTTCTTTCTGAGATATGAGAAGGATGCTAAAGTCTCAGAAGTGCCTTGTTCAGTAGCATTCCCTATCTAACAAATGTTCAAGTAGCTTTTTTTTTTTTTTTTAAGGCCACATCAACTCACAACCTTGTCATCAACTAGTATATCCAACAAAATCCTTCTCCTCCTTGGTCATTTCTAACTGAGCACTGTATTTATGGAAGAATTTTTGTTATTGGTCCCCAGATGCATGCACTTGCCCTCTGTGCTATTGAATTTCATCCAGTTTCTATTAGACCAGTTTTCAGACTCATCCAGTTGCTGTTAGCAGATGCTCTGAACCTCTCTGTATCACCCGCAAGCTTTATTAATGTACTCTCACTTTCCATGCCAGGATTGCTAGTGAAAGTATTAAGTAGAATAACTCCCAAGGCTCCTCTATCAGCCTTCCTCCAGGCTGATAGCTTCCAGTCTCAGCAGTACCTCTTGCAGACCCATTGGCTGACTGATCTGTGGGCAACCCCACAGTTCTCTGTCCTCATCTCACTTTAACATTCCTGTTTTATACTTCATTGTTCTGCTGAATTTTCTTTGCTGGAAAACATATTTTTTTGTTGTTTTGCTTTGTTTTAGCAATGAAAACCAATCAAATTATTCCAGTAATATCTACTTTGGGTCTCCCAAATAATGTTTTACCCGTATCCATTTTTTTGAATATTTTTAATTTTTCCTTTCCTTTGAGAATTGTTTCAAAGCTTTTATACTGTTCAGGTAGGACTAACATGTCTATAGTAAGTTAGATCATTTTCCCCTCCACTTTCTGAAAATAATCCCTACAGCTTCAGATTGCTGTGCCTTAGAGATTTATTGCTAGTGGCTCTGCAGCTTCTTGTTCTTTTGTAATTCAGGCATATCAGGTTACCCTGACATCTCTTAAACCCTCCAAGTTTTTCTTCTTAATAATTTCTATTTCCATATCTTGGAGTATATTAGTCATTCTGCCTTTTCTGCTGTGTTTTGTATTGCTGTTTCTATTGACTTCAATACCAGTATATAAAACAGGACTTTGGAAGAAGTAAAATAACTGTCTATACCATCTTATATGGGGATACTCTCCAGTCCACTTTTGAGCCATTCACACTAACACTGACAGAGAATGCCCATGTCCAGCTCAGGGTCAGATCCCAGTAAGCAATATGGATGGGAACACATTGCTTTGGAAGGTGTAAAAAGTTTAATCATATCGATACTAGCACATTCTCCACTCACATTGAAGATTTTAGGTCCATTTTATTCATAGGCTACTCAGTAGCATATCTGTATCCATTGAAAATAAGGTACAGCATTCATTTAGATTAGTTTATTTTTCTTTTCTCTACTACTACACTGTACTTTGCAGCAAAAAAATAATGTTTTTAAAAAAATAATAAATAATGAAGACAGAGGTACTCAGTAACCCAATAAATCTTTTACAGTCCCCAAAACAGGGTAAAATCAAACAAGGCTAAAAATGCATAGGTTAGATTTCTATATGCATTTATAGATTGTCTTTGTTTGCCAAAGCTCTGTCTGTTAAGCACCTCCCTGCTTGAGGCTTTTTTATTCTCTCCATGTTGTGATTTTATCTATTTTCTTTTCTCTTTCAGACAATAGGTTATTTAACTTCTCCTCACCCTTCCTCCTCCCCATTCTGTTGGCTCTGTTGTCTTTTTATAGCTTTGTTTTGCTGATTTGGGTTTGCACAATTTCTCACTCTAATAACCTCTTCCTGCAAGGGTGACAGGGAAGGTGCCATGGAGGGTGGAAAACTCCTTCTTCTTTGTTGTTGTCTCCTGTGTGATCTGACAGGCTGCAAGAGGAACACAAAAGTGGGAGGGATGGAAATGGGTGGCACCGCAGCTGCCAGAATCCCCCCTCTTAGTGTTTCTGCCAGGTTTTCTGGAAATGACAGGTTCTTCCACCCTTTTGTTCAAGACTTTCAAGGGGAGAGGGTGGGACTGAGAGGCAGTAACATGAAAGGGTGGTTGGAGAAATAAAATAGCTGTAGACTCTGGTTTGCAAAGGCTTCACCTCAGGTGAGTTTCTTTGCACACTCTCCAAATTATCTGTGGTTCAAATATAGGCACCATTAAATTCAGAATTACTTATTCTAGGGAAATGGGGTGAGAGGAGGGCTCATATGGCTTTTCTGGTTTATGGTCTATTTGCTCTCAGCAAGGAGGGAAAGACTCCAAGAAAGGACAAAAAGGAGTGAAATAAGACTATGTTCGGTCTTATGCAGCTAAGAAGATTCTGAGCTATTACATCAATTAACACAGCCAAACCCTGTCACAGTTTTCTCTCTTTGTTTCATGCCAAGCACAGAGCAGCTGGAGACCAATGGCCAGTTCAACTACTTTATAGCAGCTTTGTTTCACCTCCACATTGGAAAAGAAACAGAGCCTTCATTTCCTTAATTTTATCACACATTTTTACTCATTTCCCACCTCAGATCTCCTACCCCCCATCCACTTGCTTTAGTATTCCAGTTTCTTACCCCATGATGAAAACTTTTTCCACCACCTTCATGGTGCTGCTCTTCAGATACATTTGCCCAGGTTTTTCATCACATTTTTTCCTTAGAAGATAGCAAAAAAATATTGGGGATCAGCAGAGTACTTGCCAGACTGGCTACCTTGTCTCATTTTCCATGGGACTGAGTATGTATTTCTCCCAGTAGGAAGGTCTGTTTTCAAAATTATTTTAAAACTCAGCATTCCTAATAAGAATGAACTTAGATGACATTTAGGATTGAAAGGAAGGAAGGAAGGAAGGAAGGAAGAAAGGAAGGAAGGAAGGAAGGAAGGAAGGAAGGAAGGAAGGCAGGCAATGAAAAGCCAACACTGTGTGGCATCAGAATTGCTTAAAATTAATACTTTATTCTGAATTTATATGTTATGATATATGTATGATATATATGATATTAATTTTATATCACCAAAAAGATTTTTTCCATGTTACCATCCCATGTATGTTCCCACAGCTCTGTTCTTAGGAAAAATGTCATCTTCACTCTATTCCTCTATTCCTTTTGTTTGTTTGTTTGTTTGTTTCATAGCAGTTAATTATTCAGAATTCAGTTTATCACAACACAGACCAAGCATTGTTTTAACAGTGGGCAGTAAGTCTGTCAGGAGTGGTTCTGGTCTGGCTCCTGAGAATCACCTCTCTCTCCATCATTGCTGTTCTCTGACACTTTAGTGACTCTTTGCAATCCTGTTTCTGGTTCGTTTTCAGGGTCTTTCTCTGCAGTTATTCCTTCATTCTTTCGTTACATGGACTTGGAGCATTTTCTGGCACTGTGCTTCAGGGACTGAACTGGGGATGCTGGTGGCTAAAGTAGCTAATGGGAGAAAGGAGAAATTACCCTCCTGAAACTGCAAAGTACCATTGTGCATGCCAACTGCACCTCATAGGCATCAAAGCTGGCTATAAAATGGTTTCCGTGTGTGTCTTTATCAGTCCTTTTGCATCCTAAAAGATCCACTCTTCCTTCCACTACAAATGGAAAGAAACCAGGAAAAAAATATGCTCTTTTGCAAAACAACCTCTTTTGTTTCAAACTTTAAATGCTGAGTTTGTAAGAAAAACTACGGATCTCTTTGAGATCCCAAAGACTTAATCGGAAACGTTCTAATTCTTTTTTTTTTTTCCCCAGACATTTTAATAAGTGTATTTGGAAAGTTTCATTCCACTTTTGAATCTATAATTCCCGAATGCTTTGAAGTCTTTTCTATTAAACAGCAGACCATTATCAATTATAGCAGTTTCTAGAATACTCTGCTTGTTAAATACAGCTTCAATTCTGTTTGTGACTTGATTTGATGACAGTTTCTTCAATAATACAACCTCAAGTTAGTGGGAATAGTAATTCAGTATTCAAGTGTAGTTTGCCAGTTCATAATAAGTCTTGCAAAACCCCTACAGGCTCTTCACCTTCACTGGAGCTGCCTACCCCATGACAGTAAGCCATCAGCCTACAGGGCTATCCAGAAGGTTCTCCTGTTGATTTGTGATGGGTGTCACCTCCAGGCTATGGGCTTAACATTCTCTGGGGACAGCCCTGGGAGCAGAGGCAAGTGGACTTTTCTCTAAATAGAACTGGGGTTCTCTGACAGCCCTGGTGTCTCAAGGCTCCTTAGTGTTTCTAGGGATGAGACTTCAATCCCATAACCTAGCAATACATAGCTCAGAATATCACTTTGTCTTTTACATTTTCCTGTTAACATAAATCATTTAAAGGTGTAGTATTTTGGAGTATGTGATCCAGTACCTCTAAGTGCTATATCATTGTGGTGGTTTTACCGTGCTGGGCAGCTAAACACCACAATCGCTCTCTCACTCCCCCTGCTTAGATGACACAGTACAATCATCAATTACAGAAAACTCTCATTTGAATAACTAAGATGCTGTGGATATATTTTGTAATTCCCATGTGATCTTATACTAAGTCTTAAAAATTTTCTATAGTGTCTTATCCATGGCTGCCGTCCCTGCAAATTTTATTTTGTTCCTGAGACCAGATAATTGTTTCTTATATTTACATTATATTTTCTAGGTTTCTTCAATCTTTACACTCTCTGAATCCAACCTGGGCTAAACATGTTTTTAAACCCAATATTGCCTTTTTATTTCTGTAACTCCAAGAAACTCTATCAGTTTCAGTTCAACTTCAGATCACATAATACTTTATTCAGAACTAGTTTCATACAAAATGTACAAAATGTTCTCAAGTTATGCTTCTTTCCTCTACATATTTGCATTTTTTTTGTCAGAGATCTATGTTTAGTTTATAAGTATTTCATTATTATTAATTAAAAAAATCATTCTTTGTTTCAGCATCTTTCAGGCAATCCCCATGAAGAACTCTTCCATGTTGCTGTCTGCTCTATCCCCTAGAAGAAGACCTGGTGTGCATGAGAGCTTGACTATTTTTCTGACTGTCTAAGTCAGCCCTTTGAAAAGTCTACTTCCTGTCCCTGCAAACCCTGTCACTCTCTGCTCTCCTGATCAACGAGTTGTGAGATGTTCTTTTTTGCTCCTATTACTCTGGGCTGAAAACCCTTGCAAAACGGTTGTGTTTATTTCTAAATGCTGGATGTTTTCTGGGTCTGTACATGTTCCCACTTCTCAAGCACTTTTTTCTTTGACATTTTCTTCCTGTTTATTCTACAGCATCTCTTCCAAATCTCTCACTTTGCTGTGACCTCCTGCTTCCCAGTTTCCTCTCCTGCTGGTCAGTCTGTCAAGAGTAGCTGCAACTTGATTTCCTTTTAACATTTTCATTCTGCCTTGAGTATTTCTGTAGCTTGTTACATCCTGATAGCATTTTCCCAAAGTCTAAATCTGTATCTTCTGGCAGTCCTTTCTCACAGCTTTGGAACTTTGATACCAGTCACTCTCTGATCTCTTTTAATGCAGCCTGACAAAGTACTATAGTTACACATCTGACTCATGAGCTTAAGATCAGTCAATAAATAAATAAATAAATAAACACAACTTCTTTTTCACTTACTAATCAATTCTCTATATATACAAAGTATCATTTTTTCTTGTGAAAGCAGTACTCATTAAATTTATGAAGCTTACTCCTTTTTTTCCAGCTTCGCTACATACTACTTGAACCAGAATATTTTTCAGGTCCCACTGTATCTCACAATTCCTTTTCTCCCACTCTTGGTCAATAGTTCTTTGAACAGTTACTCTCTTCGATGGTCCATTCTTGGTACTCTGCACTGGTCAGACTCCTTGAGTAAGATCTACAGTAGAAAGTTTTTATTGTGAATACAGTATTAAACAGAAATATTTGTACTCCCATACTTCTTCATCTGCCCCTTCTCTTTGACTCATAAAAAATCTTCATATTCAGGTTTCTAAAGGTGGTGTTGTGTTCTGTATTGGGCCATCATATAGTAGGGATAAATGCTCTGGATTCAATTCATTATGAATGAATCAAATATCATTGAGAGCAAAGTCTTAGTAGCTGACACTGTTAAAAAAAAAAAAAAAAAAAAGGAGAAAAAGGAGTACAGTGATCTTTTTCATAGCTCATTTGAAAATAACCAAATATTATGGTACCTGGGGAAAGCAGATCTATCTGTTTTCCCGCTTTTGAAAATTGTGACAAATAAAATGGTTATATTTGACCAGGTTCTTATCTGAGGATTTCTCTTTTTAGGGTAAGTCCTTTGAAACCTGTGTTGAAAACCAGGCAGCTTGAACAACAACAACAACAAAAAAAAACACAAACAAGCAAACAAACAAAAAAGGCAAAAATGAACTGAATGAAATTAAATATAAAACAAAACAAAACAACCAAACAAAAATAATAACAATAACAACAACAATAAAGCTTTATCTCCCAAACAGTAGGTTAAAAACTCATTAAAAAACAAACAAACAAACAAACGCAGAGACTGCTGTTCTTATACAGTCTTTTGACTCCAACTTAGTTCAGCAGCAGGACCCGTTTTTTGCTTAAATGTGATGCCAATTAACCATGAGAAATACTTATTAGTTAAATACCTGTGATAAATCATTTATATGAATATTTATTCAGTGAAAGATTCCCAGTATATAAATAAGGTCTCCATCTTTGAAGGTAATGTTGTGTGAAGTAATCAAACACAAAGCCTGCTTTAGCCATGTTATGTTATGAACTGTGCTGGGGATAAGTTAGGACTCTGGAAAATTGTGACAATAATTTAGTCTGACTGAACATCTTGTATCAAAATTGATAATTCTTAAGTCCTCAGACTAGATCTGTACTGTCCTTAAAGAGCTAAAAATGCTGCAAAAAATTGCTTTCCATGCTATTTCCATGCTTTCATTTTCTAATTCCAAAGAAGATTTTGTTGTGAAATGAAAATACAGAGAAATAGCACAGGTAAGCAATTCTTGGAAGGATTCAGGTTTGTTTAGTAATTTTCATACTTTTTTTTCTTTTTTAAAATGCTATCTAAGCAGAGGAATAATTCTTTGAAATACAAAGCATCATTTAAAGTATTATAACAAAGTAAAAGTATTATAAAAGTATAAAAAGTATTTAAGACATCATTTTAAATACAGAGTATGTTGCTAACAAAATTAAGCATTCTTTATCAATTAAAAATTTGTGCTTAAATTTATTTATTATTTATGTTTAAATTAAATTTAAAGGCAGGTTTTCAAAACAGTTACACTTTTTTTTTTTAAAAAAAAAAGATTACATTCTTTAATTAACATTGAGACACCTTTCTGGGGGGAAAAACACATTTAAAATTTAATTTGTGTGTGATTACTTCAAACATATCCTTATTAGTATCTATCTAGATGCTTGTGGTCCTTCATGCATTCATGTTTAGTTCCCAATTATTCACAGTTTGTTAATTGGTGTGATATGAGATGAATATTGATTGTGCAGTCTGATGATGATTTCCATACCAAAGGAGCTGCATAGTTACTGTACATACTACACAACAATATATATACATGTATATATAAATGTTAAAGTATTCCCTACAGATCAAGCTTTGAAATTCGTCAAATACCCTCCCTTTTATTTTGTTCTTTATATTTTCCCTGTGTTCTGTACATTGACTCATTGCACAGCTAGTCTTGTAACATGCATGATAAAATAAAATTAAATTATAATAATAAAAAAAAATACTGAGTTCAATTGTCTAATTTGTATAAATTTACAGAAAAATCTCTGGACCCATTAGGTGATTATTGTAGGTGTAGCAGTGATAGCAGTGACTTGGTGTTTCTAAGTAGAGGAGGGCCGATGTGTGGAGTTAGCCAAGAGATTTACATCTAGACTTAAAGATTACTGCTTTCTGTCCAGGAAAAAAAAAAAAAAAGTCTTATGAATTCAGAGCTGTGTCAGATTTTTCCCAAAGTCAAACGTTAATATCCCATTTTGAGCTCACTTGTGCACCTGTACAAAATGTGGCATGGTCATGAGCCAAAGTGATTCAGAGCAGAAGTGAAACACCCCAGAGAAATAAAGAAAAAATAATAATAGTTAAAATAATAATAATAATAAAACACCTTTCACCTTCACTAGTTTCAAAGCTTTTATTTAATTATTTTTATTTTATTTTGTTTTATTTTATTTTCCATGGGGTAGAGCATACTTGAACAAAGGGATGTGTAACAAAGTGATGGATCAAGTGATTCTGGAAGAGATGAGAATATTAACTGTGAGAGATTCTTTCTGAGGAGCCAGAAGGAAACCTCAAACATCTCAAGGGAAATCTGAGAGATTCTCTCAATGTCAGTAACTTGACTTTATGTTCTAAACTGATGCTTAACATATGGATACAACCAGAAAAATGCCCTTATGATGGAACTAAATGGTGAACAGGATGGAGGATCTCAACAAGAGACAATAGATTTAAAGGAGAGCAAGACTTAGCATGACACATCAGATCTGCAAGGTTTTTCATAACTAGAGAGAAAGTGGAGTTTCCAGAGGAAAAAGAATATAACCTTCTGCAGAGAACAATGACCATTGAATGGCTTGGGTTGGAAGGGACCTTAAACATCATCAAGTTCCAACCCCCTGACATGCGCAGCAACACCTTCCACTAGATCCGGTTGGCCAGCCAACCTGGCCTTGAACATTTCCAGGTATGGGGCATCCACAGCCTCTCTGGGCAACCTGTCCCAGTGCCTCACTACCCTCTGAGTGAAGAATTTCCTTCTAACATCAAATATAAATCTCCTCTCTTTTAGTTTAAGACCATTGCCCCCTGTTCTGTTACTATCTGAATGAGCAAAATATTAGTTCTTTAACGTGTTCCACCCTAACATGTGTTCCTCACCCTGCCCACAGTGTGCAGAATGCAATAAAAAACAAAATATACAAACATGCAATGTTTAATGGATTTTTTTTTTGAAATAGTTAAACTTGTCTTAAAAATGTAAAAAAAAAAAAAAAAAAATAGATAGATTGATAGATAGATAGATCAATTTGAAATAATCTTCACTTTTGAAGAGACAGAATAAAATTAAAACCAACTAAAAATTGTGAATTTGGGACATTCTGAATTATTATTATTATTTTTTTTTTGGCATAAGACAGAGAACACTTTTGCACAGTATACTTTTCACTAAAACTTGCAGTTTTAGGACAGTCCAGATAGTCCAAAAATTCAGTTTAGTTTGGCTGACTTCTTTTTTTTCATTCCAAGTAAATTTGAAAAAACAATACATAAAAAAATAAATTATCTGATTTGTTTATGATGTTGAGTTTTTTTTTTTATTTCTTTTAAAGAAAACATGTTAATTAAAACCGTTATTTTTTCCTCAAACAAAGTTTGTTTTAGGTTAGAGAAAATACTCTGTTCTTAATGAAGTGTTTTTTTCAACTTTTAATTTAGCTTTTGTTTGTTTGTTTGTTTATTTCCCAGCCAGAGACAATGGCTCTTTACTCAGGGAAAAGGATAGTAAAATTTCAAGTTCTTCATACAGTTAGCAGAAGTACAAAGCAATAAACTGTTTCTCCAAGGTATTTCTGTATGGCAGGTGTGCTGGCTGTATCTATATAGCCAGTGAAATGAACAAGGGAGGGCACAAGACAGAAGTACCTGTATTTCAGTCATCCTTACCATTAAACTACCAGCATAGTCACTGGCCTAATTCTGACCTGATCCAAATCATATTCTGCACATTGATACCTGGGCTTGGAATTGGGTCTAGCTTAGGCAGGAATAATTTTCATCAGGTAGTTTGCACACATACATCTAGTTGCAGCTAGTAAAAGTTCGGATAAATACATAGAGAGCATTCCCTGGGCCATTTAATTTTCTATTAAAGACATAGCCTCCAAGGCTACATTTGAGATCAGCCGCAGTCTCCATATAGGCACCAAGCATGCAAACCTGGCCCCAGGCACAGCTGAAGGCTGCCTTCCACAGCAGACAGGATCCCACTGGCAAATTTAAAGTGTTTAATGAAGAGGAATGTGTTCAAAAAGTAGGTGGTTAGTGATGTAGTCATATGGAGCCTACACCTACTCTTGCATGCAGAAATCAAGTGGAAGCATCCCATCTCACAAGAGCTTCATTTAAAGACTTTCCAAAACATTTCACTTTGAAAGAAGACCAAGTAAACCCATCTGCAGGATGTTTTTATCTGAGGCAGGTTAGTAACGTGGAGAAAATATAAACAATCAGGCATACAGGAGACAACAAACCTAGAACAAGAACGTGGCTTAAAAGCAAGAAACAAATCCATACCTTGCTATAGCAGCTTGAATAATGTTAAGGGAGGACCTATTCCACTAGAAAATCTAAGGTTAAATTCCACACTCACTGTAGTTAATTGAAAACATCCACTGACTTCAAGAGCAGCTTTGATTCACCCTTCATTTCTTTATGCATTTTGATTTCTCAGGCATTCCTTCTCACCTTTCCCTTTTGCGCCTGCCTCCACTTAATATGTGTTCAGGTATCAAGGCCAGGCTGCTAGCCTTTCACATCTTCCTACCATGTTTCATCTACCAACTGAAGGAGAAAGGGAGTGGGAAATCCTTATTCCAGAAACACTAAGAGCTTCTTACAAAATCCACAGAGCCTCCCTTATAACAGCATATTTCTTATGGGTTTTAGTGCAGAAGTGAATTTATTTTCAGTCCTAACAATCTCTGAGAAGACAAATAGACTTGCCAAGAATATATGCACAAACATACTTAGGCTTGCAAGTCTCAAAACTATCAAGCACATCACATTTTATTTGTTTCACCTGCTTATGGTGTGTAGACACCTGTGACTTATTGGCAGTACATCCTGGTTACAATAGAGAATTTCAGGTATAAGAATAAGCTTCATGCTCCTTCAGCTTCATGCATCTATTTTGGATTTCCTCTTGAACATCTGGCAGCTGTTTGAAATAATTCTCTATGTTTAATGTGTTTAAAATAATAAAACTTAAAGACATATATATCTTTCTTTAGAACCTAAATAAATCTACCTACAGGAAAGCAAATTAAGTGCAAAAATAGCTCTTTTTAAAATAAATAAATAAATAAATAAATAATAATTTCATTTGTGACAGGTGGAATCAGGGATCATCAGTGTGAAAACTGAACAACGGTTGTTATTAAGCAGTAAGAGTTACTAAGCAAAAGAGCTCCAGTAGCAGTTGCTAGGTAGTGCAATAACCAATTCTGGTAGCAGACGCTACCAGGTATTTGAGACATTTATACTCCTCTGTTATCTGTTGCTCAGGCTCCACTCTTTTCCATGACTCAGAGCTGAAAATGTTTGGAGTTTTGTGTTTTGCTTTAGGTATTTGTGTTTTAGGTGATGTCGGGCAGTCATCTGTACCAAAGCCACCTTACCAGAGGACCATTCAGGAACAACTTTCATGAACAGATTTTGAAAGCAGATTTTGGAAGCTTTGTCAAAATGTGCATCAGTGTTGCAAGCATAGACTTTTATTTTTTCTATGAACAAATAAAAAACTTATCCAGATATTTGAATGTCCACTTAAAATAAATAAATAACAATGTTGTAGAGTGATTTTCATTTTTTTTAAATTAATAGAGGCCTTATTTTTTATTTTTTTTTATCGGTCATATTTTCTGTTCCCAGTGAGTTTTAGCATTTAATTTTACAAAATGCAACAAATTAGATTGAGAAAACTGGCAACTGGTGTATGATGATGCAAAGGCAGAGCATCCAAAGCATTTGGTACCTGTAGGAGGTATCAACTCCCATCTCTTCTTCTAGATTTTATAGGGTTTCACACCTGTATCTCCAGCATCTCCAACACAGTGCAACCTGCCCACTATCTTTGAGGTACTGGACATGTGCTTACTGAAAATTTCATTTAATCTAAGTATTTAAACCTTTAATGGATTGAAAACTGGAATCCAACTTGTGGTTCAATGTCCTAATCATTAAACTACAATCTTATATTTCATTATTATATTTCATTATTTAAAGAACTATTAGAACTACTAAAAGTGTTTTATACAATGCGAAAGGGCTTCAATGAGGACAGCAAATATAGCATCATCACAAAAATAAATAAATTAATAAATAAAAAGAAATCCAGATCTGATATTTCAGACAATATTCTGAGTTGCAAGAAATGACAGTATGATAAATTTTAATCTGAATATTGTTTTCCCTCCTCTGGACATTTATTCCAACCACAGACAAATCTATTAGACAAAAAAAAAAAAAAGACTGACCACCTTTACCCAGGACTGACCTCTGAACTTAGTTCAAACTGATATGTCCCAGCCAAAGAGACAGGGAAAGTTCAGCCTGAATTTGGAAAGAGGGTTTGTGAAAAGCAGCTGCATTTTTCATCCAGCTATATTCATTAGCTCTTCTTCCAGGATAACAGCACAAAAATCCTAAGACATCTTTCTGTAGCAACGCAAAGGACTGTATTGAGACATGATTGGATCTATACATTGCTCAGATCCATACATTGGTGATCATTAGCAAAACAGGTTAGAAGGCATGTAATCGCTTAAATAAGTGGCAGAAGGCTAGGAATCTTGGCCTGTAATTGTAATTACAGAGCCTGTCAATAACCATTGATTTCCATAGATGGATCACTTGAAAGTATTCAAAAAGCTGGGAATAAAATGGAGGAATGCTAGAGAGCCTGTAGCAACCAAAAGGAGTGAATAGCTTTTTTTCCATATCTTCCTGCTTTCTTGTACTTACACAGTGGAAAAAGTGTAATAGCTTCTTCAAAAGCATCTTTTGCATCTTTGGGAGAATACACTATTCCTCCTATTCTCCCGTGTGTGTGATGATTTTTGTGCATTACACTGAACTTTGACTTTAAAACGCCTGACTAAATTCTCTAACATTAAATGATTACTAATCTCCAACTTTTCTGTTCTCATCAGTCCTTCTGCCCCCTCTTGACTGACAGTTTTCTATTATCTAATATTTCTTCATATTATCATCTTTTAAATTATCTTGTTATAAACTAAAAATTTACTCATGCAAAATTGCTGTGCCTTCTCAAACTTTGTGTCTGAACTTGTCAATAGGAGGGTATTTAAATACTGAATCCAGAAGCTTTTATGTGGATTCTTGGATTTTGCCGCAAGATTAAGTTAAGTGGCACTGGAAATATCAAACAAAGCTGACCTGTAGTTAAGAAGAGAAAGAAATATAAACTCATTGTGAAAGTCACTTGGCAGGTAGATTCAAAAAGTAGACTGGAGAAAAAAAAATTATAATTAGTGCCAGTAAATAGCAAGCTCTTTTCTGTGCAAGAATTGATAGAGATCCAGACAAACAGCTGGAAACCAAAACTGCGTGTCATAGACAATTGCTGCTATGTAGATCACACTGCTCTTCCATCATCTTATTTCTAAATATTTTCTTAATTCCTTTAACAATCGCCACTTCCCCCATGTTATTATTTCTAGGCAAGGGTATAACTTGTGTTCCACCCACTTGGTGCTACTGAAACATGACAACATGGCTGAATTTCAGACAGAACTAACCAGGAGGAAATTATCTTCCCACAGAAGCTTTTCTCTGTTGACACAGGGCTGCTGTGAGCTGCTCTGCTCTCCTGCAGTACAAGGAGTTTGGAGGGCAGGATGAAGAGGCAGATGGTACAACAGAGTCTGCCAGCACTATATGGCTTCTCTTCTCAGTGGATGAATTAAAGTAGACCTAGGACTGTAGTAATTTCTGCTAGATGAAGTTTTAGGGAGAGTTAATAATGTGGTCATACGGCTCAGACATTGTAGCTTGTCCCTGTCCCATCCCTTCCTGAGGACTAACGACCAGTGTAAGTAAAGTTGTGCATCTACAGTCAAGAACTCAGAAACTGCCTCATCCTGAGAAATCAATGGAATCCCTCTCTCAGACAGTTCAACGATGTGTTCTGAGCTGGGCTTAGAGACCTTTCAAGATTCTCGTCTCCTGTATTTATCACATGTTCCACGTTCCTCTACTTTGAAGAAGTTTCTGCTAGCAAGTCAGGGCTAGAGGAAGAAAAGAAGAGCAAATGCTGAAATTTCAGTCCTTGCTATCAAGCAGCATCCAGCACAAAAATTTTATTCTTCAGATTTACAGAAAAAACATGAAGTTGTCTGATCTTCCTTACTTATCTGGGGCAAAATGGAAATTACCACTATATATTGACTGTAGAACCACATTAAAAATCTGGAAAAGATCTTGGCAGCACAATTGCTAGAGGTGGAGATAAGACAAAATTAAATGTGAGCAAAAGGCAAGTATGGACATTCCTTTATTTCAATAATTTCAGTGAGATAAACATCTAGGATAAACAGGAGGTTAAACAAGATGGAAATAGCCAAGAAAATATCAAGACCCTCCCACTGCTTGCAGAGATGAGAAGGAATTATTCCAGGGTGTCAGGAGGTCTGAAATTCTGGCCCTTTGTGGGCAAGTTCTTTGGAACAGAAAAGTTGTCATCTTTAAGATTTGTGAAGTCCTCTGCCATAACAGGCATGCAGAAAGCAGTAGAAAACAACAATCTGCAGAACATGGTACCCATATCTGAGAACATGACAACCAGAGAAAATTAAATGTATGCATACAAATAAAAAACAATTAAATGAAGTGAATTCACTTTGAAACCTTTAAAAACTCTCTTGCAAATTCCTGTAGGCATGGATACTACATAGTCATGGATTTTTCTGTAGAATTCTGCAGATTTTGCAACCACTTTAGGATGATGCAAGGAGCAGGTGTTTTCTAGCTGTCAGCAATGCAGTGTAGTTAACCAAAAGTGTAGCTTTTTTCTCAGTATCTTTAATATTTTTCATTCACTTTATCATTTTACCTTAACTTTTATTAAACTCATCATGGGCTTACAGTTACCAGCCTCATGGACTCGGAGAAGTGGTTGTTAAGTAAAGCAAGCTTGTCCTTTGAGAGATTCTCTCACAGTTAGATAAAAATTCTAATAATAATAACAGTGATATGGGGAGGGGAGGAAAACAATAATTTGGGCAATAGAATATCATGTTCATTATGTTAATTCACTCCAAAGCATTTATACAGTGTTACTTGGCACTAGAAAATTAAATTCAACCAGTCCCATTCATGTAAGGAATATGCTAACATCATGCGAACAGTTCTGGGTTTCATTTAGGGCACGCAGGAAAACAGGGGAGTGGTTTAATCCTTTAACACATAATACCTACATTCAAAAACTTGCATGTTGCTAGTGAAAATAAGTTGTTGGTTTTTTTTTTTTCCATCATGCAGCCCCATTTGGTTATTCACTTACTGTACAAACTGCTGGCAATTATTATTTGATGTGGTTAGCTACTTTCAGTAAAGAGAGGTCTGGGGCTAGAAATGAAGATGAGGATGAAGTTAAAACATGTTAAAACTGAAGTGATTTGACAGAGATGTGTCAAAACATTTTGGTGTTGTGATTTGCCCTCTGACTCTTGGATGTTTTGCGTATCGCTTATCTGACCTTCCCTGGTGGAGATTCTGCTCTGTCAGTAATCACCAGCATCCAAGACCACTGGACAATTTCTGGATAACTCTCTCATTCTTTTTTTTTTTTTTTTTTCCTTTTTTTTATTCTTTTTTTCTTTTTTCCTTTTTTCTTTTTTCTTTTTCTTTTTTTCCTTTTTTTTTTTTTTTTTTTTTTTTTTATGGGACTATCTCAGAAGACATCAGGAAATGAGTGTTCATTGTTGTTTTTTTTTAACTTCTTGGAAACATCCAGATTTATCCTCTTTATAGGTACTGACATACAGTCTAAAGGCTCAACAGTACAAAGGTGTAAGCCATCCATCGGAGTAAAAAGATTCTCCTCAAAGTGGTGGGTTTGCAAAGAAGGGTTGCAACAGATACGCAAGGTAAATGTGGGAGTTACTTGAGGGTCCTCTGGTATGAAGAAATTCCATTAAAAGTTGAGTATTCCCAGTCAGTGAGAGGGAACAGTTTACTCCAGGGCTGACCTCACCTCCTTCTCTTATGATCTTACAGCATTTTGGGCCTTGAAGTTCTGGTTGTTCAGAGGGGCAGGGTATGGTGGAGGTAGTGAATAACTAAATCTCACTCTTACATGGTGCTGGATCCCATTCCACACTGCTACACTAGTGTTTTCAACGTGGGGGCTTGGAAGAGAATGTATGACTACTAGCCCTGCCCCATGATCCTTTTCAGGCAGATGCACCTTACTGGAGAAACAAGTTCTGGATATTTAATCTAAATTCTAGGCAGGCGGAAGGAAGGCAGGAAGGCAGGAAGGCAGGAAAGCAGGAAGGAAGGAAGGAGGGAAGGAAGGAAGGAAAAAGGAAGGAAGGAGAGAAAATAGGTGTCTTTTCTCCATCTCCCTGTTTCCTTCTATCTGTTTCCAAGCAGGAACTGGGCAGAATCCTAATTCCATTGAAATCAGCATAAATCAGTTGTGTTGCCATTGACTGCAATAAAAAAAAGTCAGATAATACATATATATAATGAGTAATACAGATAATCTTTTTTAAAATTAATCTCAGATAATCTCAGTAGCTTGCAATTCAGACTATAAAGTATTGACTTGATCATGGAGTTGAGTAGCTGCATGGACTTTTGGTTTGCTCTGAGCTCCATTGCACCTGAGCTGGCTAATTGAAAGCAAAGCCAAGCTTATCTATGAGTGTTACGATTGCTTCTGTTCCTTGCATCACAACATCTTTCACAGGGGAAAACCACTCAGCTGAGTACAGGGAGCTGCACACTGAGGGAAGACAAATTCTTAATGAAGATCTCCATGGATGCACTTGTAGGGTTTCATGGCCAGAGGTGCCATGCACACTGCCAGGTACAGCCTCTGCCCCAAAGTAGCTGTTCGCCATTAGTAAAATTCAACCAACCTTGGTGAGGAAAATGGCAATGTAGGATGCAAAGGCACAAAAACTGCAAAATGTGAAAAAGGCATTTCTGAAATGAACTTCTCTGCTGAAACTTTGGTGAAATTTTCAAAACTTTGAAGTGTAATTGTGAACAAACCTCAATTCTTATTTTCTTTATAAATTATCCTATATTATTGCACATATCCTATGGGTGCGACAGCATGCGTGCAAGTGTGTGTGGACTCATATATATTTAACAGTCATGCACTTAAGCAATTATTGCCTGCACAATTTCAGTTATATTTCCCCACTTACAGTCTTCCATTACAAAAAATAAAATAATAATAATAAAAAAAAATCTTTTCTAGAACCCTAAGAAATAAATGTTGGGGTATCTGATCTGTTTAATGCCATTTCAATCCTTGAACATTTTTTTTCTAAGTAGGACATTGCCACTGAAGTTATTTTCAGAACATCATATGGATTTTTCATTGAAACATCTGTGTTAACTTTTATCATCCTTGCTCTGCTTTGTAATTTTGGAAACAGATATAAAGAATGAGCAACCCAGAGCACAGTAATATAGTGGGAAGCATCCTTCATAAGTCAATTGAGGAATTTAATAATCTCTTTAGAAATAAGCTCTGCAGCTATGAGAAAAATGTGTGGGTTAAAGGCCTTCCAATTAAGAAAGGTTTCTCTGTGGATTTATAGGCTGGTGGTTAGCTCTTCCTGTTCGTGTTTCCATGGCAACTGTCAGGTAGATTTTCTGCTACTTGCTAGGAAGTTGGAAATGTTGAGTCTGGTTGAGCCTTTCAATTCACTGAAGCTTAAATGAAATTCTTTGCAAGGAACTGGCATTTAGCCTGGGTCATTTATTCATATCTAGAAGAGAAATCAATTATAGTAATCAAATGTGCAAATTTTTTTTTTATTGGAATTATTTTGGGTACACATTTTTTTTATTATTATTGTGCCACAATCTATTTTTAATGCCAGGGTAGGAAAGGTTTGAAATGCTGCAGCTGGCCTCTTTGCTACCGATGGCTTATGGCTTTAATTACAGCCCAAGACACACACAGGCACGTCTCTTTCTGGTCTGCTTTTACAAGCTATAATCACTCCCGGTGATATTCATGATACCAGCTCGAATTCTGTAGACTCATTAAAGTTGAGACACCTGTACTGCAGGAAACATAGCTTACCACCTTTTCTCCTTTCAATTTTCTTGTCTTGTTGATTTGTTTGAATTAGGCTCTAGGAAAGTAAATAATTTGTATGCTGTTATTCAAACTTTCTGAGTACATTGCGTTTTAATTCCACATCAGAATCTCTATGTGTTTGCGCATTTCTTTGTGCTCCTTATACTTCCCATCCCACACTGACTACTGTTTGACAGCTCTATGCAAGCTTCATTCTTTTAATTCTCTAACATCAGATACGTAGGCGTACATGGTGTGTACCTATACTTTCAGCCCTTCTGTAAATGCGTACTCTGTACCACCCAACAAGCTGAGTCCTGCGGGCTTCATGTGAATAATACCATGCAGACTTCATTGACTTTTCTTGCAAGAATAAGGTAGCATATCTTGGCCCAAAGATCACAGATAATCTAAACAGAGGCAGTAGGGTCTTCTGGATAGAGCAGTATTTAAGAGCTTGGAAAACCTGGGGACTGACTTCCTTGCTCTGTCCTCAGCTTCCAGGGAAAAGGAAGATTCATTTAGTGGCAGATCTTAAACTGCCACAGCTCTGCTGAAGTCCTTTCATACCGGAGTTAATGGAGCTGTGACAATTTATGCCAGCTAAGAATCTGCTCCATTACCCGAGCCTCACTCCAGCTGTATAATAGAAATAATAGCACTGCCCTTCCTCAGAGAGGTGTCGTGAGGATAAACAGTTAGACGGGAAAGTGTTATGATACTATGATAACGAAGACCAGAAAAATACCTGCGATAGACAGAAATCAGCATAACTGATCTGACATTTACTTTTATTCTTTCAGTCCTTCTGCCACATAGAGACAGTAATAGCTTGACAAGGGAAAAGAGATGCCCAGCCCCCATCTCTCCTCTTTCTTTGCTTTGCTTGCTTGCTTTCATTCTTTCTTTCTTAGGATTTTCACTAACTTTCCTTAAAAGCTTTTAAAAATGAATTGACAAGTATTTTATTTCATTTTCACCCTCACCTTTCCACAGCATATTTAATTTTTACCTCCTGAGCTATTCTGCTTATCTTCATTTTTGCAGATTAAATCCAAGTCCAAAAGCTGCACACACAGAAATCCAAACAGACTTAGTTAACTCTAAACACAAAATTAGTTCATTTGGCATTGATAAAACAGCCAGAATCTTAGTGCTGTAAATTCCAGCAGCCATTTCCAGAGAAAATCATTTTCTCAGACAAAGAGAACAGATGTGGGTCCATGGAGGCATAGCACTTGTGCTAGGATACCCTGTGTAAGATATTAAACTTATAGTTGGACGGTAGATTTTGTATGTGACTAGGAATGGTGTAGGAAGGGCAACATGAGCGTCTGATTTTCATGACTGATCATTTTTCCCAAGCAGATTTGGCCCTCCAGACTAATCTCCTAGGTTTTATGTTGCTGTATGATCTAAAGTGCCTCAAAGAGTAATTCTTTCTAAAATTTCAGTGTGTATCCCTCCTTTTTCTTTGGGTCTGCCAAAGAGCTGACATGAGCCTTTTTATGTGTTCTCAGAGAAGTTTATGTCACCCTGAACACCAGTGTGAGTTTATGGGTTGGTATTATCAGAAATACACCAAGGAGGTGAGTGACTGGATGATCTAGTGGATACATGGGTGGAAGGAACAGCTTCTATCATACACACTGCAGAGACTTACAAATGAATGTCTGGTTCTTACAGTCAGCAGAACACTTGGATAAACCACTCTGGCCTTCTACACTGGTTATGGATATATACTTCACCAGGACACAAAGCTGAGCCTAATGCCTAAAGCAGATTATAAACCACATCCATCCTAAAGAGACTAAATTGTTTTGCACCACAAGAATATAAGAGGAAACCAAAGTACTGCCAGTACCACCAGGACATATTGACAGTTCTGCTGTGAAGTCTGTATTGACTGTCCTTGTTTTCTGGTTTTTGATATTAGTTTTAACCAGGTAAGGGAGGAACAGCTTTGCCTGTTTAGAATCTGGGCTCTCAAGGTTCTGACCTCACTACTCTCCTGCAACAAACACACCTGGAACTGGCAGAATTGTTTGGAATTGGCCTTTGTAGAAGACAGCTTATGTGACCATAATTTTGGACAGATTTGAAAATGCCCCCTCGTTGTCACTTGACCATTAACAATACTAAGCAAATAAAAGACAGGGTCTCTCCATTACGGTCTGGTAGATTTCAATACACTGCAGATTACAATTCCAAGAATTAGGTTGCAACTACAATTTCCTCTGCATTTTTTTCCCTGTGGCTATTCAAGCACTGGGTTAAGGCACACAATAAAAGAAGCCAAGTGCCTACTTAACCTCAGACTAGCACAGCACATGGGCAAGAAGCTGGGGAATAGCTCTATTTCACTGCTCACTAAGTAGTGCAGCTGACCCAAGAAGTGATGAGTTGGCAAGTTAAGGGTGGTATTGCTGTGCTGGAAACTTCATTTCACCTTGCTGTGTTTCAAATAAAGAAGGAAACAGGGAGAACAGAGACTGAAAAGTATAATGTGTCTGGGGTTATAGTTATGCCTTTGCTAACAACTATGTATAAAGTACTTTTTTAATAATTTCTATAAAAACATGCAGAATATCTGACCCTAAAGCAATGTTGTGTATAATCTGCAAGTGTCAAAGTGGTAAAGGGTTGGACAGCACCAATGCTTGTTATATAAAATCTGACGCAGTACATTCCTTCACTGCTCTATATAGCCACAACTGTTTTAAATGTAAAGGCTGCTGTTGCAAGTGACCTTATATACTTTCAAACATTAGAGTAGAGTATGTTAGCAAGTGTGTTTTAGAAAGGTTAAAAAAGATGTCTTTTTTTTTTTTTTTTCCCAGAAGACATTAGTTGGATACAAGTGGAGTATTTGAGTATTTCAGAGACATTACAGGAAATTATTACAGGAAATCATGGTGATCACTTCAGATTCAGTAAATAAATTGTTCTTCCTGGCACTAAAGAACTGTGGCAACTAATTAAAGACTATACTTCTCCATCATAACCCCAAGACAGAATTGTACTTCCATTTATACTTGAACTCAAAGTCCCTCTCTTTCCCAGCAAACAAAACAACAGAATGAAGAAATAAAAAAAAAAAAAAAGCTTTCATTTAGGTTCATTGCTTGAACTTCTTTGAGGAATGAGTAGTGCCAGCCAAAGACAAGATCTATTTGACTAAGAGAGGTGAGAACAACCCAGCCAAATATCTTGCCAAACTGCTGGGGAGGGTTTTAAGCTGGGTATGGAAGCAGACAGTGATAGCAACTTTAATTTGGGCTAACATGGACATGGGGGAGGATTCTTTCTAGAATAATTACTTTTACAAGAATTACTTTTCAATTCTCCTATTTAGACTAGTGTTAGTCTAGAATAACTTCATGGAGACCAATGCAGCGATCCAAATTTACATTGCTTTTATCGTTGTGTGGTTCAAGAGCTTTATTGAATGAAGACTTAGAAAGATGGTTGTGGGGTAGATAAATATTTAGATACACTGTATATTTTCTATGTAGATATAGCCACCTTTCCAGCCCAGAGAACATCTTTTGATCTCTTTTTTTTTTTTAACCTCATTTAAAAGCTGTATCGACACTGAAGTGCTATGTTTTCTTACTTCTGTATACGGGATCTACATGCTTCCTTTCCAACTCTCCTGCTTCACATCAGCAGAAATGGCCCCATGTCATGTAATACCCTCTCTGAGGGAGAACAAAAAGGTACAGCTCAGCCAAGTCACACAGATGACTGTTGCTTATCTTATACCCTTAGAAATATTAGCAAGCACACATCATCAGGAAGATCTTTACACTGCATAATCTAAACCTGAGAGATTTTATTTATTTATTTTATGAGTGTTTCAGCCAGTACTGATCGTTCTTATTATTAAAAAAAAAAAAAAAAAAAAAAAAAAGAGAGAGAGAGAGAGAGAGAGCTAGTCTTAATTGTTGCTATGGTAACTAACACATCTGCCAGGATATGTTGCAGTGGGAAAAGAGTGTGAATTCTGTGAACATTTCCTGTTGTCATTCCATGGAAAGACTTAGAGCAGGGCTCCTCAGTGGCAACTTTACAAACTCAACTAGAAGGCACTGTGAAATTGAAAGACAAGCAGTGTGAAATGAACGGAAAGGAGCACTCTTGTTTAAGTAAACAAGAAAAAAAAAAAAAAAAAAAAAAAAAGAGTAAAGAGCATGATTGGCCAGTAGAACTCATTGCATTGTTGGGAAAAAAAAAAAAAAAAAAAAAGAATTTATAGAGTTTAAAATCCTGTCAGGCATTTTATATAGATGGTAACATCCGCACTTGGTAAGAATTCAAATACCTATGTTTTCAACAGACTCCACAGAATTACCCTTTTTTGTTCAAGCCAACTCATTATTATGGAAGGAAGGAAGGAGGAATGGAAGGAAGGAAGGAAGGGAGCAAAGGAAAGAGTTACGATTCTTTTGAGTTCCCATCATCCAAACGTGGCCTTACACAGAATGAGTGAGGAATGCTTGTTTGGATGTATGCCTATTCCATGTTCTACAAAATAAAAATAAACAGAATATTTCTCAACCTTTATCTCTCATTGTCAGCAAGGTGACCTGAACCTTCCCTTTCAAACCCTGCCCGCTTAGCCACATTTTTATGCTTCATTCTGAAAGAATTTGATGCACCGCTCATCTATTTATAGCTCAAACAATTCAGCTTCAAGGCAGGTGGTTTCATTGAAAGATAAACAAACTTCTAACAAAACCCTACTGATTCGTAAATGACCAACTCTGCTGACACTGCAGGCTGCAGGGGACTTAAACTACCCTGGGAAGTTAGCCATTTACTGTACTACAGAGGAAGAGCCCCTGTTGTTTCTTTGGCCAGGGAACAGCTGCTGCTTTTTTCTTTTTTCTTTTTTCTTTTTTTTTCTGACAAAAAAAAATAAATCAATTTCTGTATTGTTTTGTAAAATGATTAAAGTTTAAGATTTTATTGCTTTTTTAATGTAGTATATAAAACACCATAACTTCCACTGAATCCTTTGTCTAACATACTTATCGATTTCAAATTGTTTTTTGGGGGAGATTTTTAGCATCTTTTCTCCTTTTAAAATATACTTCTGAATCTAATGGCTTATTCCCTCATGTTCAGGACTTTTGACCTTTAGCACTGGGATTCCTTGTCTTTATCTTGTTCTTGTTGAAGCCTCTTTCTCCTTGAATTAAATCAAGTTTCTATCCCATTGGCTTTTTTTCTATACCAAAGAGTTGGTAAGACGTACGTTTTGTGAATCTGCTTTTAAACTCAGTGGGCTTCTGGCTGACAAATAGACCTGTTTGTGTAATATTTCAAAGGTAAAATAAGCATTTTTCAAAAACTACAGTTGCATTTTTTTCAGTCTTCTTTTATGGAAGTGACCTAATATTGATTAGGTAGTGTGAGTGTAGCCCCTTAGAGAAACTAAAGAGGAGAGGAGATGACTACACACATATTCAAAATTTCTAAGCATCAAGGATACTTTCAGTGCACATGTGGGCAATATCTTGACTTTTCCTCACTCCCAGAGTGTATTCATTTCCTTTATTAGATTCACACAAATTGATCACACTTTTTTTTGAACTGGAGATATGATTGATTCTTCCAGCAAAGACATTTTGCACCAGATCTTTGTATTTGAGTCTCCTTCATTGTAGGGATGACTCAAGTCAAGAATTATCAAGAGAAAGACATCTTTTCTGCAGTCTTTAAAGGAGAAAAATAAAATAAAATAAAAATTAAATAAATAAAAATATAAATAAATAAAGTTCCAGAAAAGCAAAGGTCAGCAATTTTCAGGGCAGATGGTTACAGAAATATTCTCTAGTTGCCAGTGAGCTCAACAAGATTAGCTACACAAACGTCTCCTCCTCCCACACTATATCCACATGGAAAGTCATTTGGTCCTGGGAGAAACACCTGACCTTTTTCACACAGGCATATGGACCAAGATTTCAAACTTTTCCACCTCCAGAACCTTCTTAGTCTGCATGTCCTCTGGGAAAAGAGTAGAAGATCTGTGGCCTTAAGAATTTTTATTGACTTGTTTGTGAGGGGTTATGTTTTCTCAGTTCTGAATGCCTGAAATAATGAAACAACAATAATGAAACATGGTGTATCAGAGAGGTGTTTCTGTAAATGACCCAAGAAGTATGTGTTGCATTGACTTGAATGTGGCATGAGAGAAGTAAGAGAAGTACAAATCTGATAAAGTAGCAGGCTCCCCAGAGAGGGGAGCCAAATAAGGTGTGATTTCATCTATGTTTCCTTTAGGGCACAGTCGTTGGAGACACCTGATACTATATTCAGGTGTAAGCCATGAGACGTGGTTAGTTCCCTCCAAAGGAGAAACCCAGATGTATGGATGTAGAATGACTTTGGGACCAAGACGAGAAAGCAACATAGGTATGACTTTGCTCTACCAACTTTTGTATACTTTTTTTTTTCTTTGATCTCCTTTCAAAGGACTTTGCAAGAAAAACTCTGGGAAACCAAAGGTGAAGAGAAAGCTTGGCCCAAACGTAATATTTTTGGTGGATTTTTGGTGTACTGCTTTTTAATGAAGACACATCTAAGGAAAAAGTGCAACTTTTACAACTTCTTTGACTGTGTAGGAGAACTGCTGACATCCATTTCTGGATAATGGATAATATTTACCGTATTATACTTGATTCCATGTAACAGAACTCATTAAAAAAGAAAAGGAACTGGTAAAAGTACTTTTCCTCTCTTTTCTTTTCCATTTTTTCAAAAATTCTGAGATTTATTAAAAGTAGTTTTATTAAAAATTGTGTTTTATTAAAAGTAGCTAACACGTCAGATTTTTAAATGATAAATTGTTATTTAATTCAAAAGAAATTATTTCATTTTAACTTATCTTCCTTGATAAGGGAATAAAAATAAAAATAAATTTTAAAAAGATATAAGAAAAAAAAAGTTAAACCTTTTAAAAGTTAACTTTTAAAAGTTTAACCTTTAGGTTAAAAAAGTTAACCTAAAAAAAGGTTAACCTTTTAACCAAGGATCTGTTGGATAATACTTTTGTTTACACCTACTTAAAATTTGGCTACATCTTTTCCAAAAGATCATTTCAAATTACATCAGCTGTTTTATCTTCAGTGCCTTTTAAACTATATGATTATTTTAAAAATGAGGAAAAAACAAAAACAAACAAAACAAAACAAACAAACAAGAAACAGAGAAACAGAACAGATTGAAAAGAGGAAATTATCTTTAAATTTCTGGGTGTCATATTTAATGTCCCACTCTGTGCATAGCAGTACCAGAGAAGCTAGCAAAGGCAAAGAGATTAGATTATCCAGTCCTTCTTTCTTGAAATGCAGAATTCCATTTGCTTTGTTGTCAAATTAAAAGGAAAATGAAATGGAGGTATATGTAAAAAATAAGCTAAGTGATTTGGGCTTTGGAATACAAGTTGCTTTACTATTTTATATTTCATATCTCTAAAGGAAGATTTTCTGAAAATACGAATGGGAGTTGGGTGCCTGAGTCAATGGAGATCAGACACCTGATTCCCATTTGTGTCTTTGAAAAATTTCCTTTTATAAATCATTGTGGAATTCCTATACTGTGATAGAAAGTAAAAAGGGAGAGCGGACTTGGAAGTAATGCTTGAACTTCTCCAAGGACTACAAGGATATGATACCCTTTTTATTTCCTTGTCTTTGAAAGTAATATTTTTGGTTAAGTCACTGTATTTAAATATAGCTATTCTTTTGCAAAGAATTACAGTTTGCAAATTATGATAACCAGCTTTCCTGCTGCTGGCTATTTAAAATACTGCTGTATGATCTTTTCAAAAAAAAAAGTACTATTGTTTGCACCCATCTTTTACTAATAGTCTGAACTACTGAATCTCTGAAAAACACGGGGAGATGAAAGTGTTCTGTAGCTCATTGGGCAACAGATTGCTGTAATTATTACAACACTTCTAAGTTACTTTTGTTGCTTTTTTTTTTTTTTTTTTTTTTTTCCTATTTGGAGTCTTTCTGACCAGCTATTACACTACCCTAACAAGAAAGTACAGAAAATCAATGACCTGAAAAGTTCAACATACTGTAATATAACTTAACTTGGAAATATTGTACAATGTGGTATTACTAGCGCTCTAATCCTGCCCAAATTTTTATTTGTTGCAACAATCTTTCTTAATGCTTCATAGACCTGATAAAGTGTAACTCTTCCTTCAAAGTAAAATAATTTCTATAGGGCAACTAACATGGAGATATATTATTTCCCATCACTATTTTTTTCCATCACACTGAAACCCAAGAGAAACTCCATTCTGTCTCATTTGTAAGAGGGTTTTGAAGGTTTGTTTGTATTCTCCCCAATTTTGTATCTTCCAATTTTGTATTGAAAAAGATAAAATTTTCAAGGTCTTAAAACCAGACTGGAATTCACTCAGAAACAGCCAATTGTTTAGGGGAATGAAAGATATTATGATGGAATATGAAATTCAGTTTAAGACAGATGAAATATTTCTGAATTCATTAAGAATTGACAAGTATATAAAATAATACCTAATGGATATACTACTTTTTATACCAACTGGCTTGGACAACTGGCATGTTATAGTTTTTTAAAAGATACTCAATGAAATACGAATTACTAAGACATTCTTTATAGATCCTGAAATAAAAGAAAAACCGCTAACATCTGAAAAAAGTACTAATGTGAATATATTCAGAAAGGACATGCAGAATCATGTGGTAAGCTTCAGGGTTGTCAAAGTGACATGAAGATATGGAAAATATGTAAAAAAGAAAGAGGAATTAACTTGATGGAAATTCAAAGAATTAAATATCAGCCAGTACTAATTTATGCAAAAGAATATCTTTTACAAATTTGAATGTCATCTTTGATGAGATTATGCATTTGGTAAGGATAATTGAGATGAAACATATTACTTTGAGGATGCAAATTAGGTATTACAATGCCTGAAATGACCTCACATGGTGATTTACAACACCTGCCTAATATAACACTGCAGATGGGTTTAGGTGGTGTGTAAATACTTGGTCCAAGAGAGCTGTATAAGAGCTGTATAAATTGCTACCAAAGGGTACAGGAAGACGGGATCTCTAAGTCAGTCTGACAGGTGTTTTTTTTTGTTTCTGAAAGACCCTTGTTTCCCTCTCTTTTCTTTCCTACCTTTTTCTGTTTCAAGTCATTCCCTTCTGCTGCTTGTGGTTCTTATCTGACCCCTGGTGAGCTAACTCAGCTTGTAAACTCTATTTGAATTTATTCATTATTTTACTGGGCTAATTTTCTTCTTATTTAATGAGTGGAATTGGCTCATCAAGAACTCAGACAAATGTCAGAACCTGCATATGGAACACAGTTGGAGCATGTGGACAGGAGCCAGCTAGGGGAGATAGAAAGATAGGAAAGTCAGAATGCCTTTTGGCAAGAGAGAGCTGCTGAGTCAGCCCTGGCCAACCCATGTAGCTGTACTCTGCATCTACTTCTCCCTAACACCCTCAGTAGTCTGATGCCTCCATTTGGAACACAAAGTTCACTTGATGCATGATATGAAGCATCTCCAAAGAAGCCCCATCACCAGTTCAGTTCTGAGCTTCTACCTACTCTCCATCATGAGTAAGAAAATGAGAAGGAAGTCTAAAATCTACCCTGGAAATCTTGCTAAGAGATCAGTCTTAGATGATGAAAATATTATTTAGTCACTAGGATCATACCTATAAAACAAGACGAAGGAAGATCTTGTTGATTACATTTATTATTTTAGAAAATAACAGGATGAAACATGGCTCTGTGTTTAAAATAAAATTAAAAAAAAAAAAAATGAATTAGTAACTGTATCCCAGAAGAAAGAAATGGAAGTGTTAGTTTGTTTGGTCTTGAAAAGCAGGCTGAGTGACTGTCTTTCTCTCATGTGCCTGAACTCTGACCAAGTCCATACTGGGTATTCAAATGGGCATATAAATGAAAAGTACGTTTTTCTGCAATCAAAGAATAGCTTCCAAGAAAATCAATAAAACACTGAAGATCAAACTGGACATCAGAAAAAAAACTACTTACTGGCAATGTTTTGCTCTATGAAAGTATTTCTAGTAGGATTCTGTAGGAATCTATATTAGGACTGAGACAATTCAGTGTTTCCATAGTGATGTAGAAGTAAACATGATATAGCTGCCAAAAAATGTGTAATTATTGGCAGAATGATAGATAATGATAGTGACAAGGAAATCCTGAAGAACAATATGACAAGCAGGGTCCATTCAAAGAAAAACGCCTACAGATATTTGCATCTATCTATCTAGATGCATACATGAAAGTAAGGAACATTACAGAATTAGGGATTGCATCCTGATAAACCACTAACCTTAAAATTATATAGTGTTGCATTGTAATAAGAACCAAATATAAAGTCCTAGTAGGTTTTTGGTGAGGAAGGACATTTGTAACTTGGAGGAGCAGCAAGTGATTGATGCTAAACATTTACATGACATTAGGGAGCCACATAGTCTTGCTTGGCCTTGTTTTTATTTTTTTTATTAAAAAAGAAAATGGACACAATGTAGTCAAAACTACAACAATTATTTAAACGCTATAAAAACAGATTTATTTTCCAATTTAAAGATCTTTAAGTGTGTCTTTTCTGTAAGTCCACGCATACACACATCCAGCAGAAGTTTGCTTGCCATGAGAAAAAGGTTGTGACTGCAGGACACAACTCCTTGAACAGTGGGAAATCTACTCTTACCAAGAAAATATTACTTTGTTTCCAACTGAAGGTAATTTCCTCCAGAGGTGAGATAGTTTTTTTTTTCATAGGACATCTTCCCAGGTTAATTTGTGCATGGCTATCCTATCTATTAACTCCATGCTCTTCCTTGGAGCAACTCCACATGCACAGCCACAGCCTGAAGGCAGGTTGAGAGGTGACTTGATAAGTACCTTCAGGAGCAGGAAATTGGAGGTTGTAAATGACTCTTTAATCTAGCAGAGAAAGCTGCAAAGCGAAGCCAAACTAAGCCAAATCCAAACTGTAAGGTAGGTATCTGCTACCTACCTCTTGATGTCTTCATGTCAAATATAGATGCCTTTGTGGTATTCAAACAACGGAAATTTCTTCCAATTCAGGCAAAGTTAAATGGCTTCTAATATACATGTACATGTCAGAGTACCTGAGCTGAGGGTTTTATCTGCTTTCATCTTCAAGACTGTCTGAGTAAAAGAACAACATTAAGGGGTTATGACATGGCTAATATATATATATACACATATATATATTTGTAATTTATTTACCTTATGCATTTGTAATATATATATATTACACATATATGATGCAACGATATACATGTATATATTAGTATAAATTATTCCAGAGCTGATTAAATATTAATCTTAAGTTCAGTTGTTTCTGATTTTGGTTTTTGCTTTACGTAATGGTCCAATTTGTGGGATTTCATGTTTCCCCAGAGAAGCTAATGAAGGTATGGGGATCACAACATTTTGCAGGACTAAATATGTTTTCCTTCTCTTTGTAATGCATGTGGTACATGAGTAAATGCCAACTTCAGTCATTTTTCCAATAAAAACAAAGTATTAACACCTGTTCTCATAAAAGCAGTAACAAAACTAGTATTTGCATCCTCTGAGATTATAATCCAATTTAAGAACAGAGAAAATATTTTAAAAAGAATCCAGATGTGTGGCTAGTCACATAATTCATATGAGAATTCCCCAAAACATTTTTTTTGCAAAAAAGGGTGAACGAAGAGTCAATAAAAAATTAGAGAACAGCAAATATATACTCATTCAAACATTTATGCTTGACACTTTCAGGATTCATAAGCATTTTGATAAAACATCTGGCTCACTAAATACTCAAATAACATGACCCCTCAAGAAGCAGTGGGTTGATTAACTGTGTTTATTTATGAAAATGTTCTTGACTAAGGTTGTTGTTTTGTGCGCGTGTGTGTGTAGTTGTTTTTTCTTTTTCCTAAACTCAAGCACCTCTAATAGCAAGAATGTAAAGCAAGATCTTAATTAAAACATGATGGTAAGATCAAATGGTTTTAATTAGAGTAGGGTAATATGCCATGTGTAGTGGAAGTGATTTACAATGTGGTTAGTTTGATCTAGACATCTTTCAAATTGAACCTTCCATCTTTTTTCTCTAAAATTTACCCAAATCCTGATGAAATTTTAAAGCAATTGAGAGTCTTGAGATCTGAAAACCAGTAGTGCATGTCACTGAATGTGTGTGCTTAACAAAGTGCTTAAATGTGATTTTGAGAAATTTCTTTAGGGTTGATCAATTAAATGTGCCTTTCTCAGATGTCCAGTGAAATAACAGGTTTGTGAAAACAGTTATTTACTGCTTCAATTAAACTGTGATTTGATATTCAAAAGCACAGGGAATCATCAAGAAATCATTACCTATAGAGACACCTCCAAGAAGTCATGGAGTGACTTGGGTGATTTTTGTTAGTTTGTTTAACTTGTGTTGTGTTTTTTTTTCAGTTGTCTGGTTTTGTTATTGTGTTTTTTTTTTCTTCTTTTGTACTTGCCTCATTTTAAAAAGATTAATAATTTGATCCTTCTTGATTACAATGTGTAATTGAAACACATATCAATTAAAACAGAGCAACGTAAAACCACAGAGTGTTAGAAGCTTACATAGAGGGCATCATTTACTGCCATTTTGATGATCTATAAGACTTTGCCGTATATCAATTATAAATAACTCATTGGAAAGTAGATAAAAGTGGAATTTATTAAATTGATACCATTTTCTTTTTGTAATTTGAAAATATAAGCATAAATGGCAAGAAAATATAATTGACCTTAACCTTTTCTGTGATAAGTCTCTTCAGTAGTATAGTAATACTTTGCACATATATAGTATAGTACCTCTTATCTAAACATCTCAAAGAGCTTTAGAAAAATTAATTAAATCTCAAAGCACTTCTTCGATGTAGGCATATGAAGTATTAAATAGGTGATTAAACTGTGAAAATGAGAGGCAAAAGCCAACATTTTCAAAACAGGACACTTAATGTTAAGAATGAGACCCTAAATCTGGTTATTTTGGTATGTTATTTTCATTAAAACCACAAGTTCACTGATCTTAGGCCTCTAATGATGTATAAGCACAGAGCTTTTGACCCACATGGTCTTTAATGTAAGAACTTGATTACATTGTCCTTTATAATGCAAAGCAAATCACAGGTCAGGTAGCACACTGGCTTCTGATTGGTGGGAAAAAAGGAGGAAAAAAAAAAAAAAAGAGAGAGAGATCACTTCATCATACCACCATCCAAGACACTGGGATGTGTTGCATCCTGGAGGTGCCTCTCTCTCCCTCCAACAACAGTAGAGATAAACCAGTAACTAGCTAACAGAGACGTATATTTTTTAGACAGGCAATGTCATATAAGATTACAATTCAGTTTGTAAGAAAGAGCATTGAATAGGTAATGCTAACAGACATATTTTAAATAGAACACTTTGAATCATGTATTTTTTTCTGCTTTGAGATTAAAGACATAAAGGCGAAATAAACTTTACCATTATTACCCTATATTCTTGTTAACATATGTTGCAGTCTGGATAACCATAAAAACTTCCTGTGTAAACAAGGTTTACACTCACAAGGCTTGGGAATGCAAGGTGTTTTCAAGCAAGGTGTAACTACATATTTAAAAAGATTAACATGATGGTGCATGCATATACGGCACCTTATTTCTAGTATTTCTTGCCTGAGGAAGAGGGCAATCAATTCAAACAGAGGTACCTGTACAGGGCGGGCAGTCTCTCTTGCATTTAACTCATTCATGATGAATTTGGGGAGGAAGTCTTCTTGCCAACAGCCAAGCACACCCCTTTGGAATTAATCAGGATTATAAACAGGGGTGAATAGTTCATATAATCATAGAATCACAGAATGGTTTTGGTTGAAAGCAACCTTAAATCCTATCTAATTCCAACCCCCTTACTGTGGGCAGGACATCTCCAACCAGACCAGATTGCTCATCCAAGCTGGCCTTAAACAATTCCAGGGATGGGGCATCCACAGATTCTCTGTGCAACCTGTTCCAGGGCCTCACCACCTTCAGAGTAAAAAATTTCTTTATAATATCTAATCTAAATCTACAAATAAATAAATAAATAGAGGCTGGACACACATAGGTACTCCCACAACCAAGAGGAGACAGACAGTAATTTGTCTTCTGTATCTCAGTCCTCAAGTTTCCAGAAGTCTTCTCAGATGATATAAGAAGATACTTGAATTCTAGGTGACAAGCACCCTATACCATGTACGTTCAAAATTAAGAACACTGATTCATAAGAAACAAACAAACAAGCAACAACAACATTCCCTCCTACAATAAAAATAAATAAATAAATAAATAAATAAATAAATAAAACAATTTTTAAAGACACATAAATGTTTTTAAAGACACATTTTCATGAGTCACTCTATATAGATTCATGCCATTCCATCCTTGGAAGATTTCTAGCTTATTTGTTTTTATCTCCTATATCTCCACCACCTGCCAGTCTTGTTGGTTTTGGTTTTCTTTTTCCTTTACTGTAATCTTGAATATAAGTCATCCAGACTATCCAGACTAAAGCAACAGCATGCAATTCATATCTGGACACCACTAAGCAAAATATAATCATTTCACATTCAGTCTCAAAAGTACTTTGCAGGAGTTGACTGCCTTTATTTATGTCACATAGTGCATAAATGAGAAACCGCAAGAGATAAAAAACATGACCCAGCTTCACTTGCAAGCAATGGAGCTATCTCAGCTTATTTTGTTTTGTGGGGCTCTAGAACTATTGTGTGACCTTGTTGTATCCAAAAAAAAAAATAAAAATGAAACTATCAAATTTTAAAAAGTTTCATGTGTTTGTGGGTGAAGGTCACTGAAGTGAAAATCTTTCCAAAGAATCAAATGTGTTTCCAAGTAATTTATTAAAATAACATAAGACAAGCTCAGAAAACACATTTGTGTTCCTGTCTCTGTGAAATCCTTGAACTGGAGTATTCCTGGCAGAACAGAACCAGCTGGAGCTATTGAGCATAATTCTGGTGGTAGCTTACACTTTTATAGCTCTGGGGGCCTGTAGTGTACAAGGAAAATTTGGCACCACAAAAGACAATATTAAGTTTTGATGCCAATCTTTGTTTAAAAAGAAAAAATGTATTTCTGTTCAGCACATAGAAAGCAGATGCTTTTTCTAGGTGTCTCCAGGTACACAGGAATGATGAATACATTCCACATTTTTCAATTACACAACTGACATATTTACAAAAATGGCACATTGAGACTTTCCATATAAGCTTGGAGCTTGTCCCTGAAATAGCTTAAAGAAAAGAAAAAAAGAGAGAGTGAGAAAAGATACAGAGCCAAAACAGTTATAGTCTTCTGTCCACAGACTAATTTGCCTTTCCTTGTTCTACCAGTAAGAATAGAGTTGGGCTGTGTCAGCAAATTGTGGAATTAATCTATTGAATTACCTAACAGTTTTTCTTGAAGAGCGCCTTTAAAGTTAGACAGCTCTTCAAATGGATCAAAGCAAAGTTTATGCACCACACAAGAACATCCTAAGTGCAGCCAAAAGACTGTTCTCAACTGAACTTTGCATTCCCTTTGAAAAAGGATCTTATGCAATGTCATCAGCACTCCAGATGCCAATTTATAGTTGAGAAGAAAAACAGCTGCTAGTTTGGTTATTTAGAAAAGTTTATTTACAAATATGACCACTGAGAAAGTCAAAATCATAGGTGTAGTTTATGTTTTCAGCCATGTTTTGCACTGTCCATCCTGTTATCTTACAAATAATTCACTATCACTATTTGTGGTGAAACAATGTAAGATACATGTCTGAGCACTTAAAAGTCAGAAAATGCTCCTGATTCTCCTCTGATGGCTGTTGGCAAACTACAGAGTCCCGTTGTTCTGTACCTATCTGCAGTAGCAACCTTTTCTGCACTGCAAGTGGTTCTGTTTCTGGTTGGCTCCAAATACCTGCACAACTCACCTATTTGTCCTACTTGTGTGGGCCTGATTGGCATAGCAACAGAGTGGCTTGCAAACCACATCTGTTACCTAATGATACTGCCTGATGACACATTCATATATCTTTTAGGGAGTTTTTTCTACCTCTGCTCACAGCTGCTTCCAGTTCCTTTCTGGTCCCATTCACCTTGATTTTTGCATAGCAGTGTGAGTTTCTCCACAGTTTGGATCCTAATTCTTATTTCTCTGTCCTTCTGTGTGAATTGTACTTGCTTCAGATTCACTTTGCTGGAGCTAGGTGCTTCAAGACTTAAATGAAAAGGAGCTAATTGTAAGGGATTTTTAGCACAACTCAAAGAAGCAACTTTTTTTCTGCCTCCTTCACAGCCAAACAATTTTCAACTCATATGGGGCCAGTCCTCAGCTGACTTAACCCTACAGACATCAGCGCAGCTTGGCAGACTTATATCAGCTAAGGAACTGGCTTTCCAAGGTATGCCAAAGGCCTATCTTCTCACACAGGCTTTTGCTTTTCAGATCGTCAGAAAGACACTGGACTTAACCTTCACTGTTGACTTGACCTTTAAAGCCTAGTCCCAAGTGACACTTTTCCCCTCCTGAAATGAAGAGTCTGCTCAAGCTCCTTCATTCTGAGAAGGCCTGGCAGGACATCTCCCTTGGTGCCTGAGCTTTGGCATGCACCCTGGGTCAGGGATAACTGAGGCAACTGCAGACCTTTTCAGTGTCCAAAGGCATCCAGGGAGGGTGTTTTGACTTGAAATGCAGTTTATGTAGCTGGAATTCTTTTTTCTTATTGTTGCAACATGTGAGCTTGCTGCTGCTAGTGTTAGCTGTAGGTATGGAGGTATACTTAAGCAACTGTAAGGGCACCTGAAGCTCAGGGAAAGACTACAAATACGAACATTTTTGATTGCTCTGATCTTAATTGTTCAGTCTTGGAGCAATTTTGTGATCACCTACGGTCTCACTTAGTATATCAAGCTGAACACACAAAACTGAGATACACCACACAGTAACTAAAAACACTGATCATTTTCTCTAATATTTTGTCTGGTGCTATTTTTTAAACTACTTTATGTATCATAATTGATGACCTGTGTTTTAACTTGTTTAATATGATCATTCTGAGTGTTCTAGTGCTTA
The DNA here is from genome assembly GCF_963932015.1 of Anas acuta. Classification (NCBI taxonomy): domain Eukaryota; kingdom Metazoa; phylum Chordata; class Aves; order Anseriformes; family Anatidae; genus Anas; species Anas acuta. Next base: position 199,510,178 of record NC_088979.1, on the reverse strand, counting down.
GACATTGAGCAATGCATCACAGAAACCTGGAACCAAATGAAGAGGAACATTATTCTGTATACAGCTTGCTAGGCTGTACTTGCAGTAACAGTAAACTGCATCACTGAAAATGGTCCCATATGGTTTTAGGCAACCTTGCCAAATAATCCCATTCATAAATCCCATTCTTATTCCACCTCCTGTATTTCATATACTGTGCCAGTTTTCTCTGATCATAATAACCTTGTATATCTTCTAAGTCTAAATTTATTCATTATTCCTACATTATATCCACACATAGTTTGCAATGTCCAATATTGCAAAGTAGTAGCAACAAGCATCTTTTGACCTTCTTCACAAAGTTCATAATTAAATCTAAGAGATTTAAATCTAACACAAATCGCATTCTGCAGCAAGGTGGGCTTTCTATGTGCCTTTAGAGCATGTAAGGAAATATCTGTTTACGCAGCACAATGGATAAAGAGAATCTAAATTCATACCAATTGCAGAGATAAATTTGTTAAAGTCTATGGCACTAAGCACAATCACAGAATGCAAGAATGTTTTGCATAATTTCTGTTGCTAAATAGCATGTTCTGAATATTTCCCATGTTGCCAACTCAAGCTTCAGTAGAGAACTACAAACAGGTTCCTAAATTCCAGCAAAGACTTGCAACTAAAGCCCTCAGCTGGGCTTTCTGAAGCATGTTTACAGACATAGTTGGGTAGAATTTCCTACTGATCTATGAAAAGCTAAAGTTTAAACAGTATCATTTAGCTACAACCACCTGTTTCAATTAATTCTCTTACATGTTTCATGCCCTGCAAGCTTTCTTCTTTCTCTTTAAGTCACTCTGTCAAAGACCACAGATGTTTTATTTTTGTTATAGCCCTATTATGCTTTCAGTGATTACAAGAGGTGAATTAAATAAATCTGAAAAATACAGCATACATGTACATGGGCATCAATCATTACTTGCAAAATATGTTGGCATAGTTGTCAGGTAAGAGAAACAATCCTAAAAGACTTAGAAAGACAACAACCAACCTTGTACTTTGTTTGCTGAATATCACTTTTAGTTATAAGCTTAGAGAAGGAAATGCAGTCTCATAAGTGAGGCACTAGACATGGAACTGAACTGCTGGTTATAATCCTTGTTCTCCTGCTGGCCTGGCAAGCAGTATTTTACCTTCCACTCCATCTTGTGAATTTATGCTGAGATCTTTTCTTAATGTGTGGGGCAACACCTTTAGCAAGAGTCTTTCAGTATAATACTGATATGGACAGTAATCCTTATAACACCAAAAAATCATACATGTTTTTTTACATTCTTAACAAAAACAGGTACTATAGCAAGCAGTATGTAGCTAGCAATACTCAGCATAAAAGTAAGCAGATACTTAGCTGAAATGCAATGAAGGATGGTCAAATACTTTCAAAATACTCAGCTTTTTTTCTTACCTATCGCTTTCATATAATATGAAGACATCCTGCTCCTGCCACCATCCTCCCAGTGTAGGTTCTGAGGTTCTGCCACAGGTAATCAGTGCTTCTCTAAGGTCTGCAGTTCCTTGAAAGTGTATCAAAAGTATATTAGATTGCAAAATATTTGATAAAACTGCATTCCAATAGCTATGAAGAAAGAGAGAGAGAGAGGAGGAAAAGGAAGCAAGGAAGGAAGCAAGGAAGGAAGGAAGGAAGGAAGGGAATGCGACATCACTTATCGGCCACTATGCAAACATATGACTTTAATATGGGGCATTGGAGAGAAAGATCTTAGAATAGTGTTCTATTCTGTTGGCAGAGTTGGAGGCATGAGTGAAAGCACTGCAAAAATAAAAGAATTATTTCCAAATATGGACAGGATAACATTTTAAACAGGTAAAATGTTATTTTGAAACAATGATAGGTATAAATCAAGCAGGGTAAACCCAGAGAAACTGATATTCTCCAACAAAATTTTCAGATTTAAGATTTCTGTGTGTGGAAAACATTTCCTGGAACTACCTGCCTATCGACAGACCAAGGCTTTCATTATTCTTCTTGTCATCCTGTATCAAGGTGCTGCAATTATACTGTAGGTATCTCTATATTTTTAATTCAGCATGAGATTTTGTCAGAAGTCTTTGCCAAACTCAGCTCAAGATCACATATACATGTAAGGAAGCTTTAGTGTTGATTATACTAGAAACAGATAGACCAATGTTTCTCAACATCTTGTTCCAAATGGGCAATGACAGGATAAAGCACTGGGTCTGAAAGTCTCTTGGCTGTAGCATGAAACTGGATTGAAGCTGAACATTAGATCTACATGAACATTATTAACCTTTCCCTCTGCTGCTAAAATTCTGGTGTTTTGGGAGAAGGTTTCAGCATTTAAAATTGTGAAGCTCTCAGCAAGTACTTTGCAAATGCCATAAATTACTTCATTTAAAATATGCTGAGATCCTAGCAAAGTAACGAGATTTGCCTAGAAAACATTAATGGTGCATCCAAAGATTTAGATCAAGGCTTAGATCCTTTTATTTAAAGTAGGTTGAAGATGTTGGTTTAATGTCTCCTAATGTGACTTGCAGAAATTACCAAGGAGAGAAAGATCAAGGAAAAAAAAAAAAAAATTTTTTTTCCTTTTTTTTCTTTTTTTTTTTCCCTTTTTTCTTTTTTTTTTTCTCTCTTTCATTTTAGGGAAACAGTCAATGCATCTTAAAAAGGAAGTGTCACGAAGCTACAGGGACCACTACTGATATCACAAGAGCAATTAGTACTACTTTCCTTTGAACAAAATTATACACAGCTACAGATTTCCAGGCATACAACAAAATGGAAAGATTACTTACTGGAAAGCTTAGATGTAGACTTCTACTCATTTTAAGTCCAGGTCCACATTTATTACTTTTACACTTATTTTTCACAGAATCAACAGTGTAACCAGCAGCAGCCCCACCGCCCTGCCTCCCTTCACGGCACCCAAGTGCTTCCTCCCTGCGCTGCCGCTGCTCACCCAGAGCAGGAGGTGTGGTTCCACACACTTCTCTTTGGCTCCAGCCAACCATAACAGTAGCTGTCCTTGTAGAAATAGGCATATGGAACTTGGCACATGGAGAAACCAACAGCCATCCAAGGAAATAATTCTAAGTGTCTTTTGATGTATGTGTTTCTATGTACATCACAATCCAGAGGTGGGTGGCAATCCTGTGTAGATATACCCAAATTAACATCAGTCTAGCTGTGTCTCCATGGTAGCAAGGACTTCCTTTGAGATGTACAATCCAGCAAGACTTGAGGTGTGTATGCAGGAAAAGCTGTACCTCCTGTGTTTCACGGCTATCACATTAAAGGTCATTTGGAAATGTCTATGCAAGATGCCATCATACATCGGGACCATGAGAGTTAGATGTGTTTTTGTTTGTTGTTGAACACTACTGAAAGAGGGCTAGGTCACTTCTGAGTTGTTGATTCAAACCTTTACAGCTTCAAGAGGGAATGAAATCTGGAGTGCTTACCCATTAAGGGCAAAAATAGAAGAGCTTCTGACTTTCAAACAAGGTCTCTGTGGAGACACAGACACCTGTAACCCTGATTAAGGTACCTAATTTCTAAAGAGTTCATTCTAAAGCCCAATGTTTTCTTGTAGATAGGTCTTCTCAATGTACAGGGTTTTAAGCTTTGTTCTTCTAAGTCATTTATGTCTTCAAATTCATTGCATGGTAAACCTACATATCTAATTCCTATTTGGGGTTTTACTTCATAAATGCATTACATCCAAACATAGGTATTGCAACACTTAGAAACACAGGCACTGAAATTTTATTTTACCAAGTCCTCAAACCCTTATGTTTTCCATGTGGCTCATCCTCAAACACAGATAGATCTATTTCATTGTATTCATGGGACTTCTCTCCTCTGTTCTGAACTCAGTCAGAATTAACTCATATCCAGGCCTCTAACTAGCTGCAAAGACTAGAAAGAGTGAGATTAGTTCTCAGAAAAGTTTCCAGGTTGAGGATAATATAGATATTTCATGTGTCACTTTCTTATCCTTATCACAGACATCTATATAAATGAGTTTCTGACATTCTCCTACTTATCTGTTACACAGCATTACAGATTTGTAAGATTATGCTTTCTCTGGGCTCCAAGATTCCCTCTTGAATCCAAACATTCAGCATTGTTTTCATCACACTTGGACTTTGTTCCACTTTTAGTAGCAGCATGATGTCAGTCACATTTAAATCAGATGAAAACCTGAATTTTTCATATTAATTAAAGTTCAATGGATTCCTTATAAAGAATAGATGAAAGGAGCAGCAGTGACAGGGGAGTCATGTAGGCCGGATTTTCTGCAGATTAGCTAAAGCTGGTATGAACTTCCTCCCTTGCTTTCTGGAATGTTTCCTGATTTTTTGAAGAGATTGACAAATCAGGTTTTGCATAATAGCACAGGAGCAATTTCCTCATCATTTCCACAATATAAAGAGGAGGCAGAAAGAGAAAAAAAAAAGCACGCTTTCTCTCCAAAATGTTGTTTCTTGAATTGCTGTTAAACACATAAGGGCCAAACTCACCTCAATTACTATTCTCCTGGGTTACAGCACTGTGTTACAGCAGTGATGAATTTGGCTTTGGTGTGTTTAGGTCTGGTGCCCTGGAAAAAGCACAAGTAGAGCCTCTTAGAATTGTCAGTTTTTGGAGACTGCTCGTAATTTTTATTTACAAAGGAAACCACTGACAGTACTTTGTTCCACACCCTCACTCCACAGTTAGCCCCTCAAAGGACAGCATCTCATAGCACCGATGGCATTTGATCACCTAGAAACCTCCCAATACTCCTTTAGCAGCAAGGACAGTTTCCTCACCTTCCCAGGATGACTCTGAAGCTGGGAAACCCAATGCTGGGCTACCAGGGCCCTGAGCTACTTCAGGTAGTTTCATGGGCAGCTACCTAACACATCCGTTGGGTCAAGCCAGGAAGCACTGGTGTACCTGGGTGGGACAGGAAAAGAAATCCCACCCATCACAGCCTCTACAGAAGGCCCCAGAATGACTTTTTCAGTACTGTAGAAATCCAATCAAAGAAGGTCAAGCAAACACATTGCTCCATCTAAGCAAATACAAACCAAAAATTAGATCAAATACTGCACATTCAAGCAAGTTACTTGAAGGAATAATATCAGGCAACCATCTCTCTCCCTTTTAAAGAGGTGGTGTGGTTTAAGCTGGCAGGCAGCTAAGTACTACATAGCCTCTCACTCCCTCTCCCCAGATGGAACTGGGGAGAGAATTGGAAAGGTAAAAGTGCAAGAATTTATGGCTTAAGATCAAGACAGATTGCTAGGTAAAGCAAAAGCCACTTATGCAAGCAAAGCAACTCAAGGAATTCATCTGTTTCTTCCTATCAGCAGACAGATGTCAGCCTCTTCCAGAAAAGCAGGGCTTATCATGTGTAAGAGTTTCTTGGAAAGACAAACACTATCACTGAGCATCCTCTCATTATTCTTTCTTTATCCCAGCTTTTAATGCTGAACATGACGCCACATGGTATGGAATATCCCTTTGGTAAGCCTGGGCCAGCTGTCCTGGCTGTGTCCCCTCCCAGCTCCTTGTGCATCCCCAGCCTCCTCCCTGGCAGAGCAGCATGAAAAGTGGAAGAGTCCTTGGCTCTGTGTAAGCACTGCTCTGCAACCACTAATTTATGTCACTTAGAGATTCTACCCTATTTTTTTTAGCATGTACAGCTACCTGTTATATATCCCAGCATGACAACTTTTAGTACATTAAAAAGGAACCCAGACTATTAGCCAAGCAATGAGAAAAGCAGTGATGTTTTTAAGTAGATTAACTTCTTTCCCCATCTCTGCCAAAGCCATATGTACTTTGCCTTTTTACAAATAGCAACACTAGCCTGAACATACAAATATGGTGATTCTTAACTAGTATTTCTGCAAGGGAACTGATAAGATAACATCCACTTGAATATGGTTTTAACATTTACTACTACCTTCTCATTAAAGCTGCCCAATGAGTGAGTCAGCAGCAAGGTCCAAATGGTTTAGTATTATGTGGAGCATGAAGAGAAATTCTCAGCAGGAGGCTCCATTGATTCTCCCTTGTTCCCATCTAAATTCCCCCAAATTGCCTTTTAGATCAAGGGTCTGTTTTAAGGAAGTAACTTGTCATTTCATAAAGACTTTTAGACTGCAGCTAGCTTAGGGTTCTGATCTAGCTCTGTAACTAAGCCATCTTGCCTTGCATTCCCCTCTGACATCGGGGAAAAGTACCTGCAACCTAGGTTATGGTTTTCAGGCAAGTCCATGTTTCCTAGAATGGAAGAGTTGGCTTGCTTTTGGGGATATGCAGTTCCACAAGGGCACAGAACTGATGTACAAAATTGTAGAAAATGTTGGAAAACCATGTCAGGCCCAAACAGTATCTCTCTCAGTTATGCAATCTTCAAAATTGACTGTGAGGACACATTACAGAGCACTATGAGTCAGGTGCTCCCTACATGCCTACCTCATTCTTCTGGTGAGATAATCATTACATTGGCACATGCACTCTAATGACAATACAACATGAACCATTGGGAGTTTACTTATTCTGCCTCTTGGAGGAAGGCCCAGAACCTCAAGAAGCATTCAAGCAACTTCCTCCTAATTTGAGATAAAGGTCCAGGGTCTCCCCTAACTCCTTCTACAACACAAAAATTCAAACGATCCTTCAGCTACATGGTAAACACCAACTTTCTGCATTGTTATCTACTAAACTTTTATTTACAGATGCTGTAATTAAGCAGCAGTATAACATATTTCAGAACAATTTGATAAGAACTTGGATTACGTTCATTTTCTAGCCAGAAAGAGGATTACTACTTAGATGTTTGTGTTTTTTTTTTTAAGAATCAAAGCAATTTCTATACCAGTGAGCTATGCAAAGAGAAAGTCTACTGACTATTTTATTTGGGTTTGAGGAGTTTTAGTTTTACTTACCATTATTTATAGTAGATATTCTAAGTATGGAGAAACATCTTTATATTGTCACTCACATTGAAAAGAGTCTAGAATGTTCTAAAATGATGGGTAATGAAAAACAAAGTTGAAAGTTGCTGGAAAGTGTCTAGCAGGTACTGTTGGAGTCAGGTCAGGCCTTAATGTCTTCATTTTGGTCCAAGGGAAAAGAGTAAACAGAATACTAATGAAAGATGCAGATGGTACTAAAATCGGTAAAGGTTATCAGTGAAATAATGCTAGAGGACCTGAATAGGTTAGAAATATGGGCTTAAAGCAAAATTATGTTTAGCATGGAAAATTGCAAGCTAATCCCAATAGAGAAAAATAATTAATGTTGAGTAACAAAGGAACAAAGGTAAAAAGAACCTGAAAAGAAGGTTTATTGAAAGAGATATAGGGTGAAAGAAATCTTAGAGATAATTTGCAACGTGAAGCAAGAAAAAAAAATACTTTTGATCTAAAGGCTTAGGAAAAAATCACATGCCATAAAACGTGATGAAACATTGTAGTTGTGTGCATGGCAATATCTGACAGACCATCTGCAAATTAAAGTATCTCTGTACCAGAGAGCAACATGTGAGAAGACATTTTTTTTTTTTTCTTCCTTGCCAGGAATAATTGATTTATAAGGATACACAGTAGTTCATGAAGAAGCAATGTGAAAGTGGGCACACCCACTCAGAAATAAATATTTTCCTCTTCTACTATTATTTTCATTATAGTTGGCCAATGAGAATTAAATTAAATTAAAGAGATAAAAGTCAAGATCTATTAGCTGGTGTAAGAGCAATATATAGAGAAGACATAAGTTTTAGCACTCCAGGCATTTGAAGTAAAGATCAGGCAACATTGGAGCCATGCAATAATGAACTTTGGTAAAACTGGAAATTAAACTGCTAAACACAGCAGATCTTTCACATTTGTAGCCTGTTCTACTTCCTGTCCCACCTGATAAAATAAAATTTATAGAAAAGCATGTCTCAAATTCATTAGGTCTCCTGAAGGGACTTCAGTGTTTTCTTGTGGGTTAGAATATTTTGTTTCTCTCCCTTAGGAAAATATTATTCACTGAGAAGGTGTTTGGGCACTGGCACAGGCTCCCCAGGGCAGTAAACATGGCACTGAGCTTGCTAGAGTTCAAGTGCTTAGACAACACTCCCAACAACAAGGTCTGCTTTTGGGACGGTTCTGTGTGGACCCAGAAGTTGGACTCCGTGATCCTTGTGGGTCCCTTCCAGCTCAGGATATTTTGTTATTCTATAATTGTTTGTTTGATTTCTTCTGTTTTGTTGTTCTTGGTTTGTTTCTGTTTGTTATTTGTTTGCCAGGTCTGACTAGTCTAATTAATAGGACAAATATAGCAGATCAGCCCTAGAACCTAGTTAATTACTACTTCATCTAAACCACTTTGGAAATAAAACAGTAGTAGTATGTCCCAAAGGATTGCACTCTGTCCAGAGATTGGTCTTCTTCCTGTCCTCGACTTTCTCTTTATCTGTGGGGATGTTCTATCTTTTAAACTTACCTTATATATTGACAGCATGGAGATAGTAGTGTACATATTCATAAATTGTTCTCAGCATATGGAATGTCCTCTATCAGTGAGATTTTATATCATAAAGTATTTCCTATCTATCTACTGATATTTCTTTATAAATTAACTCTATTGTTTTGCTCAATTAAACTACTGAAATTTGTTTCCACAAGCTCTTAATTTTGAATATTTTTTTATTAAATCCTTTATAGTCCAGAAGACTTTCCTCAGTAAACAGTAATTTTCAGATTGATCTAATTTATATGACTTTTTTATTTCCTCTGATATATCCTGTTTCTATGATTTCAGTGAGAGATTCCTATTTTATGTACAATACTTAAGAATGATTAATGAGTTTCATTGTTAGGAACAAAACTTTAATAAAATCTATCTTAATTTCTGCTATAAATAATGACTGCTTCCATTGAATTATCTAAAGTCAATTAAATTGAAACAAATATAGTTTACATGGGGGAAAAAAATCCCTTACTGCTGCATTGTTTATGCAAGGTGCAACATTCAAATTGCTCTGGCAACCTAAACAATTAGCCATAGAGCAATAATGCAATAATAGGAATAGGAATAAAAATAGGAATGCCTGTGCTTAAGGTCATTGCTTTTTCTATTTCATGGCAAATGATCGTTTAATGTCCTATTAAAGGAACAGATATTTCTGACAATATAGGCATGAAGCAGACAGAATGCTGTTTTGCACACTTCCCATTGTCCTTAGGAAAATCCAGTCCTGCTCCTGTCTCATTAGAGAACAAAGTAATCCAGAAGGAGAGTTCAGCTGCAATCTTGGGACGATTATAGAGAAAGTTTTTCAGACAGACAGTAGGGGTTTGACACATATTTTAACCCCTAGGCATATCTCCAGGTCTGTACAGGAAACCATCACAGCACCATTGGAATACAATTCTTCAAGCAAGCCACTCACATGACCTCTGGCTTGGAGAACGTGCCTGAAGCGTAGGATCTGGCAGCAAGGCAGAGATGTACTGCAGCCTGTAAAGTGACAGCTAGGGTGCACTGATACATAAGTGCCTGGCAACTGCTCTGATTTATTGCAGTGGCTGTTATGGCTCTCTGTGAAGCCTAAAATAATCTATGAATGTTTCACATTTTAATAGTATTCATGTTGAGGGCCTCTGTGTGACTGCAGCTATATGATAACATATGCCCCAATTCGATCTGCCCTTTGTGTACAGGATGACACAATTTGTGCATAGTTAGCCATGAGGGAGACAGAGTTTACCCATTTCCAGTGCAGGCAACACTGGGTCTCCCAGCCACTCATATATACCAAAGAGAGAAGTATTCTTCTTCTTAAGAACATTTACACCCTCGGAGCTCAATAGATGGAATGTTCTTGCCCTTCAAGGCAAAGCTCTGCTGTTAGAACAGACACACAGAGGAAAAAAATAAGTAACAAGCAAAGAAACTAGTTAAGAATTTAACGGGATTTGACTGGTTATTACATTGCCAGTAATTATGATTAATTTAAACGTTCAGTAACACCATGGACCTCAAGATGGACCTCATGGACATCATTAAGAGTACATACAGTTCCTAACAAAGCAAAAAGCTGTTCAAGAACATCACTGTTAATAGAAGTTGAGGAATTAAAGAGTTAGGAAAGCTATGGTTAAGACCACTCACAATATTCATTCCTTCCCCTGAAGTCCATGTTATACAATGGGAGCAGCTGAAGGAACCGTGGTTGTTTAGTCTGGAGCAGGGGAGACTCAGAGGAGACCTTATTGCTCTCTACAACTACCTGAAAGGAAGTTGTGGGGAGCTGGGGGCCAGCCTCTTCTCACAGTGATAGGACTAGAGGGAATGGCCTCAAGTTGTACCGGGGAGGTTTAGGTTGGAAATGAGGAGACATTCTTGAGGAGGCATTGGAACGGGTTGTCCAAGGAAGCGGTGGAGTCACCGTCCCTGGGGGTCTTTATGGAAAGATTGGATGTGGTGCTTAGGGACATGACTTAGTGGGTGATTGGTAGTAGGTAGAGGTCTTTTCCAACCTTGATGATTCTCTGGTTTAATGATGCTAAGGGATCTTTGTTACACATCTTCTCTTTACCTATCCAGCCTATTTCCAACAGCATTTCTCCAGTCTCCATCTCTGAAACAATTCCATTGGATGCATGCTCCCTCCTTACTTCCAGGCAAGGAGCCCTGCACAGAAAATCCATGCTGCTCTCCACTAACACCTCAGTATTAGTTCTCTTTTTTTCCAGGTATATTCTGACCTTTCTTTCTCTGACATTCCTTCCTATCCAGCTCTTGCTTTGCTCATCTTCAGTTTCAAAGTATTCCTACCAAACGTTCAAGTGCTCAGCACTTACAGTAATGGCCATATCTACACTATTAAGTGAAGTAGGCTACAGCCAACTAGAGCAAAAGGCACTGCACTGCTAAAATCTATATGCCCAAGCCTTCCACTCTGAACATTCTCCTTGAAAATCAGGATGGTGTGATCCTGCCATCCCAGTCATGCTGCACCATCTCCTAAGCCATGCAGTACATAGCTTGGGCATCCTGTTTCTCTCCAGCTTCTCCAGAAGTGCATTTATTTTTATAATTTTCTTTATGGATTTTTTTGTTTGTTTGTTTGGTTGACATAAATGCCACCCTTCTGGACAAATTTGAAGTCTCTGCATGAAATCTGGCAGAAACACAATAGCTGCAGATCTCCTGAAAGAAAAGCTTACTGACATCTTAAGATGCTTTTCCCACAGTCTGGCTCTCAGCAAAGACTGGGTTGATTTGGCTGAAATTTTCCAACAATCAAAGGCAGACCCCTAGCAGAGAAAATTTAATCCCAAAATATTGTGTGGTAAAAAGCCAGAAGCAACTGAAAATAGGCTTATAGAAAGAGAAATGTTGGGAAAGTATGAAAAGTGTTTCTCCTAGTCCTATTAATAATACCTTTTGGACTGGTCTGATGTTCCTTGATTCTCCTATAGAGATTGCAAAAGATAAAGAAGATTTTACAGACAGGCTCAATAAATGCCAATTCATGGCTTTGACTGTATATTTGCATACTTCTCACCTGTTAAGTTTTAAGCTGGAAAACAATAAAAGTATTGTTGGTTCAGGAGCCACCAACCTGCACTTTCTGAATTCATGTTGGATCCCTCCTAGATTTACACATTTAGGTGGGAACTCAAAAATCGAATATCAGTGTCACAGCTATATACATGGATGCCTTTTTACTCAGGAGCCCACAGAGCACACTCCGATGGTGTGTGTCAGGATTTACTAAGCACATTCAGGGAAGCTGCCAAAGTGTTTGGAGTGCTTTGGCAGCGGAAGAAACAGCTGGTCCCATCAAAGTGATCACATTCTTGGGCATTAATTTAGAGTCCGAGAGGATGGAGTGATGTTTGCCAGGGAATTAGCTCCACAATCGTAAAGGATTCATGACTCAGAAATCACAGGCTAATAAAGGTATGGTTAAAGCAGTTGCTTTTTTAACTAGTCATTTGGACCTTGAAGAAAAGGGTATTTAGACAGCATGTCTGATCTGACTAGTTCTTTCAATAGCAGAAGCTATAGGTGGACTGATGTCATAAGAGCAATTGACTCTGAGTACTGAAAGCTATTCTATGCAGTCTCAGTATATCAGCAAATAATAAGTCAGTGCTAGTGGAAGAATGAATTATTCATAACTATGTATTGTGAAAATACATTTGAATGTGCCTGGAAGGTTTCCTTCTGAGGAACACATGCTGGAGTTATGCAGAGATGTGTATCAGAAAAAAATAATAATAATAATAAAAAAATCTGTATTTAGATTAGATATAAGAAATTCTTCACTGTGAAGGTGGTGAGGCACTGGAACAGGCTGCCCAGAGAGGCTGTCAATGCCCCATCCCTGGAGGTGTTTAACGGTGAGTTGGATGGGACTTTGAGCAACTTTGTCTAGTGGAAAGTGTCCCTGCCTATGGCAGAGGGGTTGGAGTTAAATGATCCTTAGGATCCCTTCCAACCCAAACCATTCTATGATTCTTGTTATGGACACTTAAACTTGATATATGTTTGATTGTTTTCTTTCCTTCTGCTACTTACACCAGCACAGAAACCATCCCCTTCCTGCTTGGAGCTAAGGCTACCATTGCACCATTACAAAATTCTTGCCTAATTCTTTCTCTTTTTAACTATTCCAGCAGCTGGAATTTTCCATCAAATGATCGGTTAACAACATATTGAATGCAAACAATCATCAAAACAAAGCCAAAACTCTTAATGAATAGAGGTGGCATGTTTATCTTTCACATTATACTTCTTGTGAAAAAAAGAGGGAACATACACAACCTCTATGTCTCTCTCTTGTCTTAGGGTTTTATTTCCATGCCTTAAGACATGAACGTGTCTTAAGACATGAACATTGGGAAGGCTAACACATGAAAAATGACTTTATTTATAAAAACACCAAATTTTTTAGAGGTTTGTTGTTGTTGTTGTGTTTATCCCCCTTTGAGGAGACAACCAAGGATTGTACCAAGGATGTACCAAGAATACAGCAACACAGGTATGAGTAATGAATTCAACCACAGGCGAGGCAACTGGAAAGGTCTAGGATGTGTAACAGTTGTTTATTAAACCACATAAACTACAGATTTTTTTTTTCTCCATAAGAGATTTTGGTAAGCAGAGCTACACATTGCAAGATGTGTTTTAAAGGAAACTAACAGACGTGTAATTTTTTTCTTCTGGGAAAAGAAAGAAAAAAAAAGTGTTTATTAACCACACAACAATCAGAAGTTAACAACCTTGCTTTTCACTTTATCAAACCCTTTTTATGGGGTGCTCTTTGCTGAGGGAAGGTGAGAGCTTCTGTTGTTACTCCGCGTCCTTCTCTCCCCCTTCCCGCCCCCCCCCCACACACACACCCAGCAGAGTAATTAAACTTAGATAGGTCAGCATATCAGATATAGGGATCCTCTAAGAACACACCACTTCTGATACAATGTACTGGATTCAAAGACTATACAGAACTGTAGACAAAGTCAAGTGTGTAGCTCTGCTAACAAAGCGCTAACAGCTATACCAAAAAAAAAAAAAAAAAGTATCTTTAAGAAAGCTTTTTAATTACTGTATATCTTTGTTTAGAAGCCACCTTCAACCACCTTTTCCTTTTGAGCTGCAGGGGAAAGCAATTAAATGTATGAGAAATCCACCCTTAATTTAAAGCTGCAGGAGGAAGCAATTAGTGTAACAGAAGTATTAGCTTGTACACTAAGAAATACGGTACATGGAATCACTGGAGGCTGGCTATTACTTCGACATAATTAATACAGATTGTAATTCTTAAAATGTGTGACACCACTGAAAGGTGAAAGTCATAGCTGGTCCATGTTTATTTCCAAGTCTCCTTATGACAAAGGACTTAACTCTTTACACAAAAACACATTGATACCTATTGGACATATAATTCACACCTTCTCTATATTCCCATACATATTACATATGTAAACCAACACCAAATATTTTATGATTCTGTGATTCTGTGGGCTCCTGTATTTCTAAGGGGCAGGAAGGCACAATGGAATGGAATGGAATGGAATGGAATGGAATGGAATGGAATGGAATGGAATGGAAATTTCCAAAATGGTTTCAGTGTTTTTAGGACCCAATCCTTGGTCAACGATGACATGTAAACTGAAAAAATCCCAGTCAATATGAACTCCACTGAATTTGAAGGCAAAAATATTACTCAAACAAGATCAGAAAATGTTTCACTCGATGGTGTTTTGTAAAGGATACATAGGTTAATTTGACACTTCTTGTTGCATTAGATAGTATGAAACTTCAATTAATTACTACTTCTTTAATTTAACTGGTTCATTAAGAACTGATTATGGAACCACAAAGCAAGTACTACTTCTTTCTTGTTACCTGACATAGCTTACTTCTACAGTCTAAAGTATATGATCCTTAATCAAAATTAGCTTTTAACAAAGATGTTAAATGGTTAATAGTAACACACAGCATGACTAAAACTCTAAAATAAATTGAGCTTTCACAGCTTTCAATCATACTATTCTCCTCTAAATACCTCAGTGTTAGTCCTTGTGTTTTCTGGTGTCCTTTATTATTAGCAGCTTACTTTACTACTAGTTTTATCTGAAGTTAACAGCACAAGTAAGCTGTTTCTATAAATGTTTGATTTTATGATCTCTTGTGCATTTTTCTCAACCAATTAGTCAAATTGCCTTCTTGACTGTATCTCCTTGCTAAATCTTGCTGTTTTAGTTTTTGTTATTTAGTGCACTACCTTATTCCATTAAAGACAAAGTTCAATTATTTGTCTTTTGAAGCTCTGAGTGCCTTGTTTAAAATGCCAAGTGCATTAAAAACAGGCCACCCTTGACTTTTGCAAGGAGATATAGAAGGATAATAAGTTAGTTTAATTTAATGGAATTTTGAAATTGAGCAAGCGTATGTATGTGTGCATGCGTATGTGTATGAAAATACCAAAATAAAGATGAAATGTTGTCAAGTCATCAAGAACACTTTTTTTTCTTCTTTTTGCCATTTTCTGTTTTTTAATCTTAAAAAATAGCAAGAAAGAAGGAAAGCCTTGTGGCTAAAATGAAGGACAGAGAGACAAGGGACATTGGACTTGGAGAAAAATGTATTCTAGAAAATTTTGCTAGCATTAAAATAGAGCTTCATTGCCACACAAGTGTAAATGAGCACAACATTCTAGCAGAGTAGAGCTGCATTTTTGCTGACCACTTGGTGAATCTGCCATTGTATCTCTTCCAAATCCTATTCACTGTCCTTATCTATTTACATTTCAATTTTGAAGACAACTCTCTATGCTGTCTTTTGCCTCTACACTGAGACTGAGCCCAAAAATTATAGCAAAAAATACTTGTGTACAGCCTGAGACATTGAAGAGAGCTTGGTAAACTTTGCAAAGAAATGGATCTTGGCTATCAATTTAAGACCTAGGGTGAGAGATCTCTACCATTTGTAGAAAAAGCTTGAGATGGTAATGTGTTAAAGGGATCTGGAGGTTTTAAAAGTGGAGAAAGCAACTTAAAAGGTGAATGTGGCACCAATATAATATAGCAGTCACTTAATTGTGACTTAATCCTGTCTTATGTGACAGGAGTCTTATGTGAGCTGTAGGGCAGACCCTACACATTGAGCCTTGTTGTGCAGCTTTTAGTGGCAGGAGTCATCCAGTTGAAGCTACTTTGATAAATAAAGGCAGCAGAAGGGGTGCAGCTACAGTAGCAATTAGTTTCTGCAGAGTTTTTACAAATCTGTTTAGAAGCCAATTGTCTATGGCAGGCATGTTCAGCATACATGTATCTCTTCCTGTGTAAATGGCAAACCTCGAGTAAAACAGAGATTAATTTAATTAAGTTTAAACATTTCAGCTTTTTTTATTTTATGGTTACACACATAAGTAGAGCAATCACTGAATACAAATATCGCGTATTTACTGTGGCATGATCCAGGCAATTACTACTAAAGTATTAAGGAAAAGCATCATTTCACTCTTTTAATTTTATTTTATAATTAGATGGGAAACATATTTTGGTGAATACATTTATAGTTAGAAGTTGTAGATTATGTCTCTCTTTGTTTTGGAAGGATGATTTTAGCCCTGTTGCTAAAAGCCTGTTAGCAACAATAAAAATAGCTATAAAAAGGCGTTTATAGCCCTTGTACTTGATTTTCTTGTTGGTTTTCATCAAATATTTCACACTCATATGATGTATGCAATCTACTAATAGTAACACAGACCTTCAAGAGCGATTTTAAACATCTGGTTAAAAACAGCTTTTTATGTACTCAGATTGTACTCAGATTTTTGGTTCGTTCATTTACATGGGTGTTTTGCCAGTTGTTCATTATGCCTCTGACTTCTGTCAGTTTTTGTTCTTAAAAAATGATTTGACGAAGTTTGGTAGGAAAAACTAAAAGCATAGCAAAGAAAAAACTACTGGCATCTCTTTGTATGCCAGAGTTTTAATCACTTTGTGTTGAAAGACTTCCCTGACTTCCCTTTCAAACAAACATTTTTGTACACAGTATTACAGGAAGGGCTGAATGCAGTCTACTAAATGCAACAAGGTAAATGTCTGCATGTATTCTAGATATACCATACTATTAAAATCAATCTGTTCGGGTTAGTTTCCATTTTGAGGAGAGCTGAGAAATACAACCACCAGTTTCTGTCACGTGCTGCATCATATCAATTAAAATTAAATTAAATTTCATGCAAAGAACACAACTTAGAAAATCCCAGCAAACAACAACGGAACCTTTCCACTAATGATTTCCAGTCATCAGAAGTGGAGAGAGACTCAGACAGCAGACAGCATGGTCCCAGCATGCTTTTTGCCTTTTTTTTTGTTTGCACAGTAGCTGTCAGTTGCAGCCCTGCAGGTAGTAGAACCCAGTGGGAAGAGGGGCGGGACAGAGCGATGCTGCCTGAACTGACAGCAAATTTAAATTACTGAGCTTTCTTTTTCTTTTTTTTTTTTCTTTCTTTGCTTTTTTTTTTTTTTTTTCTGTATTTTTCTACTCTGCGACAAACTGCAAAGATTCTAGTACACGCTAATTTAACAACCCTGCTTCGTCTTCTTTTTTTTTTTTCCCCCCCTTTCTGCTTCCAGGATAATTAAAAGAGAAACCTGTAAAGGCAACATTCCTTTAAGCAAGTTGGTGCTGCAACGTGCTGGTAAGGCGAATTTAATTTTTTTGTTCTCTTCCCCATCTTTTCTTTTCCTTTTTTGGAGCTGAAAGCTTTTGTATATCTAACGCAGTCATAAGTGTGGTTCCCCTGCTGTGGAGGGTTAGGATGTAATGAAAAGGTGTAACTGCTTGATATGTGACCTTCTCCTATTACTTAAAATGGATAATAACAGCTTTCGTGTCTGTCCTCATGATGCTTTTCTCTCTGTGAATTGACTATTTGCTCAACAGAAGCGGTGCTGTGATTGTCGCACTATGACAATGAGGACTTGATTGTTTTTTGGGTGCTGTTCCATGCTCCTATCAGAAAAGATACTTGAGTTGGGGGGTTTGTGTGTGTGATTTTTTTCAAACGCTGCCTGAAGCACTGATATGACGGGGGTGGAGATGGGGGTGGAGGAGATGGTCTTGGGTATCATTCTGCCTGTTCAGCTGTTTACTAGGTAGAGAAGTGCAACACTGAAACTTTTTTAAAAATAAATAAATATTTTTCAGCTTGCTTTGAGTGAGATCACTGTCTCCGGGATTTATTGAATAGTGGGTAAAGTTCTTGCTCTCCCTTGCATTGTTCTTCTGGAGAAAGGGGGGAGGGATGTTCTACTTCATACCTTGTCATAGCTTTGTAGCAGCTAATTGCAAGGAAGTGACAAACTTTGAGATGAAATACCTGCCATTGTTTTTGCAAAGAATGGGTTTGATGCTCTGGATAGTTTCCTATGAATGCAAGCCTGCCAGATATAATCAGACCTTTATTATAAATGTTGCAATTCCTGCCTTACAAATCCCCTGATTTTTTGAGATCTGCTTTCTAGTCTTTTCCTGACATTAATACATTATATTTTTTCAGGAAATTAGAGATGTTCTGGCTTTTCTGTGTTTCAACCCTTATGAAACTTGTAAAGCAAGTTATTTTTGTTTTGTTTTATTTTTATTTTCAGACTTTCTACATATGATTCTGACAGGTATTAAATGCTACAACACCTACTAAAATCAAGAGGAAGTCTGAGCTTGTCCTGTATTTAAGAGGAAATTGATGAATACTCCCAGGACTGAATCTTACAATTGCTGAAATCTCTTTTTCTAATTACAATTGCCGTTACACTTAAGAAGTGATCCTGCAGGTTTTTACTGAAATATTTAGAGTAAACTACGTAAATAAACACTACTCTTACAGTTAAATATTTAGAGGTTTTGTGGCTGTACTGAGGAAAACTTTTTGAATGTAAGATACAATTTTTCAGAGAAAGATAGTGGAGCTGGAAATCCAGTGTGATTCAGTCCTCTAACTTCTTGAAAGCTACTTTCCTCAATATTTAAAATGACGTGTCTCAAAAGTAATCATCTACAGGGTGATACTTTGAGGTTTCCAAATTTAAAGGTCTATTTTGCTAAATGCATACCATGATTATAGGGGTGAAGTTGTGCAGGGAGAAGGGAGATGAGTATCAGGGACTGAACACAGGCTTCCTTTCAGGATGTGCCAATGCCATATGGAAAGTTACATTCTTTCACAGGAACTTGTTAGGGCATAGGGTTAAAGGGTGCTGCACTTGCAGAGGTTCGTCACTCCCTATGTCAGCCTTGATTTCAAGCACTGTGATACTTTTTTTCTGAAGATTTACTTTACTTGTGCATAAAATGCTGGTATCTTGGGAAATGAGGTCATTGTAGCTCTCACACCTTACTTTTGCCCTGATAACTTTCATCCCCTCCTCCCCAACAACAAGGCCCAGAAAATTAGGCTTTGTCCCTTGTAATCCTAAACTCTCATCCATTTATAACAGGAGAAGAAAAGGATTGAATTCAGTGTTCTTGTTATGGAAATAAGTTTTTATTCACCCTGTATCAACTGACAGTTAGAAGCGTATCTGATGTAATATGAATAAACTGTAGGCAGTTGACAGTAAATTATGCAGCTATAGTCTCACATTCTCTTAGAAACAGTGCTTTTACAATGTTCAAGTGGCTTAATGGAGTGAAAAAACTGCCAATAGGCTCATTTGAGTTTGGTGATCACCCAAAGCCATGAGAAGTCCACAATGGTTGATACCCACTGCCCATGGCTGGCACCACAGTAGTGGGAAAAGCTGCAAGAAGTAGGGCTTGGGCATAGCCAGGTGTACTCTGTCATAGAGGTGATGCCAAAGTTACTGTTATGAGGCAACAGAACAGCAAAGTACAGCCAAGTTTATATGTTGAACTTGATGAAAAGGCTTTGTTCCTAAAGCATTAAAGAAAAAAAAAAAAAGTCAGCTGTATCTTTAAGAAATAATAAACTATCAGTCTACTTTCTATTTGAATTTAGTCTTTATTTTTTAACTAATCTTTTTTTTTTTTTTTTTTTTTTAACTGTCCCGTGCACTTGAAATTCTTGTTGGCTTCTAGCAATACTCTACCCAGCATCTGGAAATTTCTTGTTGAACAGAATTGCTTTCAATACAACAAAAACGCAAGGCAGAAAACTTTCTGTAATTTCCTGTCAGTATCACAGAAATAAGAAAACACTAGGCTAATAAAAATGATAATCTGAGTTTACAACTGTTAACAAGATTCCTGAATAGAAATGGTGCTATTATGTGCAAAGAACTTTTATCATCAGTAGAGGAATGTAGTATAAAATTATGAGTTTTATTATTAGGGCCCTGTCACCCAATCAGAAATCAACCCATAATCTTAATTTGTGAAAAGCCATAAGTTTTGGCATCTTCCCTCCCCTCCTATTAATAAAATATTAAAGACATTTTATAATTAGAAACTTTGATAACATAGCTATGAATTTTCTTTACAGGAAAAAAGCTGGCATAATTCTGTATTTCTTCCATTTCTCCAGCTCTCCATATAAAATCACTGCAAGTCTGAGTTACATGCAGCAGATAGAACTGGGGTAAATCCCAAAGTTGCTATGGGCAGTAATGATGGGATTTCATGGACTTCTGTCTTCTGAGAGAGACCAGATTCTCAGGCTTTCTCAGGACGCTGCAGAAGAATTTATGAATATGCTATGGAACCTCTTTCATAAAAAAATTTGGGTTGGAAGAGATTTTAGCGAGCATCTAATTCCAACCCTCCTGGGATTGGAACACCTCCCACAACAGAAGGTTGCCCAAAGCCCCATCCAACCAGGTCTTGAACAATTCCAGAGACGGGGCACCCACAGCTTCTCTGGGCAGCCTGTACCACTGCCTCATCACCCTCAGAGTGAAGAATCTCCTCTTTTTCTAAATCTAATTTCCCCCTTAGCCTAAATCCACTCTCTTTCAGTTTAAAGCCATTACCCCTTGTCCTACAACTACACTCACTACCAGAGAGTCCCTCCCCAGCTTTCCTGTAGCCCCCTTTAGGTACTGGAAGGCCTTTGTGAGGTCTCCCTCGAGCCTTCTCTTCTCTAGACTGAACAATACCAGCTCCCTCAGCCTGTCTTCAGAGGAAAATTTCCCTGAACGTGATTATTTATCAATGTTACATTTCTGAATTGAAGCATCAAAAATGCTTACATTTCAACCTATTCAATATTTTATTTCATTCTAGTAATAACAGACTTTTACCTTTCACTTCTGACTGCAAATGGTTGGTTCTTCCCCCCCACACACACACACACATGTAAATGATTTACAGTATTATAAAGGCCTTGCTGTGTTTCCATTTGCTTTAATGAATTAGCCATGGTCTTCTTTCAGTAAGAACCACTGTGGAAGCTCTACATCACCAAAGGAAGCAAGACAGCTGTATCTTTGCTCAGTGGCTCCAGTCTCTGGTACTCCCCCATTACCTGATTGAAACAGATTGGGCCAACACTTGCCAAGATACACTCCTTCCACAAGCCTGGCAGCCAGTCATATATCTTTCATCTCTTGGTGCTGTGTGCATGGTTCACTGCAGACTCCTTAGGACCCCTGAACCTGTGCAGGGTATATGAAACACTAAAAATAATCTAATACTTCCTAATTACTTTCATCACCCCCTAGGCAATACAGCAGCAGTTATCAGCTCACTAGACATGAATTAAGAATATAAATAAATATTTTATTCTATTAAGGTAAAAAGTAAAATGTTAGCAAGAATGAAACAAAGCTAAAAGAGAAGCAGAGCCCCAGAGAGTGCAGTTCTAGATGATAATTATCACACAAAGTCTTCCTTCCTTGGCTGCTATGTGTCTCTGACGGCCTGCAAGGTTTATAATTTAGCTCCCATCCTAAGGGTGATGTGCTCCAAGAACTCTTAGAGCTAAGTCTTTCCTACTCCCATTGTTAAAGACACTGTCACTTCCGTGGGGAAGATAGCAAAGGGGCAGCAAGCCAGAAGTGCTGCATACACGTTTTTCTTTTTTTTTTTTCCCAAACAGGAATTGTCAGCCACCTGTATATACCTCATCTAAATGTCTTCTCTCTGGTCTTGGTGTTTGGACACCAGAGGTAGGATTTATCTCACCCAAATTTATATATTTATGCTGTATACACCTACATCTGAGCTAACCACCTCAGGGTCCTGTTACAGTCAAAGGAAACAAACAGGTGTTTTCAGGGAGTGATTTATCTGACCTATTTTAAATGACTATTTTCTTTGAATCCCACTGTAGGACATCACATCCAAGACTCAGATCATTTAACCTCCTCTCCTCAAATTTTCTTAATTAACCGTACTGTTGCATTGCTTAATTTAGACATCTTCTCATCATCTGCTTAGATTCTCTTGTAACTACTTCATGAACGCAGTGCTTAAAACTCTGTAAATTATATACCTTGAAAAACAGTCATGGTACTATTGACTTACCAAGCCTCATATACCTGGCAGTCGACTTAAAACAAGGCTAATCATAGTGAAATTAGGACTGGATTGCATAGCAGGGTAATGTTGCTCATGTATATCATTAGTCCTCAAGCGCTGCTGGGGGGATGCTGTCAAAAGTGCATTGCAAGCAGCATGTTTAATGTACAATTAATCTTGTTCCTCATGGTTACTTTTATTAGGCTGAACTGATCTAGTGAAAGGAGCTGTTGTGATTGTTTTATTTATTCTACTTTGCAGACCAGTGGCATTTAAAAGCTACGCTGCAATGCTTTAACATATGTGAGAATCAGGAAACACCATGAATACACTGAAGTCCACCTGATTTAGGCACCTGCATTTTAATGAGTTGATGTTCCTGACATAAATTCCCTCACCCAAAGGAAGTTCAGTGCATTTGAAGGCTTCCAGACAGAGATTGTGCCTTCTTAAGTTTGTACAGTTAAGGCTCCATTTACACCACTAAAAATATCTGCTACCCTGGCTCCCCGGTGTCACAGCATAGCTCACCATGTCTCAAGTAACCACCTGTAGAGGAGCTTCTTGTGTCATCTGGGTCCTGTGTGGGCCCCAGGTGTTTACTTTTGTGCCCCATTACATGGTGTTAATATTTGTGGGTGATGTTGGCAGGCTCACAGACCACTTGAACAGAGGGATGTAAAGAAAAAAAGGATGGAGCAACCTTTTTCATAAAGCCTAGAGAGTGTGAACCCTACAGATGACCATAGCCAGCATCATAATCAGGATTTTCTACAATGAGAATTTGATTAATTCCAAAATTACTTTTGTCAGTACAGAAATACATATTCATATGTATATAAATATACAATATAGATGTTGGAGACATGAGAACACACTAGGTAGCTAAGTCATTCCACAGTACAGACATGCTATACATCGGACAAATACGGTGTTCCTTAGGATTCATTTCTCTCTTCACTTAGGTAATCTTCAGTGTCCTAAAAAAAAAAAAAAAAAAAAGAATTCTACCACTCATTTGAAAAAAAAAAAAAAAATCAGGCATGAGCGAGGTAAGTCTATGCTGAACCGGAGCTGGGGCTACAGTGTTTTTCAGAAACAGTCTTCAGTAAGGCAAGAACAGCAGCCTGTTTTTGAAACATGAAGAAAATGTGACAATAATCAATAGAACTGCTCACAAAAATAAGAGCTCTCAACACAAGATTTTATGTATTATACTTTTGCTATTTTCAGTGATTAATTTATAGGCACTGTGCAAACCACTGACACAGTAAGTAATCCAGAAAGCCTGTTGTCTATGTTTTGGATAACAAGAAGCAGAAGTATAGATTAATAGTGGCTCTTAATCAATCTGATGCAGTCAATGTTTTCCATAGGCACTCCATTAATAAGCCGCTCAGCTAAAGCCTTTCTTTTGCCATATCCTAAGTCACTGACAATTATGAAGGACATATGCATACTAAATGAAGCTTTTGCGCTTGAGTGAAGAACAATAGCAGCCTATCCAGTGTCACACAGCAAGAGAGACCACACTCGCAGGACATTAAAAGCTGGGTACTCTTGCTGAACAGGTTTACACATTTAAACCTTGATCCTGCAAAGACTTACACACATGCTTAACCTTACACACTGCGAATGAAATCCTGGGCCTCTCAAAATCAATGACAAAACTCCACTAACTTCAAAGGGCCATTCTGTGAATAGCCTTTTTGGCATCAGTGCAGCCACACAGAGTGTAGAAGTGTGTGAGCTGATCTCCCCAACCTTGTTGCTTGCGTGAAGCCTTAAGAGATTGAGGGAGCTGCTAAGTGTAACTTCCAAAACACCTCTTCTGTCTCACAACAAGCCACAAGCTTTCAAAGATGTTTTCTTGTTTGATCTGTGTTCTTTAGGGGTTTTGCCCAAACCCCATGGTAAAACCTGCAGGAGTGGTTTCTGCAGGAGAAATCTGTGAGCAATCCTTTCCCTGGCTAACATTGCACTCTGAAAGGGTTGTTTTCTTTACTTTCCAGAAGATCCAGTCCCTGGAGTGAAGTGGTTATGATTAAATTACATCTTTACTTAATATATATATGTATGTATATCTCTATATTATGTATCATGTGATTTAACAGGAAATCTGGGAAATATCTACTGAAATAACTTACAGGTCAAAAAAAAAAAAAAAAAAAGATTTTTTGCAGGATTAAAATGCAGCTTTTTTCTGCTTGCTGTTGGCAATTGAGAAGAACTAACAGTCTGGTGACAAGCTGGGGAAGAGTAACAATGGTCAGTCCCATTTTCAGCATGGATTTTTGTGCACAGTGAACCAGGTCAATTCTCTGACTGCCTACACAGTCCTGCTGGGTCTACATGTGATGCAACACTCACCCAACCCTCACACTGGCTGAGCCACTGTTAGGGATGTTAGGGAGTCTTTGGCAGCTCCAAATAACACTAAGGTGTCTCCTAGCTCCAGAAGCAAAGCTTGTGCTTGTAAATCTAGATCGCCCAGGCTTCAACAAAATGTTTAAAAACTGGTGTGGGGATTGCAAATTGTGCTAGGAAATAGGAGAGTCTTTGCCACCATCCCCCTAAACTGACAAAAAGATTAGAGATGGTTATCCCAGAATAAGCATAGTGTAACAGGGAGGAAGCATTCTTTGGAAAAGAATTTTATAAAGTTTTGCATCCCAGTTATGCTTTAGGATAAGCCCATTTTAGTATTTGTGTAAACCAAATGATCATTTCTCCAGTAAATCGGTGGCATTCACTTGAAAAGAAGACTAGTGTGGGTAATCCCAGCAAAGATTTTTGTTTCCATTTCAGCATTTTTCTCTGACACATTTCGTTGCTCAAGCAATGAAAAATTCCACAGACCTTACTCTTTTTGGCTTTTACTGTAAAGGTATTTTAATTTTATCTTCATCATGCTTCTGTACAAATGGGCTTTACATATTCCCAGCAAACTCCTGTGTGAAATTCTTAACCATAGAGATTACAGAAATTTACTGCTTCACTGGCATGGTCAAGTTGCCACAAAATTGCATTTGTTAATGTAGCTGTGAAAACACATGACAGCTGCCATCTCTTAGTGTAAGGACTATATGGCTGGGAAGAATTTAAGAATGCCTATAAAATGGGGTTTGGCCATGTCAGTTCAGCTTTAGAAAGGAGACTGTGTTATAAAATCTTCACCTATAATTGGACACAAGTGACAGCTTTGCTTAACTAGTGTTCACAAATGAACGAGCAGTGAAAATGCTCTGCCTTTCTCACCCCAGAAGAATGACCATGGCAGATGTTAACACCGTTGAGAACAGCTTTATTGTAACTACAGGTGAGACAAATGGGAGATTTATTAGTCTGGGCATTGAGGGAAGGGGAGGGGGGGTAAAAGTTGTATCCAGTGCTGTTCCAAAGAAATGCAATGCACATTGTGAAACACATTGCATGCCACACACAGTGCTCTAACACAGGGACTATTCTGTGCCTATGAATTCATGAGCATGATGGCATTCTTGTTTGCTTTTCAAGCCCCCAGAATCACAAATACACATGATTCCGCTTTCTCTTTTTTTCATGCACTATCCTGTACCCATTTAAATTCAATGGAAAATCTCTAACTTCAGTGATGATACAGTACAATCAATGACTCCAAGTCTGGGAACTCAGTGACCTGCAAAACAGTAAACAACAGACAATGAGGCTTCTCTGGTGGAAGTCTTGAGCTGAGACCTGATCCAATGTAAGCAGGATCCTTCCTATTCATTGTAATGAGCTAACAATTGGTCCCTGACATAATATGCATTCAACAGAAATCTGCAGTGGCTGTTCAGGCAGTGATCCAGTAAAGCCCTTAATTATGTGCTCAAAAATATGGCATGGGAATAGTCCCAAAAGAAGCCACTGCAACCACAAAAATGTTTTAAGTTCACCAAGTAAGTAAATGTTTAGCTGCTGCAGTATGATGCTTGGTGTTTTTGTTTGTTTGATTGGTCGGTTGGTTTGGTTTGGTTTGATTTTTTGTTTGTTTGTTTTTCTTTTTTTTTTTTTTGTTCAGTCAATGCCCTCTGCCAAGCAAACCAACAAGTTTTCTTCAAATTCAACACATTGAGATGCCATAAATGTGTTGATATTCAGTTTTATACCCAAATTTTGTTGTTGCTTTATACTCCTTTATGCCCAGAGATAGCAAAACACTTTGCTGAAATTGTGATATGGATATAAATAGGAATATTTACAACTTGAAATTCAAAGCTTCCTTCCTTTTTAGATTCAGGGTACACTTGCATATGATGCTGCTGTCTGCTCATCAGTAGAATAACTAAAATAAAATAGAATATTGGTAGAATCAGTAGAATAGGTAGGATAAAATTGTATTAAAAAATGTTTGCAGTATAGGCAGGAAAATATAATATTCTGTAGTTCAAGTAAATTCTGTTTGCCTCAAACTCTTGAAGCAGATGCTTACTTAGAAGAGCTGCTTAAAGGCAGTTTGAACTTTTGTGCCATGTGGAACACATACAGTTTAACTGCTTCACTTCAGCTCATCTCGTTTAACTAGGGGGTACTATATTTCTGTATTATTTTGCTTTCATGAAACCTGTGATATTCACCAGGTTTTTCAGGTAATACTGTTTACAGCAAACACTGCCTATGGTGTTTCCAAAAGTTTCCTGCTGTCAGAAGCATGAGGGCCAAATTGAAAATATTGGTTTGGGAGAATGTAATCTTTTCAGTACAGACTTTGGTATTCAGTGTAAGTGCCCAATAGTAATGATGTCCAGGCATAGGGCCAAATGTTAAAACTGCCCCCAGAGTGGATATACTCATACTCTGCAAGAGAAGCAGTAAAGTGTGCTCGTATTCTGGCCAGCAGCATCCAAAAGCACAGCTCCCCATGAGCATAATTCTTGCCAGGAGTATGAATAAGCTGCATCGAGGCTATGCATTATGGCAAGTGCTGCATCAGGGACTGCTAAGTAACTCATAAACAAGCAGCCTCTGCTGCCCCCAATTCCTGTATCGAGCTTCAGAAGGCACTTATATAGCTCCAAGTATGAAAGGCTTGTATAGTGGTCTCAGTGGGCTTCAAGAAGCGCCAAAACCAAGGTGGCTCTTTTCCATCTCCTGCTCCTTCGACTGGCCATAATTTTTCTGGCAAGCACATACATGCAGCGCCTAGAAGGATTTGGCTTCTATTCTTCAGCTCATATTCATCTTTTGGGTTGCTTCAGTGAAGTTATGAATCCAGGATCTCCTGCTATGGTAGAATAAAGACTCCACCACAGATGAAATCTTTATTAATAAATGAATTATGAATTAAAAAAAAAAAGTCACACTTTAGTAAGCCCACCAACCATTTTGGTTTGGGTGCACAAGTGTATTTATGCCCACATCAGAACTACTTTTTTGTTTGTTTGTTTGTTTGTTTTACATTAGTGCTCATTTCAGTTTTGTTTTATTGAGAGTGACCACAGTTCCACTCACATAACTGAAGTCTGCCAGGCTTTCAGCTCATAAAAATCAGAGTAACCTCTTGCAGTTTGTTGATCCTCTGCCCCAGAACTGCATATGATATTTCTAGAGCCTGATTATTCTTTAAAGATGATAGAAGTTACTGATCCAGCATGCACAACTTTTTGCATAACACAGACAAAATACTTTTAGCCAGGAGTTTCTATATAAGGGCTAACCATATCTATGAGGTTATAGTAAAAGTAAACTGTATTATTACAGCAAAGTATCCTTTCTTGTTTTGGAGGTTTAAAACATGCTTATTTGGAAGCAGTAGTTCAGAGGAGTTTTGTGCAGACAGGTAGTAGTCAATATAAAAAGAATATGAGCATCAGACCTCTATACTCTTCTAGAGTATCTCTGGAGTCGAAGTTCTCCCAGTTCTAACTGCTAACCAACAAAGATCCAGATGTTGCTTCATTGAAGCAGAATCATGAATTATATGTTCAAATGAGCCAATAAAATGATTTACTGGAAGGCAATGTCCTGTCCACATATTCCTTTTCTTTAGATACGTTGTTTTTGCCTTTCAGGACATTTTATAATCTACTGCACAGATACCATCTTTTGGAAAATCATGGAAATATTGTCAGCTGATGCATTTATCTAAATAAAGAGCTGTATAATTCAGAGCAAGGATAATCAACCATTTCTATATGTAAAGACAAGCTGACCACCATAAAACCAACCAATAATGTCATCGTTTAATTTTTTTGTCCTTTTCTTTCAATGGTAAATATATATATACATATATATATATATACACTTTAGTGCTGCAACTGCTTATCTTTCTTTGAATCTAAGACTGAATATACAGAAGCAGTTCTTTTTCTTGCTATTTCCAATCAACTTTATACTTCCTACTACTAAAAACCTCAGGCAAGTCTTTCTCATGAGGTCTGACTCAAATATTCCTATGAGTTAGTCTTCAAAGCTTTTACAAGAACAAATATGGTAATCCATGAATCCTACTAGTGGTTTATGTTATCTAAACGTATATCTCTGTGCAAGTTTCAGAAAATATGTTAGGAAAAATTAAATGACATTGAAGCAGGACACAAAACACTTCAAATGGAACTAATTTTCACACATTGCAAAACTAGTCTGAGGAAATCCTTATTTCAAAACATACTCCATGCCTCAATGTTTCTTTACACAGTTTCACTTGTTGCCTTAAAATTACTTTTCCTGGAAGGGAAAACTTGATCTCAGGACTGACAAGTGAAACAGAAGGTAATAAAACTGTTTCTGAATGTTCTGGTGATAGTGGTTTATGCCACAATATTGTCCATGCCTTACCTGTGGGTGTGCATCTATGATTATGTCAGTAGTATGGAATAAAACAGTCAAGGACAACCCTATTGTCCCAAGGCCCATTGGCACACCATAGCTCATATCCACCTGCATACACTTACTGCAACCCCAGAAAGACTGGCAACATCATAGAATCATAGAATGGCTCAGACCTTCTAATTCCAACCCACCTGCCATAGGCAGGGATGTCACCCACTAGATCAGGTTGCCCAGGGCCTCATCTAACCTGGTCTTGAACACCACCAGAGATGGGGCATCCACAGCCTCGCTGGACAACCTGTTCCCGTGCCTCACCACCCGCATGATGAAGAATTTCCATCCAGCCTCACTGTTGGGAACAGCCCCAACAGCTGCTGTCCCTCAAGCCAGGTTTGGGCATTCTGAAGGAGTTGGTGTAACCCAAAGCTCTGCAGGGGAGCACATCATCAATTAAACATTTACAAATTATCCGGCAATAGTATTTGAGCCACAACCCTGGCCTTGTTTTTTATATTAGTACATAATACAAACAAATACATAATTAGTACATAATACAAACACAGAACAAAGGGAATCTCCTCTCCAGAGAACTCATCTTCTCTGATTTGAACTTCAGGTGGGTGTACTTTCACATCTTGTTAACCATAGGGAATAGGGAACTTGAAAACAGGAGAAGGAAGTAATTAGTAGTGGGTAACTGTACAGACTAAGAAGGGCATTTTCGAATATAAAAGTACATCCCTAACTTGTGTAACAAAAAGAGAGTATTCTCAGGATATCTTTGAATCACAAAGTTTTGGAAGATAGGAAAATATTGCTTTGCTTTTGCATCCTGCTTTAGACACACACTTTTGGCCTCTGATGGAAACAGGACAGTGGGTTGGATAGACATCTGGTATATCCTGCAGCAACCCTGGTGCAGAATCCTTTTGTTACATGAAGGGGTGTGGGCAGAGGCAAGGAAACTTTTCTCCTTCTTTGAGCTGTCTATTGGTACTGAGCCACTGAGACCTGATGAGGACTGCTGGAGCCAAACTGGCTTTCAGACCAAATAAACTTGCACATCTGTATCTATCTAAATAAACACACCAGGTACTCATCAATACACCCTTGTCTAGGAGCAAATTGGATTCTGAACAAGCATCCAAAGATATAAAAGTGCAAATACACTAATGCTGTCCCTTTGGAAAAGTCATCTGCATACATTTAACAGAGCAGGGGGAAAGGGGATATAATTCAACTCACTTGAAATGTCACTTTAGATAATTTTTCTAATTGAGTCTTAATATTTCACTGCTTCCCATATCTCTCAAAATGATTATTAACAAATAAACAGATCTTTCTCAGTTGTCTCTGAAATAATAATGGCAAAGGCTTCATTGCATATTCAGGAGCTTCAATTTACGTGAAAATTATTTCTGGCAATACAGCATGCAGCATCATGCAGACACATCAACTAATAATGCCACTTCCTTCAGTATGTGTTATAGAAGCATCTATGGCAGGGCATGTTCCAGGACTGATTCTATCAAATCAACAATACACACTGCAAGTGAGTGCTATGTCAGTGGAAAATATAAACGTACAGTATGCACGCAATATGATGATGTAAAAATGCATGTAGAGACCACATCCACTGTGTGTCCCTTCTGCAGGATTTTGGCAGGCTTACTCTGTAGCTGGCCAGTTTAGAATTAACAGGGTCAGAAGAGATGTCCCAGAATTTAATATAATTTGGATTTATCAATGCCAGACTCCTCTGGGGAAAAATAAGTCATTTTTCCACAGCATAGATAAATCTTCCCAGAATATTTCCCCAGACAGATTCTTTCTTCTGCATCCCTTTGCCAACTGGAACCTTTTGATCTCAACATCCTTAGTGCCAAATTCTTTAATGGTGTAAATGAGTGAAACTCCACCTAAGGCAGTGGAGCAGATCCCATTTACACCTGCAGAGAACTTGGCTTTGATTCTGTAGCCAAGGAGAGATTAAAACCATTGGTTCTAGCAGATTTGTAAGCCTGTAAAAATGCTCTTCATCTCCTGTTGCAGATACTTCTGTTATCCAGCCCAAATATGATAGGGAAAAGCAACAGAAAATGCTCTTGAGGGGCTGAATCTTGGTCTGGGAGGGTGATACATTGGAGAATTTAACTGAATGTTGTGATTTTTATCATATAATCGAGTATACATTGTTATCATTTTGATTCCGATCTCTTCACTTGTACTCTGTGCCACTTTTTTCCAGATCTAATATGAATCACTTATTCCAGATTGCTCTTTGAAGAAGGCCTCCACTGATATATCTGAGATTAAATGAGTCACTCATGATGGATTGTGCTTCATGGCTTTATATACCACAGAAAATTATGCATTTTGCACTACCTTGTAAAATAACCATTTATCTAAGTAAACATATTGACTCCTTTTGGGTTCATATGTAAACTATCCTGGGTTGTGAATCTTAATTTAGCAAGCTCTTGACAGGCAGGAAAAAAGACAGCTAACAATGATGGAGAAGAATCAGTTACTTGAATGTCAATAGAGGGAGTTTAAAAAATGAGCTCAAAGTAACAGATCAATTTGTTCTCAAGTGTCCAGTCAGAGATAGAAGCTAGACAACTTCCATCACCTTTATATGCTGATGTGCTGATACGGAGTCAATTCAAACACAACAACAGAATGTGTTAGAGAAAGAAATGAGGCTAAATGTTTAGAACAAAAAGGAACTCTTAGATATCGTTTTCCAGGGATCCAATCTCTTTTTCTTTCCACACTTACTGTAGGTAACAAAGCAAGATAGCTCATTTCCTAAACGCCTCAGTTGGCAATATGGAAATTATACTTCTGTGACAGATTCATTTTAGGGTTGTTCCATGTGCCATAATGATTAGACATCTGAATCTTTGGTAAAATTGGATCAGCAGAAATGTCTCCCAGTTCCTTTTCCAACTGGATGCTGTCAGAAGGCAAAAGTATTGTGTAAGCATGAAGGTTCATGAATGGGGTATAATAGTCTTGTTCCAGAACCTTTGGAAAGCCCTGTATTTGTCTGCCTAGGGAGCAAGAGTACAAGTTAGCACTAAAGAAGTCTCACTCAGCTTTCAAAAAATGACAGGTTGAATTTTTTTATACTTGACCAGTTCTATTTGCAACCCCAGATAGCACTTAATTGGTGCACCTTCCCAATTTGTGTCCTCTTCACATCCTCCTCCTGCAAAGTATTTACACCCTTCTCACTCATGATAGGGTCTAGGATGTTGAATGCAGCATTGACTTCAGCAAGTTCTGGATCAGACCTGTAATCACTTAAAACCTCTGACTAGCTGGCTCTAAGTATTTAGGACAAATCATCTCAGAGACAAAGGAGAATATCAGAGCAAAGTATTATCTTACATATTACTGCTTCCCCAACGGTTTACTCCTCAAAAACTCCATTGTCCTATATGTAGTGTAAAATAATTCACCATGGAGCAAAACATTGTATCATGATACAGATCTGGGCAGTGATTGAAATAATAACAGACTGTTTAATTGCTAAATTACAGTGGTGATATTATGAAATAACATATTATATCCGCATTTATAATAAATTAATCCATCATGATTAAAGGTCTCTCAATGAATACCAAATGAATTAATACATGATTGGCCTTTATAAGTATAAGCCTCTAAAATTATGCAGTATTCTGCAAGCAGCTAACAGCCCACAGAATAAAGTTGCAATGAGAAAATGTGTCACAGAAAACTTTCCTACATTTCATGTGAAACACCTTTTCTTTCAGAACATTTTTGCATTGAATCTGTTAGCAATTATGACAGATAGCTTTTTAACAGGAGAAAAATATATCCATAATCGCACAATGTTTGGGGGAGAAGGGAAAATTACCACAATATGACTAATTTTATGAAAGACATCTGTCATTTTCTACTGTTGCAATACAAGCTGTTTAGCAAGTAAATTTAATTAACCAGATTTCTCATTTTAAAAGGAAAGGAAGGAAGGAAGGAAGGAAGGAAGGAAGGAAGGAAGGAAGGAAGGAAGGAAGGAAGGAAGGAAGGAAGGAGGGAGGGAGGGAGGGAGGGAGGGAGGGAGGGAAGGAAGGAAGGAAGGAAGGAAGGAAGGAAGGAAGGAAGGAAGGAAGGAAGGAAGGAAGGAAGGAAGGAAGGAAGGAAGGAAGGAAGGAAGGAAGGAAGGAAGGAGGGAAGGAAGGAGGGAAGGAAGGAGGGAAGGAAGGAAGGAGGGAAGGAAGGAGGGAAGGAAGGAGGGAAGGAAGGAAGGAAGGAAGGAAGGAAGGAAGGAAGGAAGGAAGGAAGGAAGGAAGGAAGGAAGGAAGGAAGGAAGGAAGGAAGGAAGGAAGGAAGGAAGGAAGGAAGGAAAGGCTTTTACAGCATGCCAGGAGCATATCCCTTGAATATAGTTTGTTTAATGTGTCCAATTAGACTGAATCATCAAATTTTCTGAACCTTAAATATCTCAAATTAATTTTTTCCACATTGTTTTGCTATATACCATTTTTCAGCCATTTGTATTGTGAAGTCAATGTTGTTTATTATTGATACTATTTGATACTGTTGATACTACATTTTGGAGCCTTTGCTTAGAATCGACACTTTTGTGGGTGCAGCATTGTATATAAAGAAAAAAACCTCTACAAAAAGTTTCCCACTGAAAAAGAG
This sequence comes from Anas acuta, assembly GCF_963932015.1. Taxonomy (NCBI): domain Eukaryota; kingdom Metazoa; phylum Chordata; class Aves; order Anseriformes; family Anatidae; genus Anas; species Anas acuta. Next base: position 199,476,691 of record NC_088979.1, on the reverse strand, counting down.
ACATACAAAAAAAGTGAAAAGGGTTCTTCCAGAGAAGAAAAGCAGAGAGCAGGTGTGTCTGTCCTAGGTCATTAATAATTCAGTGCAACATCTGAGTCCTGTTCTAGGGTTCTGTCAACTACTAGACTACACTATCTTCTTGACTTAGAAAAAGATACACTTGTAAATTAACAGTAAATTCCCACTTAGAAATGTGAAATGTCTTTTTTTTTTTTTTTAGGAGGATAGTATGGTCCATGTTACACAAAATGTGTGTTGTCCCTCCTTTGTGGAGCTTAGACCATAAATAAGGATGGTCTCTAAAGGGGCTTTTATTGGTACTATAAATATTAGTATTTATGTTGCATTTTTCCAATGACAAGAAACAAAATAAACACAAGCGAACATACAAAATATTCTGGCTTTACTGGTGTCAGTGTATGGCCTGGGATAGTTACACCTACTGTAGTTTAAAGTAACTAAGATCAAAATCCAACCAGAAAGCTTCATAAGCTTCATCCTTAATTAAAACATAAATAATATTAAAATAGTTGCTTGTAACATAATATCATTTGCTTAAACTGTTCTCAGGAATGCTTAAGCTGGTAGAAGCTACTCACTTCCAAAACAAATTCTCTTGGTGAGTATCTGATGTTAGTATACCTTCTGAATTCTGCTCCTAAAAATAAGAACAATATGAAAATTAATATTTTCTGCTCTTGTACACAGAGAAAAGGCTTCCTCCCTATAAAGAAAAAAGCAATCCTTACAAAAGATATCTATGTCCATTGCTGACCCGTACAGAATTTCACTGAAGAATTAAATGTCTCTCTTTTTTCCTTTTTTTTTTTTTTTTTTTTTTTTTTTGTTTAATATAGAACCATTTACATAGGTTATGAATGGAAAGCACAACATTAATCTGGCAAATTTTTATTATCCTAACCTCACAGTAGATTTAGGAAGTTAATTGTACATAATATGTTTCTGGCATTTAGAAAACATCACTCAATTATTAGTGTGAATAAAGTTACTGAATTTGGGGAATAAGTTAGTCTAGAAGATAATAGATTGCTTACTGAAGTAGAATAATCATGCAGAAAAGTGGGTTGGGAAAACTGAAGGACTTTGGTTGTTCTCATGCACACCCATATGTTGTAAATCTAGATATGGAAACTTAAACTCAGCATCTAGGTCTTTAGACTGAGAGTTTCTTACACATTCGACTGCAGAAGAGTACTCTGATCATTCCAGCAAATGCCCCCTACGTGCTACACAGGGCTTTTAGGTGAGCTGCCATGGGGAAGGGTCAGAAAGTCAGCAGAACAGTACCAGGCTTAAGTATTTTTTTTGGCTGTGGTGTTTTTACCCTGCTGCTAAATTCCACCAGCCTCTCACTCCCCCTTCTCAAACAGAGAGAGGAAGAAAATACTACGGAAAAGGCTCATGGGTTGAGATAAGGACAGGGAGATCACTAACCAATTACTGTCATGGGCAAAACAGACTCAGCATAGGGCGATTAATATAATTTATTGTCTATCACTAGCAGATTAGCAGAGTGAGAAACTAAAAGCAATCCATAAACACCTTCCACCCATCCACCCTCTTCTATGTCCTCCCCCTGAGCAGTGCAAGGAAACGAAGAATGGGGTTGCGGTCAATCCCTGATGTTTCATCTCCAACACTCCTTCACTGTCACTCTGTGCCCCTGCTCCATGTAGGGTCCTTCCCACGGGATGCCGTCCTTCCCAAACTGATCCTTCTTGGGCTTCCCACAGGCAGCAACTCTTCAAGAACTGCTCCCACATGGCTCTGTGCCACAGGCAGCAACTCCCCCCAAAACCCCTGCTCCTGCATGGGTTCCTCTCCACAGGCTGCAGCTCTGGCCCAAGGCCTGCTCTGCGGGGGCTCCGCAGCCTCCTCCAGGCCACATCCACGTGCTCCAGCGTGGGCTCCTCCATGGGCTGTAGTGTGGAGATCTGCTCCATGTGGGACCCATGGGCTGCAGGGGGACAGCCTGCTCCACCAGGGGCCTCTCCACAGGCCACAGGGGAACTTTGGCTGCATGCCTGGAGCACCTCCTGCCCTCCCTCTACACTGACCTTGAGAGCTGCAGGGCTATTTTGCACTCCTCTCTCTCCTTGTTGATGTCGCACAGCAGGTTTTGTTGTTGTTGTAGTTTGTTTTGTTGTTGTTGTTGTTGTTGTTGTTGTTGTTGTTGTTGTTGTTGTTGTTGTTGTTTTTCACCCATTCTTAAATCTGCTTTCCCAGAGGCCCAACCAGCCTCACTCACTGGCTCAGCTCTGGCCAGTGGCAGGTCCCTTTTGGAGCCAGCTGGAGCTGGCTAGCTGGCTCTTATCTAACATGGGGCAGCTTCTGGACTGTTCTCACAGAGGCCACCCCTGCAGCCCCCCTGCTACCAAACCCTTGCCACATAAACCCAGTACACTGGCAGAGACTCACTGTGTCACCGTTATCAAGACACTCAGGACTACAGTCAGGCAGCATGAAGCACCCATATCTGTTCAGGGGACAGAGCTGGATGCTTATGAATAACTATGGTGATGCCTTCATAAGGCAGCATCCAAAGCCGTGGTTACAATTCAGGCCAATTGAATGTGACCCTTTGATTCCCTTTGCTTTAATTCCTCATCTATGAAAGAGCACTTTCTAAATGTTCCAGACACATAAACACAATGGAGGTTAGTATGAGAGGACATACAAATACCTGTGCTATGCAGATAGAAGAAATAAGTGCATTCAGACATGAAACAAATCCATCCCTGAAAGGTCAGCAACAGAAGAGGAGTTAGAAGCTCAGGAGAATTTTATCTCAGCAAAAGCAATAGGATCTGAACAGCTTTTAAGTGAGCATAGACAATCCTGCAATTAATGGAGACATATCTACTCAGTATTACAGTACAGCCGACCTGCATCCTTGGCTTATTAATTTCTCCCTCTAGTACAAGTAGGTTGACGTCTTCTAAATTAAAAACAGTTCCGCCTTAGGAAGAATTGCCAAAGAATTTGTACGTTGAAAGTCTCAGGAGATGCAACACTTGCATGCTGCCTTCGCTGGGAAAGAGTACATGCTTATCCTTCAGGAAGTGTCATCTGCCAATTATGACAGCTACACATTTGTATTCAGTTACGAATTCAAAATTTACAACTGTGGCTATTTAACACAACAATTCCCTGGAAAATCTTTGGACTCTGTGCTTGCATAATAAGAAAAACTTTCAAGAACAGCTCTTCTTCCTCCTTTCTTGTTATTATTGTTTTGTACCCAAATAATTCTACACAAGAATAATTTAAGACTGCACTTGGCAGTCTTAAATTATTTAAGACTGTCTAAAATAATTTAAGACTGCACTTGGCAGTTGTTCTGGCCTCTATGCACATAGGAAACTTGTGAATCTCTTGCCATAGGGGACAACATTTCTAACTGGGTGCATTCTGAAGAGTTGATTTTATTACTCTGTGGAAAGACTAGTCTGTCACCTGGGCAAGTATGACAGCTAACTGGAGCGGGACTCCAGATACTGAACCTCTGTTCCTCACTCAACTGCAGATGTCCTGTGTGACCCTAAATAAATAACTTAATCTAGCTGGTTCTTCAGCTTTGTATAATGGCAAAATAGGACGAATATTTTTTCTTTTCCCAGGCACAGTGTGACCCAAGCTGTCCATAACTGAGGTGTTTAGATACCTCAGTGTCAACTCCGTCATGTATTTGGTCTGTAAATATGCATTGCTTCCTGAAGGTCAGCCACAGCTTCCACTGAGGCTCTTGGCTCTGCTGCTTCCAGGTGCATTCCCTTGTGAAAGCTGAGGTGATAGTGGCCACCACCAATTGAATTTTTAGGTCAAGAGACTGAGAAGGAAACAAAAGGCTATAAAACTCTCTCAACACAAAAGAGAATATTAAATATGAAAAATACCTGTGATGAAGAAGCAAAAATCAGCTTTTCATTTTTCTAATTTTGGACTATTTTACTTGATTTCAACAACTGCATTTAAATATCTGTATATGCAGATCAAAAGTTGATCCAAAAAATATTTGAGTAAGTCAGATTTTTGTTTTCTTTCTTGGCTTCTCTGTTCATTGATGGTGGGTGATGAGGGAGAGGAAAAGAGTTCTGATTTGGATGGGAGCAGGCATTATTTTAATAGAATATTGGCCTCTGAGCAGTACAGTGAAACAAGCAAAAGAGATTTGTTGATAGACTCGTACCTCAGAGAAGGTGAAGCAACATGGTGCTTACTGCATATGTAATAATGGGAGATTTATGAGGTTATAGGAATAGAACATATTAATCTTCAGCTTCTCATGACCAGTAATAAAATGCAATGGTAAAAAAAAAAAAAAAAAAAAAAAAAATCCTTTAGGCTGGTTTCACCATAATTTTACAAAGTTCTTAAAGTTTCCCAGTAAAGAGACTTTTTGCTTCTTTTTCTCTCAAGTTCCTGTGCTATCCTATATGTGATGCAGAATACATCTAGCCAAGCTATAGGTTCACAGTAGCATTCCTCATCATCATAACTTTGTTTCACTTCTAGTTAGAAGTCAGCATCCATTCCTAGTGAGCTGGCTCCCACCTTCCTTTCTTCTCTCCCTTAACCATAGTTAACAAGGTATGAGTGACAGAACTGTATTTTTTGATTGTTATCTGCTGATAAACCTGAACACCATGGGTAAGTGAATTTACATTTGTAACATTGAAATGAAGCCCGTTGCAGGAATAAGTGTGAACATCAATAATAATAATAATAATAATAATAATAATAATAATAATAATAATAATAATAATAGTAATAATAATAGTAATAGTAATAATAATAATTTTTTAAAAAATAAATGTGAGATAAGCCTCCTTTAACAATACACAGGAAATAAAATTCAGCAAAAAATCTGAACTCTCATGTTCAGATTTTTCTCATGTTCATGATCCTAACATGTAAGGATTGCAGAGGTGCTGTGTGATGCTGAAACCATTCGCATAGCTTGGCAGTATCTTAGTAAAATAGATTGGGCTTACCATTAGCCACTGAATTTTGCTTTGTGTCTGAATTTCTCCACTTTCATGTACTGCTATTCAGTATATCTGCTATTTTATGATTTTCAGTTATCTTTAAAAATATCTTTACAGTACTAGAGACTCTGACCAGAAAGAGATCACAGATTCCATGGAGTCATTTTTCTTCACAGAGTAGTAGAAGTAGCACTGTCACAACAGCAAAATTGTATTCTATCCAGGGAGTAAATATATTGATCACTTACTTAGCAGAACTAGCATACAACGCACATTACACCTATTTTCGGCACCTTGCACTGACTTCCAATTTGCTTTTGGATGTTGGGCGTGATGTATAAAGCCATGTTTTCTGTGACTGTGACTGTTTTTCTTCTTATTCTCTCCTTCCTGTGTCCTACCACTAGAGATCAGTTGGGATCCATCTGCTAACAGACCCCATTACCTCAGAGGAACCCAAGCTTCTGCTATATGAAATACAATATCCTGCTGCCCCAGTACCTGATATAAAGAATATTTACTCAGATGTTGTCCTGGTAAATGAATGAATACTGAGTTGGGAATCACAGAATCACATACTGGCTGAGGTTGGAAGGGACCTCAGGAGGTCATCTGGTCCAACCCCACTGCTCTACCAGGTTGCCCAGGACCGTGTCCAGGTGGCTTTTGAAGCTTGGTCAACCACAAAGCAACGTTTTTTTTTTGATGTTTAAATGAAATCTCCTGTATTCCAGTCTGTACCCATTGCTTCTTGTCCTGGCACTGAAAAGAGCCTGGTTTCACCTTCATTGCATCCCCCGTTCAGGTATTTACAGACTTTGATGATATCCACCCAAGCCTTCTCTTCTCTAAGCCCAAAAGTCACTCTCAGCCTTTACTCATTGGAAAGTTGCTCCAGCCCCTTAATCATATTTATATATATATAGGAATTTTCTATTTGACATCATTTAGTCTGTTTTACAATCATCTTTCTTATTGGTCCTCTGTCTGTGACATTTGTATCATTGTAGATTTTTATTTCCCAAAATTAATCAAATACAATGGGATTTTAAGTTATCAGATCAACTTGAATTTATGTTAGCACTAAGCACATGCTGTCCAGATATATGGTTCCTCAGTTGCTGCAGTGAAAAGATTGAAGTTCTCAACCTAAGACCAGCATCAGTGAAGACTTCTCTGACTGGCGGTATGAGCAAAGCGTTCCCAGATCTGAATTCAATAGAAATCTTTCATTTAAACAGTCTTTGCAACAAGGCATTGGACAGTCACTTTGGGGAGCCTTGCAGCTCTTCTGCAAAAATTGCTTGTGCTCTTGAGGGAAATGTAGAGCCTCAAATACTCTGTGCTATCAGCTGAGCTTCTCACCAGCACACACATTTTTAAATGCAGCTGAGTGGATCAGTAAATGAATGTTTGACTAAGCAACTTACACTTGAAGTTTCATTAGTTTTGCTTTGCCTTTGAGAGTTTTGTTCACTCTAGCCATGTTTTCCCTCATGAACCAAGATGCCTATGATATGGGATTGCTAATCAGTATCTCCATGGAATTTAACACACCTAGATAAAGAAATTCTGCCTGGATACAAGGTTTGGTACTGTATTTCTGGTAATACACTGATTGTGCTAGTTAGCAAATAGTGGGCAGCACCACATAGCACCCACCCAGTTTTGCTCATTTGACTAATTCTGACGAGTTGACATCCACACTGAACTGAAACATCACTTCAGCCTGTTAGCTTCAAAATAGCTTTTGAAGTCAACCTTTTAGAGGCTTTATTTTCTTAATATTTAGTTGGTTCCTCGATGGACACAGCTTCTGTTTCTGTGGCTTCCCCATAAGTAGAAGTAAAGCCAAGACGTGTGCACCCCCTCACTGCAACCACTGTGTGAACCCACCTTCAGCCCATGAGATACCTGGAAAAATTTCAACTGAGAGTTTTCAATAGGAGATCCTGCATTGAAAAATTCTCTTTTATAGACAGTATAGTGATTCTGGCAGAAATTTTACTCAAAATATCTCATGTGAGTAAAAATTGGTCACCTAGATGTAAAAATAATAAAAAATTAATAATAGTAATAATAATAATAAAGTGACTGGTTACTGTGATACTCATCTAGGTTGTGGGAAACAAGGGAGTTTCAGAGTAGAAAATAAGTTCAGGTCTCCCTCAGCAGGAAAAGCTCTGACTGGTTACATTTTCACCCTAAAGAAAGCAATAATAATCCCACATATTTTCTGAAATTCTGAAATGAGCAAGCAATTCCCTATCTAGCTATTCCACAGACTGTGAATGTTTGTGTAAACTCCAAATAAATAAATAAATTTAAAAACTTTACTGTTGAGCCCATTCCCTCCAGAAAAAGATTGTATTTTTGTCTTGCAGACAGAGATAACCTTTATCTTGGTCTTCTTAGGAAACAAGGCTTATGTGATAACAGTGCTTGTCCTCCAGGCCACCCTTACTAATAACTTCTGAGCCCACAAGCAGACTTCAGCCAAGTTTTCCAGCCACTCTATATTTTACATCATCAATTGGTTCTGCACACATGAAAGCCAGGACTGATTGTAGATTATGATGTCTCTTGCCTTCTGAGATTTCATGGGGAGGACTAACCCAGGCATTAGTTTGGACAAACCCCAGGAACAACAGGGGTAATAACCAGCAGGATGTTGGGCTTCATTAATTCTGTATTTTGCACAACAATTTGGGGGTGAGGATGTGGATTGGCAAGAAGGGATTAAATATCTTGCATTTGGAGGACCCCTTGAAATGGCACACAAAGCAAATCCTCCTCTGCTCTGCAGAGTTTACTGGGAAATGACTGCCCGTCTTCATCACGGCTTATCTCCTGTGTGGTGTCCTTTTAGTGCTTGCACACCCAGTCCAATCAGACCACCGAGCTGCTGCGTTATCACAACCAAAAGCCCTCTCCTCTTCACTCTGCGAGAACAGATAAATGGCAATCAGGTGTGTTGTATCCTGCATGTTAACTGAGTAAGTGCTCCCCAAATCTGCTTCTTCAGCTCTTGCTTTTATCTTGTCTTTAACACCAAGCAGCCACCGCTGATAACAAGCAGATTAAAAACACTATCAGATTAACATTTTTATGTAATAAATGGTCAAGAACCTCACATTAAAAGAGTATCTTTCCTGGCATTAAGCATCCTTCACTCACCCAGGAAGCCTTTATCAGCTTGAACCTGCTCTGCTCATTGCATAATAAATCCCCGAACCCTGATTTCATCATAAGGAAATTCTTCACGAGGACAGCAGGGAGCTAAATGGATGACTGTGTTTGAAAGGAAAATCAAGCTAAAAGATTAAAGAGCTGGCCTTCTTTAGTTTAAAACTAACTCTCTGTACTAAATCTTTCAGCTGGGGGATTGCTTAGTTTGGATATTTCATAGTGTGAGACAATTTTTTTACTTTTTTTTCAGGGCAGTTCAAATTTAGCTCAGGTCAGATTTACTCCAGATAGCCTTTTTTAAATTAAAATCTTCCTTCCCTTCCTTCCCCCCCCCCTTTTTTTTAACTTCAGAAAAAAAGCTTACTTCTACTCTCCCTCTCCAAAATGCCAGTACTACTATTAACACTTTTGGGTTTTTCTCCCATTTTACTCATTTTATATATGAAAAAGATTCTGTCTTCCTTTGTTTAATAACAAAGTACATCTCAGGCCAAAAACTGGACTTCTAAAAAAGTAGAAAATCTCAAAAACTACCTTGATAAGCATGGCCATGGTAAATGTTCCACAGAAAATCCTGTGGAAAATGAGCAAAGATCATTTCAAACCCTGTCAAATGGAAACACACTTGCAACTTAGCTTGGGCAGCAGTAGTCATAGAAGTAAATGTACTGAGAACATTAATCCTTTTTTTTCCAGGTTAAGCCCTGAAAAAAAAAACATCACAGCTGTTGCCACTAACTTTCATTATTCTGGTTGCAAGGGGAGCAAGACTGGGGGTGAAGTGATCTATTTGAAAAAGATTATAAGCACAGCCCCAAGGAGTGAGGGCAAGGAGTGATGTGAAGGACTAACTGCTGCACCTTTTACAGACAAACAAAGCTTCTGAAATTCTGCTACCTTTAGACAAGCACCAAAATCACTCAATGAAAAATAAAAAACAAAAACAAAAACAAAACAAAACAAACAAAAAAAAAAAAAAAAACAAAAATATTTCTGGTCAACTGAATAAATACAAAATTGTCTTGCACAGACACATTGCTTTTTGCATAGCATATCCATGTTAAAATATGATTACTTAATGAGGTTTTCAAGAGCTCCTGTCCCAGAAACAGTTTTATATTCATTCAGTGTTCTGTTGCTCTTCAATATCTTCCTTGAAGATAATCTTCAGTCTACTTTAGCTGTACTTTAAAATAAACTAGCTGGCAGAGTCCCAAGTTGCTTGACTAGTGTTGCCTGATAGATTTGATTTTCAATCCTGAGATTATTTTTGAAAAACATATAGTGCCTGAAGGAATCTGAACTGAGCTTTCTCTTCAGGATACTGGACAGCTTCTGTCTTTTATTACAGAGCTGTACAATACTCGGACTTGATCATTAATAACTTTCCTATACACTGCTCTTAAAACTGCATGTAGACTCCAGTACATTGCCATTTAATAAAACCTTTTTTTTTTTTTTTTTCAACTCAAATGTTCAAAGAATCTCCCTCATCTGTGAAGATATCTCTTTTTCCATTTGGTTGAAAACTTATCCAGGAATCCTTGGAGGAAGTGCTGTTTTCAGTTATATCCCAGATGTAATCAGGGAAAAAAAAAAAAAAAAAAAAAAAAAAGGAGAAAAGGAATTTTTGTTTGTTTGTTTTTGTTACTCTTCAGATTTTTTATCCAAATTAGCAAATCTCCCACAAGCACATCAATATAAAATGGGTAGGGATGGGTAGGGAACCCAACAAAAAGTTGTTTTGACATTTTAATAAAAGATAGTCTACCTTCAGTTATTGACAAGTAAATCCTACAGCAATGCTCCTAGGGCTGGATTTTGTAGCCTATATTCACACCATTTAAAATGTGTCTTGAGCTAAAATCTACGTCTGTCATATCAATGGAAACTTTGATTTCAGTGGAAGCAAGAGGGTTGCAAATATTTCCCGATGAGTGAGCATCATTTTAGAAAAGGAAGAAATTATTAAGTAATGATTGCTAATACCTGTTAGAAGCTCATTTTTAGCAAAGAAATAACATCTGATGCACTTGACAGTACTTTAACCCCATAGCATTTCAGAATAAAATGGTAAGGAGCTAAGCTTTTGTTTGCAGAGCACCTTTCATATAACCAGATTCTGAAGTATTGTGCAAACGTAACTGATTGCATGAACAATGCCATGATTCACTGCAGCCAAGAGTAAAGTTCAGCAACAGCTGAGGCTGAACAAAGCAGCCGCATAGAAAAAAAAATCCAAACAAAAGGGCATGAGGCAATAATGATTCTACAGAGTAGACTCTTTTATTTTTAGTATGAAAGGATATTGGGAATGGAATAGAAAGGTTAGCCATGGAGATTCCAGCAAGTAGGAACATAAGAGGCTACACGACCAGGCAGAAAGCAATGATTGGGCAGGAAGACCAAACAATAGAAGTGCTCTCAGCACCAGATGCCAATTTCCAATAAATTCAAGCATCACATAGGGTTTTAGCCACATGACTCCTATTGACTTTAATAGGAGTCATGCAGCTAAAAACCCTCATTGCTTGGAAAGTTGCTTATTAAAAAGTGAATACGAAAAATTAATTCAAGACAAATGGGCTATTCTGAAAGACCTGGCTTGGAAATACTATGAGTTATGCCAGCAGAGAATTTGGCCTGATAGTTGCATTATTACCCCGGACACCTTTTTCCACTTCATATCATACTTGTGCCTTCTCCAGCATTAGTTACTGGATAAAGAGGAATGTGAGCTCTGTTGATGCTTTGGTCGACTGCCAAATAGAATTTAATAGAGTTAATAGACAGTAATCCTGATTTACAATTTTTTAGGATTTGTTCCATAAATTACTGTGTCCACTGTATGTTTAAATACCAGTTTTCAAGAGGAAGATATTAAACTGTGGTACAGACAGCTGAGTGCACCCAAGGTTACATTGTTCCCTGTAACTTGTATGTCTGAAATCTATATAGAAGATGTTCTGTATTTTTGTGCTGTTTTACCAGTGGCTGTCATCCACCTGTTGCAGAAAGAATGGCCGAAAACACGACAGACACCAGTATGGTCAGATCATGCTCTCTCTTTATTACCCGAATAGCTTGACTTTTATAGCAAACTTAACAGGGGCGGATAGTGTCTCACACAAGATTATTGGTCAAAAGCATTCAGACAAAAAAATGCAAGAAAACAACCCCACCTGCAAAAAAACAACCCCCTTGTGATTAGCAGTCATGTAGATCCCGTCCTTGATGCCAGCTGCTGGTAACAATATTTTTCTAAATTCCTCAATTGGGTGATGTGGGAACACTGTCACGGGAACTTCTCATAGTTGTCCTGGTAGGTTGGTTTGCTCAGCTGCAGCAAGCCATGGGATCTTTGCTGTTTCAAAAATCCCTCAACATCCACCAAGTGTTGTCTCATAAAAAAGATACCCTGAAAACAAATTTACATATATTTTAATCTCTATTTGCACTCCCACCTTCTTTATCAAGCCACATGGGAAAAAATAAATGAGTGGTTTGAGCTCAAGATCAGTAAAACATTTTCATCTGAAAGGTTAGATGATAAAAAGCACACAAAACAATTAAAGGGACAACAATTCTTCAAAGGTGCAATAAAAAGTCTACCGTTTTCCATCAATCCTTAAAGTACCTGGTTTGGAAGATCCTCATGATGAAAATTAGCTGAGGTCATTCTTGAAGTTATGATTATCATATTTGAAACTACCATTTCCAAAGCTTGTTCTTGATAAGCTGAGAAGAGGAATATATCAGGAGTCACACATCTTTTGTCTCCAAAATTCCCAGGTGCATGAGCCCATTTTTCCCACAAGCAACTTTCCACAGATATAGTAGTCCAGTGCAACCTCAGCTGTTTAACATGCAGATCTCTTATATGAACTGCTGCCTAATCATTTTCTTGAGGAGGGTATTATACATCAGGTGCAAAACTATGACTGCAAAGAGCAACTGAATTTTCCCATATTAATCCATCCATGCCATGTCAGACAGAGCAGTCTTTTTAAGGTATCAACCTTATGCTAAATGTTACCTTTTATAAATACAAATCAGGAATGATAGAGGAAAGCTGAATTCTAGCATCTATGCCTCAGTAGAGCTAACAAGTCCTCCCCCTACTCAACTTATATGCATTCCAATATATAACAGGTTTCAGTATTGAAACAAAAAGTTCTTAATTTTTCTCTCTTTAAATGTATTCACCTGTTCGCCTCCTTCTCTATAGCAGGGAAAGGCCAATGCAAATTTTTCATTTTAGAATATTCAACATTTAAGACAACTTTCAACTACAACGCATTAGGAAGACTACAGTAATTCAAGAAGGAGAACCTCATACTTTCTCCATCAAGTTTCAATTTCTTGAATATTTTTATGAAGCATCTAGGACCATATTGGTGAAGGATATAACCTGAGAGTGAAAAAAGTAGGACAATTGCCATGATTAAACATACCATAACCCCAAGGAAGTCAGCTGAGTGACTAAAGAATTAAAGGACATATACATGTCTGAGAGAGCATGAAACATAGTCTCAGATGATGCCAATATTAAATATCTGAGACAAGGAAATTCAAAAGGAACATAGAAATGAGTCTGACTGGTATTATCATGTCCAACAAATGGATGATGCACTTATCTACCAGGACATACTGACATTTCTAGCAGCATAAACAGTCTTTCAGTATGAGATGTAGGAAGTCTGTGAGGTAAGAGCAGACAGAGAAAAAAACTACATAACCTGTTTATATTCCTGAGACACCACATATAAAGAAGATTTTAAGAACACGCCTGCACATCTACATTTGTTCTGCTGGTCATGCTTTACAGCAACATTGTTGACCTGAGCTGTCCCATTTCAAAGCCATCTGGGGTTCAAAAACACGTATATCCATGCCTGAGTCCAAGCCACAGTGAGCAGACTACAAGGTGAGACCACACCTGACTAATTTAACCATCACTGTATTCAGCAATAGTGGAATGGACATTTTTCTCCATGCATTTCCTAGACCTTAAAACACTTTCCCTAAAATCTGAGCAGAAAATGTTCAGCTGTCAGCTGTCAGATTGTTTTGGTTCACAGTTCCTACTCTTTGTCTCCTCCATTGAAAGTGGGCCAGTATCTATGAAAAGGGCAAAATTCAGGGTCAAAAAGAAAGGGGGCTGAGAATTAGCCTCATTATGCGGTACAGAAATCAGAACAACCATGAGAGGCAAGTTCTGAATTTCCCTGAACTATTTTTACTCTCATACAAAACTAGTTATACATACTAGTTTGTATGGCTTACTATTTCTTCTTCTTACTACTTGTATCTTCTTTCAAGCATCACCATGAGCATCATCAGTGTGCAAACAGCCTGACATCCAGATATTTGGCCAATCTGAGGAAAGAAAAAATGACCTGTAGCAATTCTGTCCAGACTTCAGCTATTCTCTCCACTCTTCCCACTGTTGTGAATATAAGAAATGGGAAAGCTCTACAGAAGAAGGCTTTAATCTGTTTTTCCCTTCTTCCTAGCCTTGCAAGTCAAGGCAGGAGCCCCACTACATTGTCATTGCTCTCTCTGTCTTTTATAACTATAACAGAATTAACCAAAGAAGGAGGTCACAGAAGGCAGGAGGCAAGAGGAAGGAGGTGAAGTCAGAGGATTTCATTAAACTTTGCTGTACCGGATTCTCTTGGGATGGTTTCAGTAGTTCCACTCCATGCAAAGCACCTTGTCACTTATGGTGCACATACAAAAACGTGCTATATTTTGTCACTAAATGCAGGCTGCAGAAAGTCCCTCAGGTAGGTGAGCAAAGATGGTGTGTAAGTGCTTATTTTTCAATTCACAGTTGTGATGAGAAGCCTGAAATGTTTTGATTCTTCATTTAAGATGCTCTCCCCAAGAGATTTCAAGGTCCTCAACATAAAGATAAATGTGTTCTTTAAAAATATAGGAAAAGAAGAAAATATCCTAATGTGCCATCCCTTGGCAGTGGAATGAAGAAGAATACTTTGCTGTCCTAAGAAAACATCTTTTTTTGTGTCAGTAAAAATGTAAGCCTTAAAAAAATGTATCATAAGAAATAATCAAACCAGATTAAAAAAAAATACTGATTCTCTACGGTCAATAGAGAGAAAGATATCTGATGTCCAGGAATATGTTAATTGCAAATCAAAGAAGAAACATAATGCAATGGAGCACTGATCCTCTGCAGATTTCGACTGACACCTGCATTTAGTTTTCTTGTGTTTTTTTTCCACCTTAATGAACATATGGAGACTGCTCTATAAAGGGAGCAGCATGTCTCTGTAAGTAGTTTTGCACAGTTGCTGAAATGAAACAGAATAAGCGGCTGTGTAAACACCTTTCATTAATCACCCAAATTCTGCTATGACACTTAAGTTAGCAGTTTGATTATTAAAAGCCCATGTTACTGGTTTTCATGTTCATGCAAATGTTATGATATTCCAATAAAATATTAGGAAAATAATGTGTCAAAAGGAAATCAATCAGTCACCAGTGACTGGCTTGTTTTTCTATTACTTTTTTCCCTTTATTTATTTATTTATTTTTATGAAGAAATATTTTTAAAAGCTAAAACCATCATATCCAAATATGTGCCTAAAATCAAATAAGGAATAGAAACATGGGTGTCCATGTTTACTATGCACAACAGTATGGAGATTCTGAGGGATTTTGTGAAGATGAGGTGCCCCAGAATTGTGGACCTTGAAGCTCACCTTGGTATTTCCAGGATTCCAGCTCTATCAAAGACCCAGAAAATTTGAAAACTACTACTTGGTGTGATAATAAGGCTAAAAAATAAGATTATAAAAGAGCACATTGTGATAAAAGAGCAGGAAAACTTCTGGAACTCAGGAGTGTTATATTGTCCAGCTTACATAAACCCTCTGAACTTCTGTTATTCTTAACTACCTTCATCATATCCCAATAAAAACTCTTAAGGTCTAAAGCTGTTTCAGGGGGATTTCTCAATTGCCAGATTTCTGGACCTTCCTGGAAAGTTCAGAAACTTTTAAAACCCTGAGTTGTTCCTACTCAAGCCCACATCTCTAGACTCTACCGAAGCTGAACAGAAAGCCCTTTCAACAATACCTTTGCTTTGAAGCCCCCTAACAACTTTGCTTTGAAGGCATTTAATGCACAGAGGCTTCCCAGACCATCTGAAGATGCAGACTTCTATCAGATAAGCTGACAGAAGGCCAAGATCATTTCTGATAGAAACCTGCTTTAGTATAATTCTGAGAATTTAAAAAGAGAGATTTTCTCAGAGCACCATATTTAAGAATTGGCATTTTTCCACAGAACCCTGCCTTGCCAGAAAATTCACAGCTGCAACAAACTATTTGAAAAAGTGGATGAGACCAAAATGTCAGAACACAATTAATAGTCTAGCAGTCAAAAGAGAAATTTCCATTTAATGGGATGGAAAAGGAAAAGAAGAAGAAGAAGAAGAAGAAGAAGAAGAAGAAGAACAACAACAACAACAACAACAACAACAACAACAAAGAGAGAGAGAGAAAGAGAGAGAAGAGAGAGAGAGAGAGAGAGAGAGAGAAAGAAAAGAAAGAAAGAAAGAAAGAAGGAAAAGAAAGAAAGAAAGAAAGAAAGAAAGAAAGAAAGAAAGAAAGAAAGAAAGAAAGAAAGAAAGAAAGAAAGAAAGAAAGAAAGAGAAAGAAAGAAAGAAAGAAAGAAAGAAAGAAAGAAAGAAAGAAAGAAAGAAAGAAAGAAAGAAAGAAAGAAAGAAAGAAAGAAGGAAAGAGAAAGAAAGAGAGAAAGAAGGAAGGAAAGAGAAAGAAAGAGAGAAAGAAGGAAGGAAGGAAGGAAGGAAGGAAGGAAGGAAGGAAGGAAGGAAGGAAGGAAGGAAGGAAGGAAGGAAGGATGGACGGACTCACAGATACTTCATATTAAATGATTAGTAATTCCACTGAAAATGACAGATCTAATAAATGGATTATATAATATCACTGGAAAAAAAAATAAAAAATGAACTTATTACAGTTGTCTATGTTTGTGTTCTTCAGAAAAGGTCCATATTAGATAAGTTCAGAGTACTTAATATTACCTTGGTCATCTCTAAAATGTTCTCAAACGTACACCTATGACTTGTGCTCCCTTTCCACATATCTAAAACATCAACAATATCCCAATCTGCTGTGTTATCTAGGCAGTTAAGAGAACTAACAGCAATAGTTCAAAACTGGATTACTGCCTCTTGAGTTTTTTCCAAAGAAAATGAAGGCTACATTGCGGTTATGATAGGGAAACATCTGATTCCAGCAAAGATGTGTAGTTAGCAAAGAATTACACCTCTTCTTGTTGAACAAGTGTCACAAGACAGAAAACCTCTTCCAGATTAGTGCCTTGGAGCAGTTTTAATGTACACATTCCTGTGACAGGTAATTTGGTGAAGCAATATGAGGTTTGTCTTAGAAGTCAAGGTGGGTTGAGTCTGATTGCTGATAGGCAAATCTGTACCTTCTGTATGTAAGCAGATGGGAAATATTCCCTGTAGTCTACTAGGTAAACTGACCATTTTACTACTTGACAAAGGATCTGCTCACTTATGCTTGGAGTATATCTCTGACTATTTGCTTATGCAAGACTAATTTATGTAGAGTTGTACAGATAATCTATTTTGCTCCTCAAGCTCAAAGAAGTTTACTGGTTTTATTAATTTTATTTTGTATTTATATTTATATTTATTTATTTATATGTTTATATTTATTTTATATTTATATTTATTTTATTATCCAGTATATAACTCTTTTATACTATATTTGAGTGGCCCCAATATTAGAGAGAGAATGCACCTTCACAATATGACTCCTGGATTATTACCACATGCACTGTGGACTTCCTTGCTTACTTTCACACTGGCAAATCTGTCCTGAGGCAATCTGGAATATGACATTCTGGCAAACCTTGTGAATGATAGTTTTTATGTATCATTGCTCAAATATGTTGAGTCTATGGCAAATATTTTGAAGGCAGACTACATTGAGTATGTATCTCTACTCTTCCTCAGCGCCAATGAGATCCACAGAAGACAAGAATTTTTTTTTTTTCTGTTTATAGTTTTTGCTTTTTAGTTCAAGCTGTAATTTGTATTTTGGGGGTTAACTTTGCTGGTTTAATCATTTCTAGGCATGTAAGCTAGCACCTCTGAAGGCGTTTTTGTTACCTCTGTTTTGTGAACCCCAGAGCAGACAGGTAACTTTGACTTTCATTCTAACTCCAGGTCAAATGCATGTACATTTAAGTTCTTAGGACATTAACCAATCAGACCTTAGCTGTTTCAATACTGCACCTCATGGATTTTTTTGAGGCTGCTCACCTACATGTACAGAAGATCACTCATAAAGACATAGGAAGAGCCAGGCACACCAGATTCAAAGCTACAACTGATAATATAAGATTATCACTCCCTACCTTAGGGACTCAAAATCAATTTAATTGTAGTCTATATGATTCAATCCAGAAGTTCATGCTTCTAAAACAGTTTACATGATTTACTTTCCTGTGACATACCAATGGTCTCTATTTCCATTAACAAGACCTACATACATACATTGAAGGTAATATATATCTAAACTCAGTGTTTTAAAGCATTGCCTCCTATCTGTCCATATAATTTATCTTTGATTCATATGGAAAAAGAAATACTATAAGACAGTTGAAAGTCATTTTATAAATTCAAACAGAGTTATTACTGATATATGCCATCTAGACTGCTTACAATAAAATAGGAAAAAATGGCTATGACATTCAGCAGACACTGCTTGGCTTTCTATCTTTCCTTGTTAATACAATTAACTCCCACACAATCCCTGGTAACACTCCCATTAACCCTGTCCAAACAAGAAGAATAATATAAGCTTATCCTTCCCATCCTGTCTTTCTAGCAAAACCCTGAGATATACTGGCACCCATTTAAAATCAACCCTAAAGCCATCCGTTTCTAATGATTCAAACCTGACAGATTTATTCATATACTTCACCATACATGCTTAGCCCTGGAGGGCCATGGAGCATTTTCTTCCTAGATCCTCAGGGAATTTATGTAAATGGTAAGTTCTCTACTTAAGAGAGTTTCAGGAGTGGAATAACAAGGATAGTGTAGCTCAGGACTGAGGAACTGCAATGCAGGGGAAGATTGCATAACACCTGCCAACATTAAAACTGGATCTTGCCAGTATAATGAGCACCTACCTTTATGACAGTAAATTTGCACTAGAGAGCTTTTAGGGTTAGGTTATGTCAGTCCTCTTCAGACTTGCTGCTGAAGGCAGAATAACTGCCCTTGTTGACACCAGGGCTGGGCATATCATACTCAGAGAAATAGTTTACTCTATGCAGTACAGCATTTTACCCTGATTTTTGTTAAAAAGACTAAATATTTCATGGTGGTATTTTTTTCAGGTATTCACTTCCAAACTTAATTGATTAAAATCAGAATTTTGTAAAAAATTAAAGGGAACAAATACAGTTCTACTAATGTGGGTGGTAAGTTTGTACTCCAGTTCAGTACAATCAGATGTTTCTTTTTATCTTCCTCAGGGCACTTTCCTTCCTTGTGAACTGGATATTCTTTTAAAGGCAGTGCTTTGAGAAGTTGTTCCCAAGGAAAACTTGGTTGGAAATTGTGAGTAAGAATATGCCAGACATCCAGAATGATGGAGAACTGAGTCGGAGAAGGATGAAAAATTTCTAGCACACACGGTGATTTAATTCTAGAAAGAGGTTCTCTAAAATGCTCCCTGGATTTCAAGCAAGACAGAATAAGGTCAACCAATTGGAAGTATCAGTTGTGATCTAGAGAAAAATAAGGAAAAAAATGCAATTGGAAATAGATCTGAAAAAATGTGATACTCCAGAATTAGTGAGGAAGAAAGGAAAGATCTCACATAGATAATGGAAGATATAGAAGTTATGGTAGAGAAGATAATTTAGAAGAACTCTGAAAGATTTAGAGGAGGAAGACATTGTAAAACATTTGAAGTCAGTTGTCACATTATTTCTACAGTTAGAACAAATACATCAGTGATCACAGTATAAAGCATAATCTGAGACAGCCAGAAAATCTTCTGACTTCTCTCAGGGAGGACAGAAGGTGTAAGTCTTTCAGGACATACCATGGAAATCTTTAAATAAAAGGCAGGTATTAAAAACTTTCCTAAAACAGGAAATATACAATACGGGTGGGTTTTCCCTTTTACATTTATCTTTTAGATCACGAATGATGGAATATCATAAATTGAAACAAAGATTGAATTTAAATTTTGTAGGAAACACAGGCACCCACAGTAAGGTTCATCTCACCCAAATTTAGAGTACTACAATGTAGATGTCTCCATTCAAGCTATTCACACTAGGTCCCTCTTTATACTCAATCGAGAAAATCAAGCATTTTTAGGTTATAATCTATTTTAATATCTACTGCAAGATGAGATTAATTGGTCCCCAGAAGGACCTTCTTTTTACTAAACTGAGAGTCTAGACTGCTGTTTCAAGTTAGATGTCTGTGCTATAGATATCTACATTCATTTGAATGAATCTCATGTGAAGAAGCAGCATTTTACTCCAGAATACAATTCTGTTCAAGAAAAACAGCATTTTTGATTTCTGTTGAGTCTAGTGATTAATGTCTTGTGTCTTTCCTGTTTCTTCAAGACTGTTTATAACCAGTAGTTTCACTTCTTTTGACTGTCTTGAAGAGGGAAGGAGGTAATTGCTATAAAAATGCCTATATTTACACTACTTTCACAGAGCTTTGCCAGACAGAAATCTATTTCAACCCACTGGAGAGATGGACCAAATTTCTACACACTTAGGAAAGCCAAGCAGATCCTATAGTAAAAGCCTCTCGAGGATTCACAAGTTTGAGAAACTGGTCTGCAGAAATCATAAGGCAAAGCTCAAGAACAGACATCCAAACTAGACAGGCTAGTTTAAACTTCATTTTTGATCTAGAATGTACACATTGATACAGGGAAACCAACAGAAGCAATCTAGATGTAGGAAGTATCCTAGAAAATAAACTAGCTTTTTTTTTTTTTTTTTTTTTTTGTCTCTTTTATCATGATACACCATCTAAAGGAAATTTTAATCAATGTATTTTGTATTACCAGTGAATATATTCAACAATATAGTGAGTACTGATTTTGCAGGAAATGAAATATATTCTAAAGCAAAACAAAACAAATAAAGGATGTAAGTATACAGACTAGAGCTCAAGGTATCTTATTCTTTCTTGAAATTAAATCAAACCAAACAAAAACTTTCGTTGAAGACATCATGACAGTACATAAGCACTGCAGTCAACATTTGAAGTTTAGAATTTAATCTGGAAATTTACATTTGTGCTCTGTACAGTTATTCTTAAGCCTTTTCAATAGGAGACCTTCTTCAGACAGTTTATGATGCAGAGATCAAGGTCTGACCACAGCAGTAGGACAAGTGCCCTGGGTTCATGTTGCCTTGCTGTCATCACACACGAGCAGAGTCCTCAGATCAAAAGGAGCAAAGGATGAACAAGGGGGGGAACACAATGCTGTTCATATACATGATGTATAGCTTCTCAAACAAGACCCACTTTAGGCCTCTGAAAAAAAGTCAAATGGAAAGATAGAGTGGGTCTCATTGCCCTATATAAAATTAGTTAAGGTAAATCCAAATGTTACCTGGTTTACACCTGTTTTCTTAATACTGTAGAATTCTTCGTAGCTGGAACTGATTAAAATGCTCAGTAGTATATTTGTGTTAACCTTACAGAAAACCAAGAGGAACTTTTAAAAGTTAATTATATATCACTCTGGACTAAAATAACATACCTTTTAGAATGGGAAGAAATGGGAAGCTCTCAGAAAAGCAAAATAACTATTATTATAATGAATGAATCCCAAAGTTATGCCATCTACGTATATAAATGAGACAATATTTTATAGATTTGACTAATTGTTTTAATGAAGATATGAGTTTTCTAAGATGGGATATCTCAAAGCTGCCAACATATTGATATGCTGTCAGCTTGTCCAAGTGTTATTAACTGACAAGAATTAAGACTTATTCATAAGATATTGATTCATGTAGAACTAGAATGGTGGAAGAAACATATTTCTCAGGTGGATCGCTTTCTTCAAGTTCTTGAAAATCCCCAGCTGCATATGAAAATACTTATCATCTTGCGTCTCCCACATGAAGTTTAAGAAAAGCAAGTGACAGATTCTACACCTGGGGCAGGACAACCCTGACTGTACATGCAAACTGGGGGATGAGATGGTGGAGAGCAGCCCCTCGGAAATGAATTTGGGAATTCTGGTCAACAGCAGGTTGAATATGAGCCAGCATTGTGCCCTGGCAGCCAAAAGGGCCAACTGTACCCTGAGGTGCATCAGGGACAATATTGCTAGCTGACAGAGGGAAGGGATTGTCCTGCTCTGATGCAGCCTCACCTCAAGGACCGTGTGCAGTTTTGAGTTCGACAATAAAAGGATATAAAACAATCAGAGAGCTTCCAAAGGAGGGCAACAAAGATAGTGAAGGCTCTAGAAGGGAAGACACAAGGCTGAAGTCACTTGTTTTCTTGAGCCTAGAGAAGTGACTGAGGTCTCATGGCAGCCTGCAGCTCCCTTACGAGGGGAGCAGAGGGGCAGGAGCTGAGCTCTGCTCTCTGGGGACAGAGACAGGACCTGAGGGAATGGCATGGAGCTGGGACAGGGGTGGGTCAGGCTATATGTTAGGAAAAGGTTCTTCACCAAGGGGGTGCTCAGGCACTGGGACAGGATCCTCAGGGCTGTGGTCACAGCATCTAGCCTGTTGGAGTTGAAGAAGTGTTTGGACAACTCTCTCACATATATGGTCTGATACAGGTGGTCCTGTGCAGAGCCAGGAGCTGGAGTCAATGATCCTTATGGGACCCTTCCAATTTAGGATATTCTATCATACTATGATTCATTCTACCAACTCACTTTGTTAAAATAAGAAAATCATGACTTCTGTCTATGAAACATATAGCTCAATTTCTGTCAGTATATATTCATGTTGCCAATTAACACATCTCTTTTCAAAGGAGGATCTGAAATCTTGACAACAAATTTGAAGTTGTCAAGATGTGATTAAACTCACTCTTTCCTAATATTCGCAAAACAAAAATTGTATAATAAATATTAATCAGAATAATTCTTATTGGTATCTTTATCCCTCTTAAGTATATGATATACAGAAGATAAGAAGGCAAATTTCTAAAATATATATGATTCAAATTAAAAAGGAGATGTAAGACAAGCAAATGAAAGGTTGAGAAAGGCTGAAGAAAGCAATATGATCTGGAGCAATGGAATAACAGAGATAAAGTGACTATCAATCTATGTATTTTTTGTGGATTGTTTTAAATAAATGCCTCACAAATGGCATCTGACTTCAGATAACATACATTGTTATCTTAGAAGTGATGCATTATGGTAGAAAGGTTGTAGAAGTCAGAATACGCAATAACCTTTTAGATTCACCTAATGCTTTAATATTTTGTCCATGAAACAGTCTTTATAGAGTGGTTCACCTTGTGCAGATTCAGTAAGATTCATTTTTTCAAATCCAATCTGCTGTGAGTATTTTCACTTCCACAACAAGCTTACATCTCTAGCAGATGAGGAAGTGAGCCCTGCCATAGCCAGTCATCTAATCAGACTTGTGTGCTTAAACATATTTGTGCCCCTGCATTTCTTTACCCATCCTTCCCTCAGTTTGGCTAGGAGTCAATAACACTAAGAAAATTAGCAAAATTCAAGTTCCACCAGCCAAATTAAATTTGTCACCCTTTCTCTTCAGAACTTGATATAAAAGATATATGAAAAAAAAAAAAAAAAAAAAAAAAAAAAAAAAAACCTCTAAGTATGCAAAATAATAATAAAAAATACTAAATGAGATTTTTAAACAGGTTCACATGTTTGATTTGTTTCCAGACACCCTCTTCCTACCCCTCCCCCCTCAGCCCCCTCACTTACACAATCAAATATAAAATTTTGCCATTAAAAAGAAAAAGATAAATCAAAACCTGGACTTCTTCCCAGTTAACTTTCCTGTTAGTCCAAAATCTCCCTCCCATGCTGCCTCTACTCAAATTAACTAAACTCCTGTCTTTGAAGCATGAAAAGTTTATGTTATTAAATAAAAAGCATCTGTGATTTTAAGCTCTACCTCATGTCAAAACTTATAATATTTAACTCTGAGTTCAGCGAATTTTATTGTACAGTTGCTAATCAATGCAAAATACATTTATTCATCTCTACCTGTTTCTACAAAGATTTACATTTATGCTTCATTGTAATCACAAGAATTATCCCTCTGAATCAATGTAATTGGTCTTATGTTTAACTTTATATGAATATTTCTGAGGTTTGCATCTTAAAGAAGGTTTATAGCAACAGCACCAGGCATTTATTAGCATGTCTGTATGAGAAGAAGTTGGATTGAAGACTAAAGTTTGTTTGTTTGTTTGTTTGTTTTTGTTTTTGACATTGTAGGATTTTTTTCCTTTAGCAGTGTTTGTCCTTAGAACTTAGCTCAGCTTTTTTTCCTGTTGCACTCACTTGGGGCAGCTATTATATCATAGCCAGGAAAGATAATTGAATGAAGAATTGATTTTTATTGCCTGTAATAAAAAGCAGTTCTTATTACTTTTACAAATTACTCATAATTACAATTGTCTAGAGAATGTCTTATCACCCTGAGTGGAGCTGAAATAAGCTGGATGCACAATAGTACTTTTGTGTCTGTGATTTAAAACTTGTGTTCTCATTAATAGCAATGTAAATTAGCACTATGGCAAATTTACTTCATATCATTTTACTGGACAGATTCTAATACTGTTGGGGAAGAATCTTAAGCAGACATGCAATTTATTTCTGAGTAGCATCATTTCTGTTGGAGCATGTGCACTGAGTCTGAGAAGTTTCTTTAATTATTAAGGAAGCAGAATTGTGCAAGTTACACTTCAGGAAACATTTTGATTATGTCTTTTAGAGCCCAGGTGCTGGAAACTCTGAAGTGTTATAACCAGGTATCAGACTTGTTACATTGCAGACATGCAAAGCTAGTTTCAGCATTAAGATTGCACTGATTAAGTTCAGCAGATATATATTGAATGGCCTTTCCTAAAGTCTTGTCTTTAGATTTCACACAAAAGTAGGAGTAAGATTGCATCTGTCACATCTGAATTCTTTTTTTCTTGTTTATCATGCAGTAAGGATAATATATCTAGCTTTTCTTCTTTCTTCTTCTTCTTCTTCTTCTTCTTCTTCCTCTTCTTCCTCTTCTTCCTCTTCTTTTTCTTTTCTCCTTTTATTTATTTATTTTTTTTAAAGTAAAACAGGTAATTCCGGTTCACTTTCATATACCTGATCTGTTACAGGACAGAGAAGGAAAAGCTAGAATTAATCACAACCTCTCTCACCTCCCTAAAGAAAAATGAATTGTTAAAACCCCCTTGGGCAATCAGTCTTCATTAACTTCTATTACAGAGTTTTGTGCCTTGTTTAAATGTGTCATTCTGATAAATCAAGGTATTGATCTCACTTGATTATATAGAAAGTGTCTTCTAAGAAGAATGAGAACCAGTTTTGGGAAGAGAAGTTGATTTTTCTTCTGTGACAACATGTTGTATGTCTGAGATAACATCTGGTCTTATACATAGCGTGTGCATAGATGAGGGTTAATTTTCTAAGAAATGTTTTAATGCTAAATTAAATTTGCTAATTTTGTTCATGTTATACTTGATATTTCATGTGCATTAACTCACTCATTTAAAACTTACTACCTTTAAGGCAAATATTTATGCTTACACAAACTGTGCAAACTAGGATTCATGATTATTTTTACTACTTAACAAGTACTATTAATTCACTAAAACCTGCCTAAGGATATAATCGGTAATTTAAAGAACAGTTCATACATTAAGCTTGCATACCAGTTATCTAGACATAACCTAACCACACCATGCTACACAAGCCAGCAGTTTATGTAGGCACGTGCTGGGCTTCTGCAGTTATTCAATAGCAAAATTAAATTATCAAGCTGTTTATTAATGTATATGGTATTTCTAATGCTCTTTGCCTGAAGCTTTTGTACGAATAAGAACCTTTCATTTCCTGTATTTCCCAGAAAAAAAAAAAAAAAAAGTTTAAATCATTTAAATCATCAAAATTATTCACATATATATACACACATAGAAAATTAAAATAAAATAAAATAAAATAAAATAAAATAAAATAAAATAAAATATTACATTCAAATATAATATAATATAATATAATATAATATAATATAATATAATATAATATAATATAATATAATATAATATAATATAATATAATATAAATAAAAAATATTCCTAAGGCTACTTTCAGGCCATCCTACCTAAAATTTCAGTGAAGAAATATATATTTAGACATAACAGAATCTTCAAATGTCATTCTACATTGAACAGGAGAATTTTTGGCTACTAATGTTAAGAGAAACAAAATGAACTATAACCTCGGAAAGCTCTTCCAGTCCACTTAGTCCTGGGAACCTTGGAGAAGATAAACTGCTCCTTTGCTGGATTCAGCATACTGCTATGGACTCTGAAGCTTCTTCAGAGGTTTCCCATGGCTTCCTCCTGCTCTTCATCCCTGCCACATACAACATCTGAGAAGACAATCCTTTCTTGTTCCTCATAGACATGTGCCAGCAGGCTCTCAATTAAAATAAATCATTTTTATGCCATCATATATATTTAGATTTCAATCTACACTACTGTCCAGACTCCCCAGTTGCTTGCCCTCCAGCCCAAAGTGGTCTAGGTAGGCAACCTGGAAAGTTCTTCTTGGTGTGGTCAATGTGCTCAAGATCTGTCTTTACTTGTCCTGTAGATGTAGGTAACTTCTCTTGTCCTGTCAGTTGTCCCATCTCAAGACTACCTATGTTCAGCAGACCTCTACAAAAGAACCATAATTACGAATGTTGTTCTGTCCCCTCCCAACTTCTTGTGCTCCCCAGCCTCATCTCTGGCAGGGCAGTATGAGAAGCTGAACAGTCCTTGTGTGAGCACAGCTCTGCAACAACTAAACCATCAGCGTGTTATCAGCATTATTATCATCCTAAATCCAAAACACAGCACCATATCAGCTACTAGGAGGAAAATTAACTCTATCCCAGCTGAAACAAGGACAGTGAAGTAACTCTTCAGTCACTGTTACTGCTACCACAGCTCACAAGGAAGGACTGACACTGGCCCTTAGATGAAAGCATGGTGTATAGGTTAATGTCTGAGAAGACCAATGGAAAAACTCTCTGGGAACTAAAAACCCCTTTAAGAAGCCAAGATGAGTCTAAAGCTTGTGTCAACAGAGCAGCACTAAGTTTGGAAACAAAAGATGAAGAGAAAGTCATTACCTGTGAGAAATGACTGAGCTTATTACGGTTGTGAGCTGCACTTTTCCTTTTTAACATGATTTTCACAAGAAAATTTGATGTCTGGTCACCAGGGAGTGACTCTTGTCAGCAGGGCAAGGCTGAGTATGTAATGGAAGTTCCAGAACCACCTCTGCAAGGGGTTCTCACCACCCCTCAGATGCAGCCCACTTCCAAACTCAGACCTGGTGATATTCTCCAGTATATGATCTTCCCAGACCTCTTCCATAGTCAAAGAGATGGCCTCTGGTGAGTACATTTCTGCTGGAGGGGACATGGAGCATGCATCTGGGAGGCACATAGTTCCTGCTAGGGGACCAGACTATGTATGTGGCACTCTGGGCATCACAACTGCAGGAATATCATATCAGGTTATTTATTTATTTATTTATTTGGCTTGAAACTCCCCTCCATCAGTTCAGTAACTGATACCCTCTCTAAATTGGTCTGGACCTCTAGGCATATAAATAAAAAAAACTTCCTTTAATAAGACAACAGAGTAGCTAGCTGGAAATTCTCCAAGCAAGCAGCTGTGTCATGACAAGAAATGTTATTGCCTGACTTTTCCAGCCCCATGCACTTAAGTGTTTGCACCTCTAAAAAGTCTGGCCATCTCCAGCCTGAATAGATGACTCCAGCCTCCAGTGTCTTCCTGTTTCTCCTTCTCTTAACAGCAAAAGTTTGTCTGAGATGATGCACCTGGTTCTGCCTGTCAGAACTCTTAAGAGACAGAAACCTATGATCCAAAAGAACACAAAATCAATTAGTCATAGAATTACATCATTATCCAGTGATACATAGCAGCAACGGCTTTTTTTCACCCCATTTTCTCACTTGCCTGTCTAGACTCCAGTCATATACCACAGAGTCACCCAGCCCATCAAATTCCATTTTCTGCTGATGTTCCCAGGCCTGATAGTAAACAAAGACCGTTAGGAGCTCATCCTGTGTCAGATCACAATACTGCATATTGTCTCCTTAGCAGGATCTTGATTATTTCTGAAATCTAAGGGTACTTCTACATATCCCCTACACTGGGCAGTGGTTTTACTAAGCAACTGAACAGTGGCACAGTAACAGCATAGTATGTCAAGAATGGGACATCGCTCTGTTTTACCCATCTCTTTCATGGATTCCTCCTGAAACAATATATTCCTACAGCAAAAGCAGGTCAGCTCCATCATTCTCTGCTCCGTCCCCAAGAGCATAAACAGCAGATTACAAAAATTCTAAAGGTACTCAACCACTTCTACTAGACTCCCAGACATTTGCTCACAGTTTTCTGACATCCTGCTCTTTGTATGATCTCCAAGGTAACACAATCAGGTTTGGGTTCCAGATGCAAAGATACAAAATCTGACCTGCAGGTAGTTGTCTGAGTTGTCCATGTCTACTTATTTATGCCGTGTATTATCTTCTGTCATCCTGATCATGAAAGATGTGGCTGTTTTTTGTTGTTGTTGTTATTGTTGTTTTGTTGTTGTTGTTGTTGTTGTTTTTCTTTTTTTTTTTGTCTTTTTATTTTTTTCTTCTCACAGATATATCTAAAGGTATTGATCCCGGAGATCTTTCAGACCATGGAAATTCCAAAGAAATTTGCCCGTTCAAATGAACAAAGAACAAATGTCATGGCAGAGAAGCCGCAAGAAAATTGGAAGACTTAAATGAGAGGCTGGGCTCAGAAGGTTTGTAAGGATTGAGCTAGAGTAGGATTGAGCTGAACTGACAGCAAACTGGCTTATGAATCAAAGGAAGGAAGGAAGGAAGGAAGAAAGGAAGGAAGGAAGGAAGGAAGGAAGGAGGGAAGGAAGGAAGGAAGGAAGGAAGGAAGGAAGGAAGGAAGGAAGGAAGGAAGGAAGGAAGGAAGGAAGGAAGGAAGGAAGGAAGGAAGGAAGGAAAAAGGGAAGTTAAAGGAAAGGAAGGTAAGAAAGGAAAAAGGAAGGTAAGGGAAAAAGTCCAATGCGTGACCCTGTAGGATTTTTCTCCACTGAAGTTTTTTGCACTGCATGTTTTGGGCTACACCTTCAGTCACTAGAAAACTGGGGGTAGTCTGGCTTCTCGTTCAATGACTGTGGTAGGTAGGGACCACATGCACATTCGCTGAAACATGCTATGTGACTTGTTATTTTTCCTTCAATGATGTAATAATACCTTTGTGGTCATAATCACTCCTTGTTCTTAATGTTCTCACAACTGACCAACATCCAACTGACCAACATTAACCCCGCGGGAACGGGGTTAAGCTGAGGCAGGGGAAATTTAGGCTTGACATCAGGAGGGGGTTCTTCACAGAGAGAGTGGTTGCACACTGGAACAGGCTCCCCAGGGAAGTGGTCACTGCACCGAGCCTGTCTGAATTTAAGAAGAGATTGGACTGTGCACTTAGTCACATGGTCTGAACTTTTGGGTAGGCCTGTGCGGTGTCAAGAGTTGGACTTGATGATCCTTAAGGGTCCCTTCCAACTCAGGATATTCTATGATTCTATATTCTATGATTCTATCTACTGTTATGAAAAAATAAATGTGTTTCAGCTGTTGAAGTTGTTGGCAGTCTTAAATTTCTATGCTTTTTTCTGTGCCCTACTGAATTTTCATTCCCTTTGGGCCTTCTTGCTAATAAGCATCTGTCCTACTTCAGTGGACAAGAGGAAATGCAGTTTTCACAATCTATTCAAGATGTAGCATTATAGACTCCTAGAATATTCTGCACTGGAAAGGACCCACAAGGATCATGAAATCCAGCTCCTAGGTCTACACAGGACCACTCAAAATCAGACCCCATGTCTGAGAGCATTGTCCAAACACTTCTTGAACTCCAGCAGGCTCAGTTCCATGACCACCCATGACCACAGGGAGCCTGACCATCTCTCAGTGAAAAACATTTTCACATAATCACAGAATTGTGGGGGTTGGAAGGGACCTCAAGAGATCATTGGGTCTCTGCAAATACAACAGGTTGAGGATTGAAGTCTACACTTTTTCAGCCTTTATGCAAAGTAGGGTAGGCAGTACCTCACAATTTCCCACTTCCACCAGTGACGACACTGTCTTGCATAAAATGGGACTGCACAGAATTCAAGGGAATGAGAAATTCCATCTTTTTTTTTTTTAGTGTCTTTAAAAAAATGAAAGATTAAATTAGGCTGGTACCTTATTTCTTGCTATCACAAAAAGTTAATCTTGCAAAAATTACCATCTGCTTTCTCTATTCACAAAATTTCTTCTTTACCCCTAACCAGAAAGGTAAGAGTGATACTATACCTCATTTTGTGTAAATTATTTATTCTTGCACAATAAAGTGATAGGGTGTTGCAAGTAGATATCTTTTTTTTTTCTTTTTTTCTTTTTTTTAAATAGGCTGAATCAGCTGACAAGAGAAATACAAATTAAATTTTAAGAATTGTTGTGTCAAAATATTTATATTGTTTATTCTTTCCTTCATCTTCACAGACCCCTTGAAGGTAAAGTTCATAAAAAACTCACCTAATGCATATCCAGTTATTTCTCAAATACTGTTCTGGAATGTATTTCATGTTCAGTTGTGGTTAGTGTTTTAATTAAACTTTTGCAGTGTATCTGCATGAAAATTTAGCCAGTGAGACAGACATACTTGTTCTATGGGAGCTGATTGACAGAAAGAAACAGATTGACTTGGCATGTTAGTAAGACTCATTAATCTTCTTCAAGTACATACTGGGAAAACATGGAGTTCTCTCAACAAGCTGTTACCAAAACAGAATTTCTCTTTGAACAGTTGGAAAACTAACAGTACAAGTGGAAGTTATAAGCAAAGAGTGAGATGCTTTTGTGTGATAAAGCACTGCAGTTTGGAGAGTCTGCCACTGTGTGTAATGTACTTTAATATTTAGCACAGGGTGATGCTTGTTAGAAAATAATCCATTATCACTTAGGTCTGAAGTTTCATATTCTGAGTGCAAAGCTAGAACCTAGCCATTGAAATCACGCTATGAGAATTGGTTATTGGTTAAATATAGGTTATTATATTTGTGTCATATCAGACATATTCAGTTCTTAAAGGTATAGATAATGTGTTGATGTGATAAAAATATGGAAATGTAGGTGTCTTATATGTAGTGTAATAGAATCTGCAGGTGTCTGAACTTATTTCTGGAGAAGTAAATTAATTAGGAGTGATCAGCTTCTCATGTAGGCAGGCTTTTAACACCCCTCATATGCTACTTGTATTGAGACAACTTTTTGTGTTCTGTATACTGAACAATTATCAGGAAGGGTTGAAATTTCAGATTTCTTAAATTAGTGAATAGGAAATATTTTAGCTATAGGCTGCAACAGACAATTCCCTGCAATCCATTCTTATCATTTCATTAGATCTACTAACAAAAAATATATCATCTGGAAAAAAAAAAAAAAGTCTGTTTTTTGTTTGTTTGTTTTAACACAGATTGCAGAAAGTCATTCCTGATGGGGTATATTGAGTGGAGCAATGTATTGAGGTATTCTAGGGCAGATACATACATAGGTACATGTATATTTATGATGTGCCCCTGAAATTCATCTCTGATCCAGATGCAATCAGTGTAAAGATCCTAATCTTTCAAGGGGTTGTGAATACCTTTTTTACTCCCTGTAAACTCAACAGGATGTTTGGTACATGACAGAGTTCCCTCAAGACAGAATAATACTCAAGAGTCCAGGCAGGAGTGGCTATAAAGAGGAAATAAGGCTAAAGTTCTTTCCAAAGGTCTCCTTCACACTTTATAAATTTAATTTATGTACATCACAGGTTGAAAAGCTAAGATGATCTGAAAAGGTGATTACAAGTGGTCTGTAGCTTTTTGCTGTTAGGTCTTTTGCTTTTTTTTTTTTTTTTTTTTTCCCCCCCATTGCATTTCTCTGGAAATATGAAGGGGACTGAACTTACAGAACTCCTTGCTATTTCAAACATATTACTTAGTTTTCTGATTTATTTTTCCATTTGTAAAATGAAGGACACTTTTTACTGAAGCTGTAAATAGTACAGGCAAATTAGATGCTGTCAAAATTCCCATGAAACATTCAGAGCAGCATCAGCATCTACTTTGCATACAATATACTGTAAAAAGGAAGTTTCCACTGCTTTCTCACAGTAGACATTTT
Source organism: Anas acuta (assembly GCF_963932015.1). Classification (NCBI taxonomy): domain Eukaryota; kingdom Metazoa; phylum Chordata; class Aves; order Anseriformes; family Anatidae; genus Anas; species Anas acuta. Next base: position 199,444,916 of record NC_088979.1, on the reverse strand, counting down.
TATGTACATTCATTGCATTTGCAGAGCTTTCTTTTCCAATGCAATGTCAATTGAATGGTTATACACTATAAATCTTAGCAGGCATACAAACATACACAGTAATAATACAGACTGAAATACACTTAAGCATGGGATATGTATATTGGAGCAAAATTGGACATCCTTAATAGAAGTTTCCTGGTAACAGAACTGCTGTAATATGAATTTTTAGTCACATTGGTTTAGCGGGCATGCTCAGGGTGTCATGCTCAGTTCTGAAATGTAAAGCTGACAGCAAGATACAATGCACAATAACACTGCATATTTCCAAGGGAGAACTCTGCCACATCTTCCTTGGTCCTCTATTAGCATAGCTGTCTGCAGTTCTCTGCACTTTCAAATTTCATCTCATGAACATACCTTCCACACAAGATGGGTCATTGATATGAAATTTATAAATCAGAAGAAAGACATAGCTATTTTTAGTGATGTTCATCAGAACTGGCTACATTTTTTTGGGACATTCAGTTGGGTTATTATATCTTGCACTTTCAAAGACCATCAAGGGTCTTCAGCCACCTGGAATCAGCAGGACCATTAAGGTCTTCATTACTTTGGGAAATCAAGTCCATGGTTTCAGCTGAGCTTAAGCTGATATATTTGATAGGTGCAATTGAGGCTTGCATGCCAATGAGAAATGGGTCCCTTTACAGATTTGATTAGAACTTTTTGCACAATATTTGGAAAAATGCTCAATATAATTCATCCTAAACCTTTGCAGGAATGCATCTGGTAAGTTTTTGTTAGATAGGTTTTATAAATTTGCAATACTTAAGAGGAAAAAAGAGAAACTAAATTAAAGTAAAAATGGCCTCATTTCACAGACAATGGTAGAACAAATAGTAGTTCATAGTTGCTCAGAAATGTCTATGAGGACACTTGTTTTATGGCATCTTACTAGACAGATAGTAACTGATGCATATTTTGTTGATATCACAGCTTGGATGAAATTTTGGAAAGAAAATTAGTAAGTTTTCAGTGCCATTTCTGCCTGATTTGGAAGGTGTTTAATTAATAATTTTTATTTATTTATTTATTTATTCCACATCTCATGACAATACCTAATTCTCTACGTGACATACTAGGTATCAAAATCAGAGTTGTTAAGAAACTGGTCATTGCCATTCAGGAAGGTTTACCACAATTGGTCAGCTAAACAGTGTTGAATGTATCTTCTCAAGCCCATATCAGCACCCAGTCTTAAGCCCAGTGTTTTTGTCTGTGTTTTGCCTTGGCTCTTGTCATTCATTTATTATGATGCATGTTGGATCATTCCCTTCCTACCTTCCCCTTTCTCCCACATTCTCTTTTCCTCCTTTGATAATTCAATGTTAGTGTCTAGACCTCTCCACCACAAAGCAAAGAGTTTTAAATTTATTGTGTGACAATCATTCAATCCTTTCAATGACAAATCATACAGGCAAAGAGTCCTATTGAAACACAAGATTAAGAGATAAGGATTGGTGCATTTCTACAGATCTGAGATATAGAAATTTGGATATTCTCCCTGAGGCCCTTTCATATGCACCCAAATAACAGAGAAATTCTGTGTTGTTAAAGCAAACAGTTTCAGCTAAGTACAGTGCAGCCTGACCTGGAGTACAACAGACATTTCAGGAGTCAGCAAAGATATGTCCTTATGGAATTAGAGGCTTCATTTGAACATATTTAAGAGAGAATTTGGCTTGGACCTTAGTTCAGTTTTTGCCACTTGTCATTTCTTTTGCAATTTCTATCCAAGGTTTCAGACCAGTGCTCTGTCCTTATACCTCCATCACCCCCCTGATCTTCCATACATCCTGGGAAGCATAGACAGGAGCACAGGAAATGGAACAAATGTTTAAGTTAACCTATTAGTCCATATTCAAACTGAAACAGGGTGGAAGAACAAAAAGTACTTCTAATTTGGTAGTGTGATGAAAGCTCTATAAGCTCAAAGGTTAAGATCACCAGAGAAAGAAACTCTTGAGTATTTCATACTAAGACCATTTCATTACTTAAGAATCTAACTTAAAAGGGTATAAGACAGCAGAAGAGGTACATTATTTTCCCGACATTTCAAGGAAGTTAACTGTGAAGCTTTAGGCACAGGTATTGTAAATCAAACCCTTTGGGAAAGAAGTTGACACTAATACCAATCAGAGAAATAAATATATTTTTTAAAATAATAATAATTAAAAAAAAAAAAAAAACAACTTTAAAATAATATCCATATCTAGGGTACTTAGTATTTTTAACATAGCCAAAATATTTTCAGAAGCATTAAAGCTCCATATGCAAAAGCAGTTACCTGAGAAACTGCTGTTGAGTTCCTATAACATTTTAATAGATTGACGGTAGAGGCTGTTATGTTAATTCAGAGAGTGCACGGTAATGGTTTAGTTATTACCAAATAATTCCTGTATTGCTAATTACGTGGAGCATTTTGGATAAATTATTCATACACAATTTAACCTTTCTAAAACAAATGTTTTTAATCTGTTTTTTATCTGTTGTATGCAACCTCCACTTGGTTCAAGTGCATGATCCCAGAGTAAATAATACTGATGCTAGTAACTAATAAGGGGTATTTTGGGAGAAGGATATTTCAGCTATCCTATTTAGGGGCATCTGGTCTGTTAAGTTGTAGCAAAGACTATGCAGTAAGTAGATTCAGCAATAAAGTACCTTACCTTTAAGGTACCTTTATAGGTACCTTTATAGGTACCTTAAAGAAGGCTGTAGTGAGGTGGGGATTGGTCTGTTCTCCCACATGCCTGGTGACAGGACGAGGGGGAATGGGCTTAAGTTGCACCAGGGGAGTTTTAGGTTGGATATTAGGAAGAAATTCTTTACCAAAAGGGTTTTTAGGCATTGGAATGGGCTGCCCAGGGAAGTGGTTGAGTCACCATCCCTGGAAGTCTTTAAAAGACGTTTAGATGTAGAGCTTAGAGATATGGTTTAGTGGAGGACTTGTTAGTGTTAGGTTAGAGGTTGGACTCGATGATCTTGAGGTCTCTTCCAACCTAGAAATTCTGTGATTCTGTAAAACTAACAGTAAATTAACCAAATGTTGTCTTTGTCACCATGATGGATCATGTACAGTCAAAGATCTGACACATAAGTTAGAATTAACTATTCTTCCACCTTATTTTCTCTATTTCTCTGTTTTTCAAAGCTCATATGACAATTGGTCTAGAAAATCTCTAAACTGTTAGCTGATAGACTTTGTAAGTCTGTTTTCAATTGACATTTGCATTGTAGTTGAGGTATTATGAAAAGCTGCCTAACTGTCCAGGTGCTGAGCACTCTTGTAGCACAGTATAAATTATCTTATTGGATTACCAATGATTTATATGTGCTTTTCCTAGTCTTTGGTGTTTTGCTGTGATTAGAATTTCAGTTATTATTTATTTCCACATCTCTGCAAAGGTAAAAAGTACATTATTTATTTCAGTGTCATAGACTCATATGGTTGGGAGGGATCTCAGAGGCTTTTTCGTCTATCCCCCTGCCCTAAGTGGTATCAGCAGCAGATGCATTAGTCTTGACAGATGCTTGTTTAAGGTCTTTCTCATAGATTTCCAGTGATGGAGTCATCACAACTTCCCAGAAAGCCTGTTCAATGTTTCTCTGTCCTCACTCTTCAAAGGGTTTTTTTCCTAATGTCTATACATGATTTCTCCTTGCTTTAGTCAAAATCCATTTTTTTCTAATCCTTTCCAGAGCTGGCCTGAGGAATAGATTTCTTTTATGCCCCTTTCTGACTGTAGCAGTCATTTCTGTAGCTGATGACTGCTAGCATTCCGATATTATGTTATTGCTTCATTTCATTCACTCTTTTCTCATAGACCATATTTTCACTATTTCTCTAGACCTTGTGTCTGATGGCACAAAACACTTCTACAAGTCACATGCAAATAGGTGGAGGGTTACAGAAAGCCCGTGGAGATCAGTACACCCAAGCTCATTCACTGTTTCAGGTCTTGGACAAATCTCTTTATCTTTTTATCCGTGTTTCCTTTTCTATCTCCATCCTATAAGATTTCTGAGACAGAGATTGTCTCTCTTTCTACATTTCAGTCTCTGCTGGGACTTCTAAGTGGTATTTGAAACCAATTAATAATTAATAGCTTAATATTAATAATAATATTAATAATAGCTTATATTTATAACAAAGCTGACATTTACAGAGATAAGCTATTCCTACTTTGTTGTAGAAGCATGCTAGATATAAGACCAACTATATTCTACACCAGGATTACTTTTAACCAGAGGGAGAATTTCTGGCCTATTAAAGAAAGTGTGTTTTTGTTTTTTTCTACCAAGATTTTAACTGAAATCTGCTATTACACACAAAAAGAGAAAACTGTGATGGCAAGGTGCAAAATACCATGTTTTTTATAATACAACCGCACACTTAGATACAGAGGAGAGCCTTGTTAGGTTTTAGAGGATTTTTAAATGTATTGTTCCTCTGGCTGAGTTGGCAGTATAGTATCTGATTCTCTGGCGGTATATTATCTGATTCTTGTAAGTTTAGAGTTCATCTTATATCATTACTTATGTCTGCCTATGCTAGACCTAACTGCTAGGAAACATTCTCTCTTACTGAGTTTGCATGTGGTTTGGTTTTTGTTGTTGTTGTTTTCCTTTATTCATAGAAATGCTCTGTTAGAGCTTCATTTTAAAGGATTCCCTGTTACACAGAAACTAATGCACTTTTCTTTTTCTAGCATTTGGTATTAAATGCAGATAGCAATCTTTGCATTTTGGGGGGAAGAGGTTATTATTTCTCTTTCTATCACATGTATATTTGTAAGTAACATGTAAAAATTATCTCTTCTCTTGTAAGATTGTAGACACATAGTGCTTTGCTGCAAAGCTCTGTAATTTTCATGTGTTTTTTTGTTTGTTTGTTTGCTTTTTTGTTTGTTTGGTGTGTTTCTTTTTAATACCCTGCATTTAAAGTTTCACATCTGCAGATCTGAAAAGGAGGATGTAAAATAAAAAGCACACAATGTTCTCAGGAAAACAAAAGAGGAGTGGGTGGCTTTAGATAAAACGATTGCCTTGTACCTCTGACACTTATTATTTTGTTTGGTGGTGCTTAAGGCTCTAAAGGAGTCCATCTGGGAGAGACATCCACACACTGAAATTGCCCAATACAATGGGCTACATGTTAGTCTTTGGCTGAATAAAGAATTAAGATAAATTCAGATAGAAGTGAATGTTCAATGTTAAGCAATGAATACTGCATTCCTGAAAGGATGTTAAATGATGTGTAATGCAGCTCTAAAGCATAGCCTTTAAAATGAAAAGATAGTATTGCCTCCATGTCCTGCTCGCTTATTCTCACTGAAGAATCAGTGACAAAATATGGATTGTTTCTCTGATTCTTTCCAAAACAAGGCTTTGATTATCCTGAGCTGACAGGCAAACTAAACCCCAGGTATTATCACAAGGCAGACATATTTTCAACATGAGACATCATTTACACTGAATACATGGTCAAAACATTTATAGTTGGCCTGCGCATATGCAGAATCAAAACCCAGGCACCCAGGATATTTTTCAAAAACATTTTTTCAATTTATTTATTTATTCTATATTTCAATATAGACCTCAAAAGACATGTTTTCTACAAAAATTACAAGGATTTCTCAGGAAAGAGCTGGTCATTTGTGTGGAAGTGAGGAATTATAATATTTCACTTTATAATCCCATAAAAGGGATTGCACTTTTTCTTACAGGTCAGTGAAAACAAGGTTAGTAGAACTTCTTGTTGAATAATGGAAAAATAATATATTATATATCCATGTAAATCTTGTCTGATTCAATATTTGCTTTAATTAGGCTTGTTGCAGTGCTTACAAGGGCTAGTGATCCCTTCAGAGATTAGGATTCCACTGAAAGACTTTCTGTACTTGTCAATTAAAAAAATAAAAATCTCCCACCTTCTTCTCCTTTTTCTTTTTTTTGCACAGAAAACAAAACAAAACAAAAAAGCACATTTTAAGTATTAAAATAACATTTTATCATTCAGTATTATTGAAAAATAATTCAAAGTATAGTATTCTGCATTTTTAACACAAGGCTAATCTAATGGACAGAGAAGTTAAATGATTTAATCCAGATAATGTTACATATTAAAAGGAGGATCAGGACTGAAATGTAAAAAAATATATGTACATTTTTGGTCCTGGGAATATAGATAATTACCTTATACTTAAGAATAGCATGAGAACTAGCTTCTGCTGGTGTTTTTTTGTTCTGTTTTGTTTTGTTTTGTTTTGTTTTGTTTTTCTCATAGTTGGAAATGGGTGGTGTTAAGGATAATTTAGACAAAAAATAATGTTACCAATCCATGGGGGATTTTTATTTTTTTATTTTTTATTTTTTTTCATAAAAGACTGAATTGGTCTGAAGATGTTTTATGCCAGAATTTTCTACAGAATAGATACTCTCAAAAAGGATTGAAATTGGCAGTCTGACTACATATATTTCTACTGTGATATCATGTTTACCAAGCTGCAGAATGGATTTCATAAACTGTCTGGTATTAGGGCAAATCACTTAGGAAGACTATCCCAGAAATGAGGACCTCATATCTCCAAGGTGTCAGTACTTGGAGATATAATAGTGCTGTAAGTACTATTCTGGCTCACAGCTAAACCAGAGTTGGAGGTGTCCCACAGAGGGCTGAGGTATCTAATATTTTTTTGCTAACTTTGCCTAAAAATTTCCAATCATTGTTAGCATTAAGGATAATAGAAACCTGTTTTCCTCTTCTTCAGATTAAGATGATTACTGAATAAGCATTGAAAATATCCATTAAGCTACCTTACAAAGATTAGTTGCCCTATGAAATAGCCTTCAGATGTCACAGCTTTAAATAACACAATAAAAATTTCACCATGATGATTTTTTTTCATACCATTGCTAGGATAAGGACTTTTAACATTCATAATTTCAATATCAGGCAACACAATAAAATCGATAGATGCATTTTTTCTAATGTTTCCAGAGCATTCCCCAGGAAATATATATACTGCTAGGTAATTATCTCTGTTTCTTTTGGGTGAGTAAAGATTCTGCTTTTGAATTAAAATCCTTGCCCCTCTAGATATGTAGACATTTACAGGTCTGACATTGAAATGTATCCTTCTGGTACATTGCTTTTTGCATTCCACTTTCTAAACACACTGTGTCAGAAATACCAAGGGACTGGGCTTTCTCCTAGTGGTCTTAAGCAAAGAAAATATTGTAGACATTGTTTGTCCATTCCTTGTCACTCTTGATGTATAGCAGAAATCGGGCAAAACAATTGAGATAGAAACAAAATTGGAAAGATAAGAAAAGGAGAAAGGAAAAGAGAGCCTGAATGAAAGCCAAAGGTGTAGAAAAACACAACAACACAAAAACAAAACTGCATAAATAAAAAGGAAATACACTAATAGAAACAGAGATAACAGCTCAAAATGAGAAGAGAAAGAATGCTGCTTGTTTTCAGTGTGTTCAAGGAATGGTAAACTTAAAGTGTAAAAGTTCAGAAAAATACTTGAAAGAAGAAAAAAGAAGCCATAAAATGATGGGAAAAAAATAAAACCAAGAATTGCTGTAATAATTCCAAACATCTTATTTACAGGAAAGTGCTTGTAAATATGCCTTCCATATGCTTATAAATATTAATGTTACATATTGAACATATAATAAAAAGGCAAGCAAGGAAAATGATCTAGCTTTAATGTGATTGTGGTTTTCTAAGCTGTGACACTTTTAACATTAACATAATACACCAGGAACCTAACTGAGCATGAAACTTAAGTATATGACAAAATTTAAACGTTTCAAGAATCCTATTCACTGCAGTAGGTGATTAAACCATATAAATGCTTAAATACATTGCTGGATTAAGGTTTCTGGGGGCTGGTTAACTTGTAGCACCTACAAAAGAAGATAATGTTTTAAACAGCATCGATTTCTCTCATTCAAAGTCTTTCTATGACAGTCTTTCTACATATCTCTATGTAGATATTTGGGATCACATTTCAATTGTTTCTCTTTCCATATTAATTATATTAATAAATAGTTCATTTAACTGAAGAGGAAAACCAGTTTTTCAGGATAGACTTTTTCAAACTGTGATGCATCTTATGGTCCCACTGTCGTTCTGTTCACAAAATTTTTAATTAAGAAAAAATGATTTACAAGAGAAAACTGCTGTAGACAGGGAACATTTTCAGCACCACACTGAAAATTAATGAGAATGCAATGCTGAATTGAAACGATGGGGCTTGGAAAATGTAGAGCAAAATTGCACATACATAGGATTATTACTTCAGTACATCCACTAATTAATCATAAAAACAAGGTGATAGCAAATACCAGATTTCCTTGTATATGTTCTTGTTTGCTGGCAGATAACTCCTTAAATCTTGCTTATATTATGACTTCTTTGACACAGCACTCAGATAGGGATATATCAGCTGCATCAGTGCCAAATTGCACAATTAATCTAAGGTGACCTGAGTAATTCAGCTAAATGAGGCATGATCTGAATATGACAAGGTAGAAGACATGCAGGAAAAAAAGAGAGCAGAGCACGATAGGAAAGGGTCTTAGCTCAAAACAAGATGCAAAGATTCCAATTCACTATTTCCCTGCACTTTTTATATTTATTTGCATCTCTGTGCAAAGTGGATGTTACATGATACAAAAGAACAAGCAAATGAAAATGCCTCTCAGTGGTACTGTTCAATGGTAAAGTAGGACAGGGCTGTAATTTCACACACAGGGACAAAGCTATGTTAAAATGCAGCCAAAAAAACTGCACTTTAGCAGCTCTGTCTCTGCTCTCTCAGACCTCTTCACTGTAACTTCAAGCCTCACTCACAGATTTGTATAAAGATGACAGTCAATTGAATTTCCCTTTCAACAGCCCTAATAGCTCGTCATCTTTTTTTCTGTCTGATTCATTTGTGTCATTCCATGGTACATTTTCTCCTGCTGAAAAACCTGCATAAGACTTTCTTACCCCATCATGCCCCGGGCACCTCCAGCCCATGTCTCACCAGAATAATTCAATACTTCTGTTCTAGCAATGCAGCTTTTGCAGAGCTGCACTATAACTCAGATTTTTGAAATGAGCTGAGTTTAAAAAAAAAAAAAAAAAAAAGTCCAATTGTGTAGAAAGAAATGTGACATGTGAGAAGGAATAAGGAATAAGGAATTTAAGGAAAACTACGAAAAAGCTGAAAATCTTCAAACTTTTGTGAAACTACATCCTGAAAGGATGACATAAAGGCCAAATAGCAAAAGACAAAACAGTGCTGAATGACAAGCAACTGCTCAATGTAGAGAGTTTAGTAAGCTGTCTAAAATTAGTAAAGAAATAGAAAAGTCCTATTTTGTGAATCACAGTGCCCTAATCAAAAATGAATGATGTAGCATGAATGCTACATACTGATGTAGCATTCACAGGAATGGATAATTCCTCAGGTTTTCTGCAATAGGAACAGGCATGCCCTAAAGCAACAACATTAAATACCTTTGATGATGCTGGGACATCTTTCAGTTTATTGTCTCTATTCATACTGTTGTTATTAGGATAACTGTTTAATTAAGAGAAATTTTAAATCTATCTCCTTACATCTCTTCAATAAATCTTATCTGCTGGTTTGGGAGAGAGCAGGGGGGTGGAGATGTTTGTTTTATGATCCAAGAAAATTTACAGGTTACAGTCCATCCACTGCTGGAAACATGCCTTTTTTTCACATTCATTTCAGTAAAAACTTTTTTTTTTCAATTTTTTATTTTATGATGAGAGCATTTGCAGTCCATTATAAGCTGCTACCAGAATCCATTAAACATGGCACAGTAAAACTGCAGAACAAAGGACAGAATCTTTGCAAGATACAGTGTGTTCAATTAATTATTCCATTGTGAATTAGAGGCAATTAAGATTGAAATCTTTTTCATTGATTTCTGCTAGTTTATCTGTGATTGAGCCAGTAGATGAATTGCATAAAAAGGCATGGGGAAGAAGAAGTGAAACTAGTTTTAAGAAACATTTAGCTTATTTTAATTCTCTTAAGGTCAGAAACTGTACAAAACTTTTCTCATACTTGAGAACTGAAGAAGAGATTGAGAATGACTGAGGTGAAGAAGACTAGCTCCTAAATACAGAAATTCATTGTATATGACAGGAATGGGCTTTGGCCAAATATGAAGTGGTTTTGGTGGAGGTTTGCACTGTGTTCTGGAGACCATGAGAGTCATAAATATTGTCTGTAAATAATCCATATGTAGAGAACATCTAGGCTTTTAAAATTCATATTCCTATGCAGTATTAAATGCCTTCAAGAAGGTTATGATGGAAGCAGCTCATCTGCAAGTCAAACTAGGAATTTTTGTTTTCAAAGTGAAAATCAGGTGCCTAAATCACTGAGCTGTGAGGAAAGAGACCATAAGACCTACATTAGAAAAGGTTAATAATAGGCTGGGAGTGGAGCTAACACACACTAACTTGTTTTTTCTGCCAGTAACACACTGTTTCTCAGCTATTTATCTGATCTGTTCACAAATCTGCCAGCTATATATTTCCTGAAGAGACAATTTTTCCATCATATATTTTCCATTTGGTGGACTGTAATTTATTCAACTATCCTGACCCAGCTCCTGAGCTGCAACTAGAAAGCAAGATCATGATGTTGCACTTGACAAAAATACATGCACAAAGGCAGTCCTCAAGATATTTTACGTACAATGGGTAAAGTACCCATAATAAAATGCCATTATCAGGCTTTTTGTGGACTGTGAAATGTTTTGAATGCAAAGGGAATTACAATATTTCCAAACACTGGAATGACCTCAGTTTTGCACTCTCTGAGAAGTCACTAATGCCAAACAAGCAAATATTAAAAAAATATTAGTTATTTACAAGATGCCGTATTTATGAATGTAGGAGGAAAAAGGCTACTCAAAAAAAAAAAAAAAAAAAAAAAAAGAAAAAGATACTTGGCCCTCAACAGCTATGAATCGGTCAGAAGTTGTAACTATCCAGTGTCTGTTTAAGAAAGTAAGTGAAAATAGTCCATATCCCTTTAGGCAGTAAAATAACATGTTAATAACCATGCTATAGCCACCGCTGTTATTCCTGCTGCCATTCTCAACACTTAAGAATGGAAATAGCCTTAATTTTCTCCCATTGAGGCCAGGTCTTCAAGATGAGCTGCCTTGAAATGTCAATGTGGAGAAATGTGCACTTGCCTTGATATACATGGCTTTCAGAGCAAAGCAAAGATTTCAGAATCCAAAAGTTAGCAGCATATGATATTCTACCATCACTAACAATGCACACAATAGAATCCCATCTTTATGGATGTAAAGTGCATTTATATATACATGTAGCTATCTGTTCAAGATAGAGATTTCGCATGGAAAGATTTTAAATAATCTCTGCAACTGTTTCTTCACTTGCTTGTGTCTCTTCCTCTCTATCTCCTAATGTGTTAGCTCCACTTCTCTGAAAGGAACAGGCATGGGTATAACATAGGTGCCAGGGTAGGAAAGCACAGGTGGATCCATTACAGCTTAGATCCATTAGAGCATAGACCTACCCAGAGCTGATGAGTTATGTAACTAGTTCTCTGCACACGGACATTTTAGGACCACAGCTGTAGTAAAAGCATTGTTCCCTCATTAACATTTTAAGTGCAAAGGGCAGTGCTGTCTTGCTGAAGGACCGAAGTGTGAGCATAATGAATTGCACTAAGCTGATATATTACTGTTCCTTTTTGCTTCTGTAGAGATGCTTTTCTTTTATGTTAGCTTTTCACAACTCATAACGATACTTACAAATAGTTATACCTACTATACTTGCACCTATCTCTTTTTAAATACATAGTCATATATCTGTAGATTCAAATATGATTATCTATATATGATATGCCTACATAGTACCATAGTACATAGACCAAGATATAAGAAATACCTAGATGAAAATAAATTCTTGTGCATTCACTAATTTGCTTTTATGTATTTATTTTAATATATTAGCAAATAACATTGCAATTTCAGAATATATTTTAGGATAAGTAATGTGTCATTTCATAGATACGCTATAATACTCAGTCTAAGAGTAAAGAGTAGGATTTAGGACATTTTCAGCATTGGTCTTTCAATATACATTGGTGTGGCTACAGCTCCTACAATGTAAATAAAACATAATATAGTAAAGCAGAGTAGAATAGAATAGTTCAGTTGGAAGGAACCTACAAAGAGTCCAAAAAGAGTCCAAAACCCTTATGACTTCAGAGCTAACAGAGTTGAAGAATATTATTAAGGGAATTATCTAAATACCTCTTGAACGCTGGCAGTCTTCACACAAGGTGGGCCTCAACCACCTTGCTAGGAAGCCTCTTCCAGTGTTAGACCACTCTCATGGCAAATAAATTTTTACTAATGTCCAGTCTGAACCTCCCTGGTACAGCTTTGTGCCTTTCACTCATCTTCTATATGTGATTTCCAGGGAGAAGAAATCAGTGACCCCCTCTCCATTTCCCCTCCTCTGAAAGTTGTAAAGACCAATGAGGTCACCTCTTGGCCTCCTTTTCTCCAAATTAGACAAAGCAAGCCTCTCCTCATAGAGTATGCCTTACAGCCCTTTTATGCCAAGCTCTCACCAGAGCTGCCAGTGACAAAAACATGTGCTCTTCTGTGGGTTTAGGCCCTGGAGGGAAGAAGGGCCCAAGAAGTCTGGTTAATATCCAGGATCACCTTCTCCAAATTCAAGAAATTTTCATCCCAACAAAGAGGAAGTCAGACAAAAGTGCCAGCAGACCCACATGGATGAATGAGTAGTTCCTGGGCTAAGTCAGGAAAGGAGCTAAAAGGAGGCATACAGAGGGTGGAAGTAAGGACAGGTAACTTGAGAGGAGCACAGAGACAGTTCACGTATCCAAGATGCAGTTCAGACTGAGCTAAAGCCTAATTTGGCCAGGCACATCAAAGACAATGAGAAGAGCTTCTAGAGGTTTATCAGTAGTAAATGAAAGACTAGATAAAATTTGGGTGCATTGATAAAAAAAATAGGGGACTTTGTTTCACATTACCTAATGTCTTTTTTGTCTGTCTTTACCAGCAAGACTGGTCTTCAGGAATCTCAGGTCCCAGAGGATAGGGGATAGTTTGGATCAAGCAGATGTGCCCTAGGTGGAAGAGAATCGGGTCAAGGATAAAATTATAAAAAGGTTGACAAAGAAATTACACAAGTGAAAAAATACACTTAGAAATTAAAAAGTGTATGTACATATATGTACATTTGCATATAGATTTTTTTTGGTTGGTTGGTTGGTTTGTTCATTTTTGGTTTTTGTTTTGTTTTTTTTTGTTTTGTTTTGTTTTGTTTTGTTTTGTTTTGTTTTGTTTTGTTTTGTTTTGTGGGGAGTCCAGTCCTGGCAATGTCAGTTAAAAACACTCTCCATGAACCTACCAGCCTGGACAACTGGAGGAGCTGAAGCACTGTCCAATTACCTAACATGGAATTTAGACAACGAATTGCTATTCAGACCACATCAAATAGTAGTACATGGTATTTCTGGATTAATTTATAGGGAGAATTAAGAAATCCCTCCAGCATAATAACTTTCTGCAGATAGTGGGTTTAGGCACCTTTAAAAGTAGACAGCCACTGAACTATGGCATACTAGAACCTAAATTTTACCCACACCTTAGTTTAGTTGCCAAATGCCTTCTCTGAATCTTACCCTGCATGTTCATATAAATGTCTTGTTTGGGGTGTGATAAATGAATATTGGAAGATGTGCATCAACTTTACATATTTTCTATTATCTGACTATGTAAATTAAACAAAATATATACTGTGTGTAAAAGTATATTACATATTGCTTTGTATCATTTTCTTAACAAAAAAAAAAAAAAAAGGAAAACAGTTATTTCTAAACTTTGCTTTTAAAATTATATGGAAAAATGGTTCCAGAAAAATAATGTGTGTTTTAAATCAGTTCCCTTGCAAGGACTATAGATCTCTGGCATCTCAATGACAGTCTCATGCCTTCAGTTAATCTTTTGCTTAAACACAGCATGCTTGGGTCTTCTTTCATTTCACTGGAGGGAGCTAATCATTCTGCAGCAGGAAATTCAGCCTACCATTTTCAAGTCTTCTCACTATAAATCTCAGAAATCTTGTTTTGAAGCATCTTATGGTCATTTTAATTGTGGTCACTCATTCCATAGCACAATGGCCCCACAGAGTATATGTGTTTTATTAGATCATTCCTTCAAGCTCTGACTGGAGCTCCCAAAAAGTGCTTGTAGTCTGAAAAGTGACAGTAAAAATGACATTGTAGGTTCCTATATGTCTTCTCCCTATGGATTCCAGATCCAATTTTCTCACTTTATGAGTGAAAAGATGCTTATTTTCTTTCCTCCTACTTGCAAACACAGCCTGTGATCTGAAAGCCAAGCAGGGTTCTTTTTGCCTCTTGCCTCATTATCAGTAATAAAGATTCTGCAAGCAGAGTTCTACCTTTGTAATGATGAGAATACATTCTAATTTGGTCTTCATTCCTGTCTGTGTTCTCCTAATTTTACCAAGTCTTTTCCCTGTCAACAGGATAAACATAGTAAGGGACAATGTGTGAATAAGAAGAGGTCATTTTTACAAAGTTATATGTCACAGAACAACATAGAGATTTGTTAAAGTATCAAGAGAAAATTTATATTTGGAGATCTTCACAGTTTGTTTTTGAATTTCTTGGCTTGAAAGATCAATTTCAAATAGCATCAGAGCTAGACTCTAATGCCAGGAGGAGACCCACTAGTTATATCTAGTTATATGATTATAAGGAAGAAAGATCTAGAAGAAAAAATATTTTATTTTAGTTTTAGTTTTTAGTTTGTTGTTGTTGTTGTTGTTAGGTTTCTTTGTTTTGTTTTGTTTTTAAGAAGGGGATAGTACTATGTTTGGCTTTAAAATTTTGATGGTTTTGATGGCATCATTTTTATTGAATCACTCATAATTTTTCCCCCTATTTTCAATGAACTAGTGTGGAGAGCAAGTGGTTCCCTTAGGGCAGTGCAGGGTAGCCAACCAAGATCACTCTAATGGGATTACAAGTGACATTTCACTGGCCCTCATTCCAGGTGGATGTTTCTGCATCAGCAGGCTCTTTTCAGTCCCTCTCTCGTCTCTCAGAAAGCCAAGAAGCTGTTACCAACAATTACCTTGACCACATCTGAGGAGGCCAAACTGTAGTCAGTTCATATTACCCTGTCATCTTGCCACTAGAGTTGGGTGAATACTGGATTTGAGAGCAACAGAGGAGAGAATGCAAAAATTAATATATCACATTATTATTAACAATAAAACATCACACAAATATAGTCATCTGTTTGTGACTATTTTAAGTCACAAACTAATAACAAGAGGGTGTAATACAAATCCTCTAATCTTCTTGCTTCACATCACACTTGCATTTTATGGTAGATTGCACAAAATGTTCTTTGTGCTCCTGCAGTTGCAAGATTTTTTATTTTTAATGTGTATATTGCTGTTAACCTTACAGTCTCTACAAAATCTCATAGTTCATTGCAAAATGCAGTGTAATGCACTTCACCATTCAGATTAGATATGGGTGATTATAACACAATAATCGTGTGCATGTGCTATACATCTATACGATCAAGTCATTCTTTTTTAAATATTAAATGGCCTCTTGGGGCAAAAAGTAGGTTAATCAAAATAATACTGTCAAGTAGAGAGTACAGACCTTTTTATAAAAGAAAATTAAGTAGAACTGGTAATTATAACTGGTGTACAACCTTTCAATGTAGTCAATAAGAAAGTCAATTTGCTTAAAATAATGAGGTATTCTGGCATGAACAATCTGTTCATACTTTGTTCCCAAGAGCCTCCAGAGGGAATCAGAGCCCTAGCTGACATTTGATACTTTCTGTCAATTTATCAGCTCTGTGTCAGTCTGAGTTTGTAAGATGGTGGTAGGAGGATGCTTGGGGACTGATACAAAACTCGGAAAGCACAGTTGGTTTCTAGTGCCTGATCTTGTTCTTATTAAAAATAAATAAATCCCTCATATTTCCATCCAACCTCACTCCAAAATTGACTTAGGATATTTAGATATGGTATTAAACTAACAACAATAACTAGGGTAATAATAATAAAATATGCTTGCTATATTTGGAAGAGACAATGAGATCTTAAGCTTCAGGCTTCACTAGTGGAGATTCGTTTGCAAACTAATACGTATGGCAGAAAGTAAACTACCTCTAATTTGCCAGTTAGTTCTGAGGTCATTCCTGTGCTACTAGGAAAGGTGTCAAGTGCCAGTCTTAGTAAGACAAGGTACAGGATGGTCAATTTGCTGGCCAGTTCAGAACAGCATTTTCTATATTCAGCAATTTCTATGGATGTAAGCCCAAACCACACAGGCTGGAGTTCCTTTCTGCTGCCTTCCCTCCTTCCATATTCACTTTAGGAAACTCTTCTTGGAGGATAGAAACAAACAGCAAAGTAATCTGTTACTTTGCTCAGGGCTCAGGGTCACAAAAGGCCACAGTTATGACAATTTTTTCTTCTGTTTTTGATACACTGCAGACACACTGCGTAGAAATTCAGACTTCCCCCACAAATCAATGGTGCTCCATCACAAAACAGTATTATGATGAGAGAGGTCTGGAAAACAGGTATTTGTACATGTTCCACATAAGGGTCACAGATAATTAATGGCTTGTGGTTAATGAGAATTCATAATGATTCATGAAAATACTAGTTCATTAAGTTGTTGGATTGCCTGTTCAAAGAATT
Organism: Anas acuta; assembly: GCF_963932015.1. Classification (NCBI taxonomy): domain Eukaryota; kingdom Metazoa; phylum Chordata; class Aves; order Anseriformes; family Anatidae; genus Anas; species Anas acuta. Next base: position 199,428,049 of record NC_088979.1, on the reverse strand, counting down.
TACAGAATCATCATCATATAGCCAGTCTTCAGATCACCAAAATCAATTTGTCAGATGATGAGTGGCAATTCTCTGTTTTTTGCCAAGGCTGCTAAAGCAGCCCACCAGAATGATTGTCATTACTACTGAGCAAGACAAGTTGCTAAAGGAAGGGCAGTAGCTGGTCTACAATTTTACATCCTGCTCAGCTGGGGCCAGGTGAGAATGTCCAATTATCCTGTGCTGAGGAAGCTCACAGTAGAGACAAGACAAGCCATTGCCACCACCATTTTTTAAAAACGACCCCTGATGCCATTACTATAACACTAAAAAGGTAATGCTGCATTTCTTCAGTAATGTCAAATTCAAAAACAAACAAACAAACTTCTTCAGTATTGGTGATCATACTGCCTTTTTCTTAAAGTATCAAAAAGCAGACAGACCTCAGCTACAACAAAAAAAAATAAAAATAAAAATCTGAAAAGACAGTAAGGTCATTTCTCATTTCAAAGGCTGTCTAGATAGCTGAGAAATTCAAGCAGGTACTCAGGAGTAAGGTGATTAGATTTTGGGCTTCTTGCACGCAGCCTTGCCCAAATATCCCAGCTGTTGCCAGCTTGCATGGAGCCCAGTTCAGGACAAGGGACCTGGGGAACAAGCAAAATAGTTTTCACTAGTGCTATGTTAAAACTCCAAAAAAAGCTGCCCAATTTTGCTTGGTCTCTGATAAACTGCAAATAAGTTTGCTTACCTTGGCAGAGCAGAAGGTAAAAGAATTTATTTGTTTTTCCAGGGTTCCCCACAAGCAAACTCAGAAGGCTCACTACATGCCAAACATCCCCAGGAATATGTAGAGCAATGCAAAATTGTGCTGCATCTTACGTTTTCTACATGGATGAATAAACTCTCTGTAAGATATCCCTTCATGAAATCATGAAATCACAGGCTTCCTGAGAGACATTTCTATGTATGTCCTGGGCTCAAATACGGATTCAATGTGTTCATTGAAATGGAAGTGCTCTGCACAGTCACTGCACCCAGAAATGTCCCTCAAGGAAGCTTTAAAAACACCTGATCCCTGGCATCATCTACCTTACCTTAAAGGGAAATGTTTGCCTTTCAGAAGGGTTTTTAATGTTTTTCAGGGGTGACTGTCATTACAATCAAGGCCTCTAGCACTGCCTTTGGTTTGGTTAGCACTTTCCAAGTTCTTCACATCTTTATTTTGCAAGTTCACTCCAAGAACACTCTTCAAGAACATTGCAACTGGTCTAGTAAGTGGCAATATCTATGAGACAAAGAGTTTCCTTTAAATAAAGGAACCAAAAAGTTCAAGAATGTTTAGAGCATAGAAACTTTTATTACTATCTAAAGTTAACAAGAAACAAGGAGAATTATAGAATCATTAAGGTTGGAAAAGACCTCCAAGATCTGTTCCAACCATCCCCATATCAATGTCACCCACTAAACTATGTCCCTAAGTGCCAGGTCCAAACTTCCCTTAAACACCCCCACCGACAGTGACTCTGCCACCTCCCTGGGCAACCCATTCCAATGCCTAACTACTCTTTCTAAGAAGAAATTTCTCCTAATTTCCAACCTGAACCTTCCCTGGAGAACTTCCCTACCACAAGGTTTTACAAAAACACACCTGACTCCTTTTCAAATAAATGAATGTTTGTAGGCTGTGTACTTTTCTATAGTAAAGTAAAAGTAAAGAAAAAAAAATAATAAAATAAATAAATAAAAAACAAAAACAACTTAAAGTGTTACTTTTTTTTTTTTTTTGTCTTTTAGCATTCTAACATTTCTTTCTGGATTGACCAAACATAGAAGGGATCAGTCAGCAACACCTTACATAACTAAAAATATGAAAATATAAAAAGACCTGATTTGTCAGATGATCCTTTTAAAGCTTTCCACATGAGAGAACGAGGTAATATTAAAACATAAAATGACTTACGATGGCTAACAGAAATTTCTGGTGCTGCCAACAGTGTACATTGCTTCCACTGGAGCACAGAGAGCCAGTTATTTTTCTGTGTCACATTGTCCCATCAACAACAGCAGTCTGACCATCGTCTATGAAAACATGCTGTCAACCTACAGCAAGTCACACACACTCCCCTAATTAATTCCAAGGAGAGGCTGAAGTTTGACAGGAATTGATGTGAGAGTGGGAAATATTTCCTATGTTCACTACCATGGGAGGATTAAGAGGGAAAAGGTTAAACCTTCTCACTATTCTCACATGTCAAACACAGACCTTGAGTCCTTAAAAATGCAGAGTAAGTGATGGAATTATTTTCTACAAACACTTGCTCAGTTATTTTTAAGATTAACCCCATCTCTTGCTATGAAATTTCAAGGAGAAATAAATGTTTTGGTTACATGAAACTGAAGTTACAGGGGAAATCTTCATGCAGTATACAACTGGTAGTGGATTCAGATTCCAGCAACTAATTCGGTGATGTATTTATACTTGTAAGACAGTTTATGTGCAAACCTAAAAGGTTTGCACATAAACTTCAAATCCCTAGAAGGGATTTGAAGACTTCCGGACAGCTTTTACCTCTTTTTGCACATACATATGTAGCTGCTGATTAGGGGTTCTTTGATTCTGGAAAACTTCCTGAAAATGCCTTTAACGTGTTTGATTCTTAACAGGCTATGGGTCTCCACTCATTGACATGGGGCCCCATTTAAGTTTCTCAGCTTGAGTACTGTAAATACTAATTGAAAAGTACAAGCTGCTCTTGAAAATTCTTCAAGTGTAATTTAAAAAGTTTTTGTCTTTCATTATGTGGGTACAGCACAGAGTGGATTTTCTCTGACCACACAAGTGTTCCTGGATGTGCACAGTCACAGGTAAAATATTGGTTTTAGCACCACCAAGTAAACTCCTTTTGTAGAGAGACAGTCAATACTTCCAAGAGTCTTAGCCTATTTTAGACAACTACATTTCATGAGATAAGTCTCCATCTAATCTCCACTGACTTCATGAAGCCTAGATTCTCGTAGTTCTGACACCTCAGCTCAGACATACACATTCACCTTAGTTAGAGGAACATCAATTCATGTTTCTGACCTGATATTTATCTAAGCTGTAAGACAAAAAAAAATCTATTTTTTTCCTCTTGCTAAAATTAGAATTTATTCTGTTCCCTTTGGGTGAGGGTTGTCTAGTCCTAAGGAAAAACACAGTTCAACCTGTTCACCTTACAAGGGAATTATTCATGCTGGTAGGTGTAACTGATTATAGACACAACAATCTTAGTGTGTTTTCAGGTCTTTTCCACACAGCAAAATCGCCCCTTGATAGCAAGCAGTCTGATTTCAGCCTTTTACTGATTTCAGCTTTCTACTACTTCCCTACTCTTTCCATTCCCAATATGTAACTTTCTGTGCAATTACCTACATGGAATTGTGACACTAGCTTACAAAATTTCCTGGAGAAAAGGAGGCTCAGGGGCGACCTTATTGCTCTTTACAGATACCTTAAAGGAGGCTGTAGTGAGGTGGGGGTTGGCCTGTTCTCCCACGTGCCTGGTGACAGGACAAGGGGGAATGGGCTTAAGTTGCGCCAGGGGAGTTTTAGGTTGGATGTTAGGAAGAACTTCTTTACCGAAAGGGTTGTTAGGCACTGGAACATGCTGCCCAGGGAAGTGGTGGAGTCACCATCCCTGGAAGTCTTTAAAAGACATTTAGATGTAGAGCTTAGGGATATGGTTTAGTGGGGACTGTTAGTGTTAGGTCAGAGGTTGGACTCGATGATCTTGAGGTCTCTTCCGACCTAGAAATTCTGTGATTCTGTAATTTCGATGTCTGTTCATCCAGCTTTGTTGTTAATAAATGGTTAAGTGATTTCTCTTGTCCACTTTGTGAGTGAGCACCAGAAAGCCCACATACCTATTCTCCACCTGGATGAGATGGAGTAATTCTCCATCTTATGCTTCTAACTGCCAGTGAACTTTGCCTCTTCATGGCACGATGAACACAGGCATTCAGTACTAAAAATCATTAACTACATCCACAATCCTCTCAACAAATGTCTTTCACTCTGCTAGATTTCATTGCTCAATTATAGCCCAGTCACTTATATTTTGCTGTGCATCATCAGAGGCTTCTTATCATATGTGGCATTTGCTTATTAAGCTTAAGATTTTATTCCCAGGATTCAGGCAAGGGTTAACATCAATAGGAGTTGCATCCTCATCCTGAAGAAATGTCTTTCTGAAGCACAACTAAAATGATCATCTCCTGTTAGAAACTTGCCTCTTGAAGGAATGAAAGCAATTGTCAAATAAAAATGAAAACTTCCTAAATTTCCAGTTAAACTAACATACCAGGCATGCATTAAACCAAGTAGCTGTAAAGCTAACTAAATCAAACTATTTCACTTTTCTTTTTTATAAAGAACACAGACTCCCCTTTGCATTTTCTATGCTGCCTGAATATTTAGTGTAGTCAAAATGCTGAAATACCCAGTGACTGATTTGTGAAACTGAAGATAACATACAAAAAAAAAAAAAAAAAAAAAAAAAAAAAAAAAAAAAAAGAGCACATTTATTGCATGTTATCTTGAAATATCTCTTATAGATTTGTCAGTCATCATTGCTTCAAAGACACACTCACATTTACCACATTTCTTATGGAACTTAACACTGTGCTGAGTGGAAGAACTTTGACTTGTGTTGGACCACTGTAAAAATCAATATCAAAGCGCTGAACGTACTGCAATGGGAAATGCTTATTAATGTGTAGTTGAGGGGAGGAGTGAAAATGACCCATCTTAATGCTGTTGACAGCACATTTGTCTTGGTGTCTTATTGGTTTTAATTTGTCATCTGATAAATGTCCATTTATGTAATGGAGAGTTAAGTGCTCATTAGTTTACATTTAGCTTTGTGTCTAGAGTCAGGTCAGGCTGCTGAAACTGATGTTACATGAAAGCTATTAATAGTCACAAAAGGTTATTTCAATAAAAATAACTGAAAGGAAATATTGTATTTGTAACTGTTTAAATAAATTCATCATTTGGATGCTTGATTGACTCTAATGTCAACACTATATATTTTCTTATTGTTTTTTGGAAGATGTCAAATTTCACCCTGTAATTTCCAAGATTTTTTACATAAAATGTTGATCAAATCAATTTTTAGAAATATGAAGGTAAACCTATAACTTTTATTACAGACAAGCATAGTGAGTGCTGAAAAACATCTACATAAAATTATCAATTTATTGTGGTGGTGTATGGTCTCTAGTGCAAAGCCACCTATCTTCTGTCTCTTGTCATCTCAATTATTATTTGTGTTTGCTCAGTATTTCAGTGGAGTTATCATTGCTATTTACAGTGAATAAGTTACAATAGGAGTTTATTATTCTTAGGGCTTTTATCTGAGACCTGCCATATCTGATGAACAGCAATAGATGCATAGACATCTGGGATAATCTAAATTCATTCTTTGAGGTATCATAGATCTGGGGAGAATTTCCCTTCTGAAATGTTTGTAACTGTGAATATTTTGCTATCTTTCCCTAAATATCTTAATGAAATACACTCAACTATTCTCACATTTTAGCACTTGGGGAGAAAGTGCATGAGATTAAATTATATATAGAACCGTAGCCTGGGCAGCCATAGAGCTGTTTCTAAACCAGCCCTGCCAAGCACATCAGTTCTATACTCACCTATTAAAGCCACCAAATCTGTTAAGATCCAGTAAAATACCTTTGCCAACATCTCCTTGTAAAGTTTGGCTTCTTCCACCTTGCAACAAGTTATTACTTTGCTGTACACATGAACTCTGACTTCTGCAGCTGAAGTTAAAATAACTTTAGTCACAAAGCCTTTTAAACACAGGAAGATATGGGAGAGCTTAGTGTGTGATGCGCAACGTTACCGACACCTTAAAACAATACCTGTTATGCTTTAAAAGCAATCTTAGGCCAAGCTACATACTGACTTCGAAACCATTCTGCAGCTGTGTTAATCATATAGAAAAAGCCAGGATGCTTTTGTACAGGTTTGAAAGGTGAAAAATGAACAACAGGGACAATGAACTGCGGGGAAAGTTATTTTCCATGTATTTTTGAAAATCTAAGAAAGGTGTTTCATCCAAATGACCACTCCAGTTAGTACCATACCGCTGAAGTCCTAACCTCAGCTTTCTCTTTTATTGAACATGGTTGACATCTTTCATAAAGTACCTTGGTTTACACTGATGAAAAAAAACAGTGTAATAGCTACATGGTGGTATTTTATATCCCACAGGTCAGTGAGTACGATTTGTGCCTTATGCCACTAAGCCACGCTAAATGAGTATCTGTATTAGCTTTCAGATCTGGCCCTTTGACTTAATTTCTCTACTAGAGAGACCTCATTTTAGTTACAAGAGAAGCCAAAACTTCAAAAACAAGGAGGAAAGTCACAGGATGGTTATTAAGGATGGAGGGAAACATGAGAAATCAATAATCAATTCTTATGTTCTAATTCTGTGCATTACTTGATCTTGGTTGTTGGGTTGAAATAAGAGGGCTTGTTGTTTCTGTTTCTGTTTCTGTGGTGTTTTTTTTTTGTTTTTTTTGTTTGTTTGTTTGTTTTTGTTTTTGTTTTGTTTTGTTTTCTTTCAAAAGGTGGTGTCTATTATGCTTTTTCTTCATCTCTTCCTTCCTATTGGCCCTATAATAAGACTTTAATGGTCTTATCACATTTCATTGCTTCATTTTGCTCAAAATTGTTCATATTAGTTTTCAAACATTTCAATACATTTTAATCACTTCCTAAAACTGAAAAGGGTATGATAGAAAACAGTTTTAATTTCAATTACAGCCTTAAACACATCAATTCCTAGCTGGTATCTGCAGTCTATTCATATATGCTTGCAAAAAGGAATGTTTTTATTACTACCTTTGAGACAGGAATGAAAAAACTAGAGCTCAGAAATTTCCATAAATCAAAAGAGTTGAGATTTGAAGACAAGACTTCTGTCTGTTTTCTAGAGCAAGATTCCTCAGGCTTTCACCTGCTGTGCTGAACCTCTAAGTGTACAATATTCCTCAGAGAAACAACCCATGTCACCTCACCTCTTATCAAGTTTCAATCTTTCAGTAATACTCACAATTTCATGAGAAGTCAGGACTTCTTCATAGAAAGTGGGGGGATCAGGTGAGGTTATATTTTTTGCTGAAACCAAAATACAAAGCCATATTCTTCAATGAATGAAATCCTTGTCCATTTCTTTATAGCCAAAGTACTTAACCTCAATTCTTTTTTTATGGATTTACTTCTGATAGTTATATGATATCATAAATGTAAGATATAATGAGATTTTTATAATTTTAAGACTGTATGGTTTACCTTGCAGTACTGTTATATTTCTTAGTGTCATTTGAGGTATTCACACCACCATCAAAGATTATAAAAAAGTCATCTGGACAATCTGCACATAATTAAGTGGAATCGACCTGCACATAGTTATATGGAAAACTAGTAAACAACAAGTACACTGAAGTATTTGCAAACATCTTAATTTTTTTTTTTTTTAGTTCAGAGACCTATAAGCAAACCTCACCCAGTTCGCTAATTATATGTTGGCAAAATAAATTTGCTTCTGCATCTCAAGTTCTTCTGACAAATATCAAAAAGTAACTAAACACTTGAGATACAACCTCCAACATCAAATAATGACTGTCTATAGAAGAGTTTTCTGTATTATATAATATATGAACTGGGCAATTAGCTGGAAGTAAATAGTCATTTTCATTTTCCATGAACATGCAAACAGGGTGGTATCTCTTAAATCAAAAACTATTATTCCCAGCTGCAAAACATCAAATATTTTTTGAAGATCAGTTGAAAATGAAAGAAGTGTCTCCAATAGTGAAGATGATCTTCTTAGAACATAAGTCATTTCAGACTCCGTATTATGGATAGCAATAAAATACAGACCATATATAAATTTCACAGATTTGAATTAATATAAAAATAAGTAAAACATCTGATAGAAGAGGATACTCAGAAGGATCAGAAAGTAATAGTGAACAGTGAGGTCTCTTAAATAACACATCGATTGCTGCAACATGGTCTCATGTAAAAAATAGTCTCATGTAAAAATAGAGATGGTAGCACAAAGGCAAGGCTAGACAAAGAAAGCAATTATGTTCTTATCAGCTGACAATTGCAAAAGGAGAAGTCAAGTGTAATATCATGTATTAGAAGGCAAAGTACCAAACATGAGGCCACAGCAATAATTTTTATTTCGGATGTGTAATTACATGAAGTTGTAAGACAACACAAAAAATGAAGTCCTTCCCACTGCCCCCCACTCCGCATCACCCTCCTCCCCCCCCCTATCCTTTTTTTTTTTTTTTTTCAGCTTTGTGATTAGTTATTGTTAAATCACTGTGTTTCTTTGGGTTCAGTTCTGGATGGAAATAAGTTTAATCAACAGATATGTTTCTCAGCTTTGCTCTGTAGAGGTCTGGTGGATTTATTAGCTTTCCTCTTATCCATGCAACAAACCAAAGAAAAGCAGAGAGCGATTCTAGTAAGAAATATTCAGTCACTTTGAGTGGGATATAAGTTACTTCTTTTAGAATGAGAATTCTCATGATCTTTATTGGTAAAACAGGTTGCATACATAGCTACAACTAGTTTAGTAAAAGCTTGTTATAGATTTTATTGTTCCTTATTCTATTCTCTTTGTTGAATAAGAAAGCTCCAGCCATAAAATCATCCATTTATCTTAAACTGAACTGATATCTTGATGGATTAGCCCCTTATTGGCTGGCAACAATTAATATTTTGCCAATTACAATTGCTACCTTCAACTGTGATTGTTGAAGGACAATTCACAACCCAAAAAGAAATATAAATTAATCTTCAGAAAGCAATCCTAATAAAAAATGTTGTACAATGTGATATTTTTTGTTCATACTTTCTGTCTGGAAATAAAGCACTTATTTCTTCCTCCAAGCTTCCTGCTGTGCAACCTGCTAATCTGAGAGTTCCCATACAAATAACAAGTTTTCATTCAGTATAGCAGTTTACATAGATATCAAAAATCTCCTTGACCAATTCACAAGGTATCTCTGACAGCTTCTCAAAGATTGATAAACAACCTGACATATGTAGTCTTTTCAAATGATGTAGGAGAACAAAATAATTATAAGTTATTAGAAAATATTAAGCTTTTAGTAAAGCTTTTTAGCAAAGTATTAGTAATAGTGGATCAGGATAAACATTTTAATTACTTCAGCATGGATTGAATTCAAAGACATGATTTTAGAGGAAACTTGCATAAGGCGGTGATTGTAAACATGTAAAATAACCTAGAAATAACAGGAAAATTGCATCCATTCAGATAAAGTTGGGATTCAGGCCCCCATCTGTGGGTACAAACAGCACCAGTAAAAAGGACAGTTTCTTAATCGCACCTGAATCAACACTGAACATATTGAGACCATACAATGCCACTGCACAAAATACAGTAACACCAAGGCCTTCAATTCTATGAAACAGCAAGGAAGTCTTTTGTGTGTGTGTGTGTTACTGTATTAATCCAGAGGCCAGTGACAAGGACAAGACCCCAAAGCACTAGTCTCAATACAAACATAGAGACTTCCTGGGTCACAAGTTTACAATCTAAATATATCTCTTGATTCTTGGAGGGCAGGGTAGAACTGTCTACAGCTCAGTCTGGCTAGCACTGGTTTAGCATGTGCATCACATTCTTTTTTTTTCCATTCTGTTTTCCTAGACCAATCAGAAAGGATCAACTAAGAAGCGCAGTTCAGGCAGAATAGACTTACTATTTTCATTTTCTTCTACATAAATAATGCAATGTTATTATGGAAAGAAATAGAAAAAGATTATCCTCTTTTTAGTTCCAGTCCCTGGATGAAGGCTGAAAAATATATTATTGTATTTTGCAATGTTACACTTGCAGAGAGAATTTGAATATCAATAAGCAGTGAGATTTTTAAATGGATATTTACATATAATATCACTGTATGTTTACATTTAATATCATATTGGATTTAATTTTATTATGTTCAAGAAAGCAATTGGGTGAAGAATAAACACTGTGGGATGTTATCTCATTGAAATGCAGAATCAATATGATAATCAAGTTGCTGATATAAACTCATAAGAAAAAGCTTCTGACATTTCATCTAGGAACCCTAATTTTATATTTACAATGTGGTGTGAAACTATATACTGCAGTCTTATTGTTTAATTATGAAGATTACTCTCGTATCTTTCTTTTTTTTTTCTAATTACTTTTACTCTCCTTTCAAATGATAGAAGACTAATACTAGCTTCTCCCAAAAAGTCATGAAGCCTTTTTTTTTTTTAAGCCTTTTTCTTTTTTTTTTTTTTTAAAAAAAAAAGGTTTAATTAACAACTATAATGTGAATATGTTAAATAAAAGATCATCCAAAACCTATGCCATAATCCTTGTAAGAAGGATTTTTGTCTATGGGTTACAGCAATTAGCATGTATTTCCAATGTCCTAAACAAGTGTAAACTGGTGAAAGAAATCAGTTTCTGTATACTTCATTTTCTTAGCTAAAATATATTCAGGCATAGTGACTAGTAAGTACAAGTTCAATGCTGTATTTTAGAAAAGTCATTTCTCTTCCCTATTTTTGCTATCATTTGACTCATGTATTTAGTAAGTATGATCACTCTTTTCCATGTCTATGGCCAAATAAGCCTCCAACATTTTAGGGGGTGGCATGGTATAACATGTTTACATTATCCTCTATAATGAATGTGGAAATATTTAATCTTTATGCTATTTAAGATGAAGCCATAGACCATATTTACTGATCATGTTTCACCATTTTGTAAGATGTCCAGTATATAAGTGCTATTTCAGTTGCATTGCTCATTACCACTGCAGTAATAAATCTGACATGTTAGGTCTGGCTGACGGTTAACGTATGTAGTCATGTCACAAGTTCCTTCCCATGATTGGGACAAGCTTCTTCGCAATACCATTGAGTGTTTCCATGCAATCTAGTACTTCAATTGAGTTTTGAAACCTCACTTCACTAACAGAATGACCACAACACATAGATAACTGTTCCTCAGAAACTGTTCCTCAGAAACTCCACAAAATAGATTGACCTAAAGTTCACAACCAGCACCCATTGGTAGATTTATTGCATGACCTTCATAAGAGTGTAAGCATCATCCTTCGACATTCAGAGCCAAACAGTGGTGCTTGTGTGGGCAAAGTAGCAGAGCAGGGAACTTGCTGAGGCTTTGGGGCAGGGGGATTGCAGGATTGCACACAGTGAGCCTGGTAAATAGTCTGCTGTGGCAGGAGATGCTTTGTCCCTTTAAAGGTCTGAGCACTGGCTGGACTACAAACCAAATCTCTCCTTGATCATCTTGGTGTCCCTCTGCTGGAGTACTTGCAGTATGTCCTTCTGTCTCTTGTACTAGGGAGCCCAGAACTGGACACAATACTCCAGGTGTGGCTTCACCAATGCTGAGAAACAACCTGCCTGTGAATGTTCTGAGCAAATAGTCCACTCTCTCCTGAATAGCCCCTTTGGTCACTATTACACACAGGGCAGAAGTTTAACCCTGCTGCAGACCAAGCAAAGATGACAGTGACAAACTACCTTTCACATGTCCTCAGAAATGTGAGGACACCTCATGAAATATATTTCCCTGTCTGAATTAAACAAGCTTATCCTTTTGCAAACTGTTCTATAAAAATGTTATGAGTCGAATGTCTCTAAAACTGATATATCATTAAAGCCTCTACAACATTCCTGGCATTGCCACTAGTAATTTTGTGAGTTAGGATTGATTGGGTCTCTATTCAAGAATAAAAAACAAGTGGCATGCCAACAATGTTGACAAGGAGTGATATGAATCCAGTCTTGTCTCGGTGTTACTGCTCTTGCCAGTCACTACCTTACTATTAAGATAAAGCAAGTTACCCTGGTGTGTAAGCTACTGATTGAAGGCTGGATAATGATTTCTGGATTTCTCACTGCAAGTGCAATATTGGAGAGAGTCTGGAAGAAGATGGATTGGCAAATTGAAAATTCACATTTTAGGATGTGCACATAAAAAGCAATTTAATGAATTTATATACCTGTTCATATATGTTCGTCTCCCTGTCTTTCATTGGCACAAATAAATGGCATATACTCTTCATAAATAGATGTTCATAAACATGCCATCTCTGCTTGTTTGTATGGCATTTTAGGCATGCAGATATATTTAAACATAAAAAAGACATTACTTCTATTCTGAATTGTTCTGTTAGAGTGATATATATATCAATATTTGGGAAACATTGGTGTAGCTTACGTATTGTATATCTGTAAACACTGTCTGCATATATGTGAAATTTATATGTGGACGATCCAATCCTTTAAAATATTTTCTTCTTGTAAGTGACATTTGGATCAGTCCTGGTGTATATTTCTTCTCTAGATACAGCAGAATTTATTACATTTTTTTTTCCCTTGTTGGCTGTCTGATGAGCTCTGGTTACTACAAGCAAGAGCTGTGCAGGGGGAAAAGAGGTTATGAGATTCCAGAAATTTATGTGTTCCAAGTGAGAATGAAACTAACATTGTAAAGATTTTCTGAGAGAGATGGACAGACAGTCTTCATAGGAGTATAACAGGGAATTCTGTTAGGGTGCTAAAACCTGATTCCTCTTATACTTAATTCAGACCAGGAATCTGAAGCTCAGTTTCCACACTTCAGGTTCACTCCCTAACCACCAAGCTATTGACAGTTTTGGAGTCACTTTTGCTTTTACTTCTCTGAAAGCTTCTTTCCTATCAAAACTGGTATGTGCTTCAACAACTAAACAATTTTTTTTCACGAAAACTCCACAAGACTGCTTTTTCTTCAGTTGGATGTCTCCCAGGTTACTTCAGCTTCATCTTACAAGCTACCTGGTGGAACAAGGATGTTTTCAGTGTCCCACGTGTCTTTACAAAAAATATCAAACACAACAGAGCATGGACTGAGATAATATTTCTTGTCTCTATACTTTAAAACATACAGACCTTGTCACTGTTGCTGTCCTTTTGTATTCAATGGTCAGCAATAAGCACTTTAATGGACTAATTCATCTAAACTCTTTTGCTTGGATAGAATTCATCTTCTCCACAGAATCACAGAATGGTTCTTCTAGAGAGAATTCTGGGAGAAACACAGGACCATAGGAACAGTATTCCCCAAAAACACTCCCAGAATTCTTGCAGGATTCTTAACACTTTACAGATATTTTTCCTGTTTTTCTTTTTATTGTCCTAAACATGTATATGTTGAGATATTTTTTCAGACTTTATAGACAATAAAATTATACTATATTCACTCAGAGGAGAAGCCTCTAAAGGTTTTCAATGTTAAGTATATACTGAGCTAAAAAAAAAAAAAAAAAAAAAAAAAAAGTGCACAGTTTGCATCTACATGACATAATTGTATCATATTACCCTGTAGAACTTCGGAAAAACTATATATATATTAAAAAAACAAACAAACAAACATAGAAACACAGCTATTTATTCTCCTACTTTATTATTTCAGGTAGAAACTGTTGCTCTTATTTTACAGTAAACAGACTATTGCTTTTTTTTATTATTATTATTTTTTTATTTTATATCCTGAATTCCATAAAAATGGAGAATGGTTTTTGTTGTTGCTTTTGTTGTTTTTCAATATTATTAAACAACAATGAAATCAACACTGATTTCTTTATTAGTCTTGCACTAGGTAGGTGACAGAATAGTTCCTTCAGCTTTGTTCAACCTATCTGCAATAGGCTTTAGTGTCAGAGTTCATTTCTTAAAGCAGAGATAAAAAAGTGAATATACAATATCACATGAAAACAGAAATATCTAATACATTGTTGTCAGCTTTGATCATTAAGACAGCTTTTGGATTTCTTTTATTAATTGATTTCATTAAAGGACTCTCCACTCTAATTTTTTCCAGTTTTTAATTGCTGTTTAATAGATTTCAGTCAAAACAATATTTTTAATTGTATTGCCAGAAATTTATAGTTTGATGTGAAATACAGAAAGGTAAATTAATACACTGTTTCCCAGTCATGTTTGGGTCTGCATTTCATAAAGTCTTATGTAGTCTCTGTTTACATTATATATAGCATACTTATATAAACCAGCATCCTCTACAGACCTCAAAATCCCTTGTAGAATATATGAAAGTAGTATTATCTCAATTTTTTACACTTGGAAATTTAGGCATAGAGGCTAATCTGAAGTTCTGTTTAGCATAAAAGCTTTTCATCCAGGGTTTTATATTAGCCACATCTCTCTAGTGTGTTAGTATATCTAAAGAGTAATACATATATTATACACAGAACAGAAGATTTTTTTTCCTTTGTTGTATACATAAAAACTGAGGAATAAGGAAGAAAAGTGAGTTTCTTAAAGCTGGGCAGATGACGTGTCCCAGAATGTACACCCAGCATCTTAAATGTCTCCTTCTCATCTAGTATGGAATCCTGGATTTATTCTTACCCTCTTGTTTAAACCAAGTGCTTTCCATTTACTTGTTAAATGCCAACAGATATCTTCAGATCTAAAAATCACTTTTGTTGTGAGGAGCTTATTGTCTGAATAGACGGTGTGAAATGGAATGTCCAAATCCACGTTCCACCTAAACTGGGACTAAGGCTTCAAAATACTAAAGCCGACTCAATGATCCGGTCTACCTCTTTTCCAGGAGAGGATAGCAGTAAGGATGTACACATTGACTAGACATCTCCTTACTCAGTACCTGACTTTAGTTACCCAAATTCTCTCAGACATACTTGCGCTGTGTAGTTGGAAAACATCTCTCACTGCAGTTTTAATCTTATTCCTGTTTAGTCAATAATGTAGGCTGTGCCTACCCAGAGAAACCTCAAGGCTGGAAATGGACCAGTCCACAATAGTGTGAGTGCTACATAGCTTTGCATAATATTTGGATATGAAGCATTGTGGATGAGAATACCATCTATTCCTCCAGTTACATTACTGTAAGAAAAAATAAATAAATAAATAAATAAGGTTGAAGTATCTTGGCTATCCTCTTTCAGCTGTATTTATTCAATAGCATATAATCTGATTTCTGGTCCATTGCACTTATAGGCACGCAGTGATTTACCTTCAAGATATTCTCACTCAGAATACTCCAAAATCTCCAAACTGGCCATTCAAGTCTGGACTGAACTCTGCATTTTATGAAGCAACCATCTCTCCCCATTGAGAAGAACATTGAGAACAAGAAGATTGGGTAGTAACCTAACTGAATTTATTTTCTCCTCTTCTCCACTTCCTTTTTTCCCCAGGTTGAGATTCTCAAATTTTAGTAAGACAATGTTAATATCTTACAGTGAAATCCTACTTTCAAATACCCATCATGAGACTCCAAAATCTCATGTTCCATCATCTGCTATTTTCTATTTTTTTTCTCCACTGACATTTCCTAATTTAATGATTTTGGAATAGCTGTTTTTAAAGATTTCTACCCAAGAGCCTTGAGTAAAATTTTGAAGGTGAGTGTGGTTAAGCATTCTCAGCCTGAGGGATTTTGAACCTATACCACAGAATACCCTAATTAGTCAGTTTTGGAGTATTCTGAGGAATGAAATATCAAAATGGGAAGTGATGAGAAAGCAAATCTCTTAGACAGAGCTAGGAAATGCTAATAAGAAAGGACAAGAGGGACACAAACAGCTCAGAATTTGAAGGGGAAGAGCCCAAATTTGAAGCCAAGAGAGACACTGAAAGGAGGAGGATCCCTGCTATCCAGTTCAGATTCCATTGATGTTTTCTGATTATTTTGCTCCTTCTGACTTCAGAAGGAATATAATATACAAATATTTTACATTGCTGTTAATTTTCTGTTCAAACTACAGCCTTCTCTCTCTTTTTTTTTTTTTTTTTTTTTTTTTTTATGTGCCATATCAACTTGTAATCTAGTGATCATGAAATTGTGGGAAATAAAATGTTAATGTAAAGTTTTATCTGTTTTTACACTGATTTTTATTAATCTAATATACTCATGTTCTGATGCCAAATAATAAAATATGTCAGGTTTTTTTTGATTTACAGTGTGAATTATAAGATGTCACAACTTAAGTTTCTTCAGGGTGTGCAATAGTGCTTGAACTCAGTTTCATCATTCAGGATTAGTCATTAAGTTACTGAGATAATGCTAAAATTCCAGTCCCCCATATGTGCTGAACAACTTGTATAGAGTAATGCGTGGTGTAAATGAGGTAAAACCAGACCAAAGGCTGTAAATCTTCAGGAGCTTAGTATGCAGTTAGCAGCATGTAGGTCCATGAATGTGATTAACAGTCTCATGCAAGAAAGGCAGCTCCTCTAGCTGTCAAGAATTTCAGAAAGCAAAACCCAATTACACATAAACAGATCTTGAATTCTCCCTCTGGGCTTGTGTTTCTCTTAGCTATAGATTTTCATTCTTTCCTTTTTTTCTTTTTTTTCTTTTTTTTTTTTTCAAATGTAATATTTAATACATCTAAAGGTTGCTATTTTATTGAGAAATTCAGACGATGTAATCCCCTGGGTGGCTTTCTTTGATCATATGTGGTACATTTTAAATTGAATATATTGACAGCCTATTATAACATGCTTTGTCTTGTAAATTAATTTTCAGTTAGTTTTTAATGTATGTCAGATACAGATTGTAATCACTTCTTGTGTTTGTGCTTTAATATTATGACTGCTTTTCTCATGAAAGGACAAAAACCTTCTAAAAACAGCTTAGGGCTACTTTCAAGTAAAGCATGTCATTTCATCTCAAAAGACATGAGTGTTAGGTCACTTGGGACAGAATTCATGTGTCTTAACTTGGCCATCTAAAAATTGCTTCTCTAAATCTGAACTGGACTTGTTCCCTGCATAGGCTACAGGAAGAAATTATTACCTCTAAAGAGGTATTAATTTTCTGCAAAATAGTTAATTTTGCTAGGAGAGATTAATAATGATTATATAATATAATAATAATATTTTTGCTAGGAGAGATGTCCAGTGATAGGACCTGCTGGAATGCTGTCAAGCTGAGGCAGGGGAGGTCTAGGCTAGACATCAGGAAGAGGTTCTTCACTGAGAGGGTTGTCACACACTGGAACAGGCTCCCCAGGGAAGTAGTCACTGCACCAGGCCTGTTGGACTTTAATTGTTTGGACTGTGCACTTAGTCACATGGTCTGAATTTTTGGGTAGACCTGTGTGGGGTCAGGAGTTGGACTTGATGATCCTTATGGGTCCCAACTCGGGATATTCTATGATTCTATGATTCTATGAATTATCATCTGAAGGTGCCTATTTTTCTCTAGGAACTCCAGAGAAAGCCTATAGTCTAGTTCAGACCTGAACAACTCGCATTTTATACATGTCAAATATAATTCAGTTGCTTAAAATAGACTTACAGAGTCATTTGAGAAGCCCTCTGGTATCCAAGGCATGCACACAGGGTAGCACATATGACACAGGGATTACAATAGGCCCAAAATCTTGCACAGTAGCAGTTAGAGACCAAGCAAGCTAATCCACAAAATGTAATCAACGCTACACATCTATAAGAGGAGCTGAATCTTGCCTTCATTTTAGGTGACATGTATTCCACCTCAAGAGACTCTAGCAAATGGATGGTGGAGTAAAGGATAACATTCACTCCCTACTGCTAATTTAAGATTAATATGTTCTCCTTCAGCAAGATGCTGAAATTTAAATTTGACATATAGTTGTGTATTTGTGAGTTGGGTGGCTAAGCAAGCCCTCAAGACCACCAGTTGTAAAACAGTGGTTCACATTTACACACCTGTTGCAGATGGTGATGTTCAAGCATACCTTAGCCATTCACACATACTGGTGGCTATAACACAGGACCTGTGACAGCTATGAGAGACTTGTGCCCACCTGTGCTGGTAGCTGAAGAGCAGACAACACACTTGTGGCATCTCCACTAATCCTGATGCCAACACATACACACAGGAATGAAGGCCCTCTTGATACCACTGATGGAGTCTAGATCATCATAGAGTAAATCCCACAAGAAATACCTGCATGTTGTCAGATTAATCACACCTTAGATAACTGATTTTATCAACTAGATCTCCATTGACTGTCTTGAAGGGTCTGGTAACTAATGCACATTTAGTTACCTCACTCCAGAACTGAATCACACCCAATATCAAAACCTGATTGGACTTTGCTTTGTGTTACACAGGCTTCTCATCTAATACTCTCTAGACAAGTAGCCACAATTCTAAATGTGTTTTGTTTTTATCCATTGTCAATAATTGAAAAGGGAGAAGGGGACCAGGGATTCCTGTTTTAGTTGATAGTTGTTGTGATACCTCTGCTGAAAGCTGTAGGTCTAATCTCACTGTCTTCAAAAAGTTTACTAAATGAGGCAGCATTCTGTGCCTAAAATAGATTTCTGGCTGCAGAATGACTCAGAAAAATCACTTATCTCCATAGCACCTAAGAAACCAGTTGAATTCTGGAAACAATTTTAAAGGAAGTCTCTACTTAGCTGCTCAATAGAACAGATTTAAAAGTAACTTAAATCACAGCCTCTATCTACACAAGTACTTATACTGAGTCTGGAGGGGCCTTTAAACTTAAACTAGAAGACAGAGGCAGGATAAGGTCTAATAATTGCAGGCTGAAATCAAAAAGGTTCAAACTAGAAATAGAAGGAAACTCATTTATTTCTTAATTGTATAACGAGCTAACTTACTGGGACAAATTATTAAGTGTCATTGTAGTTCTTATATCAAGATCAGATGTCCTTGTAAAACATACATCTCATTTTAACAATATATAGCTGAGCTTGAGGCAAAAATCCCTGGATGAAGTATGGCCTGTGCAAAGGAGGAATTTAGACTAGACAGAGGTCGAACTAGTTAATCATAATGGTCTTCTCTGGCCTTACAATCTATGAACATATTAATTTCAAGAAATAGGCAAAATGTTCACATGAAACCTAATTTCCTTAGGGTCTTTAACCCCAGATTTTCTTTGTACACTAATTTCTACCCCTATTTGCTTTGTAAGAGACTGTAGCACCTTAACAAATAAAGCCAGGGTTTAACTTATCCCTTATTTGAAGTACTAGGATTTATATTCATTTGAAATAGTAACCAAGCAGAGAGCAGTCACTTTCACATTTGCTTTCCCTAGTATTTCATGGCAGAAAACTGAACTGCTGTTTTCAGTTAGACATGTTCTGTTTAGATCTAATACTGAAGTAGCATTGTAGGAAAAAACTTTGTTTCACACCATCAATAGAGTCCTGCTTCTCCAGGTTTAGGTGACAAAATAATATCTAGACAGCCCTGGAAACTTGTAACTATCCCACCCTCACCTTATAGAGAAATATTATATTTGTAGGACAAAAAGTTTACCAAAGGCTCAATTAACCATAAAAATATTACACATAAAATGAGAGTACCCTTTAAAATTGAAGTGGCTAGGCATTTTAGCAGTTCTGCCCTCACTAGCTATGTTATTGTGTAAAAGAGTGATTTTGTCTTTAATCAGCAGTATCTTAGTGCCAGTGATCTAATGGGCACAAGGAAACATATTAAAATGCATATATAATGGACATTACTATTCTGTGAATTATAAAGATGTGTGTCAACAAACTTCAACATTGACTTAGAACAGAACAGTGACTTGTGATGTATACAGAGGACAAAAATCACGACAAGAACTGGAAACCTGAAGAATAATCTATATGTCTCTTTTTATGTGAGTTCTACATTAGAAAAGAGAAAATTAAGCACACACACACACATATATATATATTATATAGATGCTGCCGTTACCAATGTAAAAAGCTCTTACCAATGTATCAGCTTGGATAAATTGTGATCAGAAAGAATAAAATTATCTTTTTTTCTTCTGCTGCTTCTTTCAAGCACCCTACAATCTGGTCCATTGCTATATGTGTAGTATTCTTTGTCAGCATCAGTAGACAGCATTTTGGAGTGTGGATGCATTGTGAAATCACTATGCATTATATTCATGGTTTTGGATACAGTACTTTTGAATTTGTGACTCTTGTGCTGCAGAATACTCAAGAATGATACTTTCCTATAATGGAAATGGGAATCCAAAAAGAGGTATTTTTCACTGCATGTCTTTGATCTTAAAAGTATGTATATGAAGGAGTGAGAGAGTGCATTTGTCACTATAACCGCTCTTTATTTTCTAGTGAAAACTTGGATTTGAATACAGTGCTTCATTTCCTGTTAAAGTCGGTGGTCATTCTAACCACGTAAAAACAGCAATACATCAATTTTCACTATGAACAGGAATAGATTGGGAAGAGAGCAATTATAATAATTTCTAATATTTTATTTCTTACAAAAATATAACACAAATTCTTTACTTTCTTTTCCTGTAACTGTTGCCAGAAATGTGTATCTTTGTGTCTCCCTGGATTTGACCCACTGATATCATACTTCATTCAGAACAATTGGTAACAGGCTTTTACCAGTAGAAATATACAGTATCTAGGATTTTGGGGGGACAGTAATAAACTGAACCATTCTTCACACATTTTAGCTTCCTTCTGTTAAGTAAGTCTTAAGTTATTTGTGGGAGAGAATTTTTATTCTTTTTGTTCATTACAGATATTATGCGATCACCAATTTACTACTCTGCTGATTTCCCATATGCAGTTCTGGTCACCCAGATGTCTTCATGGTGGATGATCATGCAGAAATTAATTTTATCATGTGCAGTAGGCCTAAAATGAGATGAGTCAGATTTAGCTGCTTCAGACTTTCCTTTGCTGACAAATATTTATATATTCTGTTGTTCTGTGGATTATTTCACATTATAAGGGCCCATCATTTAGAAAATACAAGTATATCATGGAGAAGTAGCATCAGCATATAATAACTTTGCATTAGTTTCCTTATGTTTACTGAAATACACCTATTCAAATATTATTGAACAAATAGGTGCATTTAACCATTCATTTTTCAAGTATGCCTACATATAACTTAGTAGTTTATGGTAAGGATCTCAGGGGAGAGATGGTAATTTCATGCTAAACCTCCCCTTGAAGGCTAAGGGGAATTAGACTCCAAAACTGTGCCAGCACAGATTAACATTTTAGTTCTCACCAACGCATTTGTATTCTGATGTCACAGAATCACAGAATCACAGAATTTCTAGGTTGGAAGAGACCTCTAGATCATCGAGTCCAACCTCTAACCTAACACTAACAGTCCCCACTAAACCATATCCCTAAGCTCTACATCTAAACGTCTTTTGAAGACTTCCAGGGATGGTGACTCCACCACCTCCCTGGGCAGCCTGTTCCAGTACCTAACAACCCTTTCGGTAAAGAAGTTCTTCCTAACATCTAACCTAAAACTCCCCTGGCACAACTTTAGCCCATTCCCCCTCGTCCTGTCACCAGGCACGTGGGAGAACAGGCCAACCCCCACCTCACTACAGCCTCCTTGTCTAGCAAAGCTTTCAAGCCTGAATTCATACAAGTGTTTGGAGTCATAAGTCCCATGGAAATCAATGGGAACTCGTTGTCTAAATGCCTTATGGTTTTAAGTTTTATGAGCATACAGCTTTCAGGTTGTTTGGTTCTCATTGACCCCCCTAGACTTTATTTTTGTGCTTATAGCTGAGCAAATGGTAAGTCTTTGTGTTAGATCAATATTTTTTTCTGCCCGTTGCTTTTAATTTCTTTTTAATTGTTCCCTGTCAGTTATCACTACCCCTAAATTAAATATGGGTGGAAAAATATTTATAAAGAACTCCATCCATCATCAGAAAGACAGTTTTTAAAGGTAAGTCCACATGGTTTGCTGTGATACAGACCTAATAACTGGCTTTTCAACCTGCAATAAATATTCTTTTGCCTGTCCTCTTCTGATTGCTCCATAATTAACATTTGGGAGTCACAGATTTAACTATCTGACAGATATTTATTTAAAATACCTTCTGCTGCATATATTAACATTTCTCTATCTAGTTTTTTAAAGCAGCTTTGAGTCTTGCAATAAAATCAGATCCAGAGTTTGGTTGTATTAATAGCCTTGCATGGTGGTGGTATAGATCAATTTGGAAAAAGAGATGAATCAGTCATCTGCAATATAATTGTATGTGTTTACACTGTATGAAAGTTTTTAGCATAAAAACACAATAGAAACATATGACTCACATTAATATCACTTAGGCTGGATAAATTGTGTAAGGAAGTTTGGTGGAAATGAGGATTTAATGCTCTCCACGTACACATACTGATAGCATATATTTATGAATTAGCTATATCTTTCTCCCTAACCTCAATAAGAAAGTAGAACTGAAAATAATTACTACATATTCAACTCCCCAGTCAATGAGTGCAAATCAGTCACTCAAAAAGAAGACCTAAGTGACTACATATGAGGTCAGTTTTATCATTAGTTCTGGCTATCTGAAGTGTCTCTCTACTAGAAGTCCAGAAACCAGTTGATAGAGCAGAATTTTCAGTTTCCCTTCCCTTCCCTTCCCTTCCCTTCCCTTCCCTTCCCTTCCCTTCCCTTCCCTTCCCTTCCCTTCCCTTCCCTTCCCTTCCCTTCCCTTCCCTTCCCTTCCCTTCCCTTCCCTTCCCTTCCCTTCCCTTCCCTTCCCTTCCCTTCCCTTCCCTTCCCTTCCCTCTTTATGTCAGGATTCCCCTATCATGGCTAACCCTATTGCTGTTTTACTCTCTATTTATTGCCTTCCAAATACCAAATAGCTAGTTGTGACCACAAATAAATGTACAGACATATGAAAACAGCTTTATTTAGCTATTGAAAGGTCCATGTAGTCTTATCTCGATGGCAGTAAAGCCGTGTGATTGACAGTGCACCTTACAACTGTAACTTTGGGGATACCTGGCAAAGGCACAGTTTGAAAATAAAGCATGAACTTCATCAATGAGATTTTGGAAGGCAGCTAGTGGATGCCACCACAACACTACTATTAATGTCAATAATGTTTTTGCAGTAACATTGCCCAAGCAGCTTTGAGCACTTCAAGCTGTGGCTGGCTAAGTACAGGTACCCCACTGGGATGGCTACTGAGGTCAGCACATGAGTGCCTGCTAGATGCACCCAATGCAGCACAAGGCTCAGGAAATAAAGGAAATGTGTAAATATTTGTACTGTTTGTGCTTGCTAATGGATGTGATGCTGAGGCTGTAAACCCAGCCTAGGTGTGCCTACATGAATCACTATAGGTTAATGCCATCCAAAAACATTTTTTCTTGTGTAGCAAACAGTATCAGGACAGTGACACCGTTTTCATATCTGTCACATGGTGAATCTGATAGTGGGGATGTAGGAGCCAAAATCACAGCAGAACATAGATGAACCAGATAGAGAAAATACAAGTTACTGATGTGTCAAGGTGCACAAAACCTAATCTTGCTGATTCTGGTCATTTTGCCTCTATCTATAGTGTAGTTAACTGGAAACTTAGCAATGGGTTTTATCTGTCCTTCATAACAAAATCTTCCTGAGCATGTCAGTTAAAAAGTTGTCAAACGTTAAACACTTCTTTTGCCAGAAAATTCTTTGTGTATATTCTTGGTGTGCATACAGGTGTAGGTGCACCTAAAATGGAAGCATCTCTTCTGCAGATATTCTAATGCTATTGTCATCACAAAAGTATCTGGGCACTTTCAAATCAGGCCTTAAAATCTGTGATGGAGATCTGCAATTCATAGCTCAACTTTTCCCAGGAAAGAACAGAATGTGAACTAGAGTGCATTGTTTTGAGAGGGTTTTATTTTGTTTGGGGTTTATTTTCAACATATAGGCTGAGGTCTGACAAGATGAACACTGTTTTCAAAAATAGCAAAGTTGCAGATGGAGGAAATGATTTGTTTATGGTACTCTCTATCAAAGAAGTGTCACAGATAGATGGGTTTTAGTCAAATATTAGAGTTTGCAACCAGTTCTCTGATTTAGCTGGGTAATAAGTATACTCAGGCAACAAGACAGCTTGCTGTTGGCTGCATATATCATGCTCAAAAGTACAGAGGAATCTCAACAAAGCCACTTGTAATTTACACTCTCCAAATTGGATACAGATCCACCTTTTTTTCCAGCAGTAGCCTAGAAATAACAAAGGTTTTGGGACAAATGCCTGGTTTTGGTTGAACATTTCTTGTTGTTGGCTATCTGCCACAACAAACACAGAGGGGATATAATAACAGTCATTTGGAGTTCTGTAAACCTTGTCATCTGAGGACCTCAGGATGCATTACAAGAGTTAATTAAAGCCTCACAACATCCATGTACCCATGCATAGCAGATTTCAGGTTGTTAGGCTCTCCCTGTGACCACTCTACTAACTCTATTGGTCTTGGGAGACTTCAGACCCTTCCACACCAGAGACACAAGCTGCATCACAGCTGCTGCTCTGCCTACCCAAACACTAACACTGTGGTTTCCACCCTAACTCTTTTAAGGCAAAATTAGGTAACATTTTCAGAGAAACAGAACCCCACGACTGTAATTACAGCAGAGCTTTAAAACTTGTTAACCTGTGGTTTTGGGATAATGTTTTATTAGCAGCTTCAGAAATAGCAGCTTATAAAATCACTCAGGTCAGTACAGAAAGAAACAGTTCCTAAGTTCTGAAAAAGCACAAAATACCTCCCCATATTGCTGACTCCAAACAATAAAAAATCATGAGTTCACTCCAATAAGTTCTTTCAAAAGTCTTTTTGTCTGTGAGCTTTTTGCTTCCTGCCCAGTTCCTGAAATATTAGAGTTTTGGGGTGGGAAAAGGATTTTCCCATAGCCATAAAGAAATGAAAACAGATATTCTTTTCAAGTCACATAAGTCATTAAGCTAGGGAAAAATAAATAAATAAATATTGTAAGACTTGATAAAACCTTGAGAATTAGCAGTGTTGCTTGTTTATATCTTTAGTATTATATTATTTTCTTTTAACAGTTTGGAAAATGCAATCAATGCCAAACTCTTCGTAGAAAGAGTTTTTTGTCTAATTGCATTCTAATAGGCATCTTGCAATATGTCTCAATATGCCTTGCATGATGATCTCAAGCAATATTCCATCTGAATGCTGTTTTCATTTTTTCCCTCTTGTGCATATTTGTTTAATCAACTGAGTGAATGTAAATAAGTCCTACACTAAGCTTTAGAGAGTTTTAAGAGTGAGGATGTGGCACAACAGACAGGGAGCTTTGTCTCGTTACCTCCTGTTGGAGCAGTTTTCTGTTCTGATCATCATTGGTACAAATCCCAGTGAGTCACCCATGGGTACGAGTATCTCATGTCGGTAACAGTAAATATTCTCCAGCCAGCCTTCTAGAAGCATTTCTTCACCTTGAAATATCAATGTACAGTGCTTTATGTCACCAACAGTACACCCTGAAAGACTTAACTCCCATCTACCTTGTGATTGCAGCCGAAATCATACAGTGCTTTTAGTGTAGACTACCGTATAGCATAGATACATAAGAGGTAGCCTTACAACGATCATTTGGATGCCATAACAGCCCCACCATGGTAGCCTGGAGCTTGTCTGCCCTGCTAAGAGATCTCTTCAAGCCATATTGCATATGTAAATAATAACAATATTTCTTCTGTGCTCAGAAGTCTGTGCAACCTAAGGGTGGTCTGAAATGGTTAGCTAGTATGCTTTGTAATTCAAGACATACAAATAACAAACAGGATTTTCAGAAATTGGTTCCTCTGACATTGTTATGATGAATATATTTCAATAGTGCTACAAAAGGCAACTTTTTATTTTATATTTAGCCATAAACCACTAAAAATTGTATAGGCTAGGAGCAAATATTGCTTTTTTGTGTTATCTCTTGGTGATTGGCATGAAAGTTATGAAAGTCTCACTGGGTAACAAAACATAATACCTAAATATCTTGATTTGCTTTTAATGGCTAATATAATTTTCTACTCATGACATGTATTTTTAATTATGACAGGGAAGAGGCTTTCCAAACTGTCTTCAGCAATTTGCAAAAAAACTTTAGTTGCAAATGTTTTTGCCTGGAAATAAGATCTAAACCACTCTCTTATTCCATATGTCTGTTATATGACATCTAACATAGTATTTGAACATTTTCCAGCCACATATCCAATAATATTACTAACTTTTGTTATGTATTTTGTGTTCAACACTCCCCTGAAATAAAGTTATATGCAGTAGAATGCTTGCTTTGCACTGTAAGCGTTCAGAAGATGTTTTATATAATACATTTATTAAAAAAAGCAAATTCAAAGAGACATAAACTGCATGTGAAATTCTTCTTACTCCTGTGGAATTTTGATTCACAATTTTTAGACACTACCTGGAACTCCACATACTTCACATATTTACCAACCATAGCTTCTCAGGCTTACTTCTGTATTGGTAATCACAGTCTTTCTTTTAGAATATTATTTGTTGCTCACTACCTTTTATATAATGTTTTTCAGGAAAACTAAGCAACTTCTAACTTTTTCTCCTAAATTAGCTCCAGATGTGCTTTTCATCGTCATTTTCCCCACCCACTTTATCACAGGTTAATGGTAAAACCTCTTTCTCTCTCACTCTCATCTCACCCATCCTTATTTCTTTTTCTCCTCCTGAACACTCTGAATGAACTACAAGACCCAGCTGCTGAAAACAATACCTACAACATTTCATACATTGCTATATTCTAGGAAGTATTTAATGCAAACACACCTTTCTAGGTAGCTTAAAATGTCAAACTAATTTTACCAAACACAATTTGTGTGAAATATACGTGTAAAATATACCACCCACTGGAGTGGGGAGATCTGGGGACAGAATAACCATCTGAAAAGCAGACCATTTGACTTTTTAGTACAAATTATTTTTATGATTTTTTATGATTTTTATTTTTAATGATTTTTTTTTGTAGTTTTTGCCATTGTCTTTCATGATGTTCTCACAAGGAAAATTGGAAGAGAGAAACTGCAAAACTGTCTGAGTAATTCATCAACAGTGGTTTGTTATCAAATAAGAAGGAGGTAGCAAACAGAGTTTCCAGGAAGTTCAGCTCTTACAGGTTGTGAGAGTCTCCACTGAAACCTCAACAAGGTACTAAAGACTATATTCACTGAAACTGCAGACATCTCATATCCCAGAGGGACAAAAATCACATCAAAGTCCAGTATAATATCTCAAAAAGTTGTGGTTCTTCGGCGAGTTTTAGATCTGGAAAGATCCCAAAGAGTGGTAATGAATATGTCTAAAAAATTTGCCCTGTGATGAAAGTTTATGAGATCTGGGTTTATTTAGCCTAAATATTTGAAGCAGAAGAGGAATAACATTTTTCCTGCTAATGCAAAGTACACAACAAGGTATCACAGGCTTACACCACAACAAGAAGATTCATATTAGACATTGGAAACAGCAACGCAAAGCATTGGAAAAAGTTAGCAAGGAAAGGGGTAGAGTCTCCACCAGATTAGACAAGTATCTATCATGAAACATGTAAAGTGAAGGTGTTCCCAACACAGAGAAAAGAGATGTCCCACTGACTTTTATGTTTCGTTGTCTCCAGTTCATTAGAGTTTGAGTTTCTATGAAACCTATACTTCATTTATTTTCACAGAAAGCCCATTATGTAGGGAAATAAATGTTATTATTTCATTTATTGAAATGAAATAAATGAAATTAAATGTGTCTTTAACAGAGGCACAAAGAAGCTACGGAGGCCCAGATCCAAAAGGTACTTATGAATATCACTCTTGTTGACTTGCTTATGACCTCCTGTACATCAAAATCAGAAGCAAGAATTTGCAACTGGACTGCATCATTGTCCTGTGCTACATTTCATGTCCCAAGAGGAAAAATAAGCCAATTCATCTATTCTTGACCTAACACACTAACTTACAGGTTAGAAATACCATATATGAAATAATAGATTTATTAAGTACAGTCTGTAAACCAATATGTAGGTCTCCTGGTAACTTTACAGCACATTTCAGCTTTGATCATAATTTAAAAGGCGACACTTACCTCTATCGTGACTGCTTTCCTTTCAAAGACGTGTTTCTCCAGAAAAATGGGGTAAAATGTCTCCGAAGATAACAGTCATCAGGATACTACATTAATGCTATATTGACTCAGCCCTTCATCATTCCAAGGCATATAAATTAAATTCCATGATGGCAGGTATGGGATCAGACCTTTCAAGGGAGATATCTGTGTGCTCATTATCATCACTATTGCTCCACGTGTCCCAGAAAGTCATCATTGTGGGACAAAGCACAGAAATATGAGACTTGGACAATCAGGCTGATTTTCCTATCATGACCTTGGGCATCTAATTTTCCCTACCTGTGCCTCAATTTCTGCTTTTAGAAAATCAGAATAATGATACTTTGCACAATATATTAAGATCTGCAGATGAAAAACACTGCCTGAGGGACAGTTATTACTGTTGTTATTATCTATGTTTTACTTAGGCAAAATATTTTCCACCTTTAAATGCCAAGAGCTTACATCTTTAAAAAGGTAACACAGTAGAAGTGGGAAACAGAAATCTTTAATTCCCATTCTAGGGAAATAGAGACACACAAATCAACCATGATAGCTAGATCAGAGATCCAATTTGCAAGTCAGTGACTTGAGAACAGGCTTTTCCAGGTGTTCTCCCTGGACATTAAAGATTCAGTGGCAGTTTTATGAGAGAGGATCTATGCCAATATCCATGGCTAGAATTTTTCCCTTCCTCTCAAATTATGTGGAAAATAGTTTGCTGATAGTTGGCTAGCCTGCCTGACACCCTAAAGGTGACCATATAGCATTAAAGCAGCACAGATTGTACATACCCGTTCATTCTATAAGATAGCAACATTTTTTGCCTTCAATTTTTCCAGGCATTTAGTTGCAGCAGAAGGATAGACAGTACTTGCTGCAAGGTGTCAGGGGTTTGGAAAAGTCCCAGGGGCGAAGTATGCCAATTCTGAAGAGAAGAATTAATCAAATGTTGAAATTGGTTCAACACACTGGGACAAAAATACTCCCTGTTCTGCACTGCACCTTCCTTTCATTATCACTCTCTACAGAGAGACCAAGGGGCAAATCTGGCATAATGTAGTAATTGACAGTTTAACTGCTGTTACTACATTACACTCTAGACAAATCCTTTTCGTTTGGTTCCTCTTAGTTCTCATCATCCCTTTCTTTCTACCTTCCTTGCTTCTGAATTTGTTTTTCTCAACATTTTATTCACTGGAACTACTCTTCCTTTGACACACTGTGAGTTTCATTACTATTATCAAGCCACTTCCATCCACCAAAATGACCAGTGATAAAATAGCATCATTGACATTGATGTATCAAGATAACTTTCTCACTTCAACAGATTAATTAAAGATTGTGACATTTAGTTTTCCAGTTCACTGTTTCAGGCTGTTCATATATCTTAACCTATAACAGTTTAAATATTCTATATTTGCCTTGTGTGGAAGGCTACACTTTTCTTTGAATGCTTAGATCTTAGAGGACGTATAAACATAACACTGGATCTTGTCCAGGAACTTCAGATGGTTCTATCTGTGTTCGGAAAATATTTTATGTATGTTCTTACTAGAGGAAAGTGTGAATTGGACTATGTTTTCAATAGCATTTCCTGTGCACATGATCCATCAAAGGTTTTCAGTTTCAACTGCCATAGTAGTCTAAGACTCCTTTACATAATCTCCTTCTACTATCCAAGAATCAATGTCAAGTAGCAACTCCAATGTCAAGAAGAAACTCCAATGGTTTCCTGCATTAGCCAGAGTACTGCCCAGCTTTGCCCTCCCCAATACAAGGCAGACATGGATATACTGGTGTGAGCCCTTAGTCATCATGAAGATGACTAAGTGACTGGATTATCTCTCATATGAGGAGAAAGCTGGGACTGTTCAACCTGGAGGGAGCTAGGCACTTCTCTGTTCTACCCAGTGATAAGTCAATAGGCACAAGCTGAAATATAGGAAATTCAGTATAAACATAAGTATGTGTTTGTTTGTTTGTGTTTTTGTTTGTTTGTTTTTTGTTTGTTTACAGTGAATGCCACAGAACACTGGAACAGGCTGCCCGGAGAGTTGTGGTGTCTCCATCCTTACAGATAGTCAGACCCTAAATGAATATGGTCCTGAGCAACTGCTGTAGGTGACCAGGCTTTGAACAGGAAGGTTGGATGAGATAATCAGCAGTCCCTTCCAGCCTCAACCATCCTATGATTCAGTAACTCTGTGAAATGAGATGTTTTAGTGTGGGGAAAAATGGATATACTTTAACTGTCTCCCCTAGGAACCACTGTGCATTACCATATCATACAGGAGTAGTGGAGAAACAAAGACTTACAGGCTCTGAACACAAAAGGAAACTAGTTCCATGAGACCGGTGTCTGAAAGATGCATCCTGAGAAATAGAGTTCAGCCCCTCATTATTGCAGGTCATTGTGATAGCTAATGCCTTTTCTAAGTGTCTTTGTTACAAACTAGATCCAAGCCTACCTATGAAGTCCTGATATTTCCAAGCTGAAAATGGGAACCCACTGGGGACACTTAGAATGATAGGCCAGATTCCCCATCTTCACAAAAATGTCTCTGAAGAAGGATGGCTTCCTATGTACATTCTGGTTGAGGGTGTACAGTGTGAGGAAGATTTCTTTACAGAATACCAGGTCAAACTGAAAAGCACATTAGAATTTGACTGTTTTATTAAAAATAAGTTATAAAAGAAAGAAAGCTGAAAAACCAACAAAAGGAGCTCTAAGTCTAATAGCCTCTTTCTTCTGATAGATGGAACAAGTATTCAGGCCAGAGGACAGAAACTGGCATTTCACTGTAAAATGTTATGTGGACATCCAATGTAATTTCTTTCAGGTCCACTAAATAAATAAATAAATAAATAAAATTTGAAATTAGAAAAATAACAGGAAGGGGTAAAGAGATTTAAATGTTGTTAATAAAACAATGCTGCAGTTTAGATGTTCTTTACAAAATTGTGCCCAGTATCTACTGTCTCATGATAAATAGGAGCGGTATCGTGTGACACTTGTGAACAATGGGTGAAATGGATATTAGAAAAATCTCATTTATCTTCTGCTTTATTTCTTGATAGAGGTCCTTGTCACCATGGCTATTATGTGACTAGCCCTAGAAAGGCCACCTCATTAGTTTTCTTTATCAAGATAACAAGGTCTCCTTTAAAGGAGAAGCACTTATATTTTTGATACAAATAGAAAATAGACTATTGTGTGACTGTGTTGCTACCTCTGTTTTCAATGCTTAAATATGTGGGTTATGTCTATAGCTATAATTCAGTTGAAATTAACATTGCTGTGATGAAGAAGGTATCCCTGGAAAAGAAATATAAAAGTGAAATTTAATATGTGTATGCATATATTTGCCTCTTCCATTTCTTTCATGCATATGACATTTCTAAAATAAACAAATATATACTAAGAAAAAAAAATAAAAGAAAGCAACTTTCTGTAAATTCTGTAAATCTATTTTCCCCTTTGTCTCTTCCACTCACAAATACATCTTCCTCTTGTCTGACAACCACTTTGAAAATTTTCCTCTGTTGCCACCAAAGCAACCATGTGAGTGTCAACAAATCAGTAATGATTTAGAATATGTCAAAAGAAATTCAACTTTTTTGTCTCATTTCAAAAATCTTAATGACAAGTAGATAAAGTTGGACAACACCATCTCTATTGGTTTTCTCTGAGTTTTGATGCGTATTTTTCACAGAATGAAAGAGCTTGCTTCCCTTCTGCAACAGGCAAGGCAGGGGAAGAAAAGCATTATTGCTGCAAGACCTGATAGTGCCAAATAGTTGCATTAGCCATGTATAGCTTTATGCATAGTTAAGAATATTTGGGATTTGGGTGGTACAGAAGATCAATGATTACAAAATGTTATTTTTTTAATCTGCTCTGAATTATGATATAATAGTAATTAACTCTCAGAATACACTACTAGCTTTAAATAGGTGATTAAATGTACTCTCATTTGATAATTTACTAGAGAAGAGCCTTAGAGGTAAGAGGACACCAAATGGATCTGACAATACTATTAGCTTACTGTATAAATCACAGTGACTCATTTCATTGCATTTTAAATGAAGATAAAATATTAAAATGCAAAGAAGAAAAAAAAAGCAATTACAACATTAAATTTAGTAATTTTAAGACATAAGATCAGAAAATGGAAAGCTAAGACTCTTTTAGTAGTAATGTATATAAAATATATGTTTTCATTGATCCACCTAACTGATAGATGTTGTATCTGAACCCATTAAAAATACCCTACAGTTATGGGCCAACTACATTTGCTAGACACATGGAGTCAGAAATTTCTGTTTGTCTTATATTTACAGTTTTGAATATGACCAAATAGTAATGAGAGTTTTGGCCTTTCCTTGAGGTTGTTGCATGACTGACTGCAAGCCTTCTGTGAGTAGTTTGTCCATGTGTTATGTCCACTAAAGAAATGGAGTGGTGGTGTTCCAGAAGCTCTCTGTGAAAGCACCAACAAGAAAGTATAGATTCCGCTTCAAACAACTTGCTAGTACATTGTTTGAGTTAAGAGATGCAGAAAGAGTTCAGCAAAAGATAAAATATATCTTTATGTTGGATGAATGGTCATTGACAGTATGCATCTCTCCCGCTTGAAGAAAACAACCCCTAAAGAAATATATATTTAAACTGATTGAATAAACCACCAATGCAGCATTCCTTGATGAGCTACTTTCATCTGGATTGAACTTGTGTTCCTTTAATGTTGGTATTTAGAGGAGTCTCTGTTATCAGTGATTTTCTTTTTGGAATTTCTCAGTGCTTAGGAAATAAAGGTGTCTGAGATAGGAATGGAAAATGAACACTATCTCTTCTTCTCACAGTCTGTTCCTACCTTTCTAATTGTTCAAATTTCTACTTTAGGAGCTCCTTTTATTTTAGAGCCCTTGAAAGTTACATTCCTATTCCATTGGAGCACAATCTTTCCACTCCTGAATAAGCTTTGTGTCATAAAGAACTCTATCACATCACTAATATGTGTAACATTGGTTATTATATTGTGTAGGTCAGCAAGTCATTAGTAAAGGATTCATTTGAGCTAAAGAAATCAAAGAAGCACCTGAACTTACAATATTTTTTCTTTCCTAAATGAAATAGTCTACTGGGACTCTGAACATTAGTGTTCAGGCCAACGTCACAACACCAGAGAAAGAAGAGAGATAGTGCAAGTCTGTTGGAACCGTGTCTAAATGGACCAAGCAAAGTTGGGAAAAAAAGCTGGGAAAATGCAATACAGATGTGGGAAAATAGCCTAAATGTGCATAGAGTACAGCTACATGTTGACAAAGCTAGGAATAGCTCAGCTCCACAGAGTCCCAGTTCTGGGAGTAATCTAGCAAGTTTGGTGGGTGCTCATACTGGGAACCAATCCAATTTGTTGATCTTTCATAAACCAGTCTATAATTAAATATAAATAAATACCATTCTGTGTTTAAAAGACACTTGTTTGAAATATTAATGTACTTGGAGACAGGGAAAATATTTTAAATGTTGTTACCTAGTGTTGCATATATCGATCACCCCCATTGGTCTGGGCAATGATCACATGGAGATAAACCTGAGAGATAAACCATAGCCACTCATTACATAACAAATCTTTATCTATTTACCTCTCAGAACATTAGATCGATCTGCTCCGAACTTTGGTCTTTTCACAATCATAAGTATTATTGTTTCCCATTCATAGCAACTGCAGAAATAGCAGGGATACTGCTGATAGAAAGACCGTGACCTTACTTATTACACCACCTGTGTACTCTTGAGAACCCTATAATTGAAACATTATATGTTGACTCACCTTTTTCTTATGATGTATTGTAACTTCTCAAGGCTAGAGTATTCAATCGTGGATTTTCAGAGTTGTACCAGTGAAACAGATTTTAAATCTATTCTACTCTGAGAGAAGCTGATCCTCCTCAAGAAACTCTCCATCTTTCCCAGATATTTTATTCCATTAAAACCAGAGTTTTAAATAATTCCTTTCTGTCTTATAGTCCAGCTTATTCTAGAATCACATTTTACTACAAGGTTTTCAATTAGCCATTAGGGAAGGATTCAAAAGTGTAGGTGGGCCATTCTAGAATAACAACACTGCAATCTTTGTTCAAAGGGATTCAAAACTGCCTCAAAGGTCACTCTACCTTTCTTCCAGCACATATAGATACAAACATATCCTCCCACTACTACTGCACTTGCAAATGTTATCCCCTCTGTTTCACTTCTCTCATGCAAAACATCTCATGTAGCAGCTACCTTCATCCCCTCTATGCAAATCTCTCCCCAAAACAGGGAATGAAGAAAGTGTCTAAAAGTGCTCATCTGCCAGTGGACATACACTTGCAAAGATAATCTGTGCCATTTGTGTCCCCAGGAGATACCTCCTCAAAGGAGGCAGTCATCATATGTAGATTGTCCTCCAGAACAGTCACCCAATGATTTAATGTGAATGACAGAGCTGGAACTGTAGCCTAATAAAACCTATTAATCCTGAGGGGTGAAATCAATATGGAGAGCAAATTTGTTTCCAGCCTGACTAACATGCTTGCATATACTTTTGAGTTTGGGCCCTTGTCCTATCAGATGCTTGAAGGATACCAATAGCCAAAAGACATTTCTCCCAGTTAACTCCATGAATGTTTCCCATTTATTGGGGCTTGCTGTAGCAAGCTGGGAAGTAAAGGAGTATTGAGTATGGCTCATCTATCTCCAACAGCTTCCCACTCTCAGGGGAAATGAGCTCTCTTTGCTAGCAGAAAACTTGGTGATTAATGCATTTTCATCCTTACAACATTTTCATCCCTTTCAACAGTAGCCAAAGGGGGGAGGTGTTTTAAGGACAGTTGTTTCTCTATCTGTAGAAAATACATTGCCTCTAAACTGATATATAAGATAGTCCCAACGATAACCAAGTGATGTTTTAGAGCTTCTGATCACCCTGGCCTTTTTTTTTTTTTCATCAGTTTATGCTAGTTAATTACTTGCAAACTCTACTGAAAAGCACATCACCTTCTGTAGGAATAGCTGGGGAAATATGTTATAAGAAATTATGGAGAAAGCTACTTACAGGTTAGAAAACACAGCTGAAATATTCCTAGATTTTGGAAAGCTTGTTCACCTGGTAACTGGAGATCTCATTAAAAAAGAAAAATGAATCATTGAAAATTGAGCACCTGGAAGCACTAGTGTTTCTAGGCTGATGTGATTTTTGTCCTGTCCTCCCTTACACAAAATCTCCCTATTGCAACTATAGCACCTTCTGGTCAGTACTGTTGAAGGTTTCTAGAGAATTTCCAAACACTTTTCAATGAGAGACTAATCAATGAAAAGTGCTGTGGAAGAACTGAACCCAATTCTTAGCTCTAACAACCGCTGAACAGGTAAAAGGGCACAAGTTCTACTTCCTCAAATATACTTAGGTATCTAGCATCTACTAGTTCCACAGTGAGTTATTCAAGAATCTAACTTCAAGGATTGCACTCTAGATCTCTTTATGACAAATGGGATGCTGTTATAGATTTTAAACTCTTTGAAACCTGCTAAGGTTTAAGGATTTATTATTGACAATGACAATTTATTATTGACAATTGACAATTTATTATTGACAATGGTTCTGAGTGACAATGGTTCAATTTCAATAATTTTTTGAAGAACTCATTTATTTTTAAGAGTCAACATGTCCTCCCTTACCTAAAGTTCTTGGCATCATATCCAGCTTCTTTTCTCTTTTCTCTGGAAAGCTGTTCCAGAACACTGCCTCCATATTGTAGGTATTTTAAATAATGTCTTCTGAAAGAATGCATGAAAATTATGTTTGGCTTTGGTTACTAGAGAAGTTAACATAAGCTACTTAGATTACTATTATAAAAATGTTGTTCAAATGTTTTTATTTATGTAAGTCTATACAGAGAGCTTGATCATGAATGGCTTTTGATCTTCAAGTTCTTCTTGACCTCATAATCCTTTGGTTTAAATTCTTAAGGGAAAATAAAAGCTCATTAAATAAATCATGCTCTGTATAGAAATAATTTTTCTTTTTTTTGCATAATTAAAGACTAGTCTTCCTGTTATGCACTGCTTGCTTCTTTCAATGAAACATTTCTTCACATCCAAAAACATATAAAGCCTTGAATCTGAAAGGTCTAAAGTCTGACAATGTGTTAAAATACTTCCACTGGAGTAATTTAAAATAGGATGTACAAATTCCTACTTATTCTTTCAACCAGATTGTAAAAGAATTGCAAAGGGTAAAACCCACCCTACATCTTTTGCTGGTCTATGTATAATTACCTACTTGGTTTCTACTGAAAATAAATAAATACTAAGAATAAGTCCCAGAAAGTACCAGAGAAATCCACTCTCTACTGAAGTGACAGCAAAGAATTTCAAATTTTGAAGAATACTCTGCCACCACAGTAGCAAAACCTGACTCAGGAAAAGGAATCTAGCACTGTACCATGGAATTGCAAATGTAGCTCACCCTACCAAATGTGGCTCATTTCATCCTCTAGAGTTTAACCAAGCTACCAAGTAAAGTAAGCAAGTAGCTGTTATTGATGAAGTTAATAGTGCTGGTGTTACTAGTTAATCAGTAGAGAACCCTGTATTTCAGCTAACCTAGTGTTCATTCTTACAGATTATTATACTCAGGAGTATTATGGTCTGCAGTCATCAGCTGATGGTAATTATGGAATCAATATTTTAGATGAAAGAGAGATGGAGATTGAGTGGATTGAGCAAGGTCACTGTGATCCCCAAATGATTTGGGGATTACATTACCCAATTCCCATCTCATCTCCAAAGCATATTTATCTGCATAGTGTATTCTTCCTTTGAAGACACAAGCCACAAACATTACTGTGAAACTTTTCTTTTACTATGGGAGTGTGGTGGTGTACTGCTACCCTCTGCTGGAACAGACATGGACCAAGCAATTTCTCCACTTCCCCCATATTTCTTTTGAAAGAACGCTATGAATTGCATCATATTTTCTTGTCAGGTATTTAAAAAATAAGACATGTGAATGTTAATTTAATATCATACTTTAAAAAAAAAAAAAAAGCGGAAACGGGAGTTTTCTTGTCTGTTTGTAATAATTTTTATTATAAAACTAATAGAATTGTCAAAGGTGAATTTTCCTGGGGTGAGATCAGGGAGTTTTGGTGTTATTGGTTACAGAGTGTAGACATCTGGGAATTCCTTGGTTGCTTCAAATTTTTCAAGTATTGTGAGGGCACTTAAACAAGCTTCAAATTATGACTTTTTTAAACACATCTAAACCCCACCAAAGAGCAGATAACAGCAGAAAGAGACACTACGCCAGCAAGTGTTCTTTCTTTGCATTAGCCAAGTACTTGGTATTACTCACACTATAAAACAGAATTTTCTGCTTTGTTACAGTTGAATCAAAGTATTTTGAGTTATAAAAGCAAACAAATGAAATAAAAAAAAAAAAAATGGACAGTGATAAATCATTTAAAAAAGATCAAGAGATCAAGATTTTTGCCTATATGCTTGTTCTAAAGAGGAACAATAAGTTCCATGCTTACAAATCACACTGGGTACCTCCATTTCTTCTTTCCCTGTTTAAATGGACTGCTTTCAGGGAAATTATACTTGTTCTTTTCTAACTACCAGGCTTTTCAAAAATTTTTAAACCCAAAACCAAGAGACTGAAAATGTCCAGTCCCCTCTGAAAACTTGGGTTTATTTTTTATTTTTCCATCATCACTAATGCACAGAATGAGTCCATTTTCTCCGAGATAAAAAAAAAAAAAAAAAAAAAAAAAAAAGGAGCTATTAAGATGGAATTCTGACCATATGGGAGTTACAAGAAGGTCTCAGAGCAGGAATATTCTATCATGTTAATTGATTACTGCAATATGTTGCACATGAGGAGATGAGGAGAAGGAAGGAAAAAGAATGTTATAAAGATGTTCCAGCAGGTCTCGTCTTTGAGTAATGCAGATCATTGAGGATTTATTGCCCAAGAATTTACTGCTTTTATTCACATTTGGCTCTGATTTAAGGATCTGATCCAGACTCTACAAGCAAATGGTAGACAAAACCTTGACTGTACTTGAGAGAGTTTCTTTACAAAATGAAGTTAACTATTACAAACAATACTTAGTTTATCCAGGAAAATCAGGTCTTTGCAGCTAGCAGGCTGCAGTTGCTGCATAGCACTGATTTAAATTATAGCATGACATGCACTGTTACACTTTCATGATCATAGCCCAAATAAGACCACCAAAGTTTTCTTAATGACAATATCTGATAACTTGGGTTTGCATTAGATAAGCAGAAATAGAGGACATTAGCATGGGTAATCACCTACTTGTAATGTATTGTTCATATTTATTCTTAATCCAGACAGTGTGCTTTGTTATTTCTGTTCAAAAAATAAAAATAAAATAAATAAAAACCTTCATTCTCTGTATTTGATCTTTAGCTATACACATCCAAAAATATCAAAATGAATATAACTATAGTGTAAGCAAAGGCAGAACATAAAAGTTTGGACAAGAAGTTGTACCACAAGTTAAAAGATGGGTTAAAGTTGAGGCTTGGTATTTCATCATCTTCTCTAATAATTTGGAATTTAAAGCCAGTTTAAATTACTATCATGAGACAGTTTTCAATAAAATCAGGGTGACTGGACTTATGAGCCATCTGTGCCATATAATGAAGCTTAACTGAATTGCTGTGGTCAAAGTACTGAATTAAAGGGAGTCAGGAGGGGGACAAGCGAGGAGAGAAGTATAGCCTCTAAAACCTCTATAAATCTAGCCTCCCTCCTTCCTGCTGCCATCATTAGAATCCTACTCTGCCACTGAATAATCTCAGGTAGGGCTTTAGCATTTGACAAATGAAGGCAATTTGAGGATTTTATACTTGTGGATACATTGTAAGACTTACTGTGTGACTTAAAAGCATTTTTCTTGTAAATCAAATATTACCTTGGAAAATAACAATACTGGGAAATGAAACCAGTGAGGTGCCACTCAAGACTACAGTTCTGCCTTAATCATGTTGCTCTCTGAGAATTTGAAGCTTTTAATCATGCCAGGCTGCCACGTTTTGGGTTAAAATTCATGGGAATTTGCAGATGTTATTTTGACCACTGGAGAGATCACTTACTAATACAACAGGGACTCTATTGAAGTCATGGAAATTTTTTGCATTATTATTTTTTGAATGTACTACAATGACTGCCATGTTCAGAGCTACCTGAATCTATGCACGACAAAGTTAATGAAAAATAGGTTTAATTTGCAATAATTTTGACTCTTCTTCTGAATTTTGTTTGTGTGCTATGCATTCACTACTGATTCAGAATAAAAACAGCATACTTTGAATGCTGGGTATCTTCATAGTAATAGCTTGTGTCAATTTTTGAATTCATATTCTAACTTTGAATTAATAACTGTATAAATTAATTCTTACATCTATGTTTCTTTCAGTATCTGATCAAGACCAGTGTGATCTTATGATAGGACACAGAACGTTTAACTACTTAGAGTTTCATTCAACGAGTCTATTCTTTAACTTTCAGATGAATTATCAGATAAACACCTATGAGATAGCAGTCCAAAATATAAATCATCAGAAACTAGTCTTATTTTGTTTTTCTCTTAGGTTTAAGGACAAACCTAAGGCTGGCAACACACATCGAGGATAATTTCTGTCTCCCTTCCCTTCTATTCATGTATGCAGTTATATAGCATTCAGAAGGTTCGGAAACCTATAAGGCAGATAATATATATAGAAAAACATTATAGATATGAAACCAAACAAGTTTCAGAAATTGTATCTACTAGTTGCTAGTGCACATAAACACTGAGAAGATATGCTTTAATTTTATGACCATGTAAGTCTGATTTTATGGAATACATTGCATGAGAGTCTAAGCTTTTGAATATTCTTTCAGCAGTAATATTCCTCCTGTTGACAAATCTTTTAAACACCTTATGCAAACATCACTTTATGCAAATTAGATTTTCAGAGGTGCCATGTGAGAACACATGCACTAGATCCAAATCCATAAGAATGCCAGGGATAAATGCATGTTGCCAAGTCATGGCCAGATCAGAACAGTTTTTAAAAATCAGTCTTCCTAGAATGTAGATTAATTTCTTTAAAACATTACTTCCCAGACAGATTTATTTCTGAGTATCGTGTTTTGAGTTCGTCCTAGTTTGTATTTCTGAATCCAGCACTATCAGATAGATATTTGAAAAGCCAACTTATTTCCCAGACACTTAAACTAACCTACTCATGGATATACATGGCTTGTAAAAATACTTCCATATACCAATCTTAATGAGATTTTGCTCTACAGCCTTCTAGTTATGGGCAAAACAATCCGATTTTGTGAAGCCAGTGTGTATGCTTTTAATCTGAAATAGTCTTGAGCATTTCTGTCTCTCACTTTTGCACCTGAGAAATATTTTTTGTTACAGGAAAAAAAATGCAATAAAAATATTTTAACATTACTTAATTTTCTGAACCTCATGTGGTTTCACTTGTGAGTGAGCAAAGACATCTTACTAAAGTTCCAGTCAAGCAAACAGAGCTTTCCAGAAAAAAAATACCTAAATGTTAACAACAGTTGCATCCAAAACATACCCCAGTTAATATGGAACAGAGAATATATAAGCTGTTTCTGGTGCCAGCACAATGCCAAACAACAAAGCATATTTTATTTTTCTCTCAAGGTGTTGAAATTGTTAAATTAACCAAATTCAATTAGTTAAGTAAAGTATACAGGACTATATCACCATAATTGTAGTTGCTTAACCTTTAACTGCTATCAATTTTTAGAGCTATAAAGTTGCTTATATATAGCCTGAGAGCTCATCTTCAGACTCCCTAGGTGCGTGTTATAGATGTGCTTACACAACTGCAAGTGCTTCAGCAACTACAGTCAGCTGACACGCATCTTGTCAGCTGACACATATTATATGACCTTCTGCAAGCTTTACTCTTATTCCATTTGCAAACCAGAGCATATAGTCTTAAATCAGCATTGGGATGGTTTAATACATTTTACTTTGCGTTTACAAGAGGTAGGAATGTACTTAGTGTTGCACTCAGTGGAAGTTTATCAAAGAACTGACATTTACAGTGAACAACAAAATATGAGCCCCAGACTAGATGACTTCCAGAGGTTCCTCCCATCTCCCATCCTATTCTTTTTTTTTTTTTTTTTTTTTGGGGGGGTGGGGGAGATTATATGAATTATGTGATTTAATGACTGAATTGCATTCAAGATTGCAAATAGTGAACTTTAACATACAAAGAAAGTAACCAGAGAAACTCAGATGAAATAACCAATGTGTTGATGTAATGCCTCTCACATGTAGGAACTCTTATTTGAAAGGAAAGGGATTTCATTTATTAATGAATATTAGTGCGTACAATATTCAATTACTAATTAATAAGGTGCCCACGCCAAAGCATTATATGAAAATATCTGTAGCCTAGGCTCACTAACCAGTTATGTCTCTGAACTGCATGTAGCTCTTAGTGCTGCAAAAGAAAGACTTAAAACTTACCTGAAGCAAAAATAGATTGTTGAAGAAGGAGGTGTGGGAATGGAAATATTATAAGATTCACTGGTATGGTAGAGGCTATAGGGAGGTACATTATAGCCCCAAGCTTTATGGCTTTAAAGGTCCTGATTTGTTATTGGAAAAATTATATTTTACAATAACATGTTGCTTTTTCGTCCCAGACTGTTGGCCTCATCCAGTTCTGAGCAAAAGCTTGACCTTTCCTAAACTATGACAGGTCAACCAAAAGTTGGATTTTCTAGTTATAGAAAGAGTAGCAAGCCTCTAAAAGACAAACCAGGAAACCAAATGATTAAGAGCATTTATTCTCAGTCCTGTAATACTTGCTTGCCTCACATTTATTCAGAAATACAAATACGCATACTTTACAAAGCTAAGCCAAATTAAAATGGTTTAAATTTTGATTTAAAAGAGTCTAAAACTTCAGAATCACATGGAGAAAACTCACAGTGTGAGTTACAGATTTAATTATTTTTTTTCAAAGAAAACACTCCATCCAGGAAAAGAAAAACAATTTTTGTTGAATGCAATAAGCATGCAGGTCAATTTACAGTAGAGGTGCTGTTCTAAAGAATTTAAGAGCCCTGTATTGTCCAGGGTTGTTTGTTTGTGCATATATATATATATATACATGCATATGTGTGTGTGTATATATATATAATGTAGTAGCTATATAATATATACAACATATATAATTAATTTATAAAATAATGTAAATTTTTAAATTATGTAAATGATGTTCTCATCTAGTTTCTGATGTGAGTCTGTCAAAAATATGTACTACCCTCAAAAGAAGCTTTTTTTCTTTTTTCTTTTTTACGTGTTTTTATTATATTATATTATATTATATTATATTATATTATATTATATTATATTATATTATATTATATTATATTATATTATATGTTATTTTATTTTATGTTATTTTATTTTATTTTATTTTATTTTATTTTATTTTATTTTATTTTATTTTATTTTATTTAGCTCAGTTTAACTTCCATTAAGGTGGTACTGAAGTGCCCATTTGATGATCTGGTTCTTTATAGGCAGATAATGAAGAGGATCTTAGGTGACAGGACATACCAGACAGAGATCATAGAATCATTAAGGCTGGAATAGATCTCCAAGGTCACCTGGTCCAAACGTCCCCCTACCACCAGTATCACCCACTAAACCATTTCCCTAAGCACCACACCCAACCTTTCCTTAAACACCACCAAGGACGGTGACTCCACCACCTCCGTGGGCAACCTGTTACAATGCAAAACCACTCTTTCTGTGAAGAAATTTTTCCTAAATTATGATGAGACAAATGGGAATGGTCAGAATTTAATACACACAAAGTGAACAGCTTCTGGGAGTAGAAAAATGGATCTTTTGGTCCATGTTTTGCTTAATTAATAAAGGAAGAAACAACTCACTGGCATGACACCAAAAGTAACTTACCTTCTCACTTCTTTGTAGCCTTATGTGGGATGAGTAAGAGTTGCCTTCATTACCAACAGATCTTTATATTTTACCTAAATACATACTGTGATGTGTGGGTGTATTTTACGTAAGTGTTTCCCTGACCAAATGCAAATAGAACTTGAGCAGTAATGACAGAAGATGGAAGCAGTAGAATTAACTTAACAGCATTAAATTTGTTACAAAGTCATGATTCCAGATACAAATCAAACTACTAATGTCAAAGGGAATAAGAAGCTTGAGAACTTTAATGTCAACATATCTAATTTCATTTTATGAGCCTTTCAAGACACAGCAGTGCATATCCAGACAAAAAGTAGTAATTTTAAGCCAGTCTAAGAAATATTATAGGCCGATAATTTTGAGGTAAATATTACCTATTCTGTATTTTTACCCAAGATTGGTTTTCAAATAAGCTAAATTTCTTTTAGTGCTTATATGGTCTTTTCCTTCCAGATTCAGCCTGCAAAAAGTGGAAACGACTGGTTTAGGCCAATCTCATGCTAACTGTATTTTAAGAAGAAGCAGAGTACTAGAAATGTCCAAAGAAAATCCTTAGTACTTCTACTTTTGTTTTTTACTGTTTTCAGGCTGGATCATTTTATCTCAAATAACAAAGCTCCAAATATTTGTGCAACTGTTCATAGTTTACTTTGTCCACATCCTGGGGCTTCTTATCCCTATCACTTAGCTGAATGTATATTCAAGTAGGATTATGCTCTTGTCCTTAATCAGAAACCCATAGCTTACGACTGGGACAGCCTGAGATACTGCACATCACTATCAAATTCCTTTCTCTTCTGATATGAATTTGGAGAGCAGGTGCAGTGTTACTTCGCATTTAAGTTAACAAAAGAAAAGAATCCATTTTAAATATTGTGTATTCGCTGGACAACAGTTATTTTCAGTGTCATTCCTACCCAAATGCAATTTATTCTCTACATTATGGAGGAAATACTCTTTGATACATATATATATGTACCCATTGTCTCAGGTTTAATCAGGACTCCAGTTCTCAGGCTCGTTTTCTGCAATGAGGCATCAACCAAGTCACCACAGAGACAGCAACATTACAAATTACTGAGTATATCAATACTTTCTATTCCATGCAGCTTGCACAGGCAAGGCCTGCTTCGTACCTGAATTACAGCTATGGTCCTTAGTAGCTACATATATATCAGTGAATGAAAGAAATAAAACCCAGTCCTATCATTTTACATTGCCTTTTTGAATCTTGCGATATTGGCAGCATGTTAACTTTTGTTTCCTAAATTTGGAGTAGAACCACTGAGTACTAAATTGCATTTAGAAACTGCTGATTTCATATTGCTCACTTATAAGCATCGTTAGGAGCATGCAAATAGGTTTTTTGAAAATGTTGAGAAAAATTACATGATACACTTTACATATGCTTTAACAATGTGCTTTATGGAAGTGCTAAGAATCTTTTTCTTGACAATTTTTTTAATGACTATTCTACTTCCTTTTACTGACACACCTATGTGGATAATTTGGTATTTCACTCCCATCTTTGGTGAGTCAGGTGTGTTTTGCTTTAATCTCTCATATTCGAAGCCAATACAGTCTTTGGTGATTACCTTCATCATTCTCTCTCTAATATAGTTCAGTATACAAACTGATTAAAGTGTACAATAAATGAGATAAGAACTGCGTTCTTCTAATCCCA
Source organism: Anas acuta (assembly GCF_963932015.1). Classification (NCBI taxonomy): domain Eukaryota; kingdom Metazoa; phylum Chordata; class Aves; order Anseriformes; family Anatidae; genus Anas; species Anas acuta. Next base: position 199,383,227 of record NC_088979.1, on the reverse strand, counting down.
AATTATCACTTCAGACCCCAAACATGTAACTGAAGGATCAAAGGCTGACTTTTTATCATAAATACAATTCAAAAACAAAGAAAACCTGAATTATTTTCAAGTAAATAAAATCAGGCTAAATCATTGTAAATCTATAAACATTCCTCTCACATAATACAGTGTATTACAATTTATTTTGTACTTTTCTTTGTTAGGGCTACAAATAGAAAGATCTCAAGGTGTTAACCAGCTGAACAGGTAAGAGTCAAGTTTTACCTCTTTTTCAAATTATTTATTTTATTTTTCTACTTTATAAAATATATGATTATAATAAAATTATAAGATTATAATTTAATTATTTGATCTTGTTTCCAATTTCTATAATCTTCTTTACTCTGATATTGCTCATTCTTTGCTACGTGTTTTTTCTTCTTTCAGGAAATTGTTGAAGTAGTAATTCCTTTTAGTTATTTCTGCTGTGTTTAATACTTGTTGTTTTCCTTGCTTTAGCTAAAAATCAAATTTATCAATAAAATAATAGCTAACTAACCAAAAGAAAAATAATAGGAAAAAAAAAAATCCTAGATGTATGTGAATTTAAATATTGGGACACAATAAAATTCATGGTAGATCAACAGTGTAAATATCCAAAATGTGTTTTCCAGAGTTTTAAAAACACTTTCTGCATTCTCTCTCCTTCACCTAAACATGCACAAATGCATACAATGAGATAATGCACACAACTTTAGTATAGTCGACCTGTGATCACAAGAACTTTGTCAACACAATTTAATCAATAACTGAAATGGAATAGTGGACACCCAAACTGGAGTTAAATTATACTTTTTCTTTCTATTAAAAATATATTTATGTATATGTTTAATTACTGTTTACAAGGAATCAAAAGTTAAAAGATAAATGACAGCTAGTTAAATATTTATTTGACTATCACTTAGTAAATACATAAATCTTTCCTTCTTTTCTTAGATATTCAGCTCTTTTTAACTGAATAACAAGGAGTAGGTAAGTTACAATGATAAATGATGCTTTCCAGTTGCATATTCTATTTATAATCTTTTCATTCATTAGGGTTTTTAATTTGTTTTGGGTTTGTTGGTTTTCATGCTCACATGTATTTTTAAAGAAATAATTTATTACAGTTCATATTTCTTTCTTTTCAAAATTATAATCCAATTACTTTCTCAGTAAACAAGAATACCTCCTTTTCATGTGAAATGAACTACCAGCAAATGTGGTTTCTGATTAGACAAGCTAATTTTGAAGGGACAGATGGAATCAAGCAATGAACTGGATAAAAATAAAAATGGAGCATACCTTGTTAGATAACAAATGGAACAGACTTTGGAGACGATTAATGCAGGAGATACTTAATGCTGAGATATATTGAACAAGCTTTGTCTTATTTATTTGTTGCTATAAATCACAGTTAATTTCCTTAGATAGCATAATGGCACCTTGCTAAAAATATGACATTTCTGTAAATGTATGCCATTGTTTTTTGTTTTCTCCTACTTTGCCTGCAAATCCCAGCACCCATTCTAAGAGTTTGATAGGGAACTGATAACACTTTGTGGCCCAAATTCAGTCACTTTCATATGAGTCCCAAATGTGGCAATATTATTACCCTAGACTCCCAATAAGTGATAACACTGAAGAGGGAACCCCAGAAGCCACTGTGGTTGCACTGAGAAGCTCCACAACTGCTTCCATCAAACACTTAATATAAGAAAAACTCTCACTTCCATAGTCTGAAAGAAAATAAAACGAAGTGTAGACTCCTATGTTGCACAAAAGTCTGAAAAACAATACCATGTTCATCATTACAGAATCACAGACTGGTTGAGGTGGGAAGGGACCTCTGGAGGTCACCTGGTCCAAGGCCCTTGCTCCAGCAGGGCCACATAGGGTAGATTGCCCAAGACCATGTCCAGATATCTTTGGGATGGATTAAGTCCATTCCTTTCCACATGTATTTTTGTTCCCTGTATATAAAATCCTCCATGGATGGAGGTCAGCATCAATATTTTATCTCAGACTACATGTATTTATGTACATGTTTGAGCATATGCTTCTTTTGAGAGTCGCATTAGATAACAGTATAACATGCCAATCTCAACTGCAGTCAAACAGGGGTGCAGAAATTTGTCTGCAGCCCTGTGATTTCAACATGCATAGGCACAGGAATCTGTGTCAAAGCACCTGATTTGAGGATTATGGCTTCAGTTATTAACTCTTTATTCAGTTATAAATTATTATTCAGTTATTAACAGCAGCACAGAACAAAATAAACTCCAAGGAAGTTTTGCCACTTCTATTGCTTAGGAATTGTACCCTGAATATGTATTAGATATGTTTTTGAGTATCAAACTATCAAATCCTGCATATTTTTCCTATATTTTTATGTTTGTTTGCTTTACCAATTATATCTTCATAGCCTATATGCCAAGTGTGCAGCTGTGCATAATTTTAGTTCCACTGCTCTGGGAAATCCACACCTAGCTATATTGCTAGAAATTAGTAAAGACAGAATGACTCTATAGAATGTTTTAAAAATCAAGGTAATTCTGACTTCTGGTTCTTTTTTTTCTCTTCATAACTTGATAAGGTCAGATTTCTACATATGTAACTGAGATTAGGAGAGAATAAAACACCAGTTCAGAATCTATAAGCCAAGGAAATTTTCGTATACATATATAAATATCCAGTATGGGAAACCAGTCTAAAAACATTCAGGACAAATATTGCAGGAAAGTGTTTGGTAATTTCATTCTATGTATAAGCATGATTTCCTAGCATGATTTTTTTTTTCACTGGGTTTCTGAATTTTGCACTGAATTATGTACAGGTTACCAAGCCTCAATTTTCTAGGCTTGATTTTGTTCAAGTCTTAACACCAAAGCAGCACTTTCTGGGGGTATGTTGGAAAAATTGTATCAGAGCTAAATCAAGTGATCTGGGATATTTTTCTGTATATTGGACTCTAGGATAATTTTCTGTATATTGTTTCTTTGCTGGAAATAGTGAAGTTCTGTTTTTAAGATGTATAAACAATGTTGTTCTTTAATAAAAACTTTCTGAAGTAGCAGACATTTGAGGGGAAAAGTGCTTATTACTCTTATCCTTTTATGTTCTTGAAATGAGTATCTGTGTACATATTTCTAAAAAAGAAAGTTTGTAGTAAAAGTATCCCTGGCCCATATTAATGACTTTCCCCCAGAGAAAACAATCTTTTAAAGTCAAATTTTGGTTAACTCCATAAGTCCAGGGTCAAAATTATCGGTTTTCAGAAATTTAAAAGGTGTGCGATATAATCAAAATGATGTCTTTTTATTCCGAAGTGATGCAATTGGCAATGTAGTTAGGAAGGAAAACTTATATCCCTGTACAGTCTGTCTGATGTTATTTTTTGTTTTATCTGAAGCTAGAGAAATTGTATGTAAGTCCTATTTGTCTTACCTTCAAGAAATAGAAATGCCTTTTTTTTTTTTTTTTTTTTTTTTATCTTTCCTTAGCAATACTTCCTGGGCAATTTTCTAGACTGCTTTCAAAAAATAGAAAAATATTATATGCAACTATTAAGAAACCAGTTTGACATAATTCTTTTTCAGTGTATTGTATAATTTCATTTGGTATCATACAGCAAAATTTACTGCTGTGAAATAACACTATTTCTTCATCAGCTGCCAATATACTGGAAAGTCACCAAAGCAAGAAGATGATACACAGTAGTGTAGGAACTGTATTGTCAAGATGCATTTGATTCCTGTTGACTGGGAGCCGAGACGTATTTTGTTTAAACTCATGGCTATGAACTATGTAGAAAAGGCTTCCTTTTCTCTGGAAAGGTAAGGACCTAAGTGGTGAACTTTATCATATGTTTTGTGAACAAATGGCAGAAAGGAGTGAACACAGGCTTTCAGGAGATGACCTAAGCAGAATGGATGTTTAAGGATACAGTCCTCGGTGGTATCTATGGTCCCAATCCAATGTTTACTGTAATTTACTTCAGCATCCTCTTTGTGTGTCTTTGTTGGAATCGTGCAGGAACTGTGACTCTTCCACTTTGTCTTGTGATCTGTGAATGTCTCAGCATCACATGGGAAAACAACACTATAAAAAACTTTAGCATTTCTACAGGGAGGATTATGTCCTCTTGGCACCATTTCAGGTTCTTTTTCTCTTCCATGGAACCAGGTAAAATGGAAATAATTTCATTTTGTCCATGTAGCCATCTTATTTTTTGGTAGTCACGTCCTTCTTTACAATGAGTGACCTCTTTACAATGAGGAGAGTTGTTTTGGAGAGAGACAATGCCATCTCAGTGCCCTCTTTTTAAATTAATCGCATCATCCTGAGTCTGAGGAGCATCTCTCTGCAACTCAATTGCAATAGCATGATGGTATAATCGTTTATAAATATGAGTAAGCCTGTTCCCCCACTAGAATATTATCCAATCCTAATTTAAGAGTCATCAGAAAAACAACTTTAAAGGATTGCTGATTTTAAAGACATTAATAGAAACATAGAAAATACCACCAGCCAACCATTAGACTTGAAGAAGGGAGGGGAAGGGAATGATGGGTCCTTATCCCTAATAAATATCGTAAATACATTTGCTTTGTACACAAAACAGGGACCTCACCGGACTGCGATCCATGTAGAGGGCCCACATGGTATTACAGTATATGGAATATCACAGAATCACAGAATCACAGAATGGTTGAGGTTGAAAGGGACCTTCAGAGATCATCTAGTCCAACCTCCCTGCTCAAGCAGGGTCACCTAGACCATATTACACAGGATCACATCCAGTTGGGTTTTAAATATCTCCAAAGAGGGAGACTCCACAACCTCTCTGGACAGTCTGTTCCAGTGCTCTGTCACCCAAACCATAAATGTTCTTCCCCATATGGCAAAGAAACATCCTGTGGTTCAATTTATACCAATTACCCCTTGTCCTGTCACTGGCCACCACTGAGAATAGTTTGGCCCCATCCACTTTACATTTATTTATAAATAAAGTATTTATTGACATATTTATAGAGGTTGGTAAGATTGCCTCTCAATCTCCTCTTCTTTAGGTTAAACAGGCCCAACTCGCTTAGTCGTTCCTCATAGAACAGATGCTCCCATCTCTTAATCATCTTTTTGACTCTATGCTGGACCCTCTCTAGAACTTCTATGTCCCTCTTGTACTGGGGAGCCCAGAACTGACCACAATATTCTAGGTGTTGTCTCACTAGTGCTGAGTAGAGGGGGAGGATCACCTCTCTCAACCTGCTGTCCACACTCCTCTTGATGCTGGCTAGGAACATACTTCTCCCATGCTCTCAAAATTTGTATGAACCCAGCCATTCTACATCTATTTGTGCTGTAAACTTCGGCTTTACCCAATGTTTCAATATGGAAAAACTTTAGTGCTATTTCTGAAGGAATAAAAATAATTTCCTTAAATGTGTGGATTGTTCTTATTACAAAAATGCTGTCTTTATTTTTAGCATCCAATCATGTGGATGTTTTTTCTTGGTAACTGGTAACTTACTTCTAAGCACTACATATACTAAAACTTTGTTATTGACTTCTAGACACTTCCTCTTATTCACCTCCCTTCAAAGATTATACTGCCAAATCCCTGTTATCTCTCATGTCTGTACCTGGAAATCATCTCTAACTGCTTTCTCTTGCTTTCTAAGGCAAATTGCACCTTAGTACTGATCCAGTCAAACTTCAGAATAGTTTCAACATCTGAAATCTCCATCTTGTGCCTTTTTGTATCTTCCAGTCATCAAATCCACTGTTTCCAGGTTGCTGTTACTAAAGTTAAAGTTAAGGTCAGGTTGGATGGGGCTTTGAGCAACTTAGCCTAGTGGGAGGTGTCCCTGCCCATGGCAGGGGGATTGGAACTAGATGATCTGTAAGGTCCTTTCATATCCAAAGCATTCTATGATTCTATGATTTTATACTAATGCTAATTATGGCCATTCTCATTTTTCTAGTTTCCTCCTCTAGTACATCAGTTTCCCTTTTGCCATGGCTTCTGAATTAAAGTTGCTAGAGGAGTACAATATATACAGGGTGTTGCTGGGAGGTAAAGCCTAACCTGGAATATGAATCTTATATTACTTCAACACATATCATGAGATAGAGCTTGTAATATGTGTAATGTCAAGATTTTGGGGTAGTGCTGAACAGCACTAGCATTCTTTGCTTATGAAATGTTACCTAATTTTGTGCTATTTCTCATCACCTCTACTCGCAGTTTTCCAGTAAGGACCTCCCTGTGAGCTCTCGAGAGCTCCTTACTTACAAGAAAAATGTCTCCAAAATTATTACTTTTCTGGCCTCCTTACTTACTAGTGGACCTTATATATATATTAGAGTCCTTCTGCATTTCAGATGCCCTTAAAACATCAGAGAACCACAGTACAAATGCAGCTGCCTTTGAGAGCTGCATATGTAGTAAATATGATTGTCTGAATCTCATCTTGTCTGTCTTTTCCTGTTTGCTCTTATTTTATATACATATGCGAATAGTATATTATATTCATATATAATATATATTTATAATATATATTTATTATATATATTATATATAGGTATATATATGAGTATATATATATATTCAATAAAGAACAAAAGTGAAAGACTGAATAGTAACCTAGGCTTGGAGTAAGATAGGTTTCAGTCAAGATAGTTATTGCATAATTCTGCATGTTTTATTTGTAAGTCATATTTCCATTTCTCACAGGAGTTTTTGTCTCAAAAAAAAGATTTTTGCCCTCTCATTTCTAAGAATCAGATTCTTAAAGCAGCTAGTACTGGAGTCATATGTGATACAATTTAGTAGTTGCAGTAATATTGCCTTTGATCTGAATGCTGCTTTTGGCATAAGGTTATGGGTAGGCCAGGGTAGGCCATGCTACCATAGAGAAAAAGATTTAATGCATAGGTTTTTTAAGTTTCAGCTGTCTGAAAGCAACAGAAACAAAGTATATAGGAATATTGAGAGGCTAGATTTGGAGCAGAGTGCTTACACAGATTGAATATTCTCATGGAAAGAGAGAGTGATGTTTTGTGGTTTTAGCCTGAATGAGTAGGAGAGAAAAGGGTGGAAGACATCTGAGTGCATGACACACAGTGATGGGAGAGTAAATACCATCCTGAGAAGGAGAAAGAGTGCCAGAGGGAGGTTGTAGCAGGAACCAGCTGTTATTTCAATCACTCATTGAATCAAATATCCACCAGCATAGGCCTGTGATGGTGCTCAGGGACAAGGGAGGTCTCTGAGGAATGGCAGTGCGACAGTGAAGATTTCAAGGCTCATCTGTATTTCATTAGCAAGTTGAACAAAATCAATGCATTTCCTGGAAAATAGTTCTGTATTGATGAATCAGCATTTTCCACAAGAAGACAAATATTCTGTTGACAGTTTTGACCAGCTTTATTTTCAGCATTAAGGGATCTTGTGCTTCGCCTCTCTGTCATATCTACTCTGGTCCTTGATGCGGGAATTGTCATCTTTAGTTATATTTGCACATTGCCTGCAACAATAGCTGGAGGCCGTAGACTACAGCACAAATTGGCATACAAATCAAAAGATATCTGATGTGTTTTCATTTCTATGCCTATCTAATTGATGGCATCTCTAACTTATGCTGCCATAGATTGATACGGTCACATCACAGATCCTCCCCAAATGAGTGAACCATATGCAACATTTCAGATTATTTTTGGCATTGCTGGCACAAGAATATATTGTAGCAAAACCTCAGGTTACTATATGTAGATAGTTTGTACCCAGGCAAAGTGTAATCGCAAGCAGTAACACTGCTTTCCTCTCTTTTATGGTGAAGCCAATTTAAATTTAAGTTTAGTTCACTCTTTAATTTATTTCTCATTTTAATTTCCTCTTTTCATATAGGGGAAATTATGATCCTATGAAGCTGACATTAAATGATCAAACAATATTGAACAACCTAATGAAAATCTTAAGCAAAAGTCATTGTGAATTAGGTATTTGCTAAACTGACAACACAAGCCTTTGTAAACCTGATATTGTTCTTATGTAAACTCATGAATGGAGACTTTCTCAAATAAATTACTTAATAACTTCAGAGAGTCATTGGCTGTGTAAATATATCCCAGGGGCGCATACTAAGATTCCTGAATTTAAATGTTCAATAGAATTTCGTATTTGTAACCTTTACTAACGAGTTTTTCCTTATGAAATCATTATTACCATGAAAAAGTTAAATTTTGTATCTAATTTCTTGAATTAATGTGGTTTGAAGACCCTAAGGGTTTGAAAGTTCTGTCACTGGAATGCATCATTTACATAATTTTCATAGCCCCAACCCTTTGCTCTCAACTATGAATTCACATTGTGTTTTTTTTGTACTTTATGGAAGCAACTTCTATTTTTCTCTGCACAAAACAATTAACAGAAGAATAACAGGTAATAAACATTTTTAATCCTTAATGTTACATTGGTAGCAAAGGGCCATATTTCATGCCTTCACAACAATGCTGTCTGTTGAATGATGCCTTTCTGGTTCCTCACTATGAGCATATTTGATTAGAAAAGGAAAAACAATAGAGTTATTTGAGATCAGTGGAGCTTTCCATCATTTCCTGCTTGATATACTTGCAAGCACACAGCAGCATGGACAGATTTTTAAGCAGACTAGATTTTCTGAACTCTGTATCATCATAGTTCAGCTATGATCTATGAATGGGTTGTTTTATTGATACACTTATTTTTGTTGATAATGTAACTTATTAAATAGGAATTTTATTCTTCTCATAAGCCCAGACTTTGGACACCAATGCAACAAAAATTTAAAACAAAATATCTCTTGGTATTAACTTGTACTCTGCCTACTTTTACTAATAATTTTTTTTTTTTTTTTTTTTTTTTTTTTTTTTTTTTTTACTGTAGGTCTTTGCAAACTCAGGGTCATGGACATATTGCAGGCATAAAACAAAGATGTACAACAGACCCAAACATGAAAACCATTATCAAAATAGTGACAAAGCAAGGCCTAACATGTGAGTGCCTTGGGGTTAGCATAACAATCACAGTGAAAACATAACTGTTCAGATAGTGTTTTGAACAGAAACGCTGAACTTACTTCCATGCAAAGGCAAAACGTGTTTGACAACAACTGCTTCCACCAGTGGTTTGCTACAGACCACAAATCAATTTCACATTGTAGACACATCTACTGTACCCCAGATTAACAATGTGCAATATAATTTTTATTATTTTTATTGTTCCTATCTGTGTACAGTGAAAAAAAATAAACAATGTAATCCGTTTTGTGGCAAGGTTTTGATTATGATTCAATGTGAGATTAAGATTTCATTTTTAATTATATAATTTGCATCCAGTTACTAGTAACTAAAAGCTGTTGCACCTGGGTAAGAGTCACTAATTCTACTGATTGACTCTTCCTTGGTGGCAGTGGGAACCTACACACCTAATGCACCAATTACTTCTGTATTTTCAACTTTTAAGGAGCTCAGTATGACCTTTGGAGGCTGATTCATTTGCCCTTATGTTCATGACTAGTGCTACCTGAGAAGCCATAAGTTAACCAAAGCATCCTCATGGGATCAGTATAGATGCTGCAGGACACAGGGGAGTCCCATGGCTTTTAGAGCGGCCACCAAATGCAGGGTCCTATTGAAGATCACATGGTGCTATGCAAGTAATTAAAGTAACTTAATTAAGCCTTTGTGTCTCAAGTGTTCTTATATAATAAGTGTTCTTATATAATACAGAATTAACACCACCCTTTTACACTAGCCACTGAAAGCAGTTTATTCTACCACAACTCAAAACAGAGGCACAACCTCATAAACTTTTTAACCAAACACAATATATCTTGAACTGCTAAATACAATGCAGTAAGGTGAATGCTGATCTTTTTTTTTAAGCCAGTTTATTCTGCCTCTGATTTTTCCATTCTTTTTCAAATCTTCTGTAAATACACATTTATTTTTTTTTTCTGTAGATGGAAAATCACATCTCTATTTTTTTCTCTCTAGTCACAAGATGTCTAGAAAGAGCTCATAGCTGCATTATCTAGATTCCTGTTATTTTCTAACAGAAGCTTCAGGTGTCGTGTTATGTGTTAATGTTCTTCCCACCCAGGACCCAAAGAGTCTCAGGGAAGGAAACAAAGATGAACAATTTTTAAAATATTGTTGATTTTTTTTTAAATATTGCAATTGAAAATTAAATCCAAAAATTACAATCTTTAGTGATCAGTGTTTAATGTTAAAAAAGGCTTATCACAAATACTGAAACAGAATGAACCATTTCAGTCTATCTTCTAACCAGCAGCAGTTTTCTTGCAAACTTAGTCCCACATTTTCTCCCTAGACAAGTTACTCCGCTTGACATAATAGAGGAAGCCCGGTTTGTGTGACCAACAGAGTACAGTTTTAAATTTCCTACAAATCATGTTAGCTGCTAGATGTTATGTGCAACTGTAGGAATTAGCCATACTAAAGTTATTCATTTTGCACTCCAGACAAACAACCTTAGAACAGCTTGCTGGAAGGTCTGGCACTTACAATCAAATTTGCTGGTGACTTCCAATGTAGATGTCGAAACGAGGTCAGCCATTTGAGGTTGCTCACTACCAACCTTGCCTTTCTACTAGCCAAATCACTACCCAGATGCTCGTAGAGGCTTGTTATTACCATAATGCCAACATGTTATCCAGGTTAAAATGTGTTTTGCTATTGATCCAAACATACACTAACCCAATGGAAAACTTTATTAAGGAGTGTTATGTTGTTTGTGAATGCCAAAATTTTACTGGCTCAGGATTGTAATGGATTTTGAGACATTTGCTGCATGCTAAATCACTATGCTGTAAATTCTGGTTTGTAAGAGATTAAATGAATCCAGATGTTTTATTTTTTCCCCTTGCTTTTGTGTGGCCATTTCCAGTAGCCAAAATCCCAAACCAACACTTACCAAAGACTCCTGCTGATTTCTGTGGGTTCTGGATGCATCCATTGGAAAACCTTCACATGACATCCATCACCCTGCTGAGATGTGAGCTGATGTTCTCACCCAGCACTGATGTGTTCTTCAGACACAGTTTGTCTCTGATTTTCAGTATCTCTTAGTAACATAGGCAGTCTTTTTCCTGAGTCATTCTAGCGACAATGGAGAAAAACTGAAAAGAAACACTCATAAAACTCAAATTAAAACATGTAACTCAAATCTTTACGCTATATCAAGGTTTGACTGGTTATAAATTAACTATCTGGACTGATTTCAGGACTTTATGAAAAAACATTTTTGCCCTGTAAACTAAAGCTCTGAAAAATATGACTAATAGTACCAGGACAACAGGAGCTACATATTCCATCTGTTTATCCATTCTTGCCTACATAGCACTGCGATATGTATTATTTCATGACTGGTAGGGCACTAATTTTAGGTTTCTGGACCTAAGCTTCATCTATCTATCCATCAAAAGATATTGAAGGTATGCCAATCTTTTGTTTTGCTGAATCATGGTTCTATTCTCAGTTGGTTTTGTTTCTTTGTTTCTTTTTTCTTTTTTTTTAATTTATTTATTTATTTATTTATTTATCTTTATGTTACATGTAAAACTGGGAACAATACATTAACTTTTCTCTTACTATTGTGATCTTCTTTTTTGCACACCAGTATCTCTTGCTTCTGATAAATATGCAATCCTTAGGCATATCCTTTGCCTAGAATTGTGTCCTAACTTGGAAAAAAACATACATAAAGAGAAAAACATTTTGTTTTTTCTGTGTTGTCTGCCTGTAACTTTGAGTTTCTTTTTCTTAGATTGAGTACTTAGTAAACTTTTCCATGTCATTTCTTGCCAATATTGTGATTTCTGTTGTATGACATATATTTTCTATTTCTGCTATTCAGAAAAAAAATAAAATAAAATAAATAAGGTGGACTGTTGTTTTTGTTTTGGAAATTTGAGTCAATGTAACAGGTGCTTAGTACATAGAATGAGCTTGTACATTAATTAAAGTGGGAGAATCTCAAGGTATTTAACTCATTAAGGAGAAGTTAAGAACTGACTTGATCAGAGTCTAATACTTGCACAAAGAAGACTTTCTCATAATCATTGACTCTTTAGTTTAGCAGAAGAAGGCATAACAAAATCTAGGCAATGGAAGATGAAGGGTTACGAATTCAGAGGTAAATATGAGATACTCAAAGTGTAATTAACCATCACAACTCACCTACAGATGTGTTAGATTCTTTACTACTTGTGGTTTTGATGTCTTAAAAGTCTTCTTACAAATTCACTATATTCATACATAATGCACTGCCTTGTTGCAATGCTAGGCTGAGTTCCTGGTGTGTATTATGTAAAAGAACGAATAGCTTTACAACAGTCCTTGCTGGATATCACCTATGTGTATAGCAGAATGCTGTCACTCCATCAGTTGTCTCCATCACTTCTTCCTTGTAGTAGAGCTTCATTCTTCTGCTTTGTATGAAAGACCCCAACAAAGTTCCAGTTTGTATCACTAAAAGATGCATATGATACAGAACCAATAATAATATCTAGTAGGATAAATAGCCTGTAAAGTACAGGTAACTAATGCTGTGAGGTGATTTTATCACTTTGTCATAAAATAACCTCTGTTCCAAGGGGTTGATTAAAATTAGACCTTGAATGTGTATTTGACTCCTAAATGGAAAAGCCTTAGTAATAACAACCTCTACTCTTGACAAAAGCAGTGGGGTGTTTGCAACATGTGCTTTAGGAATGGGATTCAGACCAGAGGATTAGATATCTAATTTATGCCTGTTCCAGACACCTTTGGAAACAATTCTCTACTTATGCGAAAATATTCTTCATACTGTCTAACAGAAAAGGGCTTACAGACTGAGATACTGTTTATTTAGGTTTTATAGGTTTTACAGACTGAGATACTGTTTACTTAGGTTTTATACTGAAGTCCTGGTCCCAAATCAGCTCCTGAAACAGCCTTTTTCTCTTCTTAAACTCTGCAATGATTCAAAGAGATTAACTTCCTAATTTATGTAACTAGTCAGGTTTCAGGAAGACACTTTATAGTAGACTTCAGATGGCTCATTACTCCCTAATGACTTGTGTGTGCTGTCCAGCCCCAACACCTTCTTTTTCACTCTCTAAACTCAAATCCCTCTTAGGCATGGTGGTTGTTTCAAAAAAATCTTGGAGGGATTCGTGAGACTAATTGTAGGCCTCTTGAAACTACCATCCTCTATTCTCTTCAGGAGAATAATTGTTTACAAGGCATTATTCATCTTCTGTAATGTTCCACCATGAATTATATATTCGAATTGTATCCTAATGATACCTATTTTTCCCTATTGCCACAAAGTCAACCTAAGGAAATTAGTTAGGGTTTTAGATACTGACACTGTCAATGTCTGAAGTTAGGTCAGATAAACTTTCCATATCTTTATCTTAAGATCAACATGCCAAGCTTCTTCATCTGGTCAAATTAAAAAAAGGAATGAACAGAACCAGATGTAATCCAGTAATATTTCAGAAGACATCCCAGAATATTAGTAAATGAATTGTGTACTGTATTGCTTGAATCTTTCATTTATCACCTTAATACAGGACAGAAAGCTTGTGTTGCACAGTAGCAAAACAAAAAATAAATAAATAAACACAGAGGTAGATAAATAAATAAATAAAGGAACTAACATTTTAAAACACTGTACAAAACATTTCTCCTGAATAAACCTTTAATATGAAAATAACACATCATACATGAAGTGCCATCAGCATTTTTGGTGCTCAGAACAAGAATATGTCTTTAATGCTTTGGAGTGCACACATGGCATTTGGGTACCTGGCTGACATTTTAAGTGATTGAATGTTAGGAACCTGCATCCCATCCCTGTTGCTGAAAATGCGCTCCCAGGGTTCACACCCTGGAAAAGCCCTAGCTCATAGGTAGAACAGCAAATAGATGAGGAGAAAGGGCAAAAATGTTATCCATAAGGTCGTACAGCTTCTTTTCATTATGAGAGAATAGTTTTTTAAAGTCAGCAAAGGATTTCGAAGAGAATGTCAAACGTTTCAAGGCACAGATTTCTCTCTCAATAGGAAGCCAGAGTAGGGAAAAGAGGAGGTATTAAATAGTGTCAGGTTTAGAGCCACAGGCATTGAAACTATAGTTGATACTGTGATACAACCAAGAGAAAGAGAAGGATGCTGGATGATGAAGAGGAAACAGTAGTAGGAGAAACATTATTATCCATTGTCTTGTATCACAAAAGAGGTTAGAGCAAATTATAATAATCCCAAATGCCTCCATTTCTCACCAAAGGAAAAACTGAATTGTATAGTCATTCTTGATCTAAATATAGTTCTATTCTTTTTCCAGAACAACATCAAATGTTGCCCTGTACGGTCTACTTTGTTCCAAAAGTCAGTGGGCTTAATGGGCTTAAAGGGGTACAGGTAAGAGCATTGTATGAGGAGTAGTGAGGTCCATACCTCAATAGCAACTGTAGCAAGCTCTTTCCCACTGTGAAACTAGATACAATTCCATCAAAGTATGACTGACTCACTATATTGACACTTTAAGATCTTTCCCTACTTATGTCTTGAAAGCAAATGAATTTCATTCAACTCAGCAATTCTGATTGGGTTATCAGGAGTTAGAAGCTTTGAATTTTAGTCTCTATACAGTTGCAGAGGAAAAACTTCCTAGGGGTTGCTTCTACTAAGTAAACACAACATGAAATCCAGCTGTGAGTTTCTCTGTAGGTTTGGCTGTTTGTCAAAAATATCTTTTGAAGTTCTCAGATACATACCCCGTCACACTAAAAAGCAACACCAGGTAGCATCTCCTGGCAATGTTCATGTGCTTGCTAATAAGAACTCCAATGTGCTTCCTAATAAGGACTCCTGGAAACTGTAAAGTTTCTAAGGTAACTATTTGCATTGTATTTGTACCACTAATTCACACTGTTAATATAAGGTTACCTTTACATCTAATATGGTTGCATTTTTATCCAAAACAGAAATAGAAAACAAAACATCTTACCATGAATCTTGTCATGACGATTTGCAATTGGCCCATTTCTAGGTTTTATTTTGCATTTCTTAGAATGCATCAGAGCTACCAGACTGGGACATATGAAAATGTAATTGAGCTTGAAATGTCATCTTGATAGCAAGTGATACAGTTAATTTTGTTGGTAAATGTTGTGCAGTGCTAATTGCTAAGTCTAAATTTAACAATTAGTTTAGAAAATCTTCAGAGTAATTTATAATGGGTTATAAGCTGCAGGCTTCAGCTTGTGCTGACTTTTTTATTATTATTGCTTGCATCAGTTTACGAAGATACAGATAAAGAATTGTAACCAAGAAGCAAGAGGCATGCCTAATTTAACTTCAACTAGTTTGACTATACACCTACTAAATTTCCTATCACTGCAAAATATACTCTAACAAATTAAACTTGCATGAGGTCTTTTGTTTTCTATATTTTGTAAACAAAACAAAACCAAGCAAACAAAATAGTAAGCTGATATTGTCATCCTAGCCTTCATTAAATTCTTCAAAAGTTTCATCAATGTTGTTTATCAAAGAAGTTGTTTGGTACTGGCCTGTGTGTTTCCTATACCTTTAAAAAGGAATACTGCTATATTTCACCATATGGGATTAGGGAACTTTAAATTAGTCACACAGATTTTACTTTGGACTTTCTGCAATACAAAATATTTTTAGGTAACAAAACATTAGCAAAAAGGAAATAAACTGGAGATAAAAGATACTGTTAAATCTTATTTAATATAAATTTAAATAATTAAATTCCTCACACTAAAATATTTTGTATTGCAGAATCATAGGGTAGTTGAAGTTGGAAGGTACCTTTGTATCTCAATGAGTTCAAACCCCTTGCTTGAAGTACAGTCAATTACACTACTTTCTCCAAGAATATGTCCAGCCTGGTTTTGACTTCCTCTGAGGATGGAGACTCTACAGCTTTCGAACACAGCCTGTTCCAGTGTTTGTTCACCCATACAATGAAAGGCTTGAAATGGAACGTCCTGTATTTCAGTGTGAGTCCATGTTTTGTCATTGAACACCACTAAGAAGAGCCCCATCAAGTTTTATGCACGCTGATGACACACATCCTGAGTCTTCTCTTCCAGCCTAAATAACAGGTCTCTCAGGCTCTCCTTGTGTGACATACACTGACCTCCTAGTCATCTTCACAGCCCTTTGCTAGACTTGCTTTAGTATGCCTGGGGAACCCAGCACACAGTACTCCAGATGTGTACAGACAGTTGTAAGCAGAGGAGAAGATTCACCTCCCTGGACCTGCTGGACAAGCTCTGCCTAATGTAGGATGGCCTTGTTTGCCATGAGGATGCATCACTGGTTCATAGTCAGTTTAGTGTCATCTAGGTCCAAGCTGTTTTCCAGCCAGTGTAGCTTAGCATGTGCTGTTTTATGGAGTTGTTCCTCCCCTTGTGCAGGATTTTGCATTTCCTTGTGTTACCTTCATGAGGTTCTTGTTGGCTCCTTCCTCCAGCTTACTGAGGTTCCTCTGAATGGCAGCACAACCACCTGGTGTATCTGTCATTCTTCTCATTTCTATACCGTTTGCAAACTTGTTGAGAATGCATTCTGTCCCATCATCCAAGTCATTAATTAATCTGTTACACAGAACTGAGGCACACCCCTAGGGTGCTCCACAAGTGACTATCCTCCAGCTGAATTTTACTAAAGTTGAAATAAACATTCACTGCTCTTCCCTCATCTACCGAGCAAGTCATATCATTCTAGATGGCTTTCTGGTGGGTTAAATGTCCCCTTCCTCATTCAGAGGAGGGGCCCACATTTCCAATAGTCTTCCTTTTGCTGATTACATACTTCTAGGTATACCACTGCAGAGTTTCATGACAAATTTTCTTAGATATCCCAAAGCAATACTGTAGCCTGGGGTTGCAGCTTAGATTACAACTAAGAGTCAGAGTAAACAGGAGCTACCAGGACAGCCAGGAACTTTGGCTTCCAAAAATGTTTTAGTTATCAGTTTAAAAGAAAACTTCATGAAACATACTGTCTTACACTTAAACTTCTGTTGTACCAATGTTATTCTATATTTATGTTGATGTGTGCGTTTTAGTAAACTCAGTGTTTTCCAAAAATCTTTGCTCTATTGTCTGTTTCAAAAGCAGCAGTGAAAATAATGTGTTTTTGTATCTTTTGAACTCGTCAAGTTTACAGACTTTATATATACACTAATGCAGGGGAAAAGGCTTTAAACTAATTGAAGTTATAGTCAAGATTCAGCTATGTCTCTAGAGCACGGCTAACTTGAGAAAATGATAAAAATTATGAAAACTTTTGCTCCTTCAATACAACAATATGCAAGATGTACTTAAGTTTTTTTTTCCAGACTTGGTTTTGTTTTGCTTTGTTCCACTTATGCTTTATCTCTTTTAATTTCTGTCTCCTTCACGTACATTAGTCCATGATTAGTCACCATTTTCTGTTTTGTTTTGTTCAGATCCTTAGATATAGTATTTGTAAAACTATTTCAGTATAAACTGCCATGTTTCACTGAAGTGTGTCATGCCAGATTTGCACTGGCTGAATATTTGGCTCCAAAAACTCCTTTTGAAGTGGGTGAACTTCTTATTGTCATCCCTGTGGAATGTGGAATATTGCACCAGTGCCTCAGTCTTTTAGGTAGAGCTGAGATGATAATTTTCCTCACCAAGATAATGTTACAGAATAGAGAGAACTTAACTGCTTTTTAAGCTATAAAATATTGTTACACGGAATTCACTGCATCTTTCTAACATGAGGGAAAAAATGATGGAAAGAATGAACATAAAGTAAATAAATTTCAGCCCACTGAAAAAGCATTCTTGTTCTCATAACAGTCCAAATGTAATACAGAAGCTTGAGACTGATAATGATAGCTTGATTTTCTTCTGCATTGCCCCAGCATAGAAAGTGCAATTTTCCCATCATATAATGATACCTGAATGACAACAAAGAAATACTGTTGTTCATCACCCTGCTTAGGATTGACCTTGGGTACAAATTGCCCATTCAGTACTGTGAGGAGACAGTTACGTGAATTCTCTCTTACTTAACCTTTCTTTCCCTGAAACAATTCTGATTCCCTGTGCATTCCACCAGTCCTCCTGAGCACATTATGCAGAGCATCACAAAAACTCAAGTGACATTAATGACTACTGCCCTAGGTTATCAGGGAGTGGGAAGGGGGTGCAATGAACTGAAGTGTGGATCATACAATCACAATGGCAGTGACAGAAATAGGGGAGAGTTTTTAGTTACAGGAAATGATTAATAAGTTGAACATTTTTTAAACCCATACATATAGCAACTTGTCTAGGCCTGTATAGTTTTTTTCTTTCCATAGTAGGTATGCAATCTGACATTTCTCTTTATAAAAGAAAAATAATAGGTTAAATAGGTCAGAATGTTACTCTGACAAAGATGAAGAGACTTGCATTTGTTATAAAGCCTCTTTCACAGCAGTCTTGTGCAAGATTGCTGTAGCATTAACAGTACCATACTGCAAATAACACTTATCTCTTATGATTTTATTGTAGAAATAGTGACACCTTGCCAGACCTTTGTGTCATATACCAGGCAAATGAAATAATCTTAAAAGCAATAAACTATATATTTTATCTTCTAATCATTTAAATGAACAAGATTATATTTCCAGCCATTTTCAGAGATTAAGGTTAGCTCCAAGCATTAAGTATGACTTTTAGTGTTCTCTACATACTGTACCAAAGGCACAATAAATTAGCTAAGTTACTACAGTCCATAAAATCATTGTAAATGTAATACATCTCAGTGGAAATAGATGAACTCAGTTAAGATTTTATATAACAAAGATGAGCCTTTAAATGGTGAGTAATGTTTCTGCCGTTTATGAGTTGAACTAAAGAAGGTTTTATCTTGCATTTTTGAAGACAGAGTTGAAACCCAACCTCCAGGGAACTCATCAAGTGGATTTAGTTTTTGCATCAAAAAGACGAGAGAGGCAAATAGTCATCAGAGTTCATCAGACAAATTTGGTAAAGGATAGAGAGAGCATGTGTGTCCATAAACCTTTAGCATTGGGCATTAGAAATAGAAATTTTTATATACAAAGTCCTCAGCAATAGTTTTAATTTTTGGCGTATAGAAGAAGGTACATAAAAATGTTGAAGCTACAAACCAGGTAGGTAGCAAGGAGTGAAGGTGGATACAACTGCCAGCTTCTGAGCAGTTTACATGTATAAGAAAATACTAAAAATACTTTTCACATTTTATCCTTCAAACCCAATGCAATATTAAAAGAATGTGTTCAATAAAACCTGAGAGAAATCACACCGAATAATGTACAGTTTGTCCAGGCCCTGGTATGAATCCTGTCACTTCTAGTTGCAAAGCTCTTGTGCTTCTATGTATTCTTATTGCTTTTTAAAGCAATCTGGACTTGAAAGCAATCCAAAGCCACATCTTACATTGTAAATTGATGTACATCAGTGTTAAACCAGTCATTAGTGTGAAGGGAACCAGGAGAAGACAGGGAAGATATAAATTATTCAGTATACAGGGAAACCATTTTTCCATATGCTTCCATTTTTTAATCTGAAAGATAAACATGTGCACACATACACACATACACATATATAGATACTTTCTATGAACCCTTCAAGCCTGAGTATCTTTGAAAGAAGTATCATATAAATATAATCCAAATGCTTAGCCCGATTTTCTGCGCAATGGCATTATAGTAAATAGTAAATCTTTTGTCCTGAGCGTCTGGAGGAACAGAAAAATATGCTAAGTCTGGCTGTGACTAAAATTTACCTATGGTGACATTTTCAAAAGCTCTCACACTTTTATCTGTTGATTTTATTAATAACAAAATTTGTCTAAAATGAATTATTGTTCACAATTGTAGCCATCATATATGAGCAACATGTATGTAAGAGCATACATATGCATAAGAGCAACAATATGTAAGAGGAACAGACCCCATCTGTTTCCATATCTTTTGTGTTTTCTAATAGTTTTCTTAGATATTGAACGAATACTTGGCAATCTAACAGAGGAATTAGTTCTAGAACTGGTAACTAGTCTTAATATAACCTGGCATAGAACAGGAAAATACCAAAACTATATCTTTTAAAATGGATATCTGATAATCTTATGTTGTAGTAAATAAAAATAAATAAATAAATAGATAAAAAAGATCTCTTCCATCACAAAGGAATAGAGATAATAATTCTTTTAAATTTAATTTTATTTTACTATTTTACCTGCATTTAATGTACAAGAAGCACTGAGTTAAATACTAGGTCAAACTAGGCAGTGCCATTTCTTGATTTTTAATCAATAGTAGAAAATTTTTGCATGTATTTTTGGTGACAGAATGGAACATTTATGAAGCTGTGTCTGTCCACTTCTATTTGCATGAAATATATGTCGTCCTACCATGAGTCACAAACCTCAGAACTTAAATTTGCAATAAATGCTTCTTAATAGCCTCCCTTTAATAATGTATCTGTGTTCCTAATCAATGTGAGTGAAATGTTTTCATAATTTAATAATACAGTGGGTACATTCAGAATTTTGAACAGGTGAGGATAAATCATGTTTGCCTGTGAATAACAGCTTTTATCATTTACTCAGTGGGATCATAATGTATTCTTTCAATCTCCACCAAAGGTAGTAGCAGGAAGCTATTTTATAGATTTCTTGGTAATCTGAGCTGATGTTATACCTGTTACAGGACACTTCCAATAAAATAGAAACACAGCAGGATAAAAAAAGATACAAATGGTGTTTTTATACTAGTCAATAAAAGCATGACTCTGTAGTAATAGAAAATTTGTTCATGAATTGTGAAGTAACAGTGGCTCAGTTGGTAAGGTATTAAAATAATCCATGTCCTGCCATTGTAACTTTTTGTTACAATTGCACCTTTAATTTGCTGTCTCATTTTCATTGTCAATGAGAAAAAGTAAGTGAAGTATTTTTATGGACCATAATATTATAAAACAGTCTATTGGGATGAGTTTTTATATCATAGATAATGTCCTGTAAGAACAAGGAAGTCTAGTACATCTGTATATATCAGCTTATTTGTAATGACTCCAGTTCATCTTTTATAAGCCATATTTTAATGAGGCAAAATTTGTTTCCATTGAGATTCTAGGTCTACTTAACCAGTGCCACAGAATCATTTCCAAAAACTTGAAAAGTCTAGGATGCAATCTGCACTTTAATGTATGTCAACATCTACTTTTCTCCTTTTCACCGAAACTCTGCAGATTTCAGAGATACTTCCAGCAGACATAAATGTTACCAGTTGGGCTCATTTTGTAGAACAGAGACAGTAATATGGAAAAGAGAGATACAGTTATGGAAATTAATTCGGTGTACCAGATTCTGATCTCAGTCACACTGCTTAAACTGGGAGTCATCCCAGAATTAGTAGAAATTACTCCAGTTTATGGCTGTGGTCCATAATCTGTGATTCTCATTGGTGTGGGTCTTGCATTTCTTTAAAGTCAGGAAATAAAAATTAAAGACATTGAAGAGAAATAAGAGTAACCATATGCTCAGAAATATGGGGATGGGGAATTCTGATTTTTATAAACAAGTACTGTTAAAACACATGATGTTAACATGTACTCTTAAAGCACACTCAGTCTGTAGGAGAATGTTCTTTCTACCTTCTATGGGGAAAAAAAAATCATGAGTGATATAAATTTTGCATCTTAGATCTCATTTCCTCTTTAGAATATAAATCTTGTGCAAAGGAAATATGGTCTCTATTATCTCTTAAAGATGAAACAGCTTCTAATATGGATAGTCTGCATTCCCTCTATCATGTTCCTGGGGGATAGGTTAATAAATAATGAACTAAATGTCATATTTTGAAGTCTCTTAGTTCATGGTGATGCAGCTTTCTTACATGTTTATTAAATTTCAATCTTCATTAGACAGGGTTAGTGGTGAAATTAGGTCCCTCTTGTATTAGTTTAGTAATGCAGAGTTTAAAAAGAAATAAAAAGCAGATAGCTTTTCACTTTTTTATCATTTGTGGGTCTTTTCTTGATCCTGACTGTAGTCCATGGCTGAATCAGCTGAAGCATTTGTCAAAATGATTCCAACACAGTCCATTTCACAGATTAATAAATTCATACGTACATACATACATACATACATACATAAATACATAAAGATTAGGTTTACATGCACTATTTGAACAACATTGACCAGCCTAAGCAGTTGCCAGACAAATCTGGTAAAGCTTTTTATAAAAGCTCCATTTTGCACAAATTACCCAGAACCTTCAGATCTGTTTTAGTCCCAGACACAGAAAAATCTGCAAATGCTGTCCCTGTCACCACCTCTCTTCATCTCTAAACTCAGCTGAACTACTGTGGTCATCATTTTTTTAATTTCTGTGTCCAGGGCCTAAATAAAGTTCAGCTGGAAGAACTCATGATAATTTGATGTTTGCTTCCCACCTTTCCCAGAAGTAGTTTAACACCTTTCCCAAAAGTAGTTTAACAATCTAACATAACTGTAAGCGAAGTTGTTTGGGAGCGTAGAACTAATTTAGTAAATAACTAATCTCATGTGTTGTTTGCCCTGCAAGTTGATAGGTTTGAGTTGAAAGGCTCAGCAGAGGTTGGATTTCTGGGCACTATCTCCAAAAGTAGTGCCAAAAACTGTACTGTGAGTTGAGATTTTGCAATCCAACTCTGTGGACATTGAGACCAATGTTTTTGATGGTCTTCACATATTTTGTACTCTCCATGAGCTAAAGCAATACCTTTCCTTCTGTTCCTATTTGTTGGAAATTTGGAAATTCCCATTCATAGTTCATCTCCCCGGAGAAACGAAAGTGCTTACTAGTTAGGGAAAATAAATAAATAAATAAATAAATAAATAATCTATACTTTGTCTTGAAAACATCCTAGAATAATTCAGGTGGGAAAGGACATGGGGGTCTCCAACACAACCTCCTAGTATTAGCGATGAGATTGCTCACAGCTGTGTCAGTTACTGAAGTTGAATACAGGGGCAAATAAAACCTGGCTGATGGAAATAATGACCTAAACATGAGAAGCTTGCAAAGTCAGGTGAGTACCATATAGTTAGACATCAGATATAATTAACCCAATGATTAAGAAATGGATCTTGGAAAACTCTAAATTTGAGTTGATTTAATAGTTTAGAGTCTATTTTGTAGAAAATAATAACCACCTCTGTGGTTAATAAAATACTATATAAATATGTTATTCTCCATGGCAAGATAGCTCATCATCAAGTTAAGGGAAATTTGGAATTTACTAAACTGGTAATGTATGGAAAAATATTTCTCTTGGAAAAAAAGTGGGAATTCATACAGAAATTGTAAGGAAGGTCAGCTAGAATGGGACAAAGTGCCATTCAGTGAATGAATAAGGGGAATGGAAAAACGTTACAAGTGGATCACAGGATTATTGGAGTGGTTGGATGCAACCATGAAAAAGGATGTGAGGAGTATTTTTGTTATTTGTGCCATTTGGCAAAGATACTGTTAAGACCTAATACGGTGTAGTGTTGATCACTTCTACATCAGGAACATGCTTTCAGACATGAGCAGACACAAGCAGAGGCTGCTAGGATGAGCACAGAACCAGCATTTCCCTTGCAGAAGGACACAAAGAGAGTCTGTTTTTTTTAGCCATGGACAGGATATGCTTGTTCTCTATAAATTTGCAAAGTGGGTAAACACCAGGGAGAAGAACTGCTTAAACTAAGGAACAATGTTGGTTCAAGAACAAACTGCCCATGAATAAATTTAAGCTGGAAATTAGATAAAGTTTTCTAATCATCAGGGGAGTAAGGTTCTGAAACAGTCTTCCAGTAAGAATAATAAAGGAAATGTGGAAACAAGTTAGTTTTTAGAAGGGCTTTAAATAGTTTTTGAAAGGGATTATATGGTGTGGGTGTCTGTGATGAGCAGATTGGATTCAGAGGCCCAGTGGGCTGTTTCCCTTTTTATAACTAGATATTCTGGTCAAACTGATTCTACTGCATTATATCTAACTCTTTGCTCATGGGTATAATGTTTGAGTTGATAGCCACACAACTGTTGGAGTCTTCCCTCATGGCCCTAAAACAGAATTAATAATTTATCTTTCTGACATATATTATGTGAACTTGAAGGTAAAAAGCAGCAGAAAATTAAAATAAATAGGACATTCAAAACAGGCCACTTGCTGTACAAAGCAAAACACAAAGAGAATAAAAAAGACATTTGATGTCCCCAAGAAAATGTGCAATTTAAAATAAGAAAATAGTCAACAGATAGTGGAATATGAGGAAACAGTAAAGCAGTATTGGTCAGCATGATGGATAGCAGTGTTAGCACATGCCAAGTTGTAAATATGTTAAAGGAGAGTTTTGAGAAGGAAAATGAGGTAACTGAGTATTTATGTGAGCCTGATTTAAAGCTTGTATGGCAGTGCAAGTGGAAGGGCAGAAGAGGGTGCTTACATGTCAGTGATGGAGTTCAAAGACAAAAGTCAACTTTGCAACAGAGAGATGATATATAACAAGACTGCAAGTGGTTGAGTTGAAGTATCATGAAAGTAAAGGGAGTGGTTCCTATTTGATACAAGTTAGAAGTTAAAGCTGAGGAAGGGAACAAGTAAGGAGAATAAGTTAGTGAGCAAAATAACAAATTTAGAAAGTGGTATCTGCAGTAGCATTCCAAATGGCTATAGCAAGTTAAAACTGTGTGTGTTAAAAAACATGGTATCACAGAAACAGAGATACAAATAAAAGATACAGCTTTACTTGTGGGAAATAAAAGCAACATGTTAAAACTGTTGTGCAAAATCAACCTATAAATTTTGAATGAAAGTGAAACTTGAGCCCAAAAATGAGACTTTAGCATAAAGATAATGCACATATAGGAAATTTAGGAATTCAGATGGGACATATAAACTCTCTAAAGATGGGCATCACAGATAATTACAGCCCTTTTTATTCCCAGTGAGACTCCGGCTCTCTGAGGACTCATGTTGGTGTTTTTAAAAATACTGTAATCTCTTAAACACAAATGTAGAAATTGTCTTTAATAGAAGATAAGACATTTCAAGGATAAATAAGTATTTGTTTAGTTTTATTTCTCCTGCACTTATAGATGAAACAGATTAGTGTAAGACCTATCATTTAATTTTTCACTTTAAGTTTATACATCCATTTTGAAATTTGCAGAATTATTTTCTTTAATAGATACGCTCTGACTCTTGAGTATGGGCTTCATGTGCTTAATCTACTCCTTTTTTTCTTTCAAGTGATATTTAGCAATTATTGTTATTTAGTTCCTGCATGAAAAATTACAGGGTTCTGCTCTGTAATTATCAATGACCTTTCAGTGTAGAAAAATGCAGCTGATCAGATGCAATGGGACTGCCACAGGCAGCTTAAGTACTTGGATAGATATCTTAGGAAGAATGGCTTACCTCCACAGGATCCATTATCCATCTTTTGTTGAAGGCCATTGTAAGACAGAGTTTTGAAAAAAAAAATCATACTGTTACTTGTCATTTTTTTAAATGGTTATGTTAAACTATGAACAGGAATGAGTCTATTTGGAAAATGATGCAACAACCATTTATTTCTTTACGGCAGATAACACTGGTTTATTACATCAATAAACAAAATACTAACACTGGTATTACAGCAAATCTGAAGGTACTTATACTATTGGGTACTATAGTAATGCATGAAGATTAATTCTTTCTGTACAGAGTTTTGGCATAACTATGAAAAGTAGATGGTAAACAGGAGAACTTTTAATTATACTAATTTTAGAGAGAGAAACACAAAGACAAGGTATGATTCTGCAAGCCTCTGACCTTAGGCATGCTGAATAGCTTGCTTTACATCCAGGACTGGTAGACCTCCTTCCATATCTTCCTGCATCACTGCCTATAGTGGTCTGTACCAATTTACAAGAGAAGTCCATGCTGATAATAGAAGGCTCTTGTACTCTGCTCTGGAGACAAAATAAATAAATAAAATAAAATAATATGAAATAAAATAAAATAAATCATAAGCACATAAGACATGCTGGCATGTCACCTATGCTGGCTGCCCTGTCTGGGGGATAGTAAGGAGGTGACAGGCCGTAAGTAGCATCTGTCTATGAAAAAGCTTAGAGCAAAAACTAGCAAAGCCAAAATCATTAAGGCTCTTGATGGGAGCTTCCATCCCTGCTGTTTCTGCAAGTGAATCCATATGGAGCCACCTGGATTGGTGGATCTCAGAGATCACCTTTGGTGCAACAACTAGACAGAATGAACAGCAGATATCTTCTATGGGTCTCCCCAGCTGTTGCAAAACAGAGATTCACCCTTCCTGGGACAAGTCTTGCCCACTGTTCTTAGGGTGAGCATCACATCACAACACTTTTCTGAGGTTTGGAACAGAAACAAGCTGAGTTGGGCCTTGTGTGTTTACAGAGCAAGTATTCCTCAATTTATTTATTCAAATTTCTGAATAGGCACATCATACTCATCTCCATGACTTTTACTGTATTCCAAGTGATATACTTTGTATAAGTACTTGAGATATATTTTTTTTTTTATTGGATTATGTCTAATCCAATGGGAACTGAGCTTAAAAAGTGTTCACTTGTCTAGTGTAGATTAAGTTTGGCTCAGGCTGTGTATTATACTGATGTACATTTTTTACAGGAGCCTACCACAGAAAGCCAAGTCTACAACTGCCAATTTTTCATTGGTTACTTAGACCTTCACGGCTTTATTTGTGAATTATTTGCCTTACTGAGTACTACACTCACCATTATTAATGAACATTGTGTTGCAGAACCACTGTACCGAAGCATTATCTATCTGCAAGTATGTATATATAGGTCAATCCAGGGTCATAGGCATGTAAGATTTTTATACCTATATGACACTGTGAAAAACCAATGGTGCCTTAAAATCAAACAGAATTAAGAAATTGGGAGACATCCTTACAAAGCTGTGTGCCAGGGAGATTTATATATTTAAAGAATCTCTTGCATCCAGTGATCAAGTGTAAATGATGGGAGCTGCTCAAAGCACACCATTTAGGACAGAAAGTGTAGGCAACTTCTATCTCTGTACTATATACCTAATTATCCTTTTGGAAATCAGCCAAGATCCTGTATCTAATATAGATACAGTATTCCATACTAAGCGATTCAGATTTTTAAGAACAGCATGTGGCCAACTTCCTTTTAAAAGATATTTTCAGCAGCCTCTTATATCCTAACTTTACCTCAGGCTTTACAACAGAGAAACAGTGGCTACTAAATTTAGTAGTTTTGCTGCTTTATAGAGAGGACAGCCATGCACATACTGACCAAACTATCTAGCCTACACCCTGCTAAGCCTGGAAGATCTCAGGAGATAACTCGACATCGAATGGTTGCAAGTGGTAGGATACTGTTGAATGTAAATGAAAAGAGAAATCTGAGCAACTAAATCTTAATTGTGAATGACCATCACATCCAAACAGCACACTATATTAATTTATAATTAAATGTTAACTTTTTCCCTAGGGATACTTTAGCTTCTATACCAGTGCAGTTCATTAGCTAGTCACTGTGGTTGATCCAGTTAGCAGTGTGCCTTTGATCACTCTCCATCTAACTGAGCATGTTAGAGTGGATCCCAAAAACCTCTGTACTTTTTCATATTTGCAAGCAGAACACTTACTTCCTATACAAGGAACAACATTTTCTCAGCCTCAGTCATTGCTTCTCATGACAGTCCTCTTATTTTATTAAAAGTGCTGAAACGTTCTCAAACTCTATGTTTTGTATCATGATGTTTTCTTCCATGAGCAAGAAAAAACAGTCTTTTCCATGAGACTACCTAAGGAATCTTAAAATGAGCAACTCTTGCAGTGGAGATGAAAAACAGGTTAAAATAAATCTAGTTAAGATAACTTGTATATGATACTGGTGTTCTAAATCTGAAAGTTCTGCAAATAATTACATCGCTTTGCTAAAATACAGTGCACAACAAAATTCTTGTTCTGTACCAGACCTTTGAGGATAATGGTGTTTGTGTCTGTCAGAAGGTAATAAAGAAAACATGAAGCTTATGGGAAGCTTGATCAAATTTAAGTATCTAATTTCCAGTCCAGTTCCCTTTACCTTTGTGACCAATTGATTGAACTTTCTTACTCAAAACAGCAGGGCTTTTATTTCTGTACAAGATATTCTCCTACTTTTACTTTTTAGTTAAAAAACAAAAAAGTGTAGTACAAAAAGAAAATACACGCACACACACACACCAAATACAGAGCTGCAAATACTTTTCAGTGACTTTGTCAACACTGATGATTTGCAGATATCTAGCTTGTTAAAATATACCATCAAGTTTATAAAACATCAATTTCTCTCTTAAATTTCTCACAGCTTTTTCTGCACTTAGCACCTAGGATTCCCATAACTGAAGGATTAATGTATTTTTAAACCTGTCTCTTTAATCTTTCAGTATTTCTTTGAGCATTTGTCAGAACTTTGTGCTTACATTCCTTCATTAACTCCCTTGTACAGTCACTCAGTTAGGATTTGTTTAATCTAACTTCAGCCATCTAGAAGTCAGTATATGGAATAAACGAGCTATCTAAGATTTCTGCAGAGACAGCTGATCCCTTGCTAGGATACTTGTCTGATATAGACGGAATTATTTTCTTCTGAAATTGTTTATCTCTCTCCATTGACTATAGGGTAAGCCTAGGCAATTACCTCAAAAGAAACACCAAATATTTTAACAGCTAAAGAGACGAGATGAATTCCTCAGCCATCTCTTTGTGCATGTGTCTGTGGTTGAGCTATGGGAGAACAAAGGACTATTTTAATTTTTAATGGGATATCATGAGCATAAATCTAACAGCAGAAGCAAAATTTAAAATTGTGTTTGGCTCATATCTTGAAATTAACAGTAGCAGAAATTATGTCCCTCCTCAGTTCATGCATATCACTGGAAAGTGTGTCTATGAGTGTGTTTTCTGTGTCTTGGATACAACTGCTGTGTTACTGAGCTAAGAGGCTCCCTTCTCCCAGTCCCTAATCCTTTATTCCCTCCCTTTTCCTTGTCTAAAGCTTGTTCAGAGAGGAGAATCAATGCAAAGCTTCTTTCAGGGTTAGTTTCATTTAAAATCTACTCCCTGAGCTGGTCCACCAAGTGGCAGGTCAGCAGTGGGAATGCAAAATTTGGGTCAGCTCCAGGTTGTCTCCACTTGCAGCCTTCAGTGATTCTAGATAAATGGCAAATCACACCATTCATGATGTTATTCTCATGGCATGCATTATTTTGAACTTGTAAACTATAAGATTCAGAAAAACAATCTTTGCCTTACATCTTAAGAGGGATGAAATATTTTGTACTAACACCTTCTTAATCTTAAAATATTCAGAAGTATGCATTGACCAAGCTTCACACCCCTGAAAAGAGGTTCTCTTTAGTCTGGACCATGACAACTGACCAATGCAAATAGCACAACAGGCTGCTGTCCTGTCCTGGGTGTTATGACTCAGCTAGGTTTGCAGGATGAAAAGCTAATATTTCTTTATAAATGCTGGGGACACAGAAGGGGGAGGGTGACACATAGTCAAAAAACGGGAAGAAAATGTCTCAAATTGTAACCAAATAAAACATGGCCTATGCTTGTTTGTGCAATATTTTGAAGATATCTTTTACTACTTATACAGGATTTTATTTCATTAATGGTCTATCTTGTTCTTATATTACTTTTTATGGCTTCCATTCATTTCACATTGATTTTTTCCTGATTTATTAAGGGCCTCGTCTCAAATCCCAGACACTCTGCAAATTTAAATTGCTGTATAGAAAATAAAAATGCCAAAATCAGGCTGTGCTTGCCAAGTCATAACTCAGTAATATCTACCATCTATGAAAATAAAGTCCATAAATACTCCTTAATATCAACATTAGCTTCATAGATAGTAATCTGTAAATGTTGTAACCACTCCCTTCCCTGATGCATAAGGTTGCTTAATACAGATGCTAGGAGTATTTCTTTTTTATAAGCTTTAGTATAAAAGTGCAGATCAAAGTAAATATTCAAAGCTTCCACATATGGAAGTATTTGCTGATCCTGAACGATCTGCATATAATTTTGACACCATACTTCAGACTGTTTACATGTTGAACTTCACCTTGAATGTATAAACAACACTGGATTGCTCTGAACGCCCTGAGCAAATGCTGCAGCATGAAGAATGCTTTCATCCCTGGGCTGCATGACACCAATATGAGGTTGGGAAGCTTTTCATAAAATCAGCAGGAATTATTAGATGACTAATTGATTTAGAAAGATGGAAAAGGGTAAGAATAAATCTGATGAATTTGACTGACCAGTATCTCAGTTTTATCAATGAATTGTTCCAGCAAGTCACTTTTAAGCCTTTGTTCTTTATCAGCAGGCATACAACCAATTTTCATTATTTGAGTTGTAGGGCACCCATAGATAAAATACATACAATAGTGTCTTTCTTTCTTATATATATGCAGGTAAATATATTATTTATCATATGCTTTTTCCTATTAATTTAGAAGACAGCAGAATATTTTGCAACCTTGTAATAACAAGGGGATATGTGGAAAACATTTATGTCTTGGTATGTAATAGCCTAACATTGGTTTGAGAGTTTACTTTGCACAGTAAATATGAAGAATAATTATAATATAAAATGACTGTTCAGTTCAAGAGACATAGAATCATAGAATCATGGAATCATAGAACTGCTTTGGTTGGAAGGAACCTTAAAGATCATCTAGTTCTAGCCCCCCTTCCCCCCTTCCATGGGCAGGGATGCCACCCAATAGATCATATTGCTAGGGCCCCATTTAGAATTCAGATAACTGCCAATAAACATATAGTATGTATGAGAACTGTAAGTATATCCATACTGTGAGCAGGAGAACCTGACATCAGGGATACAGGGATACAGGGATTTCAGCATTACAAGGATTAACACCAGATTTCCTTAGCATAACCTACAGCTATATTGATGTTCAAGATATCTTTTCAGTTTACTGTAAAATTAAGGGCATCAATCAAGTTTAGTAAATGAGCATTTCTATTTGTAAAAAACAATTTCTCTATGTGTTTCAATGAATATTGCATGTGAGGGAAACAAGTCAAAGAAGCATAGGGCGGTTTTTAAGTTAAAGCTGATAGGATCTTTTTACTCCCATCTTTTACAATTTCCCACCTACTGTGGCTTCCCCTCTTCCTGACCCTTTCCACATGGATTCATCCTAGAAGGTGGCTCAGGCTTGGCCAGCTTGGGAGATTCTCTCTGCACAAGATTCTCTCCGAAATCTGACAGCAACCCCTGTGGGACTTGAAAGGCTACGTATAATATTATTAACTGTCATGCCAGACATAATATTATTAACTTTACAGCCAGAGGGGAGGAACCCATGTGCAACAGGTACGTGGGGGGAACCCATACACAACTCATATGCAGTTTTCTTCCTTCGCAGTGGGACCTTCTCCCTAATTCTGGCTCATTCTTTAACCAAGGTATATTGCAACTGGAAAAAGAAATGCCAGGAGGTTTCTTTCTGCATGCTGTAAGTATGGATATATGTTGTGGTTTCTGCTCACATCCTTCTGCTCTCACTGAGCTCTGATGCCCTTTAGCAAAGTACCTATTGACCAAAAGCAGTATGTCAAGATGCTGATGGTGTCAGCTTCCTTTTCATCTGAGTGTTGATTTCTGCAGTTGTTTGGACTGTGGTTCATCTGCAGACAAATTTTCCCTTCCATAAGAACCAACACAGTCATCTCTGTTTCTTCAAAATGGACATTAAAGCTGTCCTTGCTGTGGAGTACTGCTCCACCCAGAGCAAGGCCAAAACTGAGATCAGAGAGAACTTGGCACTTCAATGCACACAGCCACAGCTGCAGGATGAAACAACCTTTCACTGTGTGAGGAACAGGCATGCAAAGGTGTTATTTCTATTCTGGCTGTGGAAAGAATAGAGGCATTTCATCTAAAATGGGTGTTTTTCTGGAATTTGAATGTAGGTGCAATGCACCTCATAAATAACTAATAAATGCATATAATGCACTAATTAATGTAAGATAAGCAGATGAAGCATAATCTGGTCTTTCTTGTATTATCCTACTGTTACTGCTGGAGATGGGACAGTGAAACAGCTAGAACATAAATCTAATCTGTTAAAGACACCCCTGTTGGATCTCAATTTTAAGGGTTTTGTATTATCTCAGAAAGCACAAGGGAATAATCTAAAAAAAAAAAAAAACAACATGTAAAATCACTTAATGTGAAAACTGACTTCCTTCTTGTCACTTGGAAATGATATAAAATAAAGCTTTTATTCAGAATGATTTAGGCAGACCTAAAATTTTCACAACTATTAAAATATTAATTATTTGTTTGTAGCTAATTGACATCAAGATAACCTGGAAGTTAAAAGCAGTCTATACACAAGCACCAAATACTCAAAGGTTTAGGAAAAAGTAAATGTTATATACACACATATATATAAAATGCATATATGCTTGGATATATGCACACAAAAATATCTCAGACCTGCTATTTGCTGACTTTGATTCATGTTTTTGTGCCAAAGTTTTGAAATGAAAACAGTACCCTATAATGACTTGTCTTCTCCCTTTAAGCATACTACACAAATTTTTGATGCCTGTCAGAGTTTTTTGATGACCTAGAAAGGAACTCTTCCTTTTTAGGAAGACAAAAGATTACATGGAAATGGTATGTACAGGTATGTACTAGAATTCTGCTGCTAGTGTGAAAGTCTTATTACAGTCAGGTTAAAGCAGTAGAGAAACTACTCCAATTAACACCTGAGGCCAAATGACTAGACAAATTAAAAGCTATTTTTGTGTCCCTCTTTGTGCAAGGAGAGCTTTGCATCCAATGATCTTTATAGATCTCTTTAAGAAAGCTTCTTTGTAAGAGCTTGCAATTTAAAGCATATCCCCAGCCATAGTCAGGGACAGACACAGAATGTAGTCCTAATGCTGAAATGTCAGCTGGATGTTGAAACTCCATTTATAGCTTCAAATGATCTGCAGAAAAATTGCATATCAAAATATAAGTCTCTGTCCTGAAACAGAAAGGATCAATTAGACATTCTCCTCTCCTATTGTACTTCTTCACACCAGCCAGGAACGAGTAAGGGGAAAAATGTAAAAAT
This sequence comes from Anas acuta, assembly GCF_963932015.1. Lineage (NCBI taxonomy): Eukaryota > Metazoa > Chordata > Aves > Anseriformes > Anatidae > Anas > Anas acuta. The sequence goes on along the minus strand of NC_088979.1, from coordinate 199,349,917 downwards.
AACAAATTCTCAAACATTCTACATCTTTTTTGAATTGCTCCACTTATTGCTAGTCTCTTATCTAAAACTGATCTGGTCTCAGATGAATTTAGCTGGAAAGACTTGGTAAAGCAAAGTTCAAGTTGATCTGACTACAGATTTCCAGTTAAAAGCATTCAGATTATATGGATTGGAACTAACCATTAAACAAGAATTTGGCTAAAATATCAAGGAAAATGTTCAGTTTGTTTAGTTACATTTTTAATGAAAACATGCTTTGTCTGAAATGTTTCATGGAAGATGGCAGTCTTTAAAAAAGTCCAACCAATGCATATTTTCTGACAGCAACATTTGTGTGCCACGAGATTTGTGGATGAAATTTATCCATACAGATATTAGCCTTTAGTATTTCCATTATAAAAAATATGAAAAAAAAATTGAAAGATCTTGGAACTGGAAGAATCTGTGAGCTAGAATTATAGCCCTATCATAGAAAACTTTTGAGCAGTGAAAGGCAGTGTAGATTTATTACTAGTGTCCTGCCAGTGTTTTTAAGGGAATTCCACACAACACGCTCACATGCATATATGGAATACCTCAAAACCTATGCTAGCCCTATGATACAAATGCACCATTTGCCAAGCAGATGAAATCCATGCACTTCAAGTTTGTCTGTTTTGTATATCAGTAAAACATGTTGCTTAAGTCATTTATGCACTTTGAAATTAAGATAGGAAGTGAAAAGTTTCTCTGTGGTATGGCTATTCCAATGGCAAAAAATTAAAAATAAAATAAAATAAAAAAATGCTCTTCAAAAGTATTTTTCAGAACCCCAAGGATAAGTCTTTGTAAGTCTTCTCTAGCAAAGAGCTATGTAGACAAAGAGGGGGTGGACTCCATCAAGCAGAAAAATCACACCAACTCTTGAGGTGGAGGAGGATTTCTTAAATCAGGGCTCCCAAGAGCCCCCTCTAGCACTCCATTATGAGAACTCTTTGAAGATCTGCACTGGAGACTTAAAGCCATATTCTTCAAAGGGTAATGAATAGATATCCTGTTTAGACAACTTCAGCAAATAAACAGTAATCCTATTAAAGATTCTTTCTCCTTCCCATAAAAATCATGCTCTGTGAAAGAGTTTAAACAAGGGGTTCCACTGACAGGCGATGGGGTTTGTGGCTTTGAAATCTAGCACACAAAGAGGCAGTGATATCTCATGTGAATGAGATGAGAGAATCTGCTGACCATAATATCCTGGAAGAAGTTGAATGTTCAGGAACACACCCAACAGAAAATGATTGCATTACAGGAGGCCTTCAGCTGTTTTATTTAAATGTGAGCATTTCTGGGTACAGTTGCCCTTCTGTTTGACAAAATAAATATCTGTGACATGATAAAAGGAAGATTCAGGATGTTTACTATTGTAAGATCAGTATAGAGCTGTTAAAGCCAAAGACAAGCAGAAATATATCAGTTGGCCAAATAAAAGATTACCTCTCTGCATGCCTTGCCTTAATTCTATCTCCAGATCCTCATGCCTGCAAAAAGCTACAGATACTTCACAGAAATGCCCACACACTTTTAGAGCTGGATGCTGGACACTTTTCCCAAACTGTTTTCACCAAGCCTGAACACATCTTTGCATGAAAAACAACAGCTCAGTCCCTAGATCATTTTTCTTCTCTATTTAGGCTGCAAATTTTGATATTTTTGAGATGAGGAAAAGTGTCTGCTAAAACTCATGGTAACTGCACTGAACTTATTTTACACAGAACTCACTGACTGGTTTCAGGTGGAAATGCATCCTGTTCATTATCAAGCCAAATTTTTAATTGGTTGTCTCGGGGTAAAAGGCTTTTCTACAGAAAATGTTAATCTGTCTCCTATTGCAGTGTTTGGTCTGCTGTACAAATCAGGGATTTTCCAAGAGAATTTAGTGCACCGCAGACAGATTACAGTGCCTGACACAATGCCTTCAAAAAATAACATGCTTTCATGCTCTTAAAACAACACTTTCATAGTTTTGCTGCTCTTCTAGTTGAAACAAGGAGAAAGGACTTTCTATTTGCCTTATACAAGCAATAGCACCCAGCTTGTGAGATTAGGTGAGAGACTTGTTAGACTTTCAGTTAAACAGGATCTAAGAGAAGGAGCCCCACTGATCCCAAAGAAATTTTAAATACCACTCAATATCATTCAAAATGAAGAAACTGAGGTAATTTGCCTACCATAATCCCGTATGGGTACTTTTCTGTTTTGCTGTAGATTATGTTGTTCATTCAACTACACTGTCAGCTATCTGTTATAACTTCATATTTGATAATGAATAAGCATCCATGTTTCTTGTGCTTACCTTTGACCCTTCAGATACATCCAAATAATTAAGTCATCACTTTTTACCAGGTATCAGGTTATATTTTAGCACTTCATTAATAAAGAGGTATAGGCTGCATGCTAATGAAACAGTATGTCTGCTAATACAAAGAAGACAAAGTCAGTTCAACCTCACCTATGGCTGAATTTGAGAAAAACAGCAATGCCACTGAAAAGTTGTGATCTTATTAATGTAATAATTTAATATACTGCAGCATACCATGTCTCAGGGAAATACTTAACGCCGATTATTGGGGGCTAAGATTTAAAACATATAGGAACCCAAATAGAAAAAGTTTTCTCTTTTAAACACATATTTTTATTATTTTCTGAATTAGGTAAATTGAGAGAAGAACATTCTGCTCCCTAAGGCCTGATCTTTAATAAGAAAACAAAAAAAAAGAGATTCTTTACCCCAAAAATATGAGATTAATGTATGAAGAGAAAGGCTGTACATACAAGTTAGAAGACTGATGTGTTCACTGTGAAACCACCAGCTGCTTTGCTTCCTTTAAGTTTTCTGCTTTGTTTTAGCTAAACCAGATTAAAAATGCTTTTTCCACCTTATGTTAACTCAATTAATGTAATTTATTTCTATCATAAAGTATAGTTTATTTTTATTCAGGTCTGATAAAATGCTTCTTTTCAGAGTAAGAATAAAAAGAAATCTATGATTTATACTAGCATGGGTAGATTGCTCTTCACAAAAAGGACCGTTATAATCTATATACAGTTGGCTCTCTATTCTCTAGAAATAATTTTTAAAAAATAACTTGAAAAAATTGAGAAAGAAAAGAAAGTTTCAAAGTGTAATGATCAAATGTATTTGAAAACTGATTAGAGAGAATAAGTTTGAAAACCTATATCTGGAGAAATATTCCCCTGATACATGTGCTATTAGTCCATTCAAATGCATTTGCTAAGATCTGAAAATTCTTAGAAATAAAACTTATTATTCCAGATGGTGAATGAAGCATAGCCCTGTCTACACCACTTAATAACAACATACTTGTTGTGAAAAACATAGCCATAAGTGAAAAACATAGCCATAGAGCAAAAGCTTTCATAAATATATAAAGAGATTTGCACCTATAAAGTATATTCCAACATTGATCCTTACAAAATCCCTTGAATGGAATTTGGATGTAGTAAATAAAAAGAAAAATTCTTTTGTTGTGACTATTTGTACCTGTGACCACAGGGTGAGTGGGATGGTTGAGAGCAGAACAGGACTCTCAGTCCTCCGTTCTCAATACTTGACCTGTGGATAAAAGTGATCCACAGAGGTCAAGCATGTTCACAACATGAGCATAACATCTTTGTTGATGAGAGTCCTGACTCAGACCTCTTCTCAGACCTCTACTCTGAAATAATTGCTCTCTCTGGCTATTTTTAATGTGGATTCCTATTTCAAAATCAAAACAAGTCTTAACTTCCTGTTTACTATTATTCCCTTTCTTTACATTCTTCAGAGGAGATTCTTCAGAGCCTTTTTTACTTAATTGAATTATAGGCTTCAGTGAGTTTTGTAGTGATTTTTAAAGTATTTGCAAAATGGTTTTGCAAAAACTGAACTGAGATTCTGGTTTAAAGTTTCAGGCTGAAATCACTAAACTCTGTTTTACCGGATCAAAATGCAATCAGTTTGTAAACACTTTGAGGAAAGACCCTACAACAGTACAGCTGGTAAAGCATTCAAGTAGCTCTGGAGTCTATAAAAATAATTCGTTTTTATTACTCAGCTATTTCACAAGTAATATGAAAATAGGTCTGTTTCTTCATGATTATATTAAGGATACTTGGAAGAAAGTAATAGGGCATCTTCTCATTATTGTTCATGAATTGATGTTCCTCAATTATATTCTTTTATGTGAATGTCTTATTTTTCCCCTTTTTAAGGGTGTAATTTCATCTTCAAGTGTCTTTTGCAAAGGGAATTAACACATATCATGCTTTTGGACAATGTACTGTCACATAATTCATTGCTGCAACCCAGAGTAGGAAATATATGCAGCCAAAGTGTAAAGCTTAACAGCTAGCAGGTTTCTATATTTACAAGAATCAAAGCAGTTAAATGACTCAGCTGGCTCCTAATGTGGGTTATATTTGAATTTGGGGAGGGTGTAGGGAAGAATGGGACATTATTGCTTTAACAAGGTTTACTGCTAAACTGAACATATGTTGCTCATAATGTCACTTTCTAAATCAATGAAATTATCATTATAGAACATGTCGACAAATTAGACATGTAAAGTGCAGGCTGTATGTGGGAGAGATGTAATTTGGCTCTATAAAAAGAAATTAAACAATAAAATATCAATGACAGATGTAGTTAGCTAAAGGTTTTGAGGTTTAAATACCAATTTGTGAAAAAAAAATTATGCAGACCCAATCAGGGTACAAGATAAAAATACCAGCCTTCATGCAACAAGATGATAAAGTATTTGGACCAGATGTTCGGAGACCTTAGCTGTGCCCTTTATTTAACTGGCAAGCATGCTGGCAAGTTCTTAAATTTGTAAAATCCAAGTAACGAAGGTTAGCTCAGATGGAAGTAATAAAACAATCAAATATCAGGAGTCATTCATGTCTGTGTGCAATAGATCATGCTACAGTTCTGAACTCCACATTTTAATATAACAGCATAGGTTTTACAGAAATAGGCTTTTTGCATTATCTTTAAGAAACTTACCAAAGTATTTTTTTCTGTTTCAACTTTCAGTTCTCAAAGCAAATGCAGGAATTGAATGCATTTGATACATTTTAGAGCTTTTTCCCACAGGTTTGCAGATTTTATAGCTCTCGAGTCTCAGCTAAAACTCTGTGTCATAATTCCTGTGTTATAGCTTTGTTTCACAGCTGGTGTAAGGTTGTGGGCAAGGTGTTTAATACTAAACAATAAAACGTCTGTACATTCAAAGAGTGTCTTGCAGGTTAGGAACTGACTTCTGTTTTGGATTCTTCTATTGACTTTGTGGGGTGATCAATTATTTTGTGCCTTATTTTTTCCTATTCACAAGCATTAGTGTGACACAAACTAATCTTCTAGCTTATTTTGTTTGTTGGGCATAGACTCATTTTTAACAACATTGGAGCTGCCATGCACACACCTGTTGTGGTAGATCAATGTTGTTACCCTCAGTCACGTATATGCTCTGGCTGGACCATGTTACAGCTCCTGAGCGACCCTTGCACCAAACTTTCTTTTCTATAGAAAACAGGGGAGCAGATGTGGGGGAAGGCATTCACGCATATACAGGTCTTACCAGAGTCTGAACTGAGGACATATCCCAAACTCAGAAATATTGGATACTTGCCTTTGATGCAGCCACTTTGCTTGGACAGTGTCTAGCAGACATGGCCCTGATCTTGTTTAAGCCTTCAAGACATTGCCATAATATAATCAGCGGCAATTCTGAGGGCATAAATAAAAGATAACATTCATAAGGTTTTCAGAGGGATGACATAGTGTGCATAAAACATTTGAATACCACAGACAGAGCAGATGAAAAGGGATTGAGCTGTAAAGAAGAAATCATGCCCTGATGGGCTGATAGAGTTTGGCAGTAGAGGATTGGATACATCTGATCAACGTATGACTCTACAGCATACAGAAAGCATGTGAGCTATCCATCCCTACTCTCCACTACCCTAATAGACAATAAAGAAAAATATGCTTCTCAGACACAATTTCTCACTTCTGAAAATAAATCTTTAAAACACGTTTAGGCTGCAGCCTAAAAAGCCTGTTCCTCACCTCCACACTGGAGAGAGCCTATGGTGATGTGGACATCTGCTGGGTAAACATGAAAAGGCAAATGAAATGTATCCCAGCCACAGTGACCATCAGTTTGTAGCATTTCACACTGTCTTGGTACTAAAAACCCAACCTCAGGAAGTATTTAAAACCATCAGAAAGATAGAGAAATAAATAAAAATAAAGAAAAATATTACTGACATGAAAAGTCTCCTGTTTCTTATCAGAATCGTGGTTTGATCTTCCCCACAACTTAGGAAATTAAATCCAGCAATATGAGTAGGAGAATATGCTCTCATGTACCCTGTTGCTCTTGTGTAATGTTCTTTGAAACATGGGTTTCAGCACTTCTGTTGCCATGGTGTCACTTTGAAAACACTTGTAAGGCTGCTAGGGACATCAGAACTTGATTAATTAATCTCTACAGAATGCTTTGAGTTTCCCTCGATGAAAGATACTCAGGGTTACTTACTTTGGCCTTCTCTCATGAGGAGCAGTACCTTCAAAAAATGAGCAAAGGTATGTGAAAATTATTATTTGCCTGGAGGCAAGTAAAGTTGTCCTAAAAAAGAGTTTTTGTAAACTCACCTTGACCCTACTTTTTTCCAATTGCCCTTTAAAGGGCAGATCCCAGCCCTATTCAAATGACTGTCCTCACTGATTACTCTTTAGTGCAAATTCATACTCATTTTGGGCAAGCAGAGGACAGGGCTTTCATTATTTAAAAGCACTTGAATGAAGTGAAATACCTTCCTTTAAGTGATTGTCTGAGCATAGAAGAGAGACAGGACTTGTGGGTAGAAGCAATGTCTTTTCCTAGACAACCTGATAGATATGAAAAGAAACAGACATGTTTTAAGGGGCCTTTGTCCTGGAAGGATTGTTGGTTTGTTGTTTTTTGTTGTTGTCTTTGTTGGTTTTTTTTTCCAACACTATCAGTTATTTTAATAAAAGATATTACCTCTCCCTATAAACCTTGTCTCTCACCTCTTCATGTTTTTATACTGTTCCTCCTTCTTTTTTTTCTTGCTTTCAAAGTTATGTGGATTTAGAAAGAGTCCATATCCATCTTGTGCAGTTTCCAAGCACTTAAAATGCTCTGCCTGTAGAATTTATACTGTATATGGAGAGCTCTCAAAGAGCTGTACTTACATAACTGCTCTTGATTGAATGTCTTGTTTTCCACGTGTAAGCCCAACAGGCTGGAAATCAGAACTGCTGAGAAATACCTGCTTTCTGAAAATCATGAGGTTTTTTTCCCCTCCCTAATTAATTGCTTTGTACCACTAAGGAGTTATGCTAGAGATGCCAAGTTGCACCAAAGTATATCAGTACAGTTGAAGGTAGATCATGTTCTGTTGAAACCTGGGCTTGTCTTGGGGTTTACTGAGATCCCACACTCACTGCTAGCAAGGATACTTGTGAGCTTGGCATATTTTTATTCCCAAAATTGTGCTGGAAGTATAATTAATTTTTTTTGTTTTTGTTGTTCTTCCCTGGACATGATTAGAAGAATGTTCACTTTTGTCTCTAAGATGACACAAAAAGAAGAAAGATTCTGGGTATTCATACTGAACTTTACAAACACTCTGTTTGGCTGCACTTACTGAAAATTAGCTACAGTTCTTTGGAATAAGGCAAAATTAGCTTGCTTATTGAACTGATTGAAAATAGCACCTGTCCTGTTTTACCCAACTTGAACTATATTTTTACCTGATAATTGAGGTTAGTTCTACCATGACCTTTCCCAAACTGTCACGGCACTGCTTCACCAAACCAATTTGACCAATCTGCAGCAGAAAGATTATGCCTAGAAGGCAACTACTCCCCAGAATTGACTGAGTCTGATAGTCCTAGTCCAGAGGAAAAATAAGCAGAGAGATATCTGCCATCACATCTTGGAAGCTATCCAGTTAGAGATGAAATATGTTTTCGAGCTATATGAAATCTCAAGACATCACATCTGGCTCACTGAAACAGTAAACTCTGGTGTCTGGAAGGTGTTCTGCCATTCTATCATCTCCTTTTTTCATCTCTGGTCACTGATTGCTGGCCTCTGGGTGCTGGAGTCTGAACAGACCTTTGGTTGGAGCCAGCATGTTTTTAACATCTGACCAAAGAAGTTCAGCAGAAAGCACCAATTTCTTACTATATCTCCATGGCACTTTTTCCAGTCATAAAATGTGTTATGTAGAAATAAATGGCACAAATGACAAAATACATAAACTTTATCTCATTTCACTGAGGCCTACCTAATATGGCTCTTATTTTAGGTCCTTGAGAAGGACTACAGTATTTGAGTGTCCAGTAATGTAATTTTCTGCAGCTATAAAAAAATATTTTTTAGAATTAATCTGGGAGGGGAGCTCAATTAGAACTATTAAAACTTTTCGAAACTTTTTTTTTTCAATGGAAAACAATTTCTAGTAGATTTTTTCTAGCTAGAGATGGAATGTACCTCTCTGGTAAAATTGCAAGGTTTGGCTGCATGGAAGAAAATCAGTTTTGTTTATTTTGTTTTGTAGCCATAAACTGTAAAATACAGAAAACCTTCCCCAAAATACTTTAATTTCTGTGATTATTTTTCCTCAAGGCAAACATACTTATTTTCAGGCCAGCTTTCTTCATGCTATGTATTTTGCATAATAGATTGTACCAGACCTTTCTCCCATAAGCTACATAAGAAAATGTAAACTGCTGGCAAAAATTTAGGCAGCTGGCCTCAGTGGGACATCTTCCTTGGTCATGCCTTTGAATCTAAACACTGTAGACAAAAGGCAGTGGTGAATAAGTCACCATTTTCACACTGGGCTCCAGTTACATCTGTTGCTTTTTAGAGGCAGGGCGTTTGAATTTTGCAGACAGTCCTTGGGCAGCTGTTAAGTTTGTAGCTATATCTGAGTCTGAATTCTCATGAATTGGAAATGCTTAAACTCCGCTATGATTCCCATATCCCACATCTATGGGAACCACGAGAAAACTTAGACTGATTGATTAGACTCTGTGAGTCACCTTGCTTCTGTCAGGGATGTGAATCTGGAGAGCCAAAATAAGCTTCCTTCAGACAGGGGTTCACTAGAGAATTTTCTATGGTGTTTTATAATATGACTGTGCCCAAAGAAAACCAGGAACTCACACACTTTCTCTTGTCTGACATTAATAAAATTAATTTGCCTTCAGAGTAATAATGAAATGTTTCTCAAAGGAAACTTAATTTACATTCATTTTTTTTAATTTCTTCTTCTGAGTAGACTATTTTCTGCATATGCCACTGATTATATTTATAAATGTTACACTATTTTGAAATCTGAAATTAAATGGTTTTCAGGCATAAAAATGCAAAATCTGATAATAGCATCTTGGTCCATTTTTCTCTCCTTCAGCCTTAGTCTCACGAAACCAGAATGTTAGGAGTTATTAATTCCCTGTTATTTATTGGTTATCTAAATGTTCCATCCTTCTTGTGATATCTTAATATATTAAGTGTTTTCTATGGAAATGATTTAAGTATTACAGACAGAAGATTGAGATACTGCTCAAGCAGTTCCAAAACATGTGATCTCCAAGGAAACGGAGATCCTATTACCAGACCCGTTCCTACAGAAATTATCAACAGAACAAGATGCCATTGACTTCAGTAGGACTATTTCTAACATGTAAAGTTCACTATGTGAATTATGCCTAATTGTCTTATTTTTAAGCATATTAAACCGTATACAAATTTACTACAGCAACATGAATCTTGGGCTTTTTAAATTCTCAAGAGAGATAGTAATATGACAAAAATACAGTTTTACAGCAGAAGGTCAGTTTCAGGTGCAAAAACACCTGTGGTTTCCAAATGTGACCTATCCAGGCATTGCAGGGGTAAACTGGTTTTGGTTAGCTTCATGATTTGTGCCTGAGTCCACTTTCATCCCAAAGAAATGTCAGAGACTCTCCAAAGGTAATAAACACATTTCATCAAGCACTTTTACTATAGTAAGGAGGGAAAGGCAAAATAATTGATGAATTCTACTACTCTCTTTGACCTTATGGACAAACTTCTTAGTTAAATACGTGGATTGTTATTCATATTTCCAGTGGAGTATACACAAGCTTGGTTGCTGCTGTAACAAGTGCCCCTTGCCCCTTCACAGGAGGTCTGGCACAATACAAGAACGTGCAGACAGGTCCTCAAGGGTTATAGTAGTGCTATAGCTATAGGACATCTTTGCAAAATCATCAGCGGGAGGAGAGGGGCATAATTTTCCAGTGTTTAGTTGAAGTGGGACCTGTATGAGCTTGTTTCCAGGTGTTTTTTTCTTAATTTCTCTCACATGCTACAGTACATTGGCTTTCCAAAATCCTGCTGTATTAGAAGTATTGCAAATGATGTCTTAAATATCACTGATGGCTCCCTGAGGTATATTCTCTGTTAAAATGTTCAGTCTGATTTAAATGACCAAAGCTATAGAGCTCCTGCCAGCTCCCAGAGGAAGCTCTTCAGACTCTAACAGATCTCACCTAGCAGTCAGCAAGCCTCTCTTTTAATTTTGCCCTTCTTTTACTTGCAGCCACTCTTGCACCCTAAGCATGCCATTTACACTTTCTCTGTGTTGTGTTATAGCTTAGGATACAAATGAGTTAACTTTCCATTGGTTTTGTCTAGATTTTGTTCAGAAAACATGAGGATAGAAAAACATGGCAGAAAAACTGTAATAGTTTTTATAGTTAAGCTTTCGAGGTATTCCCTAAATCGTCTACCTTACTCTATATTTACTATTTCCTTTTTTAATTGTCTTAACATGGATAGCCAAAGACAAGTACTAATCCTATCAATTGCACACTCTAAATCCTACTACCATTGCTCAGGTCAAATATGAAGTCTTGGTTAGAGATTGCCTTTAAAGACCTTTTCATGAACCATATCAAAGACTATAAGCTCTTAATTTCAGAAAGTTGAATCAAAAACGGAGGGAAAAATTCTAAAATCTGCTGTTCCTGGATTTTTGTGATTTATATATATATATATATATATATATATATTTAAGATAATTATTCTGGCACTGTGATTTTATAAACAGTCTGGGAGATTTAGAAGCATAAGTTTATAAAAGCATTTAATGAAGGCAGCTTTACATTAAAATGAGTCTATTTGTTCTGGAAGAAAAAAAAATAAGTCATACATCTCTTTTATGATATTTTAAGTGAGACACTTTTGATACTATAGGGTTTGGATAGAATTAAATTAAATTGTAAGCAAGAGAATATGACAAATACAACTGTGGGTCTTGAGAATATTGGCTGTTGATTTCTAGGCTACCTTAACCTTTTATGGGACTTAAAAAAAGCATAGGCAGTAAGAGTTTAAGCATCCATGCAAGTGCAAAACATCTTCTTAATCACATGCATATTTTAGATATCTAAGATGACATTCAAGTTTGTCTCAACCCACGTTAAGATAAGGAACAAGGTTTGGCTTTGCTGGTCTGAAGAAGACAATCTACATCCAAAGATCTGCCATCAGCATAAAATAGGAGTCATCCAATTCTGAGTTTATATATTTTTCTCCTGGCTCTGATCTGTCTTTCCTACATCAGCTGAAAACTTCAGTGAAAGGGTTCTATTTGAATGTGTGTGCCTGGCAGAAGTTATTTCTCATCTTGGACAGCACTTTTGGATGCTAACATAATGCAGTAATGACTCACCTTCAAATGGAAAATGTTCTGCTTCAGAAAGCACGGTTGATTACAACACATACTATACTGATCCAGGACAAGTCTTTCCTCTCTCTAAATAGGGTTCAGATAAAGTAAAGATGAAAAATCCCAATGGTATAGGAGGAAAACAGTATTTGAGGGAGAACATAAGGCTGTATGCGCCTCCTGTATAGCACCAATAATATGATGACGCCAACATTTTTCCTTAGTATTTCTCAGCCCTGAGAGCTAATCCTGCAGGAAGTTAACACCTCCTCAAAAGTCCTTCATTCTCTTGATTTTAACCATGCTTAGTGCCTTAAAAGATGAGGCACATTTGAATAAGATTTAAACACCCTTATAAAACAGTGTAATCGTTGCGTGTGACAATCAGTCATGGTAAAATAAATAGAAGAGATTTATTCTTTAAATAGAAGAGATTCTTCCTGTTACATTCAGCTTTAATTCATTCAGTCAGCATTTACACCTCAAGTCTTTGTACCTTTAATTATTTCAGTTACCAAATAGCTGCTGTTTCAAGAACATATGCTTCAGCAAAACATACAATCAGAATAACTTTTTCATGCAGTAAAACCAATTTGACTTGTATGGAACTGAAATGCAAATAGTTAATGGTAGCATTAGTCAGGATGTTTGTCTATGCATGACAGTTGCATTGTAGCCCTTGTGATGAAGTGAAAGAACATGGCATTGTCACCTGCCTGTTTCTTCATCCATCATTAGTTAGGCTAGGATTGGTTAAGGTGTCATATATGCTGACTGATATAGCAGGATGCTGTTCAGAGTCAGTTGCTATGGGTCCCAGAGTCACTAAATCTCTTTTTATTCCTATTCAGACTCAGGGTTTATAAGAGATGCCTTATCCCTTTGTTAAAAACTACAGGCTGGCACCAAAACCTACAGAAATGACAGACATCATGTCTCTGAATAACTGTAGGAATCTCAGATATGTATTGTGCAGTACTTTAAAAATAAATAAATAAGGAAAAACTAGTATTTCCTCTCCTTTTTAGAGAATGTAGAGAATGTGGTGGGATTAAGAACACAGTTTGTCTGTGTGATATACCTCACAAGATTTACTAGTGACTGTAAGCTTTCAGTAACTATTATACCTCTGTAGTACTCTATACAAAGTTCTCATAAATCAAAAGGAGTGTTTGAGATTTCAGACTCTGGTTAGCTTAAAAAGAATGGTTCAGAAGAAACACATAAGTAAGGAATTGTGAGACAAAGTTTAACTAATGTAAAGGTGGTTTAGTTTCCAATAAAATACTCTAATATGTATGTGATTAGTATCTATAGTAAAATCGTGCTGTTGGTCTTTGAGGCAGAGACAATGGTATTTCTTTTCCCCAGCTTCTCATAGTACTTAAATGAGATCCATCTTTTATTTGAAGCTTGGTTTTGTTGGGAATTTTCTGTTTTCCTTATTTTCGAAATTTGGGAGTGGAAATTTGGGTGCATATGTACATTTTAAGGAAGTAAAGAACAAGCAGTTTTATTTACTAATATTTGGCCTTTTCTATGGTTTCCATTACATGTTCTTGATTAAGATCAGAATTTTCAAGTATCATTAAAATCTATATGTGCCTGTTGCACAAAGCATAGTGTGTGTTCAGAATATCATGTTTTCACAACTCTAATTTGTTCTGTGCAACAACTATAGTACAGTAGTCTTCACAATCTCCACATGCCAGTTATCAAAGTTCATTTTACTTGCCATAGAGTAAGATGTTGGAGGGCAACAAAGCTGATAAATGGCTGGAAGGTATGTCCTATTGAGGAGAGGCTGAGCAAACTTGGGTTGTGTAGTTTGGAGAAAAGGAGGCCAAGAGGCGACCTCATTGTCCTCTGCAACTTCCTGAGGAGGGGAAATGGAGACGGAGGCACTGATCTCTTCTCCCTGGCCACCAATAACAAAGCATGTGGGAATGGCACAAAGCTGCACCAGGAGAGGTTCAGAATGGATATTAGGAAAAATTTCTTTACTGTGAGGGTGGTTGGAACTGGAACAGGCTTCCTAGTGAGGTGGTTGATGCTCCATGCCTGTCAGTGTTCAGGAGGCATATGGTTAATGGCATTGATAACACAGTTTAACTTTTGTTTAGCTCTGAAGTGGTTAGGCGGTTCAATGAGATGATCTTTGTATGTCCTTAACAACTGAAAATTTCTATTATTCTATTCTATGCTATTCTATTGTAAAATGGAATCAAAGGGACAAGTAATAAACCTGCACACAGGAGAAACGGTTTGGTATTCTTTTTGTATAGAAACCATCTCTTTTCAATATTGTTACTGTTCTTATTGTTTTCATTACTATCTCAACATGTTCTTCAGGGCATTACAACTAAGAATTTCATAACATATATAATGCTGTATGTGAAGTATTACAGTGAAGAGTTATACCACATCAAACATTTCTGAATCTATTTCTTACAGGCATCATTTTAAATTTATAGTTCCATTACTTCCAACTGGGTTTGCAGATTGACTACTGGTTTATGAAGTATTAATTCTCATTTTATTTTAAAAAATACTGCTTTCTTGGTTTAAAAAATCAATATATACAATAACAAACATTTTCCCACTGGGTTACAAGCAATTAGAATCCACCAAGAGAAAAGTCATCTGTCAGTTGCAAACATTGTACTTAAAAACAAATCCTCAGTGCTGTCTGACTAAGCCAATGTTTAAGCAAACAAATATATTCAAATATTCAAAGATATAGTTGATGTAGTAACACTTTTTGCTGAGCTTAATTCAAAAATCATAGCAGTGTAGTAAACAGAACACCCCTTAAAACAGAGATTAAAACAAGTGATGATAGAACTGCATATAAATGACAAAATAACCACAGGTATATGAGTCTTTATTTCTGAAAGAGACCATATTGCACAGTAAACACAAGAGGTGGAGGTCAGGTAGCAGGGAAAAATAAATAAATAAAAATAAATAAATAAATAAATAATAACAGGATGTTGCCAGTCTGCAGTATGGTCACAGTGTTTGACAACACTCAGATCATGCACCAGTTCAATAATACCTCCCTCTTACAAAAATATTTTATATTATAGATGTATATTATATACAGACATGATGTTATGCATTTGGCTACATATTATTGATCATAAGACTTAAAGACAAAGCATAAGATTTATTTTTTCTTTTTTTTTTTTTTTTTGAGTCTATAAGGCACAACTGAGTCACATATCCATGGTTTTCTTCAAAGCCTTATGGATCTGAAAATTCATAGTTTTAATAAACGATGAGTTTCTCTCTGTTTTCATGTGACTCACATTTAAATCACAGGACTTGGCAAGATTGCTACAAATTTATAGGCATGAGTAATAAAGATCAGAAGGAGGGTCCCTAGATTTGTTGTTTTGAATATGTCTTGGCCTTTAAATGCATTTTTATTTAGGGATCTCTGCATTAAGAATTTTTTTTTTTTCTATCGGACTGTAAAACCCAAGGATTCCAGTCTCTGAAATGGTGCTAAGTGCCTAGCACTGAAGTCTGTACTGAATGGTCAAAGGCAAACCTGCTTGGCATAATTTGTATGCAATGCTGCTGCTCAATTGGCACTGGCAAAGAGAGGTTACATTGCCCGCTGCTTGGTTTAATTGGAGTTAAGTAGATCTATTATGTCAGTGTGCCCCATACACTAGCTGTTTATTTTGATTAATGCATGCATTCCTGTGAGTGAAATGTGTGTACGTGAGAACAAAACTTTTAGAAGAAATAAGTGAACAGTAAGAAGATGTTATAGAGACTAAACTTCCCCAAGACATCAGTGCATTTTAATGTCTCACCCTGGATGGGGTATCCAATTTCAGACTCCTTAATAGATTTGTTGCTCAGGATGAGAAGTATTCAGCAAATTGATGTTTCATGAGATGGGTTCCTAGGATCTAAGGCACTCTAAATCACCAGTCTGGCTTAAATTTTATTACTTCTAATTTGGGACAAAAATAATAGTGAATAATCTATGAGTGGGCATTTGACTAAGAGGGATGTAAGGAATTGAATTGGGCAGTTCAATAGACTAGAAATTTGAAATAAGACAGGGAAAGAAGAAGCTAGGAAGAACTTTCTTGAATTTTCTCAGAGGGATGTACAGGCTGCAGGGGGTATGTGAGGGGGGAAGAATAAAGGTTAGGGCAGAAAAATGAGGAGAAAGACTCTTTCTGCTGCAAGTATCAGATTAGTAGATAGTGATGTAGTTTCAGGGCTGTCATCTCCTGGACCGTAACAAAAAAAGGGGGTTTTACTTTGATAGTCTCACAGGGGGAGAGACGACACTTTTGGAGAACACGAGGGGTAGATGAACGTAATTGAAAGGAAAATGTGAGAACCAGGACAAAGCCTTTCCAGGCATATTCCATGAAGGTCAGGTAAATTCAAGTCCCTTCCAGTGCCAGCTGATTCTTCCTGGCAGTTACAAAAAGAACCTAGATGACTCGTTTATGCTAAATTTTTAAAACCAAGGCATCAACCCTGCACCATCTGTGAATGTTACTTGCCATGTGTGCTGCAGGAAATGGTTGCACTGTGGCCTCAGACTGAAGGCTATTTAGAGAAATTCCTTTTGTAATCTTACTTTCTGCACTGAAAAACTCAGGGAAATGTCATGCCCTCAGCAGCCAGGATCTGCTCAGAACTTCATTCAGCTACAGCAACCACATCTTCTGATGAGAAACAGTGGCAGAGGGATTACCTCAGGGAGGTTGTTCAGGAGGTTAGGACAAAAAGAGGAAAGTGCTTATTAGAAAATAAGAATAACAACACAAGTTGGGATAATGGCTCATATGCTTTCAAAGTTTCTAGATGCTTATCCTAATGAAAATTGAACCTCTGAACCTTCTGAGGTTAACTTGTCTCCACTTATAACATCATTAGGAGATAATGTCAATGAAATGGAACATTGTCACAGGACAGCAGTTTCCCATTGCTAAATAAATGCTGAGCCAAAGCCAATATATTCATTTTCAAAGTGGGAGATATTTACCCTGTAAACATGTTCTGTTCCAGTGACTTTATGTCTGTTATACCAAATTGCTAACGAGGTAGCTGCTGCCTGATGCATGTGGTTAAGCTAATAAGAGCTTCTCCATGTCCTCCTGTTGAAAACATATATTTTTATTAGATTAGAGAACATATTAGTTCAACATATCAGCCAATATGAAAAAGTTGATGTGTTCTTCTGCAGTTTCTGGTATACAACCTACTTAAGTGGCTCCTCAGTGTAAACAGTTGGAAAGCCCTGGTGTCATTCAACAGCTATAAAAGACTTGTCTTGCAAGGCTAAAAACTTGACATTTGTGATGCAGCACTAGCACTGAAGACATAGAAAACAAGACTAGAGAATCCTGTTAATTTCAATGAGACTTGTAGAATGGTGCCAAAGGAATATGAACAGGTTTTTGGAAATACAGTGAAGGGGAAAGGATGTCTGGGCCAAGGAACTGCACTATGTGTGGACCCAAGAATTTCCAAGTATGAACCTGAGCAGACACAGGAATTTGCAGAAGGGCACAGCTCTTCAAACAAGCATGGGCAGCATCCATCCCAGGAGAAGGGCACGGATATAAGGGAGATTGTAGATAGTTTTAATAACTACACCTATTAAAACAAATCTGTATCAGAGCCATAGACTGATTTCTCTCCTGCTTTGATAATCACAGTGCTTGATTGTGGACCACCTGGAGAAAATACAAAAACTATCTGTTTGCTATAAAAATTTCTCCGTGTTTTTGCTTTTGTTGTGGTGGTGGTGGTAATGGTGTTTTTTGTTGTTGTTGTTGTTGTTTGTTTCTTTTGTTTGTTTGTTTCTTCGATTGTTTTTTTTTTACTTTTGTTTATGTTCAAGGAAATCAAATATTAAATTATGAAGTTCGAAAATTCAAGAAATTCCTCCTTTCTGGTCATATATTGAGAAAAGCCCTGAAATTATCACTTGGAAAATAATTTTTAGGGAGAAAAAATCCCATTTAAGATACTCACTTTCCCAAAGGCACTGAGATCTCAAGTTACGTTGAAGTTAAGTATTTGTTATTTCAAGAGTTAAAGTGTCCTTAACAATTCTGTGGATCTGGAAGGATCTGGAACCTCATGCCTTAAACATATCAAATCATGGTCTCTTCAATACTTAGAGCATATAACACAGGCCTGAGCTGGAATATGTGAAAAATGCTTACTGTTATGGAATGCTTATATACTGCAGTAAAGCATCTCTTATTACTTACACCAATCTTCCACATTATTTTTATAATAAGGGCTTTTCCTTGGGCCAGAAGTTTGTATAGAATAACCTAAAAAAAATAATAACATATTGTGTAGAATTTATAGCATGATATTCCAGGTTTTTCTGCTGGGAACCTCTTCTCTACTCTTTAGAGAAACCAGGATATTTTAGTGCTTTGGAAATAAGGAAGTTTTGCGAGCACTAACCACAAAGGCATACTGTTATGACTTACTGCATTTTGTTTCCCGCTTTTGTTTTGAAGTCTCTCAGTGCTTTATTCTGTTCTGAAAATGCTAAAAATAAAGAGAGAAGGAAAATGATAATAATAATAATAAAACCATTTTCCAAGAGCAATGCTAGGCAATGCTAAAGGGAGTTTATATTCTGAGAAGCCTTGTTTTTCAGCATATAGCCTTATAGCCTTAGCTCCATGACAGACCTTCCTTAGACAACATGTGTTGATGATGATAAGTTCTACAGTTTCCTCCATATTCAGGCTACTTCAGTTTTCTGTAGGTTTATTTCAATTCATTTTTATATAGCCTTGGAGCAGATGTCATCAGGATCCAATAATCACAGTTTATTGGGTGGACAGAAAGCAGGCAGTGAAGTCTCTATTGGGATCTTCAGCATCAATTTATGAAGTGCATTGCAAAACTAAAATCCATCTGATATCCATCAGCTTAGCTATAAATGTAGACATAATGATTCTGTCCACTTATTTTCAAATCAATTTAACATAACTATCTCCCAGAATTAGGAGACATGGATCACTGAACAGTTTAGGCACTAATATAGTGGTTTCTACTCACCAATGTCCAATTGCCCTGATTATCTTAGTGTCCCACTCCTGTATTCACTCCACATCACTGACAACTATCAGAAAGTGTAGATTTTTGCTGTTCAGGTTTCACTAAACAATCAATGTAATTTAAAGAGTGAAATATACAAAATATTTTAATATAAACCATTGCAATCTATAAGAGTTTAATGCACCAGAATGCTTAAAATAGTTTGGTGCTTTGAGGAGAAAAATGTCAGTAATTTAAATTTTGTAAATTTAGACTGATATGTTCATGGAAATTTTTGACTGAATATAATTTAAATTTCATAAGCAAAATTGAACTCTGTTTTGATTACATTTTCTTACCTATGTCTCATTGGCTCTGCTAGAATATAAGTGGTTTACATCAAAGTGGTTATGGTGATGGTTGAAATGGGGACAAATCTTAAATTAGGCAATGTATTAGTGGAATTTATTTGAGAATATAAATATGCATAGCAACATTTCAGTGTACACATTATTCCAGGGGAAAACTCATTTCACAACATATAAGGAAACAATTGAGATATTAAGCTGTATGCATTTTAACACAGAAGTTTAATCTGTACTTTCTATGTTTATTTGTTGGGAAGGCTTTAGTATGAATATGATGTTCCTCTGATCAAATGCATTGATGCAATTAAATTGTTTCTTGTTGAAACAGGTTTCATAGTGCTTATTAAAAGTAAATATAAATAAATGTTTGAAGAAATGTGTTCAGAAATGCCTTTTGATATTAGACGGAGATATTTTAGTACATGAAATGCATTAACTCTTTAAATATGGCATATGAGTGTGTTTAGCACACCACACCAGATAATTATAAATACAAGTTACATAGCTCATTTGGCTTTTTCAGAGTTTTTGTCCAAAACCTTATGAATATATTTATATTCAATATGTATTCATATATATATATTTCTATATAATATATATGATATATGATGTATGGTGTATGATATATGATATATGATATGTAATATATACAATATATAATATATAATATATAATATATAATATATAATATATAATATATAATATGTATATTCATGAGCTTTATCAGAAATATCCTGGTCAGGGACAGAATCCAGATCTGGTATGAGCATATACTGTTACACAGTCAGGCAGTCCAAGAAGAATAAGCAAAGACTTGTTTTGCTACCAAATGGAGTGGGAAACCTATGGACAGAAACAGCAAAACAAGCCACAGTGCCCAATGCTTGTTTCCTTTCTGTCTTCACTAAAATGATTGATATGATCAAATGGCATGATTAAAGGGATGAACAAAGGAGAAAAACTAGGGCTAAGCAAGAAAAGTACTTCTGTTAGTTGCGTATTTCCATGGCCACTGGGCCTCATGGTATCCACCAGAAGGTGAGCACTATCAAAGAAAAAGAGCTGTCAAGACAATATCAGAGCTGTTACTGGTTATCTTGGGAAGGTTATAGGGAGGTTCCAGAACACTAGAAAGTGCAATTATTGTGCCTATCTTTTAAAAAGGGGGAAAAGGAGGATAGATTTGTCAGCTTAGCTTCAATTCCTAGAAAAATCCTGGAGCAAATAACCAAGCAAACAATTTGTAAGCCCCTAGAAGATAACAAAAAGATGAGTGACAGCCAACATGGATTTGTCAGAAACAAATCTTGTCAAACCAACTTCATTTTCTCCTATGACAGGGTAACAGGCTTTGTAGATAGGGCAAAAGCAGTAGATGCTATATGTCTTGACTTCGGGGAGGTTTTTGACAATGTCTCACCTGACACTGTCATAGTAAGGAAGGGAAATATTGGCTAGAATGAACTACTATAAGATGGACAGAGAAATGTCTGGGAATGTGTACTGAAGGACTATAGAGGAAAATAAAGTGTAATTATTAAGATAGAAGATGCCAAGTAACTGAAAAGAGTTCTAACTGCTTGGGATGGTGAGAATTCAGAATGAGTTTCATAATGTGTAAAATCAGGGTGAAATATCTCATATGACTTAAGGGAACTAACCAGCAGCTCTGCTGGAAAAGAACAATGATGGTGAATATGATCAGAGTGGATCCCTGAAATGAATATGATCAGCAAAGTGACACTTCTGCAGAAAAGCCAACCGCTATTCTGGGATGTACAAGCAGGAATAATACCTTTAAGATACATGACAATCTTTCTGCTCTATTTGGTATAAATGAGGCCATAGTTGAAGCTCACTGTACCCTCTGCAGATCACATTTCAAGAAAGATTTGGGTCAGCTAAAGACAGAGCAGAGTGATTAGAGGTGTAGAAACACAAACTATTAGAAATCAAAGAGCTGAGATTGCTTGCTCAAGAGAGAAGACTGAGTAGAGAAAGGAAAAGTAGTCATCAAACACAGAAAAGATTGCTGAAAAGAGGGAAAGACTGAATCATTCCACATACCTATTTTGTATATGACAAGACGTAAGGAAATCTAAATTGCAAAAAGGGATATTTATGTTAAACACTGGAAGAATTTTTTAATGGTAAGAACAATTAAGCACTGAAATAGATTGCCTGAGAAGATTGTGAATCTCCATCACTAGAAACTTTAAAAGCAGTTTAGATAAACTTACGCTGGAATAGTGTGGAGAAAGCTGATACTGCCTGGGGCAAAAAAAATGACCCCTTGATTTTCTTTACACTCACTCTTTCTTTAATTCTCTGAAACATTAACATCATGGTACACAGAGGTTTGCTATTCAGAGTTGCAGAGATGAATGCATTTGCTAATGATGTACACGATGGATAAGCAGGACATTGGCAGATGACAGGATTTTCTGTAGTTAAAGTTTACTCAGAGGAACTTTTGACAGTATTAAAAGGGAAGAATAATAACAAACATAATTTAAAATACTTATAGACACTGCTGGATAAGTTAGCAAACAAGCCAAAACTAGGTGACTTTGTGAACAAGACACAGGAAAGACCTATTCAGCCCTCCCCAGTGGTGAAAATAAGCATGAAAGAAAGGAATCCACTCTAACACTTAAAATGCTATTAGGTAAAGACAAAGGATTTTATTGATTTTTTTTTTTCTTTTTAACATGGATTGTAAGACGAATTTGAGACCTTCCTTAGTAGAAATACAGAATTCCAAATTTGTATTATTTTCCAGTTACATAGGAACTAGATGACTAGATTGGTTAGACATGAGAGGGGAATATTAAAATGCTAACAAAAATAATGGTATACCAGAAGCGTGCTCTGCTTTAGAATTCAAGATCACATAAGCACATTACATCTTTTTTTTTTGTGGTTTAAAATGGTGACAGAAAAAAAGCCCTAGAATATCCTTAATTGGAAATCTTTGAGGTTACCTGTCATGTCAAGTAGTCTGGCTTGGAGACAGGCGTATAGTCATCAGAAGAGCAATAAAGAAACACTTGGAAATAAGTAGTATGTTTGGAACTCTAGAAGACCTTTCCAGTTCTCTGTAGGATAAAAGCTTCTATTCTGGTAAAGGGTTTCCTTCTCTTCCATTAGTAACTGTGCACCATTATCAACCATCATAGCCTACAGTGGGAAATTATTCCCGTCCAGATATATGATTGATTTTAATCTGCTTAGTAGTCAGTAACAACTGTTTCCTGAAACATGCTTATATAAGCAGGTTTCACCTAATGACATCAGGTTCTACTTTTCAGGGAAACTCATAGCATCAGATATGAATTTATCATAACTTCTGAGTTAACCAAAGTGTTATTTGGAGACTTTGCCATGATGTCAAGCAAAAGAATACATATGTGCACTGAGATGCCAGTGATTCCGTGTAAAGAATACTGTCTTCCAAATCAACAAAGAATGAATCTATTCACCTAATTTCACAAAACATTAAAAACACTGTTAGTACTGCTTGTTTGTTTAAGATGAAGAAGCAAGACCTTCCTACATGCCTCCCTACATGTCAAGGAGAGAAGCCTCACTGTTTACATTTCTTATCAAAATATATTTGTCTGGTATCAATACAAAAGGATCATTGCATTTCCCCCAGCTGCAGTTGTCTTCACAAAGTGGATAATTGTGCCTCAGAGTCTCTACACAGTGTTGCTGTTCTTCAGTATATAAACTGCTACACAAATAACTAAAAGATTATCTACTTTCATGGCTTAGGTTTAATCATAAAGGAAAGAAATTACTTGCAAAATATTTTGAGGAGGAAAAGTTATTAACAGAGTTTAAAGATGTGACTTGTTGAAATACAACAATGCAGCCTTGACAATTTTAAATCACTCAAAGTGTCACTAAATAAAGTAACAGGGTCAAATCTCTTGTGTATCTGAACTGGTACAGGTCCATGGAGGTTAACAGCATTGTGCTAATTACATCAGCAGAGAATTTGCCCCGTAGTTTCCTAAGGCCTGTCACATACAAAAATGTTTTGCACACAGACATTTATTCTCCATTTGATATCCTTGTAAGTGCTTGTTTGTGTTTATACAGATGCAGAGAGAGATGGAGGGATAGCTCAGTGCAGTTCTTTAGCTCTGGCATGCCTACCAGCAATCTGTGAGTTTTCATTTTGAACTCTGGCACCTTAGAATAAGCTGGAGTAGAACTAATAACTCTGCTTGGTGTCTCCAGGTCTAGAGAGATCTGAAATGCTTTTATTGATAGACAATGAACTCTGTTTGTGACAGAGGAGTGTAGGAAGGACTGGGGGAGGGAGAGGGATCCACTGCTCCGAAATATAACTATTGAACTGCTTCTATTGAGGAAAGGGGAAAAGCAAGCAAACAAAACAACTCCATGCACTGTGTATTAGGTCTGAATTCACCTTAGGCCCTTTATCTACTTTTTTCATCCTGTTTTCTCTCTGCTTTATTCCCTGCTCCAGCCTATAAGGGTTTGGCAGCACTGTTGCCCTTTAGCAATGCTTGCTCTACATGGGAGAGCAGCAAAATATTAGCTAGTTTAATGACACTCTCTGGCTTCCTAGAAGAGTAACATTCATCATCATCATTTAAGGAAACACCTTATCTCAAGTAGACAAGCTCACACAGGTTATTGCATCTACATCTATTACAAGGTTGCAGCATCTACGCTGAGGTTACCAAGAATCAACATACATTTTACTACTATTTCAGAGAGAATTAATGTATTAAACCACAGTGTTAGCTAATTATTCATATCATTGACCCCAACACCTTAATGGAATATATTGTTTGCCCATTGCACAGCAACTCACACAGAATTTGTGTTGCATTAAACATATTATAATTAAGGCCCGAAAGCACCTAAATGGTTAGAAAGAGAGAAAGAGGCCGACCAATGTATTTTACTAGGCAAGTATCTGTCTATATCACACCCTTTCTTCTGTTTTTAGTTCAGGTGCAACTTTTAGTGAGCTCTCAGTTCATTTATGCATGTTGCAACCTTTATCCACCAGAGATATCCAAGCGGGTTTTATCTTGGGATACTAAGATCATAGGGCTTCATCTAGTCCAACCTCCTGCTAACAGCAGGGTTAGTGACAAGGGCCAACCAGGGTGGTCAGGGCTTTGATAGCTTTGAGTAACAGAACAAAAGCAGAGGTGTGACAAGAATGCTCTATCTCTCCACTGGATCTTTCCCACTGGTCACTGAATATGGGGCTACCACACTGCTCTGAGTACCACAGCTCTTTGCTTCCCTGCAGAGTGCTAACTCCAACGTGTAGAGCACTTCATTTGCCCTGCTGATTTCCTTTAAATTGTACTATTCACTAACACCCCATCACTTTCTCACCATACTCATAACATTGAGGCAGCAAGTACCAGAAAGTAATGCTAAATATATAATTATTGTGGTATCCCAATCACCAACTATTTTCTAGTCCATTTGTTTGTTTGTTTGCCATTATTAATTTGCTTCTTCTTTGCTTACTAGACAGTTTTCTTAAATATTTTTTTATCTCCATAGTGTCTAATGAAAAGGGATTAGGCTGCTAAGTGTGCTCTCAGACTTAATCTTGCAATTATCTACTTCATATTGTTTATCACTGTGTCCAGGCTCTCTCTTTAGCAAGTTTATTTGGCCTGAGTAAATACCTTCAAGGTCTGAAGATTCAGTTTCAATACAGTTTACAGAGGCCTTGATCTTTACCAACATTACAAAAACTTTGGAAGTCTCCAGTGTGACTTTAAAAATTTAGTGACATAGTATCTTCCTGGGACTCGCAACAGTTCTCTTGCCTAGGAGTTAGCAAAACTGTAGTAACTATGCTTTCTGTATTTTGATTCTCCTTTACCAACCTCAGAAACTGAATATAAGGGTACATAGGTATGGAAAGTGTTAAGAACATGAAAATCTATGCATAGGACTGAAAAGGGGAGATCCAAGGATGATACGTCATGTTCCCAGTGGCTACTGGCCATTCACTAAAGACTTGTTGCCCTGAACTTCATTTTTTGGTGTGGTAGCATCTCAGTCTTCAAGTAAAGTAGATTCAGGCAACTGTCACTTTCAGAAATATTCACAGTTTTGAAATGATTAATAACCAAGTTCCTAATCCTACTTTGAAATGTGTGGGGAGGGGGGCAGCAGAAACTACCTTTCTTCTTACAAAGCTTTCATGAAAGAGTCAGACACAATAATGGCTTCAGAAGCTGAGACCCTCAAGAAAGCATGCCATCATTTCAAAGCATGAATGCGCATACTTGCACAGGATGCAGCTGGTTGTTGACAGCAAGGACCTCTTCCCAGTTAGGAACCTCTAACCAAGTATCAATAAGATAATTTAGGCATCAAAACTTAAATGTGTGTGGAAAAGTAAACCACTGCGGGCTTTGCTTTGTGCAGGAGGTTGAGCTATGTGATCTCCTAAGGTTTCTTCCTGTTTGAACTTTCCTATGATCCTGTAGTCCTGTAAACATGACTAAGAGCAATTTTTCAGGGTATATTCTTATATTTAATTGTCAGTTTTGTTACTGTTGGTTTAAAACTGCAGGAATTTTCTAAAGAAATTGACTGAAAAACCAACAGCAGCAAAGAAGCTATAATATTAAATTCAACATCACTCTTTAATATCTAGGACAGAAGATACAAAGTTTGTAAGGCAAATAGAGTAAATTGATGTACATATTTTAATGGATTAGATGTATAATACACGTGGATGACTGTCTTATGCTATGTTTTATTTGCTACACTAAATGCATCGTATCTTACAGACCACAGAGAATTGTGCTGCTGTATTAATTACATTTTTAAGTGATTTTCTAATCTTTGGACCATTTTAATATCTAACTGTTGCAGAGAGAGTGCATTAAAATTTCACACAGCACTGCTATTTGAAAGAATTTAAATAGTAAGCAAAAGTTCTCAATTTTTTGTGTTCTTTCAGCCATTTATTTCTATTAGTATCAAAGTGCTTGTTTTACATTATGCAAACATTCATTGCAAAAGCAAGTTGGATAGTAGATTGACTCTTAGAGAAGAAATATATGCTCTGATAACATTACCCAGTGTGGATGTGTTACACTTAAGACGTTAACTTCAGTATAAATCATCCTTCATATGAAATAAAAGTGCTTTATTGCATTACAGAAAGATCCTAAAACACAGTAGATGGATGTAGTAGGATGTATTCTGGGTGTTGGCAGTCAATTGCTGCTCTTTTTAAAGTAAAGGATGAAATTGTAGACAATGATATCCAAAAGAACGTAACATTCTGATGTATACCCACAAAATCAATGACTATTTAGAATGAAGCTTGAAAACTTGGTATAAAACACTATCTTTATCTCATCAAGCTAGGCCTACAACTTGTCCCATTGAGGGGATTTATGGAGGCAGTACTGCAGTATCATTAAATGAATGTGAATTCCCTTGCGCCTTCAGGTCTAAAGCACACAGTGGAATGTTATGACCTGTTGAGATTTTTCTGAGCAGCAGCAAAGGTAATAACAGCTTCACTTACAGGGATATGGGAAATCAACCAGTCATTCCTTTCAGGTTTGTCTTTGCTTGTGAATAATATAACCATATTCTAGAAGCATGTTCAGCAAAACAAGGAATTAATCTGTTTTCAGATTTTACTGGAAATTTTCTATTGATGTTCTTTTGGTGAAAAAAAAAAAAATGGTGTTGACAATTTCTTCTTTCTGGAAATGTCATTTTTCTGAGAAAGGCTTTTTTTTCTGTCTTAAAAAATGGGGTATGTATTTGGTCTAAAAAGCATATTTACTGTTCTCTCTCACTTTTTTTTTTTCTTTTCCCAAGAATTTCCTCTCCATATTACTAACTAATCCTTAAGTAGCAGTTTTCATCAGTAGCTTTCAAATCAGTACAAAAGAGAAAAATGTCATTGTTCCTCCTGAACCTAAGGCACAGCAAGGGGGAGGAAGGAGATGTTAAGTGGCTTGCATTAATCACCCAGCATGTTAGTGCAGCAAAACCCACCTCCTAGACCCTAGAACAGTTTTCTACCTACTTCTGCACAATTCTCTATAACTTTCTTTGGGTGTCTACATTTTTGGCAAAAACTTCAATTAAATCCTCAGTCCAAAATATCTTTAAGTATGGACAGATATAGATTTAAACTTCATATTTGAGTGGTTCATTAGCTGAATGAGGAACTCGAGGTTCAGTTAGAAAAAAATATATATATATATATTTCCTTCCTCCTCAGTTCATCAGCTTCCAAGTACAGGGAGCCAAACTACAAGAATTTTTGTGCTTCAAAATTTTTATTGTTTTACTTTGTAGCTCAGCAGACAGGGAAGAAGAGAGCAGGTGTGGAAGGCAGGGAAGAACAGTGGGACTCCTTCAAGACAGGAAAAAATACTCTCAGGCATGGGGAGAAGAAGAAAGAATAACTTGCTTTGTGCTACCGATGCCTAGAGTGGAGGAGCTAAACTACATTCCCAACAGCAGTTCTGTGTCTTTCTCCATGCACCTCATTTTTCCCCTAATAAGAAAAAGTGATACATTGTCATGATGTATTAAAGATTACTATCTCCTACAGCCCTTATGATTTTTTATGGTTGTATAGTAAACCCAGCGACAGTCCTTGATATTTGCACAGCAATTGGTTCTTACTCAAAAAAGAATGTTTCTGTTTGTTCGTGAAGTACTTCTTATTGATCCAGATGCTGTCTTTGATTGCTGGTCATTGAGTCAGCAAGAGCATGGCCAGATTCAAGATCTTTGAAGAGCTGTGGTCAACCCTTCAACTAGTTTGTATTCTTGAAAGACTGTGAAAAAGGTTTACCTGGTTGTCACACATCTGGTGTCTGTTTTCCTATTAGACAACAAGTCAGTGACGCGTATCATGAACCATCAGGGCATAAGAAGCTACAAAGATACATGGAAGTTTTACTGATTTCCATGTAGCTGTGGGGGTGGGAAAAAAGCTTGCATATACTGGGGCTTGTACTAATGGTAGCTTCTCTTCTAGTGGAGAGTCCTTTGTAGGACAATCAATACCTGCAGATTTCCAGGTAACATACTCTGGAGGTCCTAGAGGTCTTTATATTCACAAATCCTGGAAATTTGCCAACATCTTTTAGAATAGCACAGTGCTCTTCATGTCCTCTGATACAGCTTAATAGATGGCTTACAGAGAGTAGTGAGTCACAAACATGAATGGAGTCCAACTAAATGAAAACCACACCAATAAAGAAATTTCTTGAATGAGAGCAAGAGCTAGCTATGCATCTACCATTGAATACAATATACCTATCCATCAATATCATAGGAAAGCCTACAGAATCCAGCCAGTATTTGAACACCTGAGGCTCTCGCATGCATTAAAGGACTTACAGATTGGGAAATATAAATTTTCATGCTCCAGCGCTTAAGCACACAAAGGCTTGGCTTTGCCCACAAGCCAACACCAATGTCCTCTTTGTCTCAGGAATTTCTTTCTCAGACTTGCAGGAGGGCAGGGTCACACACTAGGGAAGTGTGACCAACATATAGTTCTACCTCATGGTAATATCTAAAAGCATTGGCTGAAATTATTGTGTCACTGTGCTAGGCACTGTACCAGTACTATAAGAGACAGTAGGAGTTTCAAGCTGTCTTTCATTTAAATAGATGACAGAATGGGAGAATGTAAATATTATCGTTCCCATTGAGCAAACAAAGGGCTGATATCACTCAGGGGGGTAAGGCAGATTAGGAAAGGAAACAGATCTCCCAACTCCCAGGCCAACATCTGAACCAAACCATCACCCTTCCACCCTTGACAGACCTGTTGTCTATAGGTTTTTATCAGCACATATTGTTTCCAGCAGTTACCTTTCTGATTTCCATTTCCCTATTAATTTTCCTATAGACGATGTAAAAGATCACGGAAAAAAAAAAAAAGAATATGCAAACGCGTCAAGAAAAATGCCATCCCTTTCTGAAGGCTTATTGTTAAATAAATAAATAAAATAATATTAAAGAATGGAAAAATTACCAAGGGAGTCATAAAAAGTTAGCTTTAGGCCAGAAAAATGTTGCTTTTCATTTCTATATAGTACATGAGAATATTTTGTGGACTAACAGTGCATGAATAATGTTTTATTAAAATGTATATCTTTACAGCTTTATTTTATCAGGTCCTTCAAGGCTTGGCATAAAAAAGGTTTAACAAGTTTGACACATGCTGATTTAGCATTTATACCACAAACTGAATCTGCTGCTTTGTAAGGGAAAATAGGCCAGCTTTCAAAATACAAACACTGTGAAGTATTCAAAGTGAAACAAAACAAAAGCGAGAAGTGGGAAGAAAAAAAAAAAAAAAAGAGAGAGAGAGAGAGAAGGAGAAAAATGCAAAACTGCAAACCACAATTATTTCAAACCCACTGTGGAAAGGTTTTGGACTAACTTCAAAATTATATTGCTTTAAAAGTTGCAGCACTGATGGTCTTAACATGCAAGTTTCTTAATACATATGCAAGCCTGATCTATAGGATTCCACTGAAACGTAGTTTATGTTTTTCCTCTATTCAGTGAGCATTTGACCAGGCCCTTCCTGAGCAACCATAACACTTTCAACTCCTAAATATATTAGCCAAAATAGAACATTTCTGAGAATGCAATGGAGTGTTAAAATTTTTAATTTGGTCACGGTTGTAGAAATAGGTATTTTGGAAGTCTTGTTCAGCCTTAGTCACTACCGCAGAAGAAAGGTTCCGTAATGTTAATGTTAGTGAACCCTACTTGTGGAGCTGTTATTTTAAAGTTGGTTTACAAAGCAGTAATTTATATATCCCAGTAAACTACAGCATTTAGGAGAAAAAAAGGTTTTTCCTACACTTTGCTAAACTGTGACCTAGATTCCTGTCATGTGGAAGTTTTTAGTCAAAGCTCAGCTGAACTCGTAGCTAACCTGTCTTGTGCAGGAAGTTGTTCAATGTTTTTAACCAGAATTTTTCATTTTATACAAATCCTGGATAGCCTGCACATTTTGTAACTTTGCGTTTCCATTATTAAAATTGCCAGATGGAGACAAGTTAAAATGATTTTTTGTTTCTGTTACTTTGATATTTTTGTACTTCTGCTTTTAAAGTAACCAGATGGGGGTTAGCTAAATCCTCTGATCTCTTTGTTTATCTAAACAGGCTGTACAGACTAATATTTAAATCTGTATACTAAGTTTGCTTGAATTGCTACAGCATTGCAACAGGCAGAGGACAGGTAACATATCCTTTTTTATTATCAGGGCATCATCTTTACAGAGCTAATCAATAAACTAATTAAGATTTGGAATTGTACCATTGCCCTACTTCTCTCTGGGGCTTTTAAGCTCTATTGACATCTCTTCCACATTTTCTATATTTCTGCCAACTTAAAAACAACAGAAATTTGCCTCTATCATGACACATATTTGGACTTTTATTTCTTGATATTTTGAACAGCAGGAACCCACTCCACTTGGTAATTCAATATGGGTGTTAGAAGAAAAGCTAGCTATATGTGATTCCCCTAACGTTGTGTCTTTGATAAACACATTTTTTATGACACTAAAGATCATTTTCCCAGTCTATGTATTCTCTTTATTCTAAAACTTCCAAACTTTCTACTGCCTTAAAATCCTTTCAGTAACAATCATTTCAAAGGTAATTAAAATATTTTTAATTTGTATAGCAATTTTCCTGCCATTAAAATTTAAATATCAAGAGATTCAAAAGCTACTTGTACTTTCATTTTCTATCAACACAGGCACTTTTTGCAGCAATTCAGGAGAAAGAACTGGTTGATGATAGTTGTCACATCCCACTTAAACTTCCACAAAATATACATTACATAAAACCTGAGCCTCAAAAAGTAAAATTAACAAAGCTGGTCCCATTAAGTATACATCATTATTTTGATGAATCAACAGTCCTTTATTTAAATTCATCTACTTGGAAAAAATGAATATAGGAAGCATAAACCAAAGAATATGTAATTTATTTTTAAGCTTTGTGAAATCATCTTTGTTCTTTTAGAGAGTGAATGCTTTGTAGTTTTAGCCAGCAGTTTTTGTCTTAACTCTGTCAGCTACTATAAATCTTCCCTTAATGGCATCCATAGGCAATACAATAGCATAAGATGAGGGAATATACCAGTTTTGGGGGTAGCATATCTGATAACACAAACAGAAATTTTAAGCTATTTTTTTGTCTTTTAATGGTATATTTAGTATGAGACAGATCCATACATCCCTGAATAGATAACATAACTAGATACAACAATTGCAAATATCTCTTCATTGTGTGTTTTATTGCTGGGTGATTCAAAACCAATAAAATACTGAAATGGTCCTAGGGGAAAAAAAAAAATATATATATATATATATATATATATATATATATATATGTAGTTAGATTGGGTAATGTGACTAATGGAAAATAATAACTGGGGAATCTATAAAAGCTGGGAAATTTCTAGTTTAATAATGAAGGAACAAATCTTAATTTTGCCTGCTTTGTAATAATTTGTTCAAGGAAAGATTTGTATAGCAAGAAAAATCTCATCAATGAAGAAATTGTCTTGAGATTTTCATTAAAAGTCAATAATTCTGTAAATCTACATTTTTCAGTCACATATTACCTTGTTTGTTCAGTTGCCTGCCCTATGAATTTTCATTTTAAGTTTAACTTCTAAACGTTTTGCGAATAGAGTCAGGAAGAGTGACGTCAACAAAGCACTTTGAATCTTTATGGCAGTTTCTAAGCAGTGCTGTGTAAAATTTCAGTGTGGTGTTGTCTCTGAAACATTCTCACAGACAATGCATTGTCATCCTCTTCACAGTGAACCTTCTCCATAATTTAATCATCTTCATAACATTCCCTTTTTCTTTAATTTAATCTTCTTTCCACTTTGGAGAGTGGAAATAAGGGTTAAGCATTGCAAATGCTCATTGATATAAAATCAGCTGATAGCTGTTGATGAGCGTGTTCTAGGAAGACTGCAGAGCAAGTTGTTTTGCTTTGTTTTCTGCTAGGCATTGCGGGCGGCCCAATCCTCTCTGCAGGCCTCCGCTCCCACAGAGCTGTCCAGATGGTCTGGCTCCGACCCTCTTCCCTTTCATGTGAGGTGGGGAGGTGGTGGGGGAAAGTTTGTGTCTGGCTTAAATGACTCATCCCCTCAGATCCCCAGGCCTCAGCTGTTGTACAATCCTCAGAAGAACACAACACGTGCCTTACACAACTGTTTTTTTTCTATAATCCTATCACCACCTCTTGCTCCTTGATCCTGAGAAGGATGCAGGGGAGCAGATGTTGCCCCCCTGTTAGCCCTTCTTCATAAGGCAAGCTGGAGAGTGAAAAGCAGAGCATATTAGGAGGGCTCTGGCTGGCTACAGCAAAAGTACAGCAGAAACTTTAGTGGTTTGTTGTTGTTGTTGCTGTTGTTGTTGTTGTTGGAGAAAGGCCAGTTTTCTGGGACTGTGGAAGCCACAAACTGACTGAGACATATGGGAGGTCAGTCTCACCCCGCTCCCGAATGGCTGTACCTGTGCTCCAGGCTGGCTGAAAGCTGTCTGTGCTTACCACAGCCTGACCCTCAGCTGATAAGCCACACAGCACAATACTAACTTTTCAGTTCAATAGCTGATGGAGCAGCCAAGACGGCTTAAACTATTTTGTGTAGTATGGTATTATGAAGGCCCACACAGTTCAAGTTGAAAATTAATGATAAAAAATTGAACCTGTGCATCAATTAATGTGAAATGTATACATTGTCTTGTTTTTCACTTGTGAGTGCTAGATATGTGATAAAAATCAAAGGAAATTATGAATTTAGGTAGAAAAAAAAATGATACTGTTATCTTGCTGAAAAACTGTTGATTTGAATAATCAGGCGTAATATCTCTACTAATAAGCAATTTATAAATGGTGGATTGGAAAAAAAAAAAAAAGTGAATGGAAAGGAATATATTTTAGGATCATATTTGACTGAAGTTGGAAAGGACTTCACAGGAGTTGTCTATTCAAACCTCCTCCTCAATGCCAGGTCATACAAGGTTGCTCAAAAAGAAGAGCCTGAAAAAAATCAATTTATGTAAAACACAAGATACTCTTTCTAGAGAGAGAATTCTTGAGATGGACATAATTTGTGGAATTAACGGATAGAATAAGTTTCCCAAGGCCAGGTGCTGTGGAGTTCTGTGCACAGGATCATGGACCATAGGGATCACAGGAGAGGCACTGCTCTGTGCTGTAACCACTGTTTAAATCTGTTTTAGCAGGACTGAAAGGACACACCAATCAATGATAGAACTAACACTGCAGTTAAGGCAGCTCCACTCAATTATTTCAAAAAAAAGACACAAATCTAACCTTAGAACCAGAGGCATTATTTCATAAGCATCAATCAGTAATGTGTGTGGAGAAGAAATGTGTGGTGGAAGACTTCAGTTCCAAAGACATAGCTACTGTATCTGTGTAGCTGGTAGCACAATATCAATGATGATTTCTCTGTTTTTTAAAAGAAACTAGTTTCAAACATAAACAATATTGTGCTCAATGCAAACAAAGTCTGTTTTGGACTTCATTATGTTGGAGAAAGATGAATTTGTCACTAGACTGGAAGCTACTGGTTGCCTAAGGAGGAATGATCATGACATGATTACATTCAGTGCAACAAACTGAATACATCCCTGCTAGTCACACACATACTGGTGCTTTAAAAGAGAAAATTTTCCAAAAGAGAAAAATCATGAATGAAACTGAATGGAAAATAGTTCTTTATTAACAGTTTATTAGATTATCAACGTTCCACTGTCAGGAACGAGGACATCTTTGGCTAAAAGTTTATGCCGTCTCAGTGGTATGGACAGTAATTATAGATATGTAGAAATATAGCAACGAAAAGAAGAAAGAGAGAGAGAGAATTAGATGATGAAAAGATATAAAATACGTAAGATTTTCATAGAGAGGCTAAAAGCATAGCAGAGGGTGCCTGTCAGGACTCCATACAAGTGGAAGAAACTGAAGGTGTGCCAGGAGAAAACAGCAGTGCTATAGCTCAGGGGACTCTGAACATTTATTGTCACGTACTGGTACTGTTGCTGGTAAGGCAGAAACAGTTTGGCTCTGGGACAGACCATTTACTTGAAAGTGGTTCTTATATCACTCTTTAATTTGGGAATTCCTGCCTGTAGGAGCCCTTTTCTTGAATTATTGAAAATGGTATAATTTCTAAAAATCCAATGCATTTTTCATTCAGTAGGTTATTTTCTTAATTATATTTGCTGAAGATAGTTTCAGTTGCAGTTTTGTTCACCTTCAATTTATGTTCTTATTTCTAAAGCCTTTGGCAGTCTTTCAAAGAGTATCCATACACACTGAATTTCATCTCTCAGCTCTAGATGATAGCTCCCAATAAATCCACAAGCAGTGCTTGCAGAGGCGAGAGCACCTTCTCTTTTCTCCTCCCCTGAGCAGAGCTCCAGAATAAATCATGATCCTCAACACTTCATTGATCTTGGTAAAGCTCTCCTTTCTGCCAAATTCAAAAGCTGATGAAGTTGCAGCTACTATTTCTCCAGTTCTGTGCCAGGTTTTACAGCAGTTTTTGGAGCAGAAATTAAAAAAATAAATAAAAAATAAAAAATTTGTAGTATACTAATGTTTAAGTCTAGCTTTTTGGTTCTGGGTATCCAAAAGCTGTCTTTCTACCTCGGTCAAGGCAGATTTCCACAACAGCAGTTTTGGTCAGACATGAGATTGAACTGTGACACATATATCAGTTCAGGTGGTTTCACTAACAGTTCTGACCTCTGACAGCAGGGGAAAGCAGCCAGATGGGAACTGGGAAGGAGGAATTTGCTTCAGCAAGAGCTGGCAAACTTTCAGCACATACGGGTGGGGATATAAAGTGGCATCACTCGTGTGTGCTGGGCTGAGCACTCTTATAAAGCAGTTTCCAGACAAACAGTTCTATTTATACTAAACTCCTGAGATGTAAACTCCTGGTATTGGTCATTACTAAATAAAAATGGCAGTTCAGGAAGGATAGAGGTGGACAATAGTTTTTTCTAGCCCATAGCTGATAAATACATAGGTTCCATATTTGAAATGTAGAAGGATAATCTGTTCATATCATCTAAGGATGACATTTGTTTCAAATATACTAAAAATTTAGGTTGCTAGAAACATCTCAGAGGAACAGATCACTTTAAATGTGTAGACCAAGTTAATCTGCACTGAAAGGGAGATATTGTTTACCACACTGTGGTTGTGTTAATGTTATTTCAATTCAAGAAGGGCAGGTGTGCTGCCCCACATATCCACAGGCTTCTAAATCTGTCATCAAAAGGAAAATACCAAAAAAAAAAAAAAAGGATACAGAACATTTGGCTGAAAAAAAAAACTTTGTTTAATGTAATTCATGATAACCAGGAATTCCATCAAAAATACACATTTCATTCTTTTATGAAATTACAAGGAAAAAATAACAGCACAGCTTTGGTACTCCTAGGTTCTACTGTTCGTGTGCCTTGGCAATCTAGGGAAGATTATGACTCTTCATTACCAGCAAAGCACAATTTAATGGATTGAGCACAGGCCAATTAAATCTCAAAGCAGGCCTCAGCTGGAAGATTGCATTTTTGAAGATGTATTAGGCTCAGTTTTGTCATCAATAATGTCAACATGAAGCCTGAACCTACTACTGACATCATAAAACTAACATGAATTTTAGACACAGCATCTGATTTTGAAAATAGGGTTGTCTGGAAACATCCTTGGTGTG
Organism: Anas acuta; assembly: GCF_963932015.1. NCBI lineage: Eukaryota > Metazoa > Chordata > Aves > Anseriformes > Anatidae > Anas > Anas acuta. Next base: position 199,313,888 of record NC_088979.1, on the reverse strand, counting down.
AGAAAAATAATAAACAAAATAGCAAAGAACATTTTCTTTAAGTTAGCAATATAGAATTCAGTCTGTTTGGGAAGATTTCAACTTTTTTTTTCATTTCTGGAGCCAAAGAAATGTTCCATTGGAGACTAAAATAAAACAACATTCCACAGAAAAATTAGGTCTGTTCATGACTAGTTCAATTAACCTTTACTTTCTAAGAAAATAAAAAAAAAAAAAAAAAAAAAAAAAAAAAGTTTCAGAATCTGAAATTAGCCTGGAAAGTGCCTAGGTGCTTGTTTCTGCAAGAGGAAAATACTGACTTTTCAAAAGCTGTTTCAAACTACTGGATAAGGAATAATTAGCAACGGCTAGAATTTGTCATTTATATACAAACTGCAAAACAAATAAATACAAAGTATTTGAATAAATTGTTATGAAAACCAGCAGTATCTTCCCCTCCTGATCTCAGATGGAGACTATCTTCCTGACTGATGTGGAACAGATGAAGATGATTTGCAATTTGGCCCTCTTCAAGTTCTGTCAGATGAGGAAACAGTAAAATCTAAGGAACTGTACATGATGATCCATTGATATCTTCTGACCTGACACAGCAGGAACCTGTGATGTGAATTTCCCAAGGAAATCCCAAGAGCTATTAACAAACCTGGCCAATGCAGACATGGGGACCTCATCCACTGTTAACTCCTGCAGCTACCAGGGAAGTACTGGTTTGCTGAGGTTATACCAATTGCCAAATGAGAATATAAGGATATTTCCTTTTTTGCTCTATGTGCCAAACCATAAAAAATTCAATTTTCAAGACATCCAGTGTCTAGAGGGCAGTGTAGCATTCTAGAAAGTTGTTTCTATTAACCTAACTATTTTTGCAGTCTTTATTGGTTGGATTTTGTCAGTTGAAGAAATGAATGTTTATGCCTGAGGTTTAAAAAGTAATAAAAATGCTTTGTTTTCAACATGGAGACCAGTGCTTGTCTTTATTGGAATCACAGCCCAGATCTTTTCTAGTAGAAAAGTCACTACAATGACTTTTGAAGATGAGGTCAGAAAGAAAAATGTGACATTAGATTTTGAACATTTTTGAACAGAAGAAAAGGGTATTTTGTAAACAAACTACATGTGTGAATATGGACTGTACATATAAATAATTTAATTTGGGCTACCCTAGTTACTAATGCTTTGAAAATATAAAACTTACATGAAGAGATGAAGGGAGTGATGGAATAGTCAGCATGGGAATGAACGAACACTTATGTGACACTTTATGTAAAAAAAGAAGTCTTCAGAAATAGGAAAAAGAAATAGTACTGTTTTTCCATATATAAAATAAGTTTTGTTAGAGGAGAGGAGGGGAGGAGGGGGGAGGGGAGGGGAGGGGAGGGGAGGGGAGGGGAGGAGCTTTCTCTGTTTACCCCTTCATTAGGAAAATAACTTTTTATTAACTTTTTAATGGATAAATTGCATTTAGACCTGAATTTAATTCCAACCCTCTAGTGATGAAATAACACTCCAAAAAAACTCTCTCTTGCACTGCTTTCACAAGGATAGAATGTAAAGTATTTTTCCTAGGGAAAGCCAAAGATTATTTTAGTGTGCTCTACAGTGCTCCATGTGGGTGTATGCACACACCTGTACATGGATTTGTAGAAGCTTGTACCTATGCACACAAATAAGCATCTTTATGCAAAATCTCCAAGAGAGTTACATGCCCAGACTCAGAACATTTAATTGGATTTTGTGCAGAGAAAAATCTCCTGACAGCTGTTATGACAAAAAGTGGTCTTTCCCTTTTTGACCTATCTCCCTGCTTTTTCAATAGTAAGGAAAGATGAAACTATCATCTCTAGTGAGTCCAGAAAATCTTGAATCCTGACCAACATCAGATATAATCTCAGCCTGAGCTAATGCAGTCCATACACAGGCAAAAAGGACGCTCTTCCATGCCTTCATATGAAATACACATGTGATTGCTCAGGCATCTAAAGCATCTTCTCTTTCCCTACTTGCATGTCACCATATTTAGGTCAATAACAAAGCATACAATCACTGGGGATGTTCCCTCTCCCTCCCTTCCTAGCTCCCCCACCCTCCTCCCTTTCCCTTTCCCTTTCCCTTTCCCTTTCCCTTTCCCTTTCCCTTTCCCTTTCCCTTTCCCTTTCCCCCTCCCCTCCCCTTTCCCTCTCCCCAGCTTTCCTCCCTGCCCTCCTCCTCACTCCCCCTCCCCTCCCCAATTTAAAGGATAGAAGCTCCATGTACAAGGTAATAGTTTGTGGTTGGTACTTTCAAAATCACATGCCTGACTGTCATTTCATAAAGATGAAATTTCAAAAATGAAAGATTTATTTTAACATGTTCTTAATTTCATCATTATTCTCTTTTATTGTTTTCCACTTATTTACCTCTAGGACTTAGGAGCTTTGAAATTATTTTTTATTTGTAAAGGCTATGGTATAGGTGACCATTATTTAAAGCTTCAGGGGTTTCTAGCTTAGCTACAGCAACTCTTAAATTTTTGAGGTAGCAGAAACCATCTGTCTCAACAGATCATGTTCTTTTACACTGACTGACGAGCTAGTTTTCAGTTGATTTAGACGACTTAAAACAATCTTGGAAAGGAGGGAATTTCATCAAGCTGCCAATTTTTCTGTCTTCTACTAAGTTCCTAATGTTCTGCTCTGTGAATTGCTAGGGTGGTATCTGTCCCTCCCAGATGGGAAAGTAGGACACTTGTAAAAAAAAATAGTTTTCTCAATGTCATGAAGACTAAGTGGAATTAGCTAAATATCTCCATCTAGTCCCTTACCAATAACTTTCCTTTTCTTTGGACTCCTGCAATGGATACAAAACCAGAGGTAAATGTTTAAAGAGTCTATTCAAAACACATGGATATGGGAGCACTAATTGTCCTTTTTGTCTTTGGAAATCTTCCTCTAAACATTTTACAGTATGCATTCAGCATAATTAAATTACTCTGAGATTTATACTTCAGCGCTGCATGAGATGGAATTCAGTCTGTATAAATGCAGCTGTGGTCCATGTGAAAACATGGCCTTCATAACAAAGCACTTATTAAGGTCATTACCGAAGTTTTTATTTTCTGGACTGTGTTATGGAGGCAGCTTGAACAATAACCTTTTGACAAGGATTCATAATTACCTCTTGGTGCTCACTGTATGACCTGACACCAAAAGAATGGAAATGAATAGACAGACAATGTCAGCTTTGGCATTTCAGGCTACTGTGGCATCGGAAGGGTTAATGGCTGCTATTTTTCTCTGTACCAAATTTGACCCATGACTCCCCCGAATGGAATGAAAGGAGCAGATTGGGGTGTGCAAGTAGCTCTTTTTGAAAATGTCTGGCAAGTACAAGGAGCTTTTCTTTTCTTTCATTCTTTCCTTTTGGGTTAGGAAGGGCAACCCCTGTCTTGGACTACAGAAGTGTTCTTGCTCTGCCTATGAATCTGCAGAATGAAGAAACTCTCCTGCTAGCCAATAAAGAGAAATTTAGCACAGGACATAAATGTTTGGCTCATATACCGTTTAAAGTAAACTACAAACACCTTAAAAACAATTAGGATGACGGGAGTTTGGGGAAGGCTGTCTTTTCAGAGAGGCTGGAAAGCATTTCTCCCATAATAAAGTATGCCGTAATAGTCATTTTCTGCTGGGTGAATAAGCACAAAACACATCTTTGTTCATAAGGCTTTTTATTGTAGTAGTTGTCATGAGCAAAACCTGAAAGTACTTGAAAATCCATTAAAATCACAATCCATATATTAAAAAAAAATTCTCTGGAAAGTTTGTCTCTGTAGACTTTGTAAAAGTGAGAAGTCGATAAGTATGAGACACATTTATGTAATTTAAGATTAATGATTAACTGTTAAAGCTCAGGCTTTGTACAATCAAGCCTGCTGTTCAGCAAAGAAACAAACCCTTTAAATCTCTGCAGCTGCTGGAGGAAGCCAACTTCTAAGTTGCTCTGTGTGATAAGATGCCCTGAATCCCAGGCTCTGGCCATTGACTGGCTGTGAATCAGCGGTTACTGACTGTCTCCGGGGTGTTTTGGTTACAGTACTCTTTCCCAAAGGGCAATTGTCATTTGGATTTATGCCTGCTTGTAACTGCTTTTTCTCTGGTTGTGTTCAAGCATTGGTGCATGACTTTGTGCATTTCTTAAACTTAAGACTTACAATTTCTTGTCTCCCAGATCATGTATTTCACCAGGGGAGAATAGACTCACTTTAAAGATTTGTAATACTTGGATTTACTCATACTGGTTCTAGCAATGTGACTTTTTTTTTTTTCCTTTCCAACAGAATTATTAAATTCAGACAGATTTTTTCACACATCCAGGCCATGAACAAGTGCCTGAGTTACCAAGTTTAAACAACATCTTGGCAACTTTAAAACATTTGGCTGGTCAGCAGGAAAGGAAAAGCTGCTTGTAAAGCACTGGAATGCATTTTCAATTAGTCACTACATTGCTTAAAAGGCCAGGCATTAGGCACTGGGAGGAGAGGCAGGGGGATGGCAGTGCTGGCGGGAGGGACAGCATGAGACAGTCTGGAGAAGAGCCTTTATCAGCCCAGAACAGCAGCCCTGAAGTTTGAGGCCACTCTTTAAAAGATAAGCTGTTGTTTAACAACAGCCTCCCCAGGGACAATGAGGTTTTCCTGGTACAAGACCAGTGTTTCTTTCAAATAGTTTAATATTGCTTTTTATGAAGGAGCAATGGAGATGAGATGATGAGCAATGGAAAATATGTATTGGGAAGATGTTAGCAGTTATTTAGTTCCCTATTATTTCCTGATAACCTGACTGTTGGGTATCGTGACCAAAAAGTTGTGTTTTGGCACAACTAAAATATTCCTTGGCTCCTAAAATATTTTTGAATGAGATAACACCCTTCAAAGAGGATTAAATAACCAGCCTAAACTGCTTACTACACTTGGTTCATTTTCCTGCCCTACTCTATGAAGTCCTCAGCTCAATAGGCTTCTAATAAAGAAACAGCTAAAAAAGAAATCTTGTGACATAAAAGCATCTTTCTAATGTTCAGTAGCCATCATTGCTCATGCTTTTTTAAATGCTTTGTCCTGTACTTGACCTTCAAATGTTTGTAGCTGGCTGATCTGGAACTTTTTTGGCTCCACAGCTGTCTAAACTAAGGATGATGACATTGCTTAGAGATCCCTTTGTGTATGTGCGTTTATATACGAATACCATTTTCAAAAGTATACATATATTTACTTTAACATGACTCAAGATCTTGGAAAGCTTGTACATCTTTATCGTATAAACCAAGAACTGCAAAACTCACTGGTGGGACTTGTTATGGCATGAAAGACCCAAGTTACACAATAGGCTGGATTTCAGCAGGTAGAGGAAATTTTCAGAGCTGTTGCCTTCTGGCTAACTGTAATAAATTTGCCTAAGTAATATTTCACAGATGTGCTGCCTGTTTCTTGGCAAACAAGCTAAAGATCACAGGAAATTTCTTCACTTAAAGAATAAAATCAAAGTTTTGAAGACAAAGTCCTTAACCACAACAGAAAAAACATTTAGCTAAAAGATGGGAGGGAGTACTGCAATCCAAGCACAAGAGTTAAAACAATTTTACAGTGAGTTTCTGTTTCTGTTTTATTTGTTTTCTCCTACTATAGCTACATGCTCTATGAAATACATGAGGCTGTTTTGGAAAATCCATTGCCTGACACAAGTTTCTCTGTGCTAAACTTAATCTTCTAGTTTTATTTTTAGAAAGCTTATGGTTGCTTTCTTCAATGTTGTAGAAAATCTGGCAAAATGCCAGCAAGGTCCAGCAAAATGAAGACCTGTTCTTCTTTCCAAAGATGAAATATTTAAGTTGAAAATAATAAAAATAACCATGAATAATTGTGAATGGGAAAGCAATAAGAATCTTTATCCCTACTTTATTATTTTCACGTAGATACATTGGAAGAAAATAATGAAGCGTTTTCTGTGGGATGGGAGTGAAAAGTAAGTCTATGGAAAGCATGAGATATGTTTGTTAGAGAGCAAATTCTTGAAATGGAGATAGTTCGTTGAGTTTCCGGGTGAACAGCATAAGAAACATTGCATCTCAGTGGAGTTCTGGACAGGTTTGGCAATGGCCTGAAGTGTGTGACAAGGGACAAGATGTTTCCTTTGGCCTTGAATTTTCCACCTACACCAGGAGAAACTGTGTGTGTCTACCTTGTGTGTCTTCTCCTTGAAGGCTATGGGTGTAGAAGCATCTAACTTTGATGTAAAGGTCTCTTACAGCTCGCATCTACTCTAGTACAGAAACTGAAACCGTTGTATCCCTAAGTGGGTATAAAGGTAGAGCATCATTGCTCCCATCTCATTTTGATGTGCAACAGCAGCCAGATAGGACATGACAAGGACCCAAACCAAACTTGCCAAGGGGATATGATAGAACAGGGAATTTTGATTTTTTTGTTTGTTTGTTTGTAGACTGCTTGGAAAATTTGCTACATTAAACCTGGTGCCTGGTCATTGACAGAAAACATTCAATAACAAGTTTACATGGTGAAATACGTGAATATGGCCCTAAAACCTAGAAATTCTGTGATTCTGTGAAAACAAAAAAATAGGAAAGAAAAGCATTGAAGAAGGAGAAGAGGCAAGGAACTATAACCAGTTATATCCTCCACAGCCTCAAGTCAGGGTTAGCCTGTGAAATGATGGTTTACAAACTTTGGGAAAGAAGGAAACACTGGGAAATCTGTTTTAATTGTATCCCAAGCTGAAAATGAAGGTTTCAGCAGTTCCACAAAGAAACAAGTGGCAACTGAATTTAACTTTCCAAGGCAAGCATCTAACCCACCTGCTGAAGGTAAATAAATATATGGCCCCATAGTGTTGAAAGGTTTATCCATGAAGAAGTGGACCAAATCATCTTGTGCCAAACTGCTGTTAAGAGAGAGGTGGAGCATCTGTAAACTGTCCTCCACCCTCCCAGCCCCAGATCTGTATCTGCAATCTCTCCATCAGCAGTCCCTGATGTCCTTATCCTTATCAGACTCCTCCAAGACAAAGCGAAGCTGTTGCCCAGGGGAGGATATAAAATCCATATGTCTGAACCTGGGACCTTGCTTGCTAAATCAATCTGCTGATATGGTCTCATATGCTTAGCGAGGGACTTCAAACGGAAGGAGGCAGGAGGGGACTCAATGCACATTCCTCCTAAAGAAAGGGCCATTGATGCATCGACTTTTGAACAAAAGGAGGCATTTTCTAAGTAGTTTAAAATGATCATTTCTATCTAACCACTATCTCCTGGCTACTGTCTGGCAGACAAAATGGTCACAAGGCATTTTGGAGGAGTGTCACCTTCTGTGCTGCCTTTGTACCATGAGGAGACCAGCAAGAGGAGGTTCAGGCTGCCAAAACCAGCCTACAGCATCCAAGGGAGCCCTGAAACCACAGCTCAAGTTCTAGCACACCAAAAAGAGATGGTGGTGGAAGACTTAATGCAGTCTCCAAAGCTTATTATGTTTTGTTATGCACCTTATTATGTTTCCATGAGTGCATGATGTCACACACCACCAGATTTTTATGTGACCATCATATCACTGCTTCATTTTAACAAACAAGAGCTGCTTTTAACTTTTTTTTTTTTTTTTTTTTGTTAAAAAAAGAACCCATGGCAGGGAGGAACTAGGAGCATATGCCTGTGCTATAAATAGCAAAGTGGAAGTATCTGTCCTTTGGGGCAGTTTGGTTCTGACTGAACACTTTATAAGACACTGTTTTGCCTTTTTTTTTTTTTTTTCTTGAATTTTAATTTAGGCATTTCCAGAAATCCCACAAAATTAGTAGAGCTCAAGGAGAGGATACAGCCATTCACAGGATGAATGGAAAATATTTAGAGGGAAAAAATGCAGAAGAGAAATATTCAGAAGCAGGGAAATCAATGTCAAAAACTGCTATAATAACACAAAAGAAGCCAATCATGTAGATTTTTCTAAATAAACAGACACTAGCAGAGCAGTTACACAACTTTTCAGATCACTATGGTGATCTGGAGGATGCTTTACTATTTATTTTTTAAGTAGCAACAAAAAGAAGAAATGGATTTAATGGAATTTTATAGACACCTTCTCCTCTTTCAAACATCCTAAGGTTATATCTGTCTTTGCGTTATTAGGCTTTTTATTATTCTACCATAATAGCACTCTTGCTATAAATTAGACTGCTTTCAGTCACAGCTTCAGCTTACAAATCCATCAAGTCTATTAGATTTTAAAGAGAGAGAGAGAGGGAAAGATGTTGCTGTATTCATAGGGTTGTGGACTGCTTTTTCGGGAGGCGGGGGAAAGGGGGTGTGTATAGATTGGGGTGAAGTCAAGGGGAGGAGGGAAGGGTGGGAGAGGAGTTGCAGTTCGAAAGTCCCTCCTTTAAAAGTGTCAAACTCCAACCTGCACAGAATGGGGAAAGGGAGACCCCCAGCAACTTCCAGAAAATAATATAAAAGCAAACCTCAGAGGTGGAAGAAATACCCAAAAGGAGAAGACTGCAGCTTGCAGTAATCTGTAAATGATTGCTGGCAAAGACTGGAGGCTTCAAGCTTGAGCTGTGTTTGTTCCAAAAGAAAGCCAAGAAGGACGGTGTTAATAAAGAGAGATTTAACTGAGGGCTGTGCTTGGAATAAAGTGGGCTACAAAAAGGTCACATTTGATCAGTTGGAGCAGATTACAAGGGCTTTAAAAGGTAGTGGTGGAGAAATGAAACTGGGACTGTGAAGCAATATAGCACAAGATTGATTTTGGGGGTGGAGAGAAGCTGGGACAAGTGCTTATCAGCTTGAGAAGGAGGAAGAGCTGTGCTGGGTTTGTTGTCATTCCCACACTGAGTAGAGTACTTGCTGCTTTTGTGGTTAGGCTGCCCTGCCGTTTTCTTTTTTATCATTTTTTTTTATTGTTATTATTAATACAATGGTGTCTATAATCTCTGACTTGGATCCTCTGAAAGGCTGGAAAGTTTTAAGGTAGGCCTATGTTTTCTTCTGTTTGGTACAGGCGTTTTTTTGGTTTAGCCCTAAATTAACTGGAGCTTGAGTTATAATCGAAATGTGAGCCCTGGGCTTAAGTAAGAGAGGAGTTTCTGGTAATTAGAGCCCTTTTAAGATACAGCAAACCTTTAAGCAGATGTTTAGAGAGACCCGAGGGAGATTTTTAAAATATACTTCTCAGTGTTACAGTGCAGTGAGGAAGTGTGGACTTTTTTTTTTTTTTAAAGATTGTTCTGTAAATTCAAGTTAATTGTAAAGGCTCGCACCAGTTGAAACTGCAGGATTAACTCTCTGCTTTCCTAGCTGTACTTTGCAGGGGAATGGGTGGGAAACTTTAGGGGAGGAAAAACCAGCATGAAAGTTGGGGAAAACAGGCTTGTGGGGGTATAAAAATCAAAATTTAAAGAAAGTGCTTGTTTCATTTTGGGTTTGAAACTTCCAGTTTGTTGTCCCTTTAAGGCATGTATTTGATACTGAAAAGTTGTTGCTGATTTTTCCCTTCAGTACTCCTATTTGTTCTTTGAATAGTGAAGAACAGTGACTCGAACCCTGAAAAATACTAAGAGGAGGGAAGAGGGGAGAACCCACTGTTATTGCCTGCTGAAGATACTAAAACTCTACAGTGTCAAATGTCTGTGTTTAATGCTGTTCTAATTGCATGGCTTTCCCTATTGAGAATCTCGACGTGTAAAAAGTTTGCAGATGGTTTATAGAAACTTCACTAAAACATTGGAAACATCTGTGGTGAATGTAGTTGGTTAAATTATAAAATTAGTTAAATATAAAGTTTATTTCCTTCAACTGTTATGCAAAACATGAAGCTGCACCTAATAAAGTTTTTTTATTATTATTATTTTTTAAAAGAAGCATTGCAAGAAGTTTGAAGAGGTGTGTGAATTGTTTTGTTGTTTTTTATAATATATTAAATGTTAAAGTATATGAGCTTCTTGCTGCAACATTTTTAATAGCTTAATGTCATGAGCTGAAAAAAAATCCTCAAAAGTCAAACCATAACATCTACTTACATTATGAGTTTTTTTTCCTAATATTTGCAGAGCGTTGAACTTTCTTTTCTCATAAGTTGAACTTTCTCTGACCATCTTCAGAGCCTGTGCTTAGCAATGTGGACTAAAATCCTTAATGCTTGTCTGTAGGGTGAGAACTGGCTAAGCAGTTTTACTGCAAGTTTAGGTTTTGAATTTTTTTTATTTTTAATTTTTGTTGTTGTTAAGTCATTTAGGACTGTCAGCTTATTGTGACTAGATTCTGTTTGACTTCCTGAACTTTAGCGTAGAGGCTAGTATGCTGCAAGGGCAGCGGTCAGAGTGGCATCAGGGAAGGGTGGTCATATTAGGGTGATCTGAGCTGGAGTGACTCTTGTGAGTCATCCTGAGCAAATGCCAGGAAAGTGCTTTTGCAGAGCTCCATATGTGTTGTCTGCTGCATGTGTGCGCCAGAAAAACCTATTCTAGGAATTATTTGAAAAGTTTATCCCATTCTGAGACAACTTCTGATTCCTCTGCTGATCTAGTCAGGTGATACCAGGTTTTTGCTGAGTGGAGGGATGACATGGAGGACTTGAAAGCTGAGATGATTTAAGGAGGAGAGGCTGTTGCCCTCTCAAAGAATCCTGTTTTCTTAGAAAAATTACATGTTTATATGACTGTATCAGAAATATCTCCCTGGCACTCTTTCCTACAGCATGACAGAAGTTTCCTAACTTTTTGTGTGAACCTGGAGATTAGAGCTTTACAGACACAGGTAGGTCAGTGATGTGATTAAATTGATTTACTAAACACTTCTTTATGTAGTTACTGTGTATGATTGCAGCAGCAACTCTGTACAGGTCATCAGCAGGATGCAGTGTTAAAAGGCAGGAAGAGACACTATTCAGTTTAAGTAAAATCATCGGTGGTAGTAAAAAAAAAATAAAAATATTTAGTTGGAAGTCAATATGCAGTTTGTGGCTTGTGACGTTAAATTGTAAAGCCAATTCTACTTTTCCTTATAAATTTTAGCTTCTTTACAAGAAAGTAAAGGTGTCTTCTGCTCAGGTGACATGAAGTAATTCCTTAAGATCCAAATGAAATGCATCAGCAAATGCTGCAGTCAGCTTGAGAGTAGTATCCCATGGTGGCAAATTCCCCATTTTGTTTGTCTTGTGCACCCCCTGTAATTTATTCTGTGACTCACTCACAATTTGAGACCTGCCTAGCTGGAAGGCAGATCTCGTGGCTGGGGGTAAAATAATTGCACTGGGAGAGCTGGCAGAGGTATTAAAACAAATAAATGGTAGCATGGTGTGTATATAATATTACATCAGGCCTCCCTCTTCCATTGTTTCTGTCGGGGGTAGGATGGTAAGAGGTACGATACTTTCCAGAAAGTCTTGGCACACTCTGGATTCATGTTAGGGCCTCTGAATGCTGGTTAACGTACAGAACAAAACAACAAAACGCACTTCAGAAAATATTTTCTTTCACTGGATTTCTTGACAGTGATCTGAATATTAAAGTTATTGGAAAATAAATCTCTGAGAGCTCAGATTTTCCTTTTTTTCGTGTGTGTGTGTGTGTATGTATGTATTTCTTTTCAGATAAGCTCCCAGCATAACACCTATGCTTTGACATTAACACACTTCTGCCTGATCTTCCCTCATAGGTGCCTTGTCACTCTCTGTAGTGTAACCGGAATAAGCACTGTCTGTTGGAGTCAGGAGAGGCTGGCAAAACTTCAGGCCTTTTTGAGACACTTCAGAGCTATACCAACAAATGGTCTGTGCTCATCAGCCCTCCATGGACACAAAAATCACATTTACCTGGCTCCAAAGGGTTACAGAAGGTGGGATCTAGCCCCCTGAGGAGGGTACAGGAGAGACAGAGAACAGCTGTTCTAATCCCTGTCCCAAACCCTCCCTGTACTTCTGTGGCATGTTTTTTATCCTCAGATGTGACAGGGATGTCTGTGGTTGCTGCTTCAGAAGCCAGATCCTGTGCTAAGAGCCTCAACAGCAGCTAGAGTAGAGCAGTGACCTGGCAGTCGGGAGAGGCCCAAAAAGAAAATCCCTCAAGGCCATGTCTCTTCCATTGCTTCTCTCCCTTAATTTGGCTCCAATAAGACTAACTACAGTGCCATAAATCATGAGTTACCTACACAGGGAAGACCTTGCACCCATTTGCATTCCTCCCTGAAGAAGTATATGACCTTTCTATGGCTCATTGCTGGGGGGGAGTTTTTAACTTGACTTCTCAACCTCATAGTGAAATCTGAAAAGTAGAAGTTTTCGCTCAGATGAGTGGAGAAGTTAAAGCCTGTGAAGCAGCAAATCTTGCTGTACCACATGCAGGTGACCTAAATTTCACAAGTCCTACTGAGCAGGAATATACAGCTTGGCTAGTGAAGTTGGGAACATGTCCTGTGTAGGATAGATGTACCAATTCAAATATTCTCTCCAAAATGCCATTTCCCACCACACACACCTCTCCAACAGCCTGTAAAGGACAAAAGTGCCTTCTGTGCTTACGAAGTCAGTACAGGAGGTGTAATTTCAGCCTTGTTGTGTTGGTATTATAAGCTAGTTGGGGTAAAAAGTCCTTACCCAACACCCCCCTCCTCTCTTTATTTGTGAATTAAGGTTGGTTAAATGGCTTCAAGGTGCTCAAACTTGGAAAAGAGGGCAGAAATGTCTCAGATTTGCAGAATGGCAAAGAAATGGCTCAGAAATGCAATGGCTCAGATTTAATTTTTGGCATAGAACAGTAAACAGAGAGAACTGTAGCATTGCGAATCCTATTACTGCTTCGGCTCCTGGCTTTCCAGCTCAGCAAAACTTGAGATACAGTAAGGCATCCTCGGTTGTATTCAGTACTGGAGCAAACTGGTTTAGTACGTGGCCCCACAGCACCAAACTGCTGTTCAGAAAGGGGGAAAAATGGTTTCATATATGCTTTACTCTGAGGACCTGAACAATATTGTCTCCACCCACTCCTCAGAAACAAAACCAAAAGAGCCCTGAAGGTTTGGCCCAGAGACATAATGCTGGACTCCGTCACCACCAGGAAATAAAGATAATGGAATTTTGGATGTCAGTGGAGAATACTAATTGCTCCATAATTGCCACAATATGCTTGCTTGAAAAAAAAAAAAAAAAAAGGCGCAAAAAGACGTCTCTGCAAATATGGATCACGGAAGAGATTGCACTGAAAGGGATGTTAGTGAGGGTCAGATAAGTCCCAAGTTATTACGTGGATGAGAATCACCAGGAGGATACAAGTTATGACTAAGCTCTAATATATAAAACATGACCAGCAAAATGTAGTTGGGATTCCCCTGCTTTCAGTTTGAATGTGCGACTCTTCAGTGAGTGGGATGAAAAATTAGGGCCAGCTATATCAAAGAATGTGTTTTTAATCACTTTTTCATCTCTGGTATCCATGCTTTCTCTGCACTTTCCAGAGGACAATACTAGCAGTTTTTCTTGGCTTGTTTTTTTATTTTTTTCTTCATCTTCTTAGAAAGGCATCATATATGGGGTGATTGAAAAAGTGAAGATAACAGAAAATAGCAGATTAAGATGTAGCACACTCCAGCGTTTATTGTTGATGGCTGAGAAAGTCATCTAGTCCTTCTCTAAGCCTGTGCAGATTTATTCTTGCATCTTTATTTTTCCCCTGATTAAAATTCAATATTGCTCTTTTCAATAAGAGGTTATTCTCCACTGTTTTACTAAAAACAATCCACTTTTCATATCAAGCCTGTATACAAGCTCATTACATCTTGTTCATTTGGACATGAGTTGTTAAATCTTCCAGGTGCTTCATGGAGGATTTAACCATCCAATTCAAATGAATGTTCTTTCACAAAGAGGTTTACTTATCACTGCCTCTGTATTCCTTTGCCTAATTGTTTAAATTGCCCTAACCTCTAACACATGCAATATAAAATTACCATGCCAGTAATGCAGGTGCTTAGCAAGAGAGTAGGATGCCAAGTGTGCAATTGTATTCTCCCAGCTACCAGCAATTTGCAGTTCAGGGTCTTCCTCTGCCAGCAGTGATGACTTTTCTTGATGAATGATTCCCCCTTGAATTTATCTCACTGGTTTTGCAGTTTTAGCTTTGGACCTGTGACAACTTGAAGCAAAGAAATTTTGCAGCTTGACCCACTGGTTGCATGTACATTAACAAAGCAATGTGTTGGAAGGGCTCTTTTTTAGGTGTAAATTTGTCTTGCTTTTGTGTTTTGGGACACATGGTAGCTTCTTGAAGTCTTTTCACAGAATCCTGACGTGGTTGAGGTTGGAAGGGATTTATGGGTCCATCTGGTCCAAGTCAAAACAAGCAGGACCTTGAGATGCTGAATTCAGGTTTATTTCTCTGGAGGGTGGGAAGATCAAGTTTTTTCTGCATCTATTGTACTGCAAAATTAAATTCCTGCTTGGTGATTAGTGACACATGGTTACAAGGGTGTACATTTTGCAGGGTGCAGATAAAAGCAGGATGCTCCTTTCCTACATACATTACTTAGTCGTATCGACTTCCATCTACCATTTCATCATCTTCACTTCACAAGTCAATGAGAGTTCTAACGTGCAGGTCTCCATGCCTCATTTACAACTAACCCATTGCACATTTTAAACTTGTCTGGTTCTGTATTCAACGGAACTAAAATAAGAAAGAAATCACCTGTAGATTGCAAAGGACAGTGGAGATGTTAGATTGTGCTTTGAGAGATAAGGCTGTAATTTCAAGCTTTCCAAGACTCCAAGTCAGTTTGGATGAGTTACTTAATCTCTATGTGCCTCAGTTCCCACCAGTAAAATGGAGTTATTAATACCTGTCTTATCTATATCTATCTATCTATATTTTTTTTTGGCTCTAGAGACTTACAGTTTTCTCCATAGAGAGCCCACAGCAATGAAGGATTGCTCTTGGGCTGGGCTCTTTAGTGCCTGCCCTCATAAAACATAATTTTCTTAAATGAAACTAGAATTTAACTCTTGAGAGCAAGTAATTTCATGCTCATTTACTAAAACCCTTTTCTCAGTATTTCTGCTTTCACAAGGCAGCTTCACAGTCACACAAATTTCCTGTGTGCACCAGCTTTTTATTTTTCCAATAAATTGCTAGGCTGAAGCTGGCTGAAGTCTGGAAACCAGAACTGAATGCTCTGTCTGAGATTCACCCAATGACAAATTAGTTTTGTTGTTTTATTTACTTTTTAAAACACTTCTGTTCTAGTAACCCTTTATAACAATTTGTAAGCTCAGTTGCTGTTCTGCTTTATTAATGTGCCTGCTCCCACCCAAAGCTTCATCTCTGCTTTGGTATCCAGCTCCTTCCCTGCATAACTGCTTTTTTTCTGATCTCACTGCTACACAGCTTTTCACAGATTCATTCCTTTCTCTCCTTATTTTCTCACTCTTTTCCAGTGTAAATGCACTTTTATACACCTGTGGTTCATCACCGCTGTTCAGAGGTACACAGATCACATGGCACTTTCCCAGTCTTTGGTAGCATACCCCACTGACTTGTGTGTCAATGTCAGGTGTAATCACAGCAGTGAACCTCTTTAGCAGTTATTTCAGCAGTTATTACAGCATTGTCTAAATAATGGGCTTTACTCTGGTGAAGAGATACTCATTAAGGATCTCCTGCACCCATGCTAATCACAAGGCGCTATACCAACTATGGATCAGAGCAAGCAGGAACTAGGGAGATTTGTGGTCTCCCATGCTGGGTCCCTGCATCAAAATCCAGAAGATTTTGTTTGTTTCTTGCTTGACCTAAGAAAGATCAGATGTTATTGTCCGTAAGGGAACTTCTATAACTGTTCCCTGTGGATGCTGTCTGATGTGTATCAGTGTCTCCAAAGGAAGATGTTTTGACTTCAAGAGCTCAACTACTTCTGAAAAATGTTTTCTGGCACTAAAAAAAATTTCTTAGTGCAACCTAAATGCTAGCACCCAACCTCTTAATATGCTGCTAGTGATTACACATTAAATTTGTTAAAAAACAAACAAACAAAAAAAAAAAAACTTAATGCAAATTGTGTTTCTATGTAACTTTCTTAGATTTTTTTTTCCTTGATTGTGTGCTTCCCAATTTCACAGCACAAGCAGAAGAGGCTTTTAGCTTTCTATTTTTTTTTTTAATTAATATTCTTCATCTGAGAAACTCCATGCAGTTATTGTGCACAGAGTTTGTTCTGACAATTCATTCTGAGACACTTGTTATTGAATCAGTCCCAAGCTCATGTTAGCAGATCATTGTTCTTACTGGACTCCTGTTGATCAGCAGATACTGATTTTTATTTATTTATTTATTTTTAAACTGAGATTTAAAAGTGAAGATTTTCTAAACAAAGTAATATTGGGAGGCTCCAGTGATTCTCATAATTGTATTGTCTCTCTTTCATTGAATGTGTATATTTCAGATTATTGGAAAAATCTGTCTTGTTGTGCTAGATTTTTTTTTTTAAATAGATGTCAAGTTAAATTGTCTGTGGTTGTTTATGCTTTATAAAGACCAACTATTTGGACTTGTTAGAAGATTAAGTTCCTTGTTCAGGTTACTTTACAAGAGTATTCAGTAGTGGAAGACTGATTCTCAGCTGGACGTACATGAACTGCAGACTACATTCTCACTACATCAGCAGGTTGGTAGTCTTATCTATAAACTTTTTGTGGCAAGACATTCTCTTGAGCAGCTTGATTAAGTATATTCCACACAAGAGTTTGTAAGGTACTATGGAAAGGCTGGAGTAAACTTTAGCTTTAAAGTTAAAGAAGAGGGAGTTTAGGTTTTGATTTTTTTTTTTTTTTAATTTTAAATAGAGTTCTCTGTTTCCTGCTCCAAAGAGAACAGATGTGCTATAGAAAGGTCTCTAAGCGAGTGTTTTAAAGCTGTGGGTATTCCAGTACCGAAAAAATGTGTGGACCTAACAGTCTTTCTCCACACAAAATTAAAATAGGTTGTAAATATACAAGTGAGTTAATGTATGCTTGTCATCCCAACACTGTACCTTCCATTAGACTCATTCTTAATCAGGAGACATCGTCAGATTTCAATCTGAAACTGTCTGGTTCTGCAAATAGTAACTAAATTTGCCTTCAAGCAGTTGTCAGCTGGACATAACTTCACTTCTCAACCTCTAAGACTGTAATTAATCTTTGCTTGAAGCAAGCAAGGTGTTAGTGCATGTTAACCAGAAGTGGTTTCTCGTCCTTGGGAGGTTTGCTTGGCTTTCCATGTGAATTCCTCCATGAAGGAGTGTGTGATCCATGTTACGTATTTGAGCCTCAATTTACGTGCCCCATCAGCAGAGCTGCTGGACACATTTGCTAATGTGGCCCTTCAGCTGGCCGTCGTTTCTACCCCTCTGTGGTCTTAGGGAAGAATTTCAGTCCTGCCTGCAGCTGTCATTGCGGAAACTGGTGGTGTCCCCACAGTCCTTGGACTTCCCCTTGTTGGAAAAGCTGGTCTTGGCAAGAGTTGCAGAATGCTGCTGACCGGGGTCAAGTTTTGGTTGGACATGCCAAAATAAGGGGTTTATGTAGCCAGAGCCCTGGGAAGAATTACAGGCTTGGAAGGGGGAGAAAGGTATTAAAGGCCTCAAGTAAGTATTTAAACACTGATGTAAACTCTCATTGAATCCAACAGGAATTAATTGGCACAGTCTTTTATGTGACTTTTGGGGTTAGATTTCCAGCTGACATGAACTGACAAAGCTCCTTTGAGCAAGATGTACTGGCTTAGAGTAACTGAGAATTGGGACCCATGTGTTTTGCAGAAGACTTGACATCTTTCTTCTTATACGGAAAAATTCTAGATCTAATGGGAGAAAAAATGTTGTGGTCAGAGCCATTTCTGTATGAATTGCTTCCAGCCTATTGATGCCCAGTTTTACACTGTCTGAAGTCTGGACTCTGAAAACCTCTTGGGAATAAGATTACGTTATGTTTTAATTTTCTAGTTATTTTCCCCATATTTAAAATAAATAGATGACCTGGCTCTTTGCTCTTTCAATTAGCATTCAAGTAGTCTAATAAATTTAGCATAATCTATTAATAAGTTTAAGCCTATAACATCCTAGTTTGCAGGCAAGCTGTGTAAACTCACTATATAAGTTGCATACCAACTTTAAATCACTGAAAAGTGGTGATAGGAAAAATGAAACTTGATGTATCATAGAATAGCATTTTTGTGACACCCTTTTGAGCTAAAAGTTTCACGATTTTTTTTGACCATATTTTTTTTTATTATTATTTCTGAAAAAAAGCAGTTTGCATTTTTAACCCGGAGCAACATGGTTTCTTCACAGAGCTCTGGGACTGCTGTTTCAATGAGTTCAGACCTCCCAGTTGTTCACCAAGCACTGCAGCTACATCTGCGGTCAGTAACTTGTTCTGTTTGCTGAGATTCATATTATCTGTGGTTAATGAGAGTTTACACTGCATACACAGGTCTTAGAAGTGCAGCTCCAGAATCTTGTTATGAATCTTGTTAGAATATTGTTATGTGATGCCTCAAAGCTGAGTAGATCATGGACTTTGAGGTCTTCACTTGCATCTTACGAGGAAAAAAATCTGTGATATAAATAGAATTTAAAAGTGGTCTCAGTTCTTCACCCCCTCAGCCCAGAGAAAAACAAGTCTCTCTTCTGCTAAGAGATCCCCCTACCTTAAATGTACCCCCTCTAGCAACATTTTATATAGTAAAATATAATCTGAATTTTCCTAACAGTATGTGGCTGAGATGTGGTTATTGCACCCTTTCTTCTCTCTGTTATCTGTGGATACTGCATAGCCATAGACAGGAGAGTGTTCAACAATGAGAATAAGTAATAATTCTTACACTGACAAAACAGCAAACAGTCTTTGATCCACGACAAAGAAAATTTATGTTGTTCACATTGCTGTGGTAGAGTTGAGGAAATGAGAATGAGCATGGATGAAGTTGCAGGTCCAATTCTAGGAGGCATAACTTTATCCTATTATAGGCAGATAAAAAGTAACGGTTGACATAATTGTTTTTGCTACAGTCACAGATATTTACTGTATCAGCATCATAGGAGAAAAATCCTAGGAAAAAAAAATAACTTATGGAAAAAAACATCATAGCCATCCTTTAAGAAAATGTCCTGTAATGTACAGAAACCTAGCTTGAAAGTACTGTGTGCCTGTATTAATCTGAAAGTAATAATTGTTGCCTTGTTTTCCTATTAAACTCTCTGCAACTTATTACAGTTTTATTTGTTCCTTGTGTGTTGGCAATTCAGGTTATGGATTAAATTTAAGCAGATATGAAAATGCATGCTAGAACAACAGCAGGAAAATACAATCTCCGTTGATGAAAGCAAGCTATGTACACAGAAAGCTCATGATTTGGACATGAAAAAAATGCTGGATTCCAGGTTGCAACATCACAAAACATGACAATTTGGAGGAAAAAATGAGTTCTGCATTTTTCTCTCTCCGCCCCCCCCCCCCCCCCCCCCCATTTGTTCATGCAATACACAACAGCAGTCAGACCACACAAGAAGTTTGCACAAATCTACATGGTGAAAGTGGGATGGGAAAGCAGAATTAGTTCAGCAGCAAAGGCCTGGGCATTTTTTTATTTCTTCAGCAGCTGGAAGCCTATGTGACACTATGGAATAAAATCAGCTTTGCAGGGAGGAAGCTGTATAATCAGTATGTATGATGCTTTCTTAAGATGTGATGATCTGGAACAGAGTAGTTACCTATATATGGTAGCTTTGTATCTACTGAGTAGTAGCAGCCAATTCTGAATTCCTCGAGGAAGATGATAAAAATATGCTTTAACTGAGGGGTTCCAGCAATAGTTAGCTAATAATTTCAAACCTAGAAAGACTTCCTTATGAGGAGTGTTTAATTACAGAAGCAAAGAGTTACACAGAATAATAAGCACTTCTCAGAAATGGTGATTTAGGCTTTTGTTGTTTGAATTTTGTCCTAACACAAAGGGCTGGGGGGTAGAGGAGGGGGGAATCTTGTGAGATATTTGAAACCAATAACCCACATGACAATTAGCTTGTAGGATACTTTGCCAGTGGATACCACGGAGGCCAGATGCTTAGAATTGGGAGGAGGAAAATAAAATGAATTTAATGGGTGATGAGAGCATCTACAATTAGATAGGATTAAAATGGATGGGAAAGGATCTAAGTCCCCACACTTTGGCCAACTATTATCTGAAGTTGAGAAGAATCTTTCCTTATTTGGGAACATATCCCTATCCATGTAGGCTTTTTGTACCTCTTAGGGATAGAAGGTCATATAAAACAAACTCCTGTCTGATCCCATGAGACAGTTCCCATGTTACACAAGAGTGTTAAAATCCTACTAATTGAATTTTCTTTCCTAATGCTGAATTCTAACAGTATTTACTTTCCTGATGCAATGCACCAGTCAAAAAAGCCTGAAAATTTTATTCTGTCTTGTGTTACTGAAGAATATACTTTTATTTAGCAGCAGTATTATATGTGATATCTTAACCGCTTTCTGTACCGATGAGTTCTACAGGGTAATTTTGCATTGCATTAAAATAATTATCCATCACTGTTTGAACTTCGTGTACTCTCAGATAGGTAAATTGTATACTTTTGCAAGCCAGCATGCATTTTGAAATTGTTATGGGAAAGATTTGCATTAGGAAAATGTAGATTTCCTCCCCCTCCTTCACATGATAAAAAATCCCCGTACACAATAGCATTACTGCCACATGTCATGGGGACACTGTGTAAATTACAGAGTTACAAATTTGTCAGCCTAACCAAATGTCTGAAAGAATAATGTCATATTAGTTGTATTTCAGCTGTAAGCCTGGTCTGTTTAAACCTTGATTTGTGTGGCAGCTAGCCATACCAACAGCTTGTGCATGGTTGATTATAAACAACTGTTTTAATGTAACAAGATTCTCATTTAATTCCTGGGAGCTTGATGCATTGATGATCAAAGATAAATTCAGGCATAGCACTGAGGTAAAGCATTATATTAGACTGACCAGAAAAGACAGGGTCCTGAAGATTTCAAGATTGTAAGATCTTTTGTATGTTGCAATGCAAACTTTCTCAAGTTGGATAGTGGACTTGAAAACAGAGAAACAGTAAACAGCATTATGTACACAGCCAGCCTTGGTATAACTTGGACCTGTTCTGATTTTCAATTAATTCTACTTTTGTGTGGCAAGATCTGTAGGTTCAACCAAGATATTTTCTTAAATAGAAAAACTTTATTACTTTGCAATTCTAGGTTACTATTCCTCTATGTTCTTTCCATTTTTGGAAAAATTATTGTGGAAAAGCAGAAACCATTGGAACCCCTTTTTCATTTTTATTTTTATGGTGTGTCCGTGTTGTGTTTGTTTGTTTTGCTTACTTTTTTAAAATGTGCACCTTAGTTGAATACTCTTTTCTTGGATGAGATTTGGGATCAGACTTACAGAGGTTTTTCTGGTTAATTTTTTTTCTTGTATTCCTGGTGGCTTCAGTCTTTTGTGTTTGTTTGTTTTGTATTATTTATTTCATTTGCTATGGGGTGTTTTTTATTTTGTTTGTGGTTCTTGAGGATGAAAAGCATCCTTTTCTGAAGCAGAACCCCTAAGAGGCTGTCTTTAGCTTACTGCCTATTGCCATGAAGCTTGCAAAAACGGTGTTTTTGAGACTGCCACCTTTCTGTCAACTGTCTCTGAAGCTGGTCAAGAAGCTCAAAAGTGGTGGGAGAGGTTAAGGTAATACATATGTGACTACATTTACACATCTGTTTCCTAAGGAGAGTGGGCAAGGACCATGATGTTCATTCCTTCTAGTACCTAAAGAGGGCTGCAGGAAAGCAAAGGAGGGACTGTAGTGACTAGGGGGAATGGCTTTAACGTAAAAGAGGGTAGGTTTAGATTAGATATAAGGAAGAAAATCTTCACTGACAGGGCAGTGAGGCCCTAGCCCAGGCTGCCCAGAGGAGCTGTGGCCACCCCATCCCTGGCAGTGCTCAAGGCCAGGCTGGATGGGGCTTTGGGCAGCCTGAGCTGGTGGGAGGTGACCCTGCCCATGGCAGGGGGTTGGAACAAGATGATTGTTATGGTCCCTTCCAACCCATCACTTTTTTTTTTTTTTTAATCAGTCAACGTAGCTCAACAAATGTTAGGGGTTTGGTTACTTGAGCATCAAACCTAGAGTTGAACCTTTGAGTGTTTTTTACACTTGTGGTAAATTGAATCTAATCTGAGGTATGAACCTTAATTTAATTACCCCAAAAAGTATTGCTTCTTTGCAGTTTTACTTTTTTTGTTTGTTTGTTTTCTTTGCCAAACAGCTGATTTTGAATGTTCCCTCTTCCCCTCCTGTGGAAAAAAAAAAAAAATACAAAGGTTCTGGCATCAAATAAAATCCAACCTGCATACAAACATGGCTATTAAGACTGGAAAATACTTTAGTTTTGGCTTTCCTCTTTTTTTTCTTCTTTTTTTCTTTAGGGGGGGTGGGAGTGGTGCAATTCTACTTTTCTCCATTTTCTTTTTAAGAAAGCAACAGTAGAAGCTATGAAACTTCATATTCTTTGTTCTGTGTGGTGGTGTTAATGGAGGGGCAGGGCAGAGAGGAAGAATAGCCTTTGTTAAGAGTTTGATATTTGTATCATGGGGAAATACAGTGTTGTCCATCATCCCAGTATGCAGGAATCCTTAGGAGCAAAGGTAATGAATTTATTACAAGTATTGCCAGTTTTCATAGTTATAAAATTCCTTGGATTCTGGAAAAAAATAATTATGTGAGTGGGGATTTCTAGTCTATAAAAATTCATGGAAAGGCACAGATGCTCACTTGTACACAAAGACATTTAAGGTCAATAAACTTTTCAGTCAGAACATAAAAATGTACAAATTTGCTAGTAGTATTTTCCTTTAATATAGAAAACCACATAGTGGGGCTTTCTTTATTTCCACCCTAAGATTATTGCGGAATCTTAGGACTTACTTTGAGATCTACATTTCTTTTGAAGCTGTCAGTCCACAAGTTTCTGAAATAGGAACTTTTCTGACCTCACAAGGTAACAGAAAAAACCTCTCTAAATTCCCTGTGAACTTCAGACCAAATGTTGGCTTCTGCTTCAACTGTGATATTTTATTTTCCAATCAATCTAAACTACTTGTGATACAAGTACTACTTGTTTCCTGACTTCAAGCAGAAGCATCTATCCAATCTGTGGGCAAAATTTTCATGTCCTTTAATGCATATTAAAGAAACTTCTGCCCAGCTTTCAAAGAAGACATCAGCTTGTGAAGATTTCCAACAGGACACTTCAGGAAAATATTGGGAAAAGATTTTATATTCTCATGCTTATGGCTTGCAGTTCTTACTCTTAAGACTTCGTACCAGGAGTAATCAATCTTATTGCATGTCCCCAGATTGTGTGAAGACAATCTACTTATGTCCAAGAAGACTTAGCCAAACCAAAGGCTTTATAGTCAGAGTGCTGGGTGGGGATCTTTTTTGTTTTGCTGTGTTTGTCCTGGAGATTGTTAGGCTGAACTATTTGTTTAAAAGAAACAAAATGAAAATGGGAGGTCTATAGCCAAGTTTTCAATGATCCTCTTGCTCACTGGCACTCACTGAGACAGGAAAAATGATGGGTAGTGCTTCAAAAATTTTTCATGCTCTCATTTTTTTGGAATTTGAGCTCCTAAGAGAGTCTTCTGACAGCATCCTAAGGCTTGCCCAAGCACTGGATTTTTTTTCAGAACTGCACAGTCTAAAATCGAGACATTGGTTGGGAATGTTTTTAACCAGTTCTTGTTGCAGGCATCTCCTTTGTGGTACTAGCTGCATTTAACGGTCCTCGACTCAGAAGACTGTCAATTGCTGGATTCCATGCTCATGTATCAAATATTTGGAAACAGACCCCCAGTTTGGAGATATATACTTGGATGAGTTTTTTGAACCTCTCTCAGCATTTCTTTTCCACGAATCTCAATTGTTTCTAATACCGTGTTTAACTTTGTTGTGAAATTTTGTTTGGCAAAGGAACATATTTGTTTGTTTGGGGCAGGCAGAATTTTACTGCTTCGCTTGAATTTCCTGGTGTTCTCCAAAATCACAGTGGTTTACCTGGGAATCTTGCCAGTGTTTTAGACTTCAAATAGTGATAGTAAGATTTGTGTGTTCATTCAAAGCTTACATAAGGCTAAAGCTAATATTTGTGGGCATGATTAAATGTGTTTGGTATTTTGGGGGGAGGGATGTAGCTTAGGAGTTATGCTTGCTGCCTTGTTGAGTTACTGCTATATTTCATAAGAATCTCCACAAGTTACCTAGCAGAGGGAGAGTTGATGCAAGTGCTGATACACATAAATCAATAGACTAATGTCTGCTTTACACCTCTTAACAAAAATAAGAGTCATATCCTTACCAGTAAACAAGTGTTCTATTCATATACAAAATAGATTTTGTCTTTCCTTTGCTTCAAACCATGTGACTTTGCAATGAGGCGCTTGCAGGAGACGAGTTAATACATGTTTAACAACTGTTGCAGGGAAAAAGAAAAAGACAACAAAAAATTGGGATGGAGGCAGTATGAATGTCCACATTTGAGCTTTTCTGTAAAACAGAAGCCTGGTACTTCCTATCTGCAACTTGTACAGGCTAGTTGTACATTTTGTAAACAGCTGATCTAAACCAAAGTGGCATGTCCTGAATCATGTTGTTAATAGAGAGATGTAACTCTCTGGTGCACCAATTAGAAGGCTGGTCATGTGACTATTTTGATTGGTAAATGGGCACTTTGAGGGTCTAGAAAAAAGAGGAGGCTGAAAAGACAGGTTCCCAGAAATAAGTAGTCTTGGAGAGCGAGAGGACTCTGAAAGGAAAAAAATGATCACAGCTGGAGGAAAGACCTGGGAAGTGGCTCAGGTTTGGGATATGAGGGAGATAAGTGGCAATGCATGTTGGGAGATGCCTGAAGACAGTGGCTGGCATTGTGGTTTAACCTGGTGGGCAGCTGAGCCCCACGCAGCTGTTCACTCCCTCTCCCCAGGGAGGATGGATGAAAGGATCAGAAAGGTAAAAGTGAAAGATCTTGTGGGCTGAGGCGAAGACAGTTTACTGGGTAAAACAAAAGCTGTACATACAAGCAAAGTAAAACAAAGAATTGTTTCACTACTCATCAGCAGGAAGGTGTTCAGCCAAAAACTTCCTGTTCAGGAAAGCAGGTCTCATTACACAATGGTTTCTTGACCAATGGCATCACTCTGAACATCCTCCTCTTTTTTTTATCCAGATTTTATCAATAGACATGACACCACATGGTACAGGACATGCTTTGGTCAGCCTGGCTCAGCTGTCCTGGCTGTGTCCCCTCCCAGATCCTGGTGCACCCCCAGCCTCCTCACTGGCAGGACAGCATGAGAAGCAGAAGAGTCCTTGGCTCTGTGTAAGCACTGCTCTACACAACTAAAACATCAGGGTGTTATCACCTCTATTTCCATCAAAAAATCCAAAACACAGCATGATAAAAATATCTACAAAGAGAATTAACTCTATCCCAGACAAAACAATGACAGATGGTTATGGCCCAGTTGAGTTACTGTGAGCAGTGGTACAACATGCTCAACACAACATCCTGTCCAACCTTCCCAGACCAACAGCAGCCTCCCTATAGGGGACACTAAGAGTTTGTGACCAAATAGTCAATGTGGTATGTTAGGTGATCCAGTAGAGTAAAACAGAATGTTCTTAGTTCCTTACTAACACCTTGTACCCCTATAAATGGTCTGCTGCAATGATAACAGATATTCAAGCCTGCATATATAAGGACACCCCTGAAGTGGTGTAATGCTTTTCAAAGTAATAAACAAATTCTGGTTTCTAAATGTTATAGCCTTAAACATGTCATGCATACATATGCATGCACATGCTCTACAGGCACAAAGATGTTGTGGAATTATAGTAATTTTTTAAATAGTATCTATAGTAGGTTGCAGGACTGTAAGCAAC
Source organism: Anas acuta (assembly GCF_963932015.1). NCBI lineage: Eukaryota > Metazoa > Chordata > Aves > Anseriformes > Anatidae > Anas > Anas acuta. Next base: position 199,287,845 of record NC_088979.1, on the reverse strand, counting down.
AACATAATCATAAGTATTTTCCAGAGATTGTGGTTGTCGTTCCAATGCCAGTCAACTTCCCAACAACATAAATAAAATATATAATATCTTGAATTAAATATCAAGGCTTTTGATACCATTTCCCACAGCATTCTCCTCAAGAAACTCTTTGCTCATGGCTTGGACTGGCATACGCTTCATTTGGTTAAAAACTGGCTGGATAGCCGGGCCCAAAGAGTCGTGGTGAATGGAGGCAAATCCAGCTGGAGGCTAGTCACTAGTGGCATTCCCCAGGGCTCGGTTCTGGGGCCGGTCCTCTTTCATATCTTTATCAGTGATCTGAATGAGGGGATCGAGTGCACCCTCAGTAAGTTCACAGGTGACACCAAGTTAGGTGCATGTGTCGATCTGTTTGAGGGTGGGAAGGCTCTGCAGGAGGATCTGGATAGGCTGGACTGATGGGCTGAGGTCAACTGTATGAAGTTCAACAAGGCCAAGTGCCGGGTCCTGCACCTGAGGCGCAATAACCCCAAGCACAACTACAAGCTGGGAGATGAGTGGTTGGAAAGCTGCCTGGCAGAGAAGGACCTGGGAGTATTGGTGGATAGTCGGCTGAATATGAGCCAGCAGTGTGCTCAGGTGGCCACGAAGGCCAACGGCATCCTGACTTGCATAAGAAGCAGTGTGACCAGCAGGGCTAGGGAAGTGATTGTCCCCCCTGTACTCGGCTCTGGTGAGGCCGCACCTTGAGTACTGTGTTCAGTTTTGGGCCCCTCACTACAAGAAGGATATGAAGGTGCTCAAGAGTCCAGAGAAGGGCGACGAAGCTGGTGAGGGGCCTGGAGAACAAGTCCTACGAGGAGCGGCTGAGGGAGCTGGGCTTGTTCAGCCTGGAAAAAAGGAGGCTCAGGGGCAACCTTATCACTCTTTATAAGTACATTAAAGGAGGCGGTAGAGAGGTGGGGGTTGGTCTATTCTCCCACGTGCCTGGTGACAGGACGAGGGGGAATGGGCTAAAGTTGTGCCAGGGGTGTTTTAAGTTGGATATTAGGAAGAACTTCTTTACTGAGAGGTTGTTAGGCATTGGAATGGGCTGCCCAGGTGGAGTCACCATCCCTGGAGGTCTTTAAAAGATGTTTAGATGTTGAACTTAGCGATATGGTTTAGTGGAGGACTTGTTAGTGTTAGGTCAGAGGTTGGACTCGATGATCTTGAGGTCTCTTCCAACCTAGACAATTCTGTGATTCTGTGAAATGGTACTCTATAGAGTGGGAAGGATTTATTACACACCTTTTTTGCATTTTCTAATTTTATTTTATTTTTTTGAATATGAATTAGTTTATATGGTATTAAATAGGAGACTTTGCTCTGAACTCAAACCTTTCTCTAATCACCTCCTATCATTCTTTGGTACACTTTGGCACAAATTACACCACCACCACCCACCCGTTTTCCTCAAATAATCCATTGAGAATAATCAGCTATGGGAAGAGAGCCCTTGGAGAAGGGGAGCAAGCCTGTGACATAAGTGGTTTCTCTTGAAAAAGTGTATAAATGAAGATAGTTGCATCCGTTAGTGAGTATGGAGATAAATATTCCACACTAAGTCTTTTGATACAGATTATTTGCGTACACATTTTGTAGCTAACATGTTTTAAGGACAAATTTGAATATATGCAATGTTCTGCTCTTACTAAAAAGTAAGCTGTTCTTAAAAAGTGGGGAAGATGATAAATTATTTTAAGTGGCTTAACTTTGCACAGAAGAGACACAGCAAAGTAGGTGTAAAACTGGTCTGTATCTTGAAGGTGGAATAAGGAGTGACAGGCATAGTTGGTCTTTGAATCTTCCTACAGAAAGTTAAGAAACCATTTTCCACACAGTTTTCTCAAGGCTTTGGTACTTCTTCTGACATAGGTGCACTTTGAGTCACATCAAGTTCAAGAGTAGTCATCATCTGTAGCAGCTGAATTGATGGGGAACCCATAAGATGCAGAAACAAACTCTTAACTTCCACTGATTCTCCTCTGTAAAGAGGAGACATTAAGTGAAGAAAACATTTATGAAGAATCTCATTGGGTTTATAAGGTCATGGAAAACAGTAACAGATATTGTATGGGTTAATGTGCCTAAAGCATGTTGTTAAAAAATGACTATTTCATACATGCATGTTTAGGATATCAAACATACATTCCAGAGGATACTTGTAACCACCTACCCCGCGGAGCACTCTCTCCCAAACCCCTTATTGCCCTGGGCTATGCCCTGCTGTTGAGTTGAAGCCTTTTTTCATTACATCTTGATTAATACTAGGTGCTAAAATCAAATTGGTGATAACTGCTGGTCATGACAGCTATTGTGCAAGCTCTTGCCAATGGCAATGCTAGTTCTTTCCTGTTCTTACCTGCAGCAGCCTTCGTATTTTAATCATAGGCCCCAAGCAGAAATTGTCAATTAGATTGAGCCTTGTGGTTGTCTTTGAATAAATGTTCTTTAGTAGATAGATTTAGTGCCTTGCTACTCTATTCCCCTGGTTTCTATGTGCAGTATACCTTCCATATACACTAAAATGAAGTATCTTCCTGGGGAAAAAAATCTATCCAATCACAAACCAGATAAAGTGGCTACTCTGCTGAACTCCAGAAAGAAATGAGAGGGCTTGATGAATGCCTTGAGGCCAAAACAATGATTCTCTTGCTGCTTTCTCTTGGAAAAAAAAAAAAAAAAAAAAAAAAAAAAAAAAAAAAAAAAAAAAAAAAAAAGTAAGATGGAAAATCTGAGTTATTTCAAGAGTTATTTCAATTTAAACAGTACAGAGGATTGTGGTGAAAGAGGCAGAGTCGCTTCTTTTATCGCATCTACATTTGATCAATGTTTCTTGAGCAGTTTTGTCCCAAGTGGGATACGGGAAACTGGGATCTTCTGTGTAGCTGGCTACGAGTTATTGATAAATGGGTCGGGACCTGCGAGGGTGAGTTGTACTACCAATTCACGAATGCTCTGGAGGGATGCTGGATGCCAAAACATCTCAGCTGTGCTTCAAAGGGTGATTGCATAGTAAAGGACTCTCGCATCTGAAAAATCACAGACAATTGGCACATAATTGTATAATTGTATCTGTTGGACTTGAGTTTGATTATGCCTTAGAAAAGTCAGGGAGGGACAGAACATTGCCTTGCATCAAACTTGAGATTGTTTTGAGTTTCTGATTTATATTTTTTTGCCAAGTAAGTTTATTATATAGTTGATTCCACTATAAAATATATGCAAGATGCTCATGCACTGTGGCAAGTTAATGAGGGAAATCATCTCACATGAAAGGGAGTGTGCAGGGCAATGAAGCGTGTCCGGGATCCCACAGTACTATGGTGCTGGGCCTGGAAATGGCCATGACAGCCACAGGAGAGGCAGGACCTGCTGCTGTCTACATAAGAGGTAGACTCCAGAGCTGAGATCAATTGCTGAATGCTGTAGCTGAAATTTTCTCAAGAACAGTTTGGATTTTGGGGGTTACTCTTCTGTTTGGGGGAGAGGGAGTATGTTTTTTTTTTTTCTCATGCAGAAAGAGAGAAGAAAAATGAATAAAGCAACAAAAAACAGGAAGAAGTTTATCTGACACTTATTTCAGTAATTGTCCTTTGCTGGCCAGAAGCACACACGCAGATGTGAGTTGCTGACCACAGCAATGTGATGTTGGGGCTTGGAGGTGAACGATGGGATTTGTTGTACTTGGCAGCATACACACACTCCTTCTCTGCAAGTGTATGGCTGGAGGAGGCAGAAGAGAAGACAATAGTTGTTACTGTGATATGAATGGGTATAATTAGGTGCTTTGCCCAAGGTGACATGGAAATCCTCTGTCAAAAATGAAAACGGTAATCCAGGTCTCATGGAGTAAAGCCTGCTGCAATAAACGCAGCGTTATCCTTCCTCCTCTAGCTGATGCTTTCCAGCTAAACCCTCTCCTCCAGGGCCCTGGCCTCTGGAGTGGGCTTTGGTTTTTACCTCTAGTAACATAATGATTGAAAAAAAAAAATGGTGCTCAGGCAAAAAGGATTAGTGTCTGTAAGCTTCAGACCACGGGAGTGCATAGAACAAATGTCTCTTACTGGCAAGTAGTTCAAAGGTCCATCTTAGGTTGTGGGGTTGTTTTGTGTGTTTTTATTTTATCTTTTTAAATTAATATTTGAACTTCCTTAGTTTGGAAAAGACTCCTGTGCGATGCAAACTCCGGCAATTTTACACAGACTAAAATGGAGGCAGCATTTGCCTGTGTTTCCCCTGCAATTACAAAGCAACTCTCTTGTTTTGTTTGAATTTCCTTTGTCGTTATGAAACACAATAGGCTGACGGCTTGATATTAAAAGCAATTGTGTTTCCATTCATGCAGATGCCAGCCTGTTTAGGTGAATTTACTAAGTCCCTAGACATACATTTTTATATTATTGCTGTCTCTGGGCCGTGCTAAGCATTTTAATCCTCTGAAAATAACCTCTGTTTTCCTTTCATCTCTTCATTAGCTCTTTCATCATGAGGACGTGAATTTAAAAATATATATATATCTTAAAATTGTATGTAATAAAGATGTTTTTATCATTCCAATTTGTTGAGCTGTTCTTTTAAAGTCGCATGGCTTTCAGAACCATAAAATGGCACAATTATTTTTGTGTTGTATTGCTTTGTACCCTGAGGTTCCATTTAAAGCAAAGCAGAGAGACGTGTTTATAGGCAGTATTGAAAGCAACATATATGGATCTTGATGTCAAGCATATTTTATTGAAGTAAGATTAGAAAGGGATCTGATGACAAGTTATGCATTACCAAAGTGAAATCAGAATGAGGTTTTGTGCCAAGCTGTACATGGGTATTACTTTAATTTTAATTTAACAAGCCATGTTGCTATTTCTGTGATTTTTTTGGTAACATCTTTTAAAGATGAACCTTATGGCCAACTATGAGTTTTTAAAAGTAAATATTCAGAGCTTTTTGGACACATTGGCACATCCTCTGCACCAGCTAAGCCTTGGGATTGATATAGGTATATCAGGTAACCTGAAGCCTGAAGACTGCATTTTCCTGACATATATATAGTATTCGTGGATTAAACCCTTGCGAGTAAATCTCATTTTCTTTCCATGTAAAATTTTCTTGTTAAATGCATTTCAGGTGTTTGTTTGTTTTTGTCTTCACCTATTTTGTTAACATCATGAAAACAATGTTGCCTTTTTTTTTTTCCCCAAGAGGTATAGACTTGAATTCTGTTTGTTTGTTTGTTTGTTGTTGTTTTTTTTTTTTAACCCAAATGCCTGAGGTTCACACTACTTTATATCTCAGTGCACAAAGAAAAATAGTACAATAAAACAGAGTATTTTCTTTTTATGTATAGTTCTGAATTTTGCTGGGAGGGGCTCCCATAGGAAACAGTTTTGCTTTCGAATTTTCATTTTGGATGAACAGAGGTGATTCCCAACTGCAAACCTAACCAGACTATTTATGCTTAAGGATGTGAAGGATTCACCTCTTAAAAGATGGCCAAGTTAAATATCTTTCTTCAAAGCTTTATGATGAGTTGTTCTGTGGGAACACCTTATGCACACACTAAAATTTCAGTGATTTTACCGTATTAGTGTCCAGAAACTGTAGTTACTTTAGGTTCTTTGAAAAATGAAGCTGCGAAATAGCATGACTCAAACTTTTCTCTGGGATACTGCAAGAAATTGTGTACATAAGGGAACACCAGGTTCCTGTTTCTTTATTTTTTAATCATTGCTGGTGTCATTATTTGTCTCTCATTTTCTTTTCATAAGACAGCAGTCTTAGCAATGTATGATCTAATAGATAAGGATGATTTAAAATCTTAGGTGCCTTTGCTCCATCTAGGCGTGGTTCACCCACTGCCTGATATATAGCATGTAGCAAGTGTGTTCACCTTTCTGTTTTGGCTGTTGCTCCTCTTCCAGGTTTTTGCATCCTTTCCATTTAAATTGCAAAGGATAGAGACTCTCCTAGTGTTTTATGCAGAATTCAACACAATCAGATCTGGTACCCATTTTAGACCAGTAGATATTGGCGTTCCAAAAATATTCCTACTTTCTCTTATTATTTATTTAACATGTGGAGTTTTGTAGCTCAGTCCCAGACTCCCTTCACCCTGCAGGGTGAACAATATGGAGCTGCTGTGCAGTATGCTCTCCTTAGATCAGGTGGGATTTCTGGTTCCAAAACTATTTTTTTTATTCATTGAGCGAAAGTAAGAAAACATGATTCTAAATAATAACAAGATCTGTTGTACAGATACATGATTTTTGACTGTGCCATGCTTAATGCACTGAAAGACCTTGGATTTGTTTTTGTTCTGTTTTAATATTAGCAAAATCTATCTACAGATTAAACTATATCTGTAGTACTACTACAAGGTAAGAACTAGTAATATTTAGAAGCAAATTTCCTAAGAACATGTTTATCCAAGGGGAGGAAGGAAGAAAAGTTGCTTTAATTTAGTTTTACATTTCCAGTCATTTGGGTGGCACAGCAAAAAAGGTCTTCTGCCAAGCTCAGGAGGAGAAGATACTAAATGACTTATTGTTTTAAATTTTTGGCAGTTGTGGCTTGAAGCCCACAGATTACTGGTTAATTTGGGGAATTTTTCCTTTTGTTCTGTTTTTCATGAAGAAAACTTGTAAGTGGAGAAATTAATGAATTTACCACCCAGCAAAGAACCAAGCTGAATGTATTGGTTAATACCAGCCCCTGGAGTTGGCTTGTCTGTTTTTAAAGCGACGCATGCTGCTTGGGATTGGAAAAAGAATCAAAAGAAGAGACCAGGATGATATATTTTGGGTAAAACATTGCAGACAGTCATGTTTCTGAAAGTTTGCTCAAATGGGCAAAACTGTGGAATCCACAGCAATGACCTTCTCTGTGTAAAAGGCACCACAACTGTGCTGCTCAATGTTAATAAAAGCCTAGGTATTTGGGAAGTTACTGTCCTAGAAATAATGAATATTTGTAAGCAGGGGTGGGTGAGAACGAGCAGGACACTTCCTGAAATCAAATTACCAGCTGTAGCAGAGTCGTCTGTCACCTACTGCAGGTGACACAGTGAAGGATGTCTTGAGGGAAATGATGCTCTCAGTTTTTGGTTGCCTCTCTTCTGACAATGATATGGAAGCAAACAGGCTTTCTAAATGCTGGGGTCTTCTGGCTTCTCACTTGCTTTTTGGTGCCAGGTGACCCCTACCTTTGATGCTCCAAGTGCTGTTCTCAGTCAAGCATGCAAGTGCAATATGTGTCAGCAATTGCATGGCGCACACACATATATATTTTTACTTATCTTTGGGACATGCACGGGGAAAGACTTCTCGAGCTCCTGCTGTAATGCAGCATGTCAATTTGGCAGCTCTGCTAATAGAGGAACTCGCCCTCTTCTTTTTCCTCACCCATTCAAATGCTCCGTTTTGGCACGTGTGTCAACAAGTGTGCTCAGGTGTAAAGAGGTATGCGGCACAGAAGTGACGTAGCTGTCACATAAGATGGACTTCCCGCAGCCGAGATAACACCTCCCGTGGTATTGCACAGGCTGCCCACATGCGGCCCATTGGCACCTGTGCCCATGGGCTTGCCAGCTAGGAAGGAGCATTTATGGAAATGTTTGGAAATCTCTTAGGAAATATCTGTGATTTTCCCCGAAGTGTTGCACCACTGCGTTAGCTCAGCTCCTTCCTTACTCTTCTCGGCAATGCGCGGTCGTTCATCCTGCTCATATTTTGGAGAGATTTGGAAGCCAGCCAGCTGAAGGTGACTCAATTCTAGTTGTCAGCATCAAAATCTGCAGAGAATGAGAGAGATCCCTTTTTTATTGGTTGCTGCCAGGAAATTATCCTGGTAGAACAGACCCTGAAAGTAATTTAATGGGACTGCTACATTTCAGGCTGCTTAGAGGGCACCACTGAAGGCAACGGTTAAAGAGAGACTTCGTGAAATGCTGAGCAAACCGCTGCAGGTGTTGTATGTTGTATTTGCCTTCCTAGCAGGTGAGGAGGCAGTGCAAGGGCTAAATGGTGGAAGTTATCAGAGATGGGTGGAAACAGGGTTTGGTCAGTAGGAGTTATCAAATGTTTGGTTTCAAATCATTAGCAGCAAATTTGAAAAGTAGTATACACTTGTACTTTGGGGTGTTTGGGGAGATTGATAACAAAGAAACAAACAAAAAAGCTTTTAAAGTCAACCATCCTGCTTTGCATCAAGCACAAGTAGCACTGGCTGGAGGGGTTTAGCCAGCAGATGTTTCATGAACCGATGGATGTGGGACAACTTCCCAGAGGCTGGGTGGTAAGATCCGAACCTAGAAGTAATGGGTTTTATCAAACATGTTCTGTCCTGGGGGTTAATAATTGCAAAAGTAAAAATTAAAAAAAAAAAAAAAAAAAAAAAGCCTTTGTACTTCAGAAGATGGACTAAGGATGGGTTACTCCAAAGTCAGGGTTTTAGCTGCTTGTTTTAGCATCAGTGTTTCTCTGCAGCCTGCCTGTGATGTACCACCGAAGGACTCCATCAGTAACTTCCAGCTCTAGAGCTGTCAGTTGTTCACTAGCTCAAATTCAATTTCAAAACAAAGCCAGGGCTTCTCCATAGCTATGCAGGCTATTTTTGATGGCTTCTACCACAGCTGAAAAGCAGGCAGGTGTCTGTGCTGTTTTTCAGTGGTTGGGACAAAGCTTTGTGTGTGATATGGAAGAAGGAAATGGAGAGAGGTCACAAGAGAGTCGCATTTTGCTGGGCTTGTCTATCCCATTTTAGAAGTTACCCTCCCTTTGCCAAACATAATTCTTTCTGACCTCCATGAAGTTATAAGTGATTATGGGTAGGAACCCTGAAATCCCAGAGCGTGAGAGCTCAAAGCGTTCAGATCAAACAGGGTATGGTAACAAAAATGAAGGCAAAGGACGCAGAGCAAAATTCCAACTGTAATTGCTGTATCAAACAGGGTTTTTTTTTCAGACAATGAACAGTTTGAAAGCTATTCACATCACATTTGCTTAGTCTTGTAGCTAGCATGTCACTTTAGCTATTGTTAGGTGGCAACCAAAAGCAGTGAATAGTATCTACTACTTGGGAAGAATTTAAAAATCTGTGTAAATGAAAAGATCTTTCTTGGATGCCTCTTACTATGCTAAGTGAGACGTGGAAAGGTTAGGTGAACCTGACTTGTCCTCTGCAAGTTTCTCTCTGTCCACAGCATATGTGGAAAGATGAGGAAGGCAAATTAGAAAGGGTGTATCTGTTATTCGTGGTTGTTTTTTTTGTTGTTGTTGGTTTTTTGTTTTTTTACCCCACAATGCAAGGTGAATAAATCAAATTCAGACATGCCAAAACTGTCATGAGATGTCTCCTTGTACCTTAGGAGTCTGTGCTTTTTTGGGAGATGTTTTTCTAACGTGGATACAATTCTTTTATTTCCAACCTTGGATGCAACTGAAAGAAAATAATAAAAATTATATATATATATATATATATATATATATATATATATATACACACACACATATTCCCTTTGTATTACCTGTCTGAAGCTTGAACAAGAACTAAATCAAACTTCTTTAATCTAAAGATTTGAATCTGGTTCAAATATTGGCTTTGAACTTTGCTTCATCTTCTTCTATGTAAGCTATTAGCACTTCCCCAGGTCTGACCTGGGGCTTCCAAAATCAGAGAGGGTTTTCTCGTTCTTTGGATTTCTGGCAGCAATTGCTCTAAACTGTTATGTTTAAAAGCAAAATAAACAAACAGAACTCCACCTACAACAACAAAAACATGCTGATGTCTAAAGTCTATACTACAGCCAGGTGATGGATTATAGCTGTGTGAAGCAGTGTAAGAGAAACCAACTATGCATGAAAAAACTTAATATAGGCACTGAGACTTGCAAGGTTATCAGGAAATAAATAAATAAAATAAAATTAATATCAGTCTGTGCCAGTGATATTGTTTGGTTTTAACATTTCACTCTGTGCAGAGCAAGCAAATAAAAGAAACCTGTTAATGATCAAGAAGAGTCTCTGAAATGCTCTAGTCAAGAAGAATCATACCTGTTTGCCCAAATTCTTGAGATGCAGCATACTTTGCATACTTTAATTATGATTTATTTTTGAAATTGATTTATGTGTTTTTGTTGAGTGAAAATCAGATGACGCCATGCTTTTGGTATGAACACTAAGGGGCCCTTCTATATTTATTAACATGTGACCTGACACAATGGTTAGCACAGGAGAAGGGGATGTCCCAAGTATTTTTACTGTTTCCAGCATTCATTAGTCATTCATTAGTAGTAACCAAAAAGGGTTGGTTAGGTTGATCTCAAGGAGCCAAATGCAATTAAAAAATAAAAAGAAAAAACTAAGGACCAGAGCCTAGTTGCTTATCTGCCTAATAAGACAATATATTTAATAAATATTAAACAAGGTAAAGACATAGGAATCAGGGATTCCAACCCAGGCTGATGGAATCATCTCACATAATCTTGGAAGAGTTGCTTAATATCTAGATGTTTCTGCTCAGCGTTAGAAAATTGGGATGATTGAAGTTTAGGTACAATGAGAATATAATCCATTAGCCCTTTCATGGGGCTTGGGCATGGCAGAGAGGAAAGCAGATTCTTGATGTGGTACTAACCTCACTACTAGAGCGAATTCAGTCAGAATACAGTCTGTTTTCCAAAATACTACCAAGTCCAGTTCTCTGAGTACTTTAACAATAATAGACCAGGGGTGCTTTGTGTTTTTATTTCTATCCACAGCTTACGTTGTTTCCATTGACGAGGTAGGAGCAAAGTGTTTTGGAAATGAGGGAAAATGTACTTGGATTGAAACACAATGTATCATACAAGCTAAATAATTTTGTACGAATAACTAACACGATTATGTTTTTATATTAAAAACAGTAATTCACAGTCACAAAAAGCTACTCCCCAAAGACAGCTTAATACAAAAAAGCTGATTTGGCAGTTGTGTATTCTGCCAAACTGTTATTTAAATTAGATATTTATTTTGTGATTTTTTTTTTCTTCATGGTACTTTAGAAAAACAGCAGAGAAAATATGCAAACTGTGTCTCATTCTATAAATTCCCGTGTAAACAGCTAGATTCAGAAAACCCAGATAGACCCATCTGCCACTGTGCTATGCTCTGTACAAAAACAGCTAAATTCAGACCATATAACAATTTAATTAAAATAAACTGCAATGAGTATAAGGAAATCATTGAAAAGCGAAGGGTGAGAGTCTTTGGAGATTAATCATGTTTGTCACTTAGGAACACTTCCAGCACAAGTACGCAGTTTGGTGTCTTTAAAATAAGTAAATCTGTGGAGGTTAGGAAGCTGCCAACATCTTCCTATTAAGAAGTGATAGTTCCTATGTCAGAAGTGGTTTTTCAGGAGGGATTTTTGTAGCCAGAAGGAGTTTTCTAAGAATGTGTGTTGGGTATAAAAAGAGCCTGGTTTCTCTGTTACAGGTAGTTATGTCCCTTCCCGGAGGGCTAATTTGAGACAGATACTCCATTTTGAAGTAGGAAGGTGCTGTGATACCTACATGGGAAGTACATGAACAGGCAGTGAACACCACTCCTGATGGAGCAGAGAACATATATGATGCTTGAAAATGAAAGTGAGGACTAAGGTTGTGCTTCTGTGGTTATACTCTGAGTAAGCACAGGAGTTTAATATTAAGAAATAGCTCTCGTTTCCCAGCCTGAAGAGCTCACCGTTCAGTTTTAAAAATCCATTATTTCATAATATTTTGTCTACATTCTTCAGGATTTTCTAATTATAAATAAAATATTTTTTTTCTCTCCTCTTAGGGGAGGATTTAGAACAGATAGTACTTTCATGCAGAATTCTTTAATAACACACTTTTTTGCTTTTTACCTGATGCTTGCTTTCCATCTGAAAAGGAATTTGTGCATGTGTATGTTTAAAGAAAGGAAATTAAATTTCTTAGATTTTTTTTTTTCTTTTGGAGTCTAATATAATCAATGTTGATATATTGGAAAAGTAAAGTTAGAAAATCTTAAGCTACTTCTTAATGGATATGTAGCCTCTGTTTATCAAGGCTTTGTGATTATGTTTATAACAATGAGCATCTATGTCCTGCATTTTGAGAAGCATCACCTTTTTCATTGCTCTGAATGTGAACTGTAGCAGTAAGTCCCAGACAAACTGGAAGATGAGTTTTGTTTTATTCTTTTTCTCTAAACTACTCACTTTTTGTGGACATTCACTGAAACACTCACTTTCATTTCTGTGACGAGTTTTGAAGGCTCAAAGTAGTAAGTCTGTCCTAGAAAAGAACATTATCACTTGTCTAAGCAAGACAGAAGCTGGAGAGGAATCTAAATCATCCAGATAATTTTAAGTCCTGTCAGTTAAGTTTAGTATTTCGGGGAGTGGAGAGGGGTGCACAGATCTACTTACTCCAACATTAGATCAGCCAAAAATGGCACACGTAACTTGAGACTTGAGTCCGTGGAAACAATTTGGAATGAAAACGTAGGAGGAAAATGCCTGCTTATTCATCCTCTTTCCACATCTTCACTGAAAAATAAAAGTCAAATAAAAGCAATTTACATGATGTTTTTCATGCATGCAGTAAAAAAAAAAAAAAAAAAAAAAAAATCTGTGTAAAGAGACATGATAGACTGCCAGTGGTTACACCTGTGAGTCCACCTCACTCTTAACCAAGTCCTTTGAATCCAGGCAAATAAAGCAATCTTATTTCAACGGTAGTCATTTCAAATCTACTGGCTGCACATAGACTTGCATGCCCAATCCATTACTGTTTTCATCACTTATTTCCAATATCATACCCAAATAGTCTGAATTGAGATTTCTCGCTATAGAGAACCTTGTGAGAGTAGTGGGAATATCTTATTAAGTGAGATACATTCTTTTTATCAGTGTACAGCATAGCTTAGTTTTGTTTATCATATACTGAAGAAGAGGGTATTATGATACCTGCTTTTAATGACTCATTTCATGAATTGTTGCATGATTTTAGTTTTTGTAAATAATGCCCCTCAAGGGCATTAGATGCTTTAATTTAATATTGTTAATATTGAGGGAAGAGCAAAAGGGAGAAACTGTGGGTTTTACATTGAAGCCTTAACACCTTTTAGCTTTGTTTTTTAGTTTTTATCCCCCATGTTTTTGGGATAAGAGTGTATATTATTATAATGTAAAACTGCTTGTTTTCCTTTTTCAGGGCTGCAAAGTTTGAATTCATAACTTGGATTCCTACAAAAAGAGTTGGCTTAACCAAGAAGCATTATTACAAACTCAAACAGCTGGAGTTTGCAAACTTGCAAGCAGTTGGTCATGATGGGAGCTGCTTAGGGACCCCAACTGCAGTTACTTTTGGGATACTGTACCAGGATGTTCATCAAACTGGTGGCCCATTGTCAAATCAAGTGGTGGTCAGAAGGATTTTTCTTTTGATGGGAGAGGAAGGTTCCTGTGACATAAGGGATTTACCAAAGGAAAGGAAAATAGAGTACATTTAGTAATTGTAATACTGCTTCAAAATTTGTAACCCACCCTGGATGTCACTAACATATCTAGAAAATCATGGTTCATGAGAATTTAGATATGTAAAGGTGTGGTGCTGCACAAGAGCTGATGCTTCCTCCATGGTCACCAAGAGCAGGGGACTTATCCCACCCTGGAAACTCCTGAAACCTTTTCTCAAACAGTAAACTAATAATTTCTTGCCAGTGATAATTTTCTCTGAACAGCAAATAAACCCTCCAAGAAAGGGAACACAGAAAAGTGAAAGCACAACTTCATCTAGCAATGAGAAAATATTATCTGGAAGTGGAAAAAAAATGAACTCCGGGAACTTTGTTTAACAATCATTTCTCTTCCTGATTGAAATAAATGAGCCCAAAGATTTAGCCCCATGTTCACTCTTCAGAGAAAGGGCTTTTACATTGATTTCTTTCAATGAGCATAATTTTTTATTTTGATGTGCAATTAGGGCAAATTCAGCTTATTTTTTTCCAGCTCTTACTTTCACACAATTCCCCTTAATTAAATGCACTATACAGAGACGGCAGGTGACTCAATGTGCAGGGCTGAGACTCTGCTGTGATCAAAACTAGAGCCACAGTTCACAGCAGCTAGCAGCACTTTTAGGAGTATAAAGCTGCAAAATTGCAAGTAAGAAAGCCAAAGTCCGTAATGGCTTATTTCAGAGCTAGCTGGTGAGAGACAAACGTGAGCCCTTGGCAGTATGCGCAAGGCAGTGGCTATAGCATAGTGTTGACTACCTAGTGGTCATGTAGAGCAAAGGATACATCTTATTAGCAAAGTCCAAAGCCATGTCTGGACTCCTAATTTGCTTGCAACTTGCTGTTCAAATTAAGTAATAGTTGTGCCTGCTCGTCAGCAAGGGCTGTGCTAATCGTGTTTAGAGTGATTCGGTTCCCTGCCCTGGGTCCTGGGCTTAGAGCCAGCTGAGACCTTCAGCTCCTCCTGTGGCTTTGCGTATTCTCAGTTTCCTTTGCCCTAATATGTGAGTAATTCTTGCGTTCCATACCAGCATGTTAATTCTTCAAAGCACTTTGCAAATCCCTGTGTGGCCAGTTCCAGCTGGCCGCTATAGAGGCACAGTGGCTTGGATGTGTGCATGTAGACATCCACTGGCCTTAGCAAAGCTGTAACAGCTGGATTTGACAAGTTTCATGCAAACTGTGTCCCAAAGTATTTTCTGGTGATAAATACTGTTATAGAGCAAAGCAGATGTGGGAAAGTATGGCCGATATAAGGCAAAAACTGATTTTTCTACAGTGCTTTAAAGGTTGAAAACTGAGAAGGCAAGTGTCCAAGGAACCTCATCCAGGTGATGAAAGGACCATCCTTCAGATGACTTCAGCCAGTTTCTTTCAAACTCCTAACATTCCTGACCTGGTCATGATTTCAGTTTCTTTCTACTACATAAAGCAATGTCTTTTGAAACTTAAGAAAGCATTCAGAAGCTAAATGGAGATCAGTGTCAGGGGAAAGGCAGACAGGGGAGGTAAACTGAGCCCATGAAAATGGGCTTTAGGAATAGAGCTGGGAAAACTTCAAATTCTGAGATGAGTTGGTATTCCAGCAATAACCTGTTTTCAGATGTTTTGCTGAATATATGACAAGGATAGCTGTAAGGGGACTTGAGGAGCCTTGGAGAAAAATGTAGTTAGAAAGACTTCTGGGTTTGCAAAACTTTTTTTTTTCCCTCTCCTTAATATATCCTGACTGCCACAGTCCATATTTTCTTTGTTTGAAACTGTACAGTAGCTGTCTACAAACTGCTGTAAAGTGCAGTTACCTGTTATTGCCCTGTAAATAATTGAATAACCTCTTCCAGGCAACATGGTCAAGATGCAGATTTAATTTACTTACAGGCCAGGAGTAAAGATGGTTGAATCCATGTGGTTCACTGTCTGTGTCTGGAGGTGTTGCGAATGGGTACATAAATAGTTTACTGAACCTGTCAAATTCTCTGCCAGGAATGAGCATGCCCTCTGGTCTGCTACATGTGCTTATATGAAACAGTTCCCCTTCAGTTCTCAAGCAGTAGGGAGTAATATATTTTCCAATACTTTTGTGGAAGTAGGTAAAAGACAAAATGAATCATAAATATTGTAGCAGAAGTCAACACAGGATGCTTTTTTTTTGTTGGTGGTTGGCTTTTGTTGTGTGTTTCCCCTTTATGATTTTTTTTTCTGGCTTTGAAGGAGGGGGGTGCTATGAGAAAAAATGTTACTTTCTCCCCCATGTGCTCTTGTAAAATGATAAAACCTAACTGGAAAGGTGATGTGTAATTGTGTCTGCCAAAATTTTGAAGGGAGGGATCCCACTTCTCATTGCAGATAATAGTGGTTCAGATAGAAAATGGGCCTGAATTGTCCCCCTGATGTAATGTTCAGGTTGTGAAATCAAGAGCAGGAGAACTAAATCTCATATTAGTCACTGTAAACATGTAATTAGATGCATGTGGCCTGCAGTACTGGTGCTGGGGACCAGCTGGGCACCTGGTACCAAAATCAGGATTTCAAACATGCTCAATGTGCTGCTCTGCAGAACCAGACCCAGGTCACATAGGGTTAGCACATCGCTACTGAGGATGTCACAACAATATTACTTCTGGAGAATTAGTACTGTAATAAGGAGTGTGATTAAAACAAGAGAGTAACTTATGTTTTATTTAAAGCCAAGATCCAAAGTCAGTAATGTCCCTTGAGTAGTTTACCTGAGCCTTTCAAAAGCTTTCATCTCTGGTTTTCAAAGTTCTTATATTGCTTTCTGCTTAAAGAAAAAGAAAATGCATTCTACTCTGATCTACAGTCATTAAACAAAACTTTAATTTATATAATTTTCTCCTCAGGTTAGTATGTTTTGAAATCTTTAGTCTGATTTTTTTTTTTTAATGACAGATGAAGAGAAAGGAGATTTTTTTAGAGGTGGGAGATGTTGGCGTGAGGAGAGAGAAGAGAGGAAACCTTCCTTTTTTGAAGAGAGTCTTAATGAGATATCATCATCTGCAGATGTCCCATCTTCTAAATTGCCTTTTCAGTATAATTAATAAAATCTGGATGCCACTATTTCTCCATTAACACTACCCCTTTGGAACTGTAGATGCTAAAACCATGTTGACAACACAACTTTTTCAATTGTTGCCATTAAAAGAGGCCAAGATAATAGAATCGAGAACACTCCATTCACCCGTCAGTCTACAAGATGTGAATGCTTTAACGCCTGATCACATGTAATCAGTAAAATTCCTCTCTATTTTGGTAAGATGGTGGGTGTCTAACACACTGAGACACACATACACATGCACTTGCAATTTCCTGGCAATGTTCCAGAATGGATAATAATTCTTCTATTGCTGTTCCCTTGCAGTTTGGATCAGTTACAGTATTTTTCTACTCTTGCTTGTTGTAAACTCTGTATATATAGCATGGCTGCACACTGCTAACCAGCTGCTACCTTCCTCTCTAGAGGTGGATGCATTAAGCCATTCTGTTTGCAGAAACAGTTTTCAGTGGCTTCTAAAGAAAAATATTGAGGTGTAAAGCCACTGTCTAAAATTATGATATTTGTTTGGAAATTGCCCCTCTTTGAAGGCTACTGAAGGTATTTTGTTGTTGTGAATGGGTGGTCCACAGTCTTTCAACTGTCCATATGTCCTCTTCATGATCGTCCTCCAACCAAGGACAGCACAGTGCCTTTGTGCAATGTGGCCAAAAGGTGCATATCTCCAGCCTGTAACCAGCTGTGTAGTCATCAGAAGTTTAACACAACTCTGATTTAAAAAATAAAACAAAATACACTATTTTATATATATACATGTACACACTATTTATATATATATCAATATATATATGCACACACTATTTTATGTATATATATATATATAATAGTAGACAAGGCAAAGTGAAGCCTGGAGCTAGCATCACAGAGACAACGTACCCAGTGGCAGTATCAGTACCCAGTGACTGCTTCTACATGACCTGTGAGTTGCAGAAGGAGTTGTTATTGCTGTATCGAAAGGCCTGAAGCCTGTTAGTTTTTAAAAGAACCTTCCTGTACAGGTAGATATAAGTAAAGGCATTGTATCAGTATATAATAATGTGCAGCTAGTATTTATAGAAGTGCTCCATGCTGCTTAATAGTTTGTCACTTTTGTTGCAAGCTTACATAAAATCTATGGCTGCTGTAGGGCAAAGGTATAAAACTTTCATGAGTAATATAAAATATACAAAATGTTGTTGTTAATATTTAATACAATTTGCAGCAGTCAATGAGCACAATCAATGTTTATTAATTAAGATGTTCAGTTGCAATAACAATTTCTTCTTTTTGGTGTGTGTGTGTCTTCAGGGAGGATTTAGCAAGCTTTTTTGACCTTTTGAAAAAAAAATTGGCGTGTTTAACAGCATTGTTGGCAACATTTTACATTACTTGTTTTCCTTTCCTTCAGCAAGTAAACATAACTCTTTTAGTGACATATTTAAACACACTACATGATAAGAGAACTGGGTTTTGGCCAAGGTATTTAATAAGATGTGTCGCAATTCAGGCTCTTTGTAGCAGCCATACTGACGCACTGCAGATAATCTAGCATTTGGGGGAGGCGTTTGTGTGGTTGTTTTTTCTTGTTTTGTTTTTCAACAGTTTTCTATATGTTACGGGGGATGCAGATAGCAGTATGCAGGGTAGGAGGTGAATTTATTCAGCTGATAACTACAGATTATGATAACTTGATGTGCATCTTGCTCTACCTGTTGAATCAAGTCGGGTACTGAATGGTCACAAAGAGGCACTTCAGCCCTAGATGCAGACGTGCCCATGTTGGGGATGTTTCCCTTGGAGCCTCCTGTACTATGGGATGGAGCCTGTGCACAGCTCCCCCTGAAATCACAAGCATTGCTCCCAGCAAATGCTCTTGCAAAGTTGAGCTGGTTAACAGCAGTATTTTAACTAACCCATTCAGGCCTGTCTGGTTTATCAAGATTGTATCAATTCCATTAGCTTTGAGGTTTTTATAGGTTGAAGTGACCAGATCTGGAGAGCCACCAAAAGCTAGGGCAGTTTCAGCAGTGGATGTAGTGTTTGATTCAGGTGGAGCTCAGAGAGTCTGTCTGTCACCTGAAGTAGGCATTTAATCTCCTACCACATTTTTAATCACTTTCTTCTGTCTTTCAGCATTATGTTTCTCTTAAATAAGACTTAGCAGTTTAAAGGTATTTTCTTTTTAGGTGTCATACTACAAAATAACTTGATGGACTCTAACTATCAATAAAAGTTTGTGATTATGCTTAATGTCATTGCCAAAACAATGTGTAGCCTGAAAGGCCCATCTTCCCATTTCTGTCCTTGTGCTCTACCAGTTAAGAGTTGCTCAAGTTCATTTTATTTTTATTGTTTCCCTCAAACATTATTGAATTCTCCAGCTACATTAGAACTGGAACACTTAATGGCTTGTTGTTTGGCTTCTTTGCAAGTAAAAACAGTTTATAGGATAAACTCAAGGAGTACGTGAAGTGTTCTGCAGCAGCCAGGAAGTGGTTAAGTCAAATTAATGTATTTGTCTAAAATCATCCCTAAAGTAAACATAAAAGCCATGATACTTTATTTAATTTGTTCTCTGGACTAAAAATGACTTGAGATTACCAATGATCGTAGTTGTAATAACTTTATATATATATATAAACTGTGCCACATTATTTTGAACTGTACTGCTAGGGCTTTATTGAAATATATCAACCTTATTGCTAATATTTCACAGACAGTTCTTCATTTCAGCAATATAGAATTCAATTTAGCAGAAATGTGATATTCCTTCTGAAATTTTAAATTCCCAGCAGATGTATAATTCAATTAAGTCCAGAAGATTAAAAAAAAAAAAAAAAAAAGGAAACGGGAGTTATTCTCTATACATACACTCTTTCTGCTCAGTTCCAAAATAATGAAAAACTACAGCTGTTCAGTTTTGGTTCATCTATCGCTTTGTACAATTTTTATGGGTTTTATGTGTAATCACATTTGCAGAGAGAATTTTTATACAGTCTGCTCCATTTTGCACAGTTATTATCTTTCCACATTAAAAACAGATTGTAAAAACTGATACACAAGCCTTGGGCCCACTCCTTAAGGAAAGTAAAGCACGGTCGTTAATCATGGGAGGGTACGGGGGTTAGAGGGGGAGAGGAGCTTGTAAAACTTAATTGTTCCGTTTCCTTGTGTTACAGGATGGCCTTTGTCTCCTCTTCTTCATTCCATCAGCACACTTTTTTATGTTAAACTCTTTGCAGTCCGTATATGTGGAACTAAAATGGTCATTTATTTCTGCGTAACCAACTTTGGCATAAATTGGACACACACTTCTACCTGAAATAGCAGTTCTGCCCTGAAGGTGAAGGGGTCCCTTCATGTAAGCTTGCATGCTGGGAGCCTTACCAAACCCTTCTTAAATTCTTGGCTCACATTCCTAGGCCAGAACACAAGGTCAGGTTTCCATGTTAAATTGTCTGTGATCTGTGCAGAATCATTTCATTCCCTGGGCCTTAATTTGTCTGGCTTAGAAAGTGGCTGCAGCCCAAAACTGTTTGAGGGTGCTACTTGCACCCAAGCAATAGTGCAATTTGTTTAACTGGGATGTCTACACCCTTGCTGCTCCATAGGGATATGTCAGGTAAAATTTTAATCTATTCGTATGAAGATATGCCTCAGAGTTTGTGCTCTTCTTTTTTTTTTTTTTTTTTTTTTCCTAATTAAATCAGTCTATTAAAATATTACCTTGTTCTGTCCATCTGAATTCCCAGTCTGGAAGGGAATGAAAATATATTTCATTTAGGCATTTCAAATATAAAATAGATATGAAACATTTTCATTCTAAGTTCAAAGTGTAAAGCATCAGGAGGGTATTAAAAAAAAGGGAGGGGGGGGGGGGAGAAGGGGAGGAAAAAAAAAGCCTTTGATTCTTTCCAACAAGAGAGCATTTGCAGCTCTCTACCTAAGCAGTCACTCAAAGGTAAATAGCTTAAGCATCAGTGATCACCACTGCATCTAATCAACTACCTGATAGCCCAGACAAATCCTACACTGCTCAGTATTGACCCTGTGAAGTAAAAATTGATTCACTGACCTGTCACTAGATTGTTTTCCAGAAAGTGTAAGGGACTTACCCATGCTTCTTAGTGTTGAAGGTGGTGCTTATCTGTAAGGTGTCTTGCCTTCAACAGATGACGGCAGTTTTTTTTCTCTCCTCCTTCCTCAGAAAAACTGGAACGTGCAGCAGTTGAAACGGGAGAACCAAATTATTTTTCTTATGTTTTTGTTTTAGTTAAAGGAGATCTGGCTTTGGGGTAAATAAATCAGCTGAGGAAAAATAGGTGGAAAAAAAAAATACCGTAAGTGAGAGGAGACATACTGGATGGAAGCGTGAACAGTCATGCTAGCTGAGATATGATATTTGCCATGTATTTGCCATGGCACGCGCAATAACACAGCTGTCCTACCCATGGCTACTACTTCAGCAGCTGTGAAAGAGTTTTTCAGATCATAGACTCTGTATTTGTCTTTGTTACTAGGGGTAATCAGACCACCTTGATAATTATGGGGGTAAGCTATGGAAGAAGAAAAATGCTTGCTGTTTACGTGTGGTTCTTATGCATGTGGCAGCACGTTAAGATCTCAGCCATCATTTAGGTAATATTCCCAAATGGGGATTCATCTGCCTTCTCCTCTTCCTCTTAATCAGTATTTTGCAATTTGCTGTTGCAGCTTAGTAGAGATACAGCTACCATGCATGTTAATTTTCTCAGCGGTGTGGTGGATGTGACCTTTTTGCAAATCCATTTGAGAACTTCAGGGAAAATGCCTATGCCCTGGTGAAGCAAAATGTATTTAGTACCTACTGTAACTTTTCAACTCTTTCTGAACCACTATCTATAAAACATTAAATTCTTTGAGCTACAGCTGAGTAATGACTTAATCCCTTCCTCATGCAGTTTATTAGTATCTTGGATACCTCCCTACATATACTAAGCCACCACACCTAACCACTATCTCCTTCTGATGCTGCTATTCCTATTTTATAAAACCCTACAGAAGCCTTTCCTAGTGCTGTAGTATGTATGTAGTATTCAGTTCATCCTTGGTACATACAGATCATAGCATCTGAAAAATGGACAATCCTTGTTGCTCTCTTAGTCTCTCTAGTTGACTCACAATTTTGTCATAATTTGGTGCCCAGAACTCAGCAGCACTGGGTAGAACACATTGCTGTAACAGTTACTTATGTGGAACAAAAATTCTCATGTCCCACTGGAATGTGTAAATACAGTTACAGTGACTTTCTGTTTATCTTTCCAGAACAAGGTTTTCTCATTCTTCATTTTGCATCTCTGCATGTGCCTCTCAAAACAAAGCACCCTCTTCCTACCACGTCCTCCGTGCACTGGTACACCAGGACTTAGCTGCCTGCAGGAAAAAAAAAAAAAAAAAAAAAAAAAATTGCTTCAGCCTGGCCAGTCTAAGCTGTTACAAAAACAAATAAATCATCATCCAACTGGACAATAATTATCTTTCATGTTTTCTTGTTGGATTTGCTGTATTGCAAAACTTTGAGTCATGTGCTTGTAGTGGAAGCTGATCCTGTTGATGCAGGAAGGGCTCAAGAAGCGCAGAACAGAAGATGTTGAGAGATTCTATCCATCTGGCTGACTCATGAGACAATAAAATAAGCTTTTTCTCCTTTTATTTTTTTCCTGTTACCCAATCTGTTCTCAGATATTATCTGCATATCCAGACACATTGCCTTTTTCCCAGGAACTCTCCATGTGAAAACGTTTTCACAGTTCTCCCATTGCCCTAAAACTTTGTTGTCCAGTAGATGGATGGCTGTACTGAGATCCTCTTTCTATTCATTTAAGGAAATCATCACCTATAAATAATGCTTATCAGTAAGTACTTCTGCATTTTTGTGCAAAATCTGTGTTTTCTTCACAAATGGGTTTCCTTCTTGTGAATTATGACATAACAGCCATTTAGTTTTGCCACTTAACTTGACTGGAGGACAGGTTATATGACTGGAGCCAGGAAATGGAACTGGGTTTCTTACCTTACCACCCTTTCAGTCTTGCTCTTTTTAATACAGAGAGCACGCTTCAGTGTCAGGTCATACAGGTTTTCATGGCTAATGCCCCAAAAGAGTCCGTATGTTATTTACAATTTATCAGGACTTTTTTTGTAAAAAGTAGATAAAAGTTTTTAAAAAGCTTGTGAACTTCTCTTTTAGTGGATGCAAGCAACAGCCTTCACACAGCCTTTATGAGCTGCCAGTGAGCAAGAGACAGGGTTGGGGTCTGGGGTGTTATTTTGTGACTTCCTGTGGTTAAATGTGACTCTGAAAATGGTGGGCACGTTCAGACAGATTCAAGAATGTAATCCAAAATTAGTAACCAAAATTGCCACAATTAGTAAAAATTTCTCCTTTGTTTTAAAAAGTTAAATCTTTTATCTCTAGTCACTGGAGAGAATGAGACAGGCTAAAGTGTGCTGCTACAGGCTTGGGGTTTTTGTCTTTATTTATACTGCTGGGTGCACATTAGGCTTTCAATTACTTTCTTGTTTACATGAAGAGAGGAAAACAATGCTGATTGTACCTACAGGTGGTCAGCCTTTAGGTAATCAAATGACAGCAATTAATTCCTTCCATGCACAGCAATGCACTTCCTCCTAATGGAAAATAAATACTGTCACTTCCCATAAGGTGGTTGAAGAGAGGAGGAAGGACATACGGACATGGACATGGGGCTCTCCTAGCTGCCACACTGCCTTCCTTCCTCCCTGAGAGGGTGCAGAATGGAGCAGGGAGGATCTCTGGACAGGTTTTAAATTCCACAACTGCTGCTTTTGGGGGAAAACAGAGAAATGTGCAAATCCCTGATCTGGAAAACATTAGAGTAGTTGATAAGCAGTAAACTCTGAGGAATTAGTGTTTTAAGGTGCAGGTAGTGATTTATTGCACTCCAGAACTCTTAAGGAAACAGCAAATGGGTGGTGGAAGTGGCTGAATTTCTGCAAGCATTTCTGCACTGTACTGGGACCTTGGTACCACATGGCTCAGATCCAGGGCAGGTGGTTCCACAGCATGTTCTCATGAGCCCTGAAATGCTTTTGCATTGAAAACTAGCTGCTGTCTTTCCTTCCACATTCACAAAAAGAATCCCTTTTTATCCCCCCCAAAAAATGACACAGCAAAAACGAAGATAAGAAAAGCAGGCATTATCAGGATGACGACACAACTTCGTTCATCCCAACACTGGTGACCAGGTATTGAAGAGATCACTCTCAATACATTATGACTTAGGCCCTTAGAAAAAAATGGGAAAATGGTGTTTCAGATATTTGAAGGTATACAAAGCTGTTAAGTTTGTTTTTGTTTTTGTTTTTTTTTTCCTCTCCATTAATGTGAGGTATAGAAACTTATTTGTCAAATAAACAAACAAAAAACAGATTCTGCTAAGGGCTACTGTGGGACTTGCAATGAAAGTGAAGCAACTGATAACCCTGTATCCCATCTTTCCAAGGATCTGAGATACATTTGAAAAATTTATGACTTTGATGTGGGTAAGCTTGAAGTCTTATTCACTCCTAGCTTGAAACCCTTTATTTTGTTTTGTTTTTCCTTTTGAATTGCAGTGTGGGTGAGCTGACAGTTTAAATTTAGATTTACTTAATTGATTTAGGGTGGGGTTTTTTGGGCTATTTTGAAATTAAAATGTCTTGTACACTGCTATTTTCAAAGATCCTGAAAGTGTTTTCTTAGAAGCTTAAAATAAAATTCTTGGTTAGTCTATTTGTATGCATAAATGGTCAGAGTGATACTCATAAGAGATGTCAGCCTAAGCGTGACCTAAAAAAAAAAAATCAGCAATGGACAGGGTAGGGTTTCATTTTATTTGGGTTTGATGTTTGTTTTTTTCTGATTAACTTATTTTGTTTTTCTTCATTTGATGCAGGACCAGTGCTAGAAGGAAGACGTTCATGTCCCTTATGGAACATGAATGTAATATTATCCCCAGTTTAGCAGACAACATGACAATGCTTTTTAAAAAAAAAAAAAAAATCTAATAGCTCCTAAAAAGACTAGAAAAATGATAAAGAGAAGAACAGGCAGGAAGCACAGTTCTATGAATTTCAGACCTCCCTTTCTGCGCTGTGGCAAGTTTAGTCATATATGCCTTCCTACGCAAATAAACAAACTTGAGTACAGTGCTTGTTAATGCAAAGAATATCAATGTTAATCACTTGAAAGCTTGTGTACTCTCTGTCACATTTATCTTTGTCACATACATCAGATTGAAGTTTACCATTTTTTCCTTAACCTCTCAACCTTTAATCTCTGTATGTGGACATGTGAACCTCCACACCCCCTGCCCCCAGCACATTTCACCGTAACGAATATGTGCATTCAGCAGCCTGTTCACCCTGTGTCTATCCCCAACAAGCTCAAGACAATAAGTTGATTTTCCATGCAGCTGTTACAGAGGCTGCACGGAACTTCACCTATCCTGTGCTTAGTTTAGTGTAAAGAGCAAAATTATTCTTGTGCTACAAGTGCAGCTAGGAGTGACCAAAGCCTTTAAGTCTTTTTCTTTTAGCAGGAAGACTGCTGCGGTTTGTGCACATCAGCTTTGGCTGCTGCTATCTAATGCGAGAGTTGTAAATGTGAAGTGTCATGACTCCTTCAAGTGGCTCAAGTGCTGGGAAACTGCCTTGAAAGCTGTCAAACCAGCCTAAGCGTTGCTCCTCAGACATGATCTGTCAGTAAAAAATCCTTTCAGCCAGATGTTGCCTCAAATAGCAAACTGTTACCTGGGCTATCTGACCAATTTCTATGCATAGGATGGGAAAAAGAGGGATGTAGAACACTGGGAAAATTACTTGCTGGTAATTTTTTTGCTGTTAGCCTGTTCTTCTCCCAGACTGCATTCCCTCTTTTCTCCCCTGTCTGGGATGTTGCCTGACAGATGTTTCCTTCTTATCTCACTCTTTCTTTATTGCTCTGCCAGTAGTATCTGATTGATTGAAAGTGGGCAGGCTGGCTCTTACAATACCATCCTTGGCTGATAACTCTTTTGCCACCTTTTTTAGGAGACTTGGAGTCATTGCCCTGTTTTGACTGGTTTCCACTAATAGGGAAAAAGAAAGTAGGATAAATTGCACTCTGGTGATCATTCTTCTTATTTTGCATGGAATTTTAGTATATCCTGAAAAAAAAAATTGAGCATACCTTTGAGTTTTTTGAGTTTTGAGTAACCCGTTTTACTTTTAAAATTGGGTTTGACTGGGACCTGGATTAAGGTCAGATAACAATGTAAAAAGATTTTGGGAAAAGTCTAAGATGTTCTGTCATCTCTATAAACAAGATCCTCTGACCAAATTGCTGGTCATGCTGGACATGTCGCCGTTTTGCATGACTGCTATTTTCTGTTCATATGAGCACTAAGCCCAGCAAAATATGTGCTGGGTATTTCTGGTCTTGGTTGTAGTTCTATACAACATCATGCAAATCGACAGCACAATTCATGTGCTGTAGGAAGATTAATGGGGATACGAGGGAGACCCAATTGTCCTCCTAGACGTAGGACAGAAGCATATGTGCTCTTTCATTGCAATTTAGTAGACAATATTTGTCTTGATGACTCTTCAAACTATGTAAAAAGCACCAAAAGTACTTACGTGGGGAAGTTTTGCCAAGTGAAAGACGGAGACTGGTTCAGGTTGCCACGGTACCTAATGCATTGGGAGTGAATCCTGTGAGGATTTTTGTAATTGTATTTCTCTTTTATCACTTTATTTGTTATACGTCATTGCCAATACAACTTCTTCATCTGTGATTAATAGGATAATTTCATTCTTAACTTAACTGGGACTCTGCATAGTAAGAAAAATGTGGTGGTTGTATTGCTTTATGTGATAAGAGTTGTGTCATGTAAGCAATTGGGGAAACGGTCTGACTGCATGTGTTCATTACAGTGCAGTACTTTGTAAAGTCCATTTGAATTGAACAAAGCTTTTGAACTATTGATTTAGCTGGCACTTTGTGCATTGAGAATAATAAACAGTTATACTATGTAAGCAGCAGTCTATAATAGGTGGGGGTCTGTCTGCTGGTATATGTAACACAACAAATGGTGTCAGCTGCACTGATGGGGGATAGGAATGCATACACCAAAGCGTAAATAAAAAAAAAAAAAAAGGAGAGAGATAAAAAATAAAAAAAAAGCTTAACTTCAAACTGCCTAAGCAGGAACATACAGGGCATTTTGTCTTGAGGCCAGCTTTAAGTATACAGGAAATCCCATAATGTGGTTTGTAACGATGTATACTTTGCTGAAATAATTTGCGCTGTTCAAATAGAGTTAGAGATTGATCTAGAAGGAGAATACCATATGTATTTGTATTGGGTAGATATGTGCTTGTATGAGCTCACCTTCTCCTTCTGAGAGGTTTACCTTGAAATAAAGTACAAAATATCATCTGGAAATGTTTTAGATGTCTTAAGTATTTGTAGGTTATTTATAGAGTTTGCAGCATAATCATAGACAGGCACAATTTAAGTCTTTCTGTATACTAATGTATCTGAATTGATGTTTCTCCTCTACCAGTGAATGGAAAAGAGGGGTGAACCACCTAGGATAAGCAAATACAGGAGATGGTAATACAAAGCTCATGTGATGCTAGGTCACCAGCACTGCAGGGTAATGGGGGCAATCCTTTTGTCTATGGGAACTCTGATGGCTAATGAATGCAGATCAAATCCTCAGTGCCGCATTCACTTTCTTGTTTTAACTTTATTGTTTTATCTCATCTACCTGCCCCAAACCACGTCCATTAGAAGCATAGGTGCTAGTTTTGGGGAGGATAGTGGGCTGCACCACGCTGCCACTTTGGAGGCAGATCTCCCATGGACACTGTGAGCACTGCTGGAAGCCAGCTGTCATTCCTCAGCCAACCGAGGCGTATGAAGCCAAATTGAAGCTGTTCAGCAAATTATTTAAAGTTGGGGTAGATTCTTGAGGTTTTCAGTTATCTAGCCTGGGTTTCAAATAGAGTGATTTTTTTTTTTTTCTCAATTCTTTAGTAGCAGCAAAGCTTTTACAAAGTCCTGTTGATCTGCTGTGACCACAAAATGGTGCTTGAGTCTCACTGTTCAGCTTTGTTGCTGCTGGGAGGATTTGTGCAGTACCATGTGTACAGGGTGGCTTAACTCCACAGCAGGTGGAGAGAGTAATGCAGTAGCCCATTGCACATGCACTTTTGTATGTGTTTAAATGCAGTGGTTCATATCCATCCCAGCTTAATGTTAAAATTTGAAGTAACCAATTCTATGTTTATAGAGAAGCTCAGAATTAACACTGTACTTTTTTATTTCTTAAATATTTTTTCTCCCCCTCAGTGGCATTATGAGCTTTTGATTAAATGATTAAATGTGGTGTATAGTTTTTTGTTTTTTGTTTGTTTTTTTTTTTTTGTTTTGTTTTTGTTTTTTGTTTTTTGTTTTTGTTTTTTTTTTTCTGTCGTGTTCTGGGACCCATCTGTTTCCCTGAAGATGCAAGGATTACATAGTTGAATTGTCTGACAGCCCCTATTTTTTTTCTGTTTTCCCTATGTTTTTTATTGTTGTTTTGTTTTAATGCAAGTGACTATATTTTAACCAAATTTAACAGGCACAGAGGTTTCAGATATATTAAATTTCTACCAGTATCTTGAAAACAGTGGGTATTACTTAAGAGAAGCACCCTCTACAAGCGTAGGTCAGAAGACCCATCTGTATTTGCTATTCAGACATCTATGCAGGAGGGAACATTGAGATATGAATCAATAGAAAACGAGGCCACTTTGGGTCTTCTGCTCACCAACCTGCTCATCTTCCTTCCACCTCTACATTCAAATGGATTGTTAGCAGCAGACAGGGCACAATTCTCTACGTAAGCACACCGTTGGGGTGACTAGGTGGATGTGAGCAGTGGGAGTCTTGCACTGAACATGGGTGTCAGTTGGGGAAACTCAGTTCGGATGCACTTATTATTTCTGGACTGACTTTGAAACAGGGGAGGACAGGGAAGTGTCCCTGCTTAAATAGGTTGTGCTGCTGCTTCTGCGCGTGTGTGCACGCTGATTAATTGCATTTCTTTGTAGCTTGGTAGTCACTTCATCCAGGGGACATGGAAGGACATGCAGTTAAATAACACTCTGTGTGTCTCTCTAATTTCTGGAGCTGCCTGTGAATGCTAATACTGTTATTCAATAATCTGTTTCTCAGCTCTTATAGCAGAACTGGAAGGTTTGTGAACT
The DNA here is from genome assembly GCF_963932015.1 of Anas acuta. Classification (NCBI taxonomy): domain Eukaryota; kingdom Metazoa; phylum Chordata; class Aves; order Anseriformes; family Anatidae; genus Anas; species Anas acuta. The sequence continues at coordinate 199,258,958 of NC_088979.1, read as the reverse complement.
TGTAGGTGATTTGCACAGTGAAACCACAGCAGGCTGTTAAGGGCACGATCTGGTTTTGCACATCTCTTGGAACAATCTCTATTTATTTGCAAGGAATTAATATGTAAAAGGATGATCTACAGCTTGATTTAAAACAACAATAAGAATAATAAAGTCCAAAGCTATATATATTTCATATATGTGAATTCAACACTAAAAAGAAATCTAAGGCAAGGAAATTTTTCAGTTTGAAATCTGTGGATTTGCTTTTTTGTTGTTCTTTGCTTCTGGCTGCATTCTGTGAGATGGAGCCTGTTTGGAGGTGTTAATCTATACGTAATGAAATTTCAGAGAGCTCGCTTTCTATAATTGTAGCGCTCCAACTGTTGTTCGAGATCCCTGTGAATGTATCTCACATAATAATCAAAGAAAATAGCAGAAAGTCTGCAATTAGAAACCTAACAAGTAGAGCTTATATGGTGATAGCTAAAAAAGTTGCAATTCGCATGTGTTGGTTTACTTTATACAATTCAGTAAGACATATCCATGCCTTTGCTAGGGTAGAAAACACTTTAAAACAGTACAGGAATTTATGATGTGTATGGATCACTTTGAAAACCAATTTTATTTTTTTTTTCTTTCCCTACTGAAAGCTGTTTTTAAGGAGGAGGACCTGTTATACCAGCCAACTTAATTTATTTTTCTTCCATATTTAAGTCAGTAAAGTAGGAACCTTTCAAGTGAACAACACTGAAAGTTTAGTACCATTAAAGGTCTAGCCTTTAAACCTGTGTTGAGTCAATAATGGAGCACCTTATATGAAGCTACTGACCATTCTTTGTGTACTGGCTCCATGCTTATTCTTATTGTCTGGGATACTGTGTGCTTGTCACTTGCTAAAAGGGAAGGAAGGTACAGTCTAGGCACGAACTACCTTGCATCCAACACTCTGTGCTGTGTAAACAAAAGTGTAGTAAGAAATAATTGAAGTGTCAATTGACTATAGCTTAATATTGCAATATACAGGTAACTTGTGCGCTGGGTTGTTACATATACCTCAGATTAACTATTCCAAGTGATCTGGGAGAAAGTTTGACTTTTTGAAACAGTATGATGCAGTAAAAAAATAAATAAATAAAATAAATTACAATGGGTAAAATAGTGAATTTGATTAATTGAAGGTAAAGGAAGTGAAAATAAGAGTCTGGATGCAAAGGTATAGAGGCAGATCCAAACTGCCAGACCAAAGCAGTCTGGGGCAGAGGAAGGTGATATAAAAGGGGACTGAAAAGCAAGAAGTGATTGTGAACTGAATACTAGGTGAAGACTGGATTAGAAGTGAAAAATAACAGTTAAAAAGGCACATTATTGGCAGTGATTTCTGATCACTAGAATTTCTGCCAGCAAAAGACATGGAGTTATGGATCAGCCATGAAAAGGGAAAACCAAGAATATCAGTTGGGTTTTGCCTTTATTTTTTTTGAAAGGATGTGTGAAATCTTGTGTGTGTTGATGGTATTGGAGCTTGAGGGGAGAACTTCAGTAGCTGGCAGATGATAACATCACTGTCACTGTTGTGTATGGGAGAAATGTCACCAGAGTTTGTAAAAGTGTTTTTAATTTCTATTCCTTCCTATTTAAATTATGAAGCTTTTAGGATCCTAATAGCCTCAGCATTGCTGCGGAGTGTGGAAATGGCATTAACTCAAGGAGCATTACTAAGCTGAGTCACCATTAAGAGCTTTCTGAAGCATCTCGGGTTCCATCGGAGGTGTCTCCCATGGTCCTGGACAGACCTGGCCCTGTTTTGCTTATGAGACTTGACGAGATCATAGCCTAGGGAATGGCTGCTTCAAAGAGCTCCATAGATTCAGGGAATAGGACAGATTGGGGTCAGGCTGATAAGATTTAAGTTGACACACACTTCCTGAGATTAAAAGGTCATGTTGCAATGGCAGGGGTTTGGTTTTGGTTGATCTTTTTCGGTTGAATTTTTTTGTTGTTGTTTTTGGGGTTTGTCTTTTGACTTGAACTTCACCAATGGTAATCTGGTTCACAAAAGTAAGGGAATGTGGCCACCCTTGGGTATCAGGGCTTTTCTAATGATTTCAGGTGGTGACAACTCATTCTTCTGATATGGCCCAGTTGTTCAGATAGTGCTAGTCCACTCCACACTTCCTATATCCTCCATATTTCAGGAGCCTTTCCCATGGCTTCAATAAACCAATATCCAGAAAACCATTGAGACTCCAGATGGGATGGCTGAGCTGCTCTGATACCACTCCCTTTTCAAGGGATTCAGCTGGAGGAAATGTAGAGATCTACACCTGGCTAAGAAAATCTCCTTTTGTCCCTGCTATAAAATCTTAAACCTAAAGAAGAAAGGATTTTTCAATAGGGTAGAACTTCTCTCTCTCTCTCTCTCTCTCTCTCTCTCTCTCTCTCTCTCTCTCTATATATATATATATATATATATATATAAATATATATATATAAAAAATATTTGTATCAAAGCATTACTATTTTTTTCCACTGAAAAAAAAAATCACGCTATTGCCACCAAGTCCTATCTGTGCTCCATGCTGTCTGTAAATGAAACAAAAAAGTACCTTCTAGTTCAAAGAGAACATAATTTATGTATGTATATATATTTGTGTGTGTGTGTTTATATATAAAATTATGATTATAACATAAATAGAGAGAGTTATCACTTATACTCTTTACTGTGGTCAGGTGGGTTGGAGCTTTCTATTTTCTGTGTTTGAGACTACTTTTAAAGCAGTGATAGCTATTTTTATATTTCTCAGAATTTTTCTCTTTGGCATTGATTTGTTTACAGCTCTTGTACTTGCACCCAATTTCCACCTGTCATGGAGGTGTGATGACTTAAGTCAAATCTCATACATAAGAGTCCCTTACACCAGTTTGAAATACAATATATTCCCTCTAGGGCATGGGTATTTGAAACCCTAACATTTCTATTCACTGTTGCTACTTTTTTGCTTGTGAAATTGGTATGGTTGCTCTGAGCACCAGAAAGATAAATCTTCAATTTTCCTAAAAACACCTGCATTACGATGCTGTTGGAAGCTGCGTAACCAAATGGTGTTATTGACTGACATGGCAGTATATATATCCACCTGTACTGCTGTATTCTTCCCTAGAGGAGAATATAGCCTTCTCCTTTTTTGCCTTCTTTAATCTGAGCAAACAGCACATCTAGAGCTTCTAAAGCTGAGAATATTCCCACTCGGGTAAATGTGATAGCAACAGATCGCCACTCAATGAGCAAATGAGTTGTGCCAGGCATTTTAACAACAAGGTAGGTTAGCCAGGTTATAATTGTCTTTAATTTGCACTTGCAGAAGCTGTAACATTTAGCTGAACCTGATTGGCACTGGGAAAAGTGGAAAATTCTTTTGCTCCTTTGAAAAGAATCAAAGAAATAACTTCAGATCTCAAATTTGAAACAGAATATCCTGCTGATTGACCACGCATATTGGTATCAGTAGGATTTTTTGATCCAAAAAGCTGAATGATCACTGCAAGCAGTGAACACACACACACACAAAAAAAAAAAAATCAGCTCCATGGCAGAGAGCATGTAGTTTTGCTTTCATATTTTTTTTTCTCTTCTTTTCCAAGAGTGTTTCAGAAGGCTCAGCCCTTTTCCCTGCTGAATGCATGTTGAATTCTTACTCTTTCTGTTGTCTTCAGAGATTTGGAAGTTTTTCTAAGTAAGGTTATCTAGATTTTTGTCTAGCTTAGTTGCTTTTAATAATAGAAAGAAGGGGCTGTCTTTCCCATCCCACCCACCGTTGCACCTTTTTACTGTAAAAATCTGATTTTGTTCATGAGTGAGAAGTGGGTGAAGAACACATTATTTACCATAGACCTGTTCCCCAGTCCTGCATTTCTCATGATCTTGTAAAGCAGGGCTCTGTTTTTTTTTATTCTGTTGTGTCCTGCAAACTTCCCCTCCTTTTTTTTTTTTTTTTTTTTTTTTTTTCTTCTTCAGGAAATACCCACAGGCTTTAATTTCATACTTACTGCTGCATTTTTCAGTTATTTTTCAACTTCTGCAGTGAATGGCTTTTGCTTTCAGTGTTTCTGTTCTGTAGGAGGAAACTGTGGGTGGTTACAGCTGTAACATGTGCTCCATAATCTCAGAGCATTTGTTCAAAAATTTCCCGTTTGCTCTGTTTCAATTTTTAACTAGTTGAGTGGCATGTCCTGGTGCCCCGAGGGAGCCTTACTGCTCCAGTGCCGTGCGCTGTACTGTGTCCCACCAACCCTTTGAACACTTGGCAACTGCGACAAGACCTTATAAGACCAACACACTCTAAAGAGACAGTGAGATATGAAGGATGAAGGTTGCACTGTAAGCGCTGCAATCACTGAGGATGGGAATTGAGGCGAGAGGCTCTCTAGGTTTTGTTTTATGCTTGGGTTAACTTTGTCCCCTAAGCTTCTGGCCAGCCCATCCACAACCCACATTTCTGCTGAAGCCCCTGGGGCAAGGCAGGTGTCCTTTTGAGGCTGTATTAGGGAGCAGTGGGAGTCTTCATGTTAGTAGCCAACAGCAGAAAAGCCAAAATATTGATTGGGAAATGTGGAACAAAAGGATACTGTTTCCTAAGAGGAAGCAGAAGGCACAAGCAGCAGGCAGTTTGGATAGAAAGAGGGGCTTTGGAGTAGGAGCAAAGAGGAAAGGGACCAGAGCTTGCCCTGGTTTATATCCATCCTATTTGGAAGCATGTGGATATTATGTCCTCATGTTAATGCTCTCTGCAATACTTTTTTTTTTTCTTTTTTTTTTTTCTTCCCCTCCTACTTGTTTTGATGATGTGATATTTGCATTGCAAGTTTCCTTGATACTGTTGTTATAGAGACGTTTCTCCTCTCCTCGTGCCAACTATTAAGAGCCATCATGTGCAATACCATTTGAGCTTATTCTTCTCCTGGCATTAGCAAAGAGATTTCTTCTCTTTGTAAATGTTGAAATGTTTTGCAGCCTAGTTATAAATATAGCAAAATCATGTTGCTTTAGTTCCAGCATCTGGTAGGATCACTTTAAAATATAATTGAGTAAAAATTAGACTTTAAACAGCAATTTTGTCCCTATTTTGCTACTTTAAAGCCCCCAAATCCAACTTTTTTGTCTTGATATCTATAAACAAATCTCTTCTTTCTTTCACGAAACTAAAAATAACTACAAATGCAGTCTCTTTCCAAATTGCTCGCAATTTATATTAGCAGTGGCTTCAAGACTTGAAGCATGGATCTGCCTATTGAGTAGTCCCTGAACAGAGGGATACAGGCTTTATCAGGGAGACTGCCAGATATGAAACTGTTGTTGCCTCCTGTTTGCTATTGATAATGTCCACTTACGATAATTCGGTAGGGAAATGGAAGCCAGGTGAAACACATATGAATCTTGTTGCTGTACATACAGGTTCCTGCTATACAGAGTGTGCACCTGGGATGTGAGCTCCCATTCTCTACACTGCTAAAATTCAACACCCTTCTTGGGGAAGTACACAGCAGGTCTGTGGTGGAGTCCGAAATTGAAATAAAGGACCTATTTATTCTCTCCCTAATTCTGTTCCTTTTATTTTTTTTTCCTTTTCTCCTTTTTTTTTTTTTCTTTTCATTATCTTGTTTATTGGAGGAAGTGTTTGGATCAGAAGGCTTTTGAAATTCTGTCCCATGTTTTTAAGTCTGCTCTCAGTTTTGGTGCAGAAGCTTTGCTCAGTGCTTACAACAGGTACATATCTCTGTTCAGGAGAAGAGGCTGCTTGGAAGGAGGTTGTGATCCTTGCATTTTTCAGACCACTTCTGTAAACCACTTCTGAGTTCAGTATCTCAGTTTAACCTTCTTCTGAACAAATAGTTGCAGTCATCTTTTATGAGGTAATTCGAGTTTCTAGATTTTCTATGTATTTTAAATCAGTTAATGATATTTCTGCAATTCTCTGCAAGGAAGAGTTTATTTATACATAGAGAGCTGGAGAAGGGAAATGCCCCTCTTGCTGTCTCAGAGCTCCTCATTCATGAAGCTCATCTTTGCAAGAGTGAAATAGCCCTCTTTTGTAATTTGTGTGTTGTCATGAAAGTATTAAGAAAGACCATTGTTTGGCAAAATATCTGAACCTTTAGTAATTTCTCTTTTTTTTAATTTTTCTTTCGGATGATGATGATGACTTGAGGAAGATTGAAAGCATATATACATATATGCAAGATCTGTGGCTATGCTTCAAAATGTGCTTCTTTAGTCCTGGCTGGTAGTTCAGAAACTTTGGGGAAGGCTCTTCTTGGCAAACTGTGTCTGTGCTATAAAAAGATTTATTTGTGGCTGTAGTCAGAAACCTGTTACATGTGTTAAAAAAAAAAAAAAAAAAAAAAAAAAAGTAAAACATGGACCCTGCCACAAAAGCTTCCTCTAAACTTAATTTAAAAGCAGATAAAGTGGGCAAAGGATGGATAAGGAAGTAGCTTGGCTGTGATCCTGCTACAGGTTTCCCAATTGCCAGGGTTTAGATTACACTGCTTGTAATCTACCCAAAGACTTCAGACCTTGGAAGACACAGGCAGGCAGCAGAAAAAAAAAAAAAAGAAACACCTAACATGACTTAGTGGCAGCAGTTCGCTATCTTCTCGCATCACAACACTTATTTTGCAGCATTCAGAAAAGATGCGTTACACAGAGAATTTTACATGCCATATCTTCATTTAAGAGCTGTGGCACACATTAAATTTAATTACTCTCCTTCTATAGCTTAAATTGAGGGCAGCTTCAAAAATGAGGGTGGCTTCTATTAAACTTAATTACTTTTCCCTGCAGTCTGCATGGTTAGTAATCATGGGTAGATTCTAAACAAAGATACAGCAGAGAGATTCTTTTATGAGAATAGGGTTGGAAAGTAGCCTATAAAATATAGAGAGATGCCAAATACCTTTTATACCCAGCTTTAATTTATTATTGTTATAGTTAGCTAGCATAATAATAATAATAACAATAATAATAATGTTTCAGTGTGATTAAGAAGGGATTGTTGGTGAAGGGTTGTTAGTTGAATTTGGCCTTTAAACGTTTAAGCAATGAATTCTTCAATTTCTTCAAGTTCCTTTGCAGATTTATGGGGTGAAAAAAGGTTAATGATAGAATATTTTATAATGTCTTCTATTGACTATAGATGGCAGATCTGACAGTTAAAATGAAAATTGTTCCAGAAGAAACTTGAGTCAAACTAATTATTGGAGATGTTATAGGGATGTATAATTATATTCACCTTTAAAGAAAGAGAGAGAGAAAGAGAGAGAGAGAGGAAAAAGTTTTATTACAACTGTGCTTTTTAAAGAACAAGTGGAGAAATAAAAGCTGTAATTGTTCTTAATTATAGCTAACTGTAATTGCACACGACTGCAATATGCAGCACATCAGCAGCGGATTAAGAGATCCTGGCATATGTGTAGTGTACAGAACAACTTTGAACAGAGGTGTAGTTTTATGAATATAGTTATGTATAATTTAGGTCTCTTATTTTGGATTCCATACGTGTTGATTTTGTTTTATTTTTATGGCTATTGTAGCAAGATAATTGTCACTGGGAAGGTGCTTCTGCACTGATTTATCTGCTCCAAATGAGTCAAAAACCTGCAAAAGGGAAACTTGTTTTCTTTTACACCTATGATCTGATGTGACCAGGAGAGATTTTCTCAAATGCCCTTGTGTATGTACTGATGCAGATAGATGGCTGGTGGATTTTTTTTTTATGCATCTCAACATAACAAGCACCAAACTCCCAAGGATTTTGCAGCGTGGTTGAAAATATTTGTTAGCTATCTATCCACAAGTTTTTAGATTCAAAGTCCTCAAAAATGTAACCCAAGAGTTTTTAGCCCATGTGAAAATGCTGCTTTGAACAAAATCTAGGGATGCGAATGCCTGAAGGTAGGCTCTGATTTCATCTCTTTGCACCTGATTTACAACTTAACTTTTTCCAGACGCGTGCACACAGCTCCTGGTTTTGGCTGCAGTTTTGCCTGTAAAACATTTAGCTATCATTACATACTGAACTAAAGAGGGAATGCAGATACCTGAAGGAGGCTGCTGAGCTTCAAGACTGCTGGTTATATTGCAAAACAGATCATTGCTGAAAGAGTGAGGGTCAATGTGCACCGTATTATTGACAAATGTGTGCATGTTCTTGTGATGGTAATTTCTGCATCTCTTGAGTACTTCAGATGCTTTCAGTCTTTGTCTCGATGTGCCAGGATCCTCTCTGATGTTCCCAACCTGTTTTAAGCTGTTCCTTTTACCCAAAAATAAATAAAACCCATCTGTCACTGAATGCCTTCCTTGCAAAACAGAGTTTTGAAAAATGTTTCAGTCTTGGGCCAGCAGCAGGTTTCAGAGTTAATTCAGACTAAGCTTTGTGGACCAGAAGGGATCTTTTAGACTGTTGGGATAGGGTTGGGTGTTGCCCCGTTTTGCACAAACTGCAGCACTGGATGTGAGGAGCTGAATATCTAAGTTTGGTCAGCCTTGTACTTTGGAAAAAGTATGTATGTCTATCCCAAAGGAGAAGGCTTTGCAAAAGAACCGTGTGCTTTAAAAGAGGGGTTTCTCGAAGAAGGACAGGGATAAATGAGAAGTGGGAGGCAAATTTCTGAGAGTAAGAAGCAGCATCAAGAAATCAGGTGAAATGGATAATTTAGATTACAATGTAAAGAAGAGGTAAAATGGATTGCTAGATGCACAAGCAAGCACGCGAAGATGTGGATATAATAGAAGTTAAATTCATTCTTGCAGGTATCTGTAAGAAATCAAAACTTGTTTCAAAGCTTTAATGTACAGAGAATCTCCTGATAACTGCCATGTTCTAAATAAAGCACTCCCTTCAAATGGCAGCACCGCAGCAAAAATGTATCTATTACAGGGCTGCTAATAAGCAAATGTGAGCAATATTTCTTGACAGAAGGCTGTGGGTGTTTTTTAATAAATCTGTGTTAAGTAGCAAAGGGATAAGAGCTGAAACCCAAATAGCAATCCACTTCAGCTACTGTTTTCTCAATTGAAGTATAGATGGATGCATTGACCCTGATTGGAAATTCTTGAAGGATAATTCTGGTTAGTAGAAGCTAATGTGGAATTAAATGTGTATACATTTGTGTATGTATTCCCAGAAAAGCTAATGATACAATTCTGAATGCTGAACATGTTTCCTGCTCCTCTTTGTTAATACAGTGTTGCTTGTGCACTGCAATAAACTATTATTTCTGTGCTACTTCTGTAATTACATTTAATAATCAGCTCTCACAGTCCAATAGTATTAAACGTAGGAGTCTTTTCAACAAACTATGATAAATAGCTCCTTGCAGAACTGTTGTACTTGAGGAAGCTTTATGGCTCTCTTTGTAAGATTTGTCATTTTCTTAATGCTGCTTCAAAAAGCTTCTGAGCTTCGCTCTGGACCATCACTGTATTTTCCCTTCCCCCTCTGCCTGCGAGTGTAGCTGGGTAAATGAAGCTTAATGTGCCATTTCCAAGCACTGTGACACTCCTCCAGGGCTGGTTACATTTACCATTGCTAAAGTCTAAATAAGTGAGTTTTAATGAGCAGGAATGCTTGCTAATAGCTGATTCAGGTACTTAGTAGTCCATGTTATTTAACTGTGGTAGAATTACAGAACATAAATGGTCTGATGATTAATAGATGTACCTGCTATATATTTGCAGCCTAATAGTTTGTGCCATTAAAGAACAACCTTAACATCTTCTGGTTTGGATATGGTTATGGAGAAAAGGACTTGCTTGTACATTTTTCGTTGCTAGCATACACCTTAAAACATTTGGAATAATAATTTTATAATACCATCGATATTTTGTTCGGTAACATTAACAAACTTGGAGAACACTGGTGTACATGTCCTTCAGCTTCCTAAAGTGGTCAGCTCTGCAGCATTGCTCTCTGCTTAGGGCTGTCAAAAATAAATTCAAGCTGTCCTTTTAAGGTCAGAAATAAGGCAGTGGTTTAGATCTTATCTCCTCCTGTACCATTAATTTGGGGCAGTGGCAGAGGTACCAGCAAGAGCAGAGCTTGACCGTATTTTTTTAAAACACTTCTGATCTGTGTATGGGCAAGTGGCAAGGGGTAAAAGGCAAAAACTAACAGATGAACAACAAATGAACAAGCATGAAGAAATAATAGCATCCAACATCTGTTGTGGTTTGCGCTGAGATACTCCAGAAGATTCTGCAGTATTTATGGAAATAGTGTAAGGGCTGTTTTGAACTGCAGCTAATGGGACACAGGCTGCTGTCTGGCAGGCTTGTTCAAAGAATCTTTTCTATGTTTTCCTATTCCATCCCATGTTTCAACCTGACATTGTTGTTTTTTGGATCACGAGGAGGAGATGTCAGGAGAGAAAGGAGCAACTGTTAGTCCTTGCTGAGCCAGCAGAGAGAAAGGCAGTAACTATATCAGCAGGTGGATTAAAAGACAATACGGGCAGATGTCTGAAGGAGATGTTGGCAGTGCTGGCAGCATTGGTGTTCCAGGTACAGATGAGCTGCTTTCAGTAGCTTCCGAATCCAGTGAAACCTCTGTTAAAGATAAGCATCCAAAATGTAGGCAGGCTTTTCCAAAGTTGTCAAATGCTGCCTCGGAGCTGGGGTAAGGCAGCTGCAGCATTTTTCAAAGCTGGTTTCTATTTCCATAGCTGGGAGCGTAGGCAGAGGAGCTTGCATCTGCCCCTGGCACAGCATGTGGCCATGCCCAAAATCCCTGCTTCTGTGAGACTCTTCAGCGAGAACTAACCTTGTGAGATTTCTGACACTTGATGCTGCCTTGTGAGTGAAAAAATAGCGAGAGGTGACTGCTCTCAAAACTGGAACTCAGAAGCTCCTGGAAAGTTGTGGTTTTATTTTTTCTTTTATTTTTGTCTTTTGGTTTTGTCTTTTTATTTTTGTTTCTGGTAGCTGCGAATGCAGATCCTGTAGAATCCGTGTTGTTTGCTAATTGAACTGAGAAAGCAAGCTTACTCTCTTTCTAAATGTTCATTCTTCTAAGATGCCTGTATTTTAGCATCTCACTTCATACCAAAAGTCCTTCAGCTTCACAAAACTTCAGCTATTCCCCAAAACATGTCTCCCCAGCCCCACACTGGGTAAGAAAATGAATAAGTACTTGAATACTTAATAGCTGAAGTATCCAAGTTGTTCTAATACAGTGAAGTATTTTGAGACCAGGATGAGATGCCATTTCTAAGCTTGGCTCTGGGTTACTTCTCTGAAATAAGTTTAAATAAAGTCTCTAAATTCCTTGAATGGCTTCAAGTCTGTGTTTATTAGTGACAACATGCAATATCAGGAAATCCTGAAGTTTTGAGCTGCTAACATGTGAAATTTGGAGAGACAGGCTGAGGTGTGGGCATTCCAATGGAAAACAGTTGTTAGGGTGTGTCTTTCTTTTTGTCATTCATCATTAAAGTGAAGAGATCAACATTTGACCCAACCAACAGCTGCTGCATGATAGAAGCCACTTATGTAAATGGCACATTGAACTGTTCCCCACGCCCCGCACAAATATGAGAAAGTCTTAAATATCAGAAGGCACTTACTGCAGCCCTGTACAGCAGCTTAGAAATTAAGGAAGGAATCTAGGCCACCTCCATCTGTAGTTTTCAAATAATTTGTGTCTTTCTTCATATATCTCATGCATTTTTGTGAAAATATGACTTCTGCAGACTTAGCACGCAATACAGACTCCTCCTTCAGTTCTACACCTGTACAATTGAGTATGACTGCAACTTATCACTGAGATTTCAGGTGTGATTCCCCTTCCATTCCGCTCTGTACAGCGGAGATGAGATGGTGGCAAAGTACAACGTTGCAGACAGTGGAAGCTGTAACATGAACTACAGGTCAGCCAAATGCCCAGTGTGCAAAATTTTCTACCCGGCCAGGTCACATTAAGTTTAATGAGCATACGGGGAGGAACATCTGCTGTTTTAGATGGTCTTCTCATTTTATTGAGAGAGAGGGTATATTCCTCCCACTAAGCTGTTAGTTCCCTGAGGCAGGAGCCTGTGCACCTCTTCTTTCTCTCCCTGTACTAACAGGGTGAGGATGTAGGAGCCAGTACCACGGCAGATTTCTCCTTCTCGTTTCTCCTGCTGCTTGCCATGCCCCAGAGAGCCAAATTCTGCACCCATGGTGCCTCCTCCCTTCATTTCCATGTCATCAACTTTCCAAATGCAGTGCTTTCCAGAGCAAGCACACAGCAACAGCAGTCCCTGTACTGCAACAGAAGTCTGCACATCCCTGATGGCAGGATCTGACCTTGGAACAAAGCACCAAAATGGGATCTATCTTCTTCTCTTTCTCTTTGCCCTGGCATTTTTCCCCTCATGCCCCTGGCTAAATTGTATCCTATCTGTGTCCTTATCACCAATCTATAAAATGAGCATACTGGTGTGTTTCTTCTACATATCGTTTTTTATTTGGCTCTTTAACATCAAAGCAGAAGTTGTGCGAGAGGGACACTCATCAGCCGTCCTTGGTGTGTACTTAGCCAAGAGGCCAAGATCTTAGCTGGGTTTTGTAAGTAAATTGTAAGGAGTGAGGATATGATCCAAATTATTCTTTAGTTTGTAAGTTATAACATTGCTGTCCTCGTAGATGTTGGGGCAAGGGTGTGTTTAAGTGAAACCTAAATTTTTATGAAACATATAATAGTCACAACGAAGAGGGCATGTACTATTTGAGGTGTTATTTGTGTTTTGAATGTACCCTGGAATTCCATTGTTGTGGTGACAGGATCTCATCACTGAAAACACAGTTTTCTATCCATACCTAAGGAGGAATGAAAAATTCAGAAGTAGTAAATTTAGAATAGTGAAAAATGCTGCTTTTAAAAATAAGCTTGGGAGAAAACAACAAGCATGTTTGCTCATGTCCTTTATCTCACTCAGCTAATCTTGCAGAATGTCAGCTTGTATAGAAATAGATTTTTACATATGAACTTGTTACATCACTTCCTAAAAAAAGAGTATTTAGCTTGTACTTAAATAGCACATTCAGAGACTGTTTATGCAGTATTTCTGCTGCAAATGTATGATACTTGTTAGCTTGCTAAACTCTGTGTGAAGTTTTAAAACTGCAGTGTACTTATTTGTTGTGCATTGTGTAAGAATAGCATGCTCTTTTTTTTTTTTTTGAATATTTTAATTTTTCCGAAATATGAAACTGTTTCTCAAACATTTTGAGCCTCCCTGGTCATAAGGCATGGTTCTTTACTTCTTTCTTTTTTAAAATGCTAAAAGCATATTATGTAAAGAAAACAAGACAAAACTGCATTCAAAATTACAGGACAACATTAAACACCATGTTTTATCCAAACAGAGCTTGTTTATTTTGATGCACTCCTAACAAAGCCAAGAAACTATCCAATTTAAGATGGGTGAAATATCTTGTGTCTCATAATGGTATTTCAATAGGCACTATTAATTCTTTCAAGTCTGCTTGGACACAGTCCCCCATGTGATTTGGGGAAGAGCAGAGACAACAATGTGCCTTTGGAGGTGCCATTTTTCAGCTGAAATGTGAAATCAATGTCCTGACCATTTGTGGTCATTAAAAATCCCATGGCAGTTTTCTGCAAGAGTAGAGGCATTGACTCCCAAGTCTTGGTGAAATTCCAGCTAAGTAATTATATTCCTCCTGATACAACTTTCCTTATAAAGCTAATTTAATGTTCCTCTTCAGCTGTTCTCCCCTGTTTTAAGTGGAAAATCTTTCATTTCCCTTTGTAAACCTTTCTTTAGTTCTGCTTTATACTGACAATTAGTAGCCATCCTTCCTCTTGCTGCATCACTGAGGCATGTCTATGCAGCAGCAATGTGCATGCAGACACGTACCCATACAATTTAAAAAGCTCTTTATTGATGGTCTGGTTAAAAGCCATTGAAATTAATGGGATGCATCCCTTTGAGCTGGTGGTCATAGGAGTCATCAGTGCTAGCTGAGCCATGTTGTGGAGCCCTCTCTAAGCCTGCTTTTCTTGCCCTGCTGAGAGTTGTGTTGACAGGCTGTTGGTGCTACGGTGTCTGCTCCCCATCTGGGTGTAGACACTCAGGAAAGAGTGGTCAAAAGCGCCAGGTGTGTTGTTTGCTCTGGTGAATTGGATTTGCCTGTGGGGCAACACAAGGAAGAGCTTCATGGTTATGCAACCTTTGGAAATGATTAAAAGTAGAACTTCTTAGTCATTAACATTATTGCAATTTGTTATACGCACCTTATCAGCATATCAATCTATGTCCACAGTGGAAAATTCCTGGGGAAAACACATAAATTCTCAAGTCTTCCTCTAGAATAACTTATTCCTCTTCAACTTGTACCTATTTCTGTTCACAAATATATCTCTTCTGGGATGGTTAATGCCTGTGCAACTTGTCATATAGTGTTCTGTAAAAAGTTGAAAGTTTCACCCAAATCACAAGTATCAGCTTAACCTTTAGGCTTTTTGGTGTTTTTTTTTTTGGGTGTTTTTTTGTTGTTGGTTTGGTTTGGTTTTGTGCTTCATAGAAAAATAATGTAAATGGAAGAAATATCTGCTGCATTACATGCCAGAGAATAAAATGTGCTGTGGTCACTCATTCATGAGGAGACAGGACCTTCTTACACTCTGGGTTCAAACAGAGACTGCTGGCTTGGATGTCTACAGCCATAACCATAGGACGTGGACACTTCTGTTCACAAGTGGGAAGATTTCTGCATTTGGGATGTTTCTGCTTGCATTTGTGCTGCTTTCTTTATAGCACACCATACAGATCCCTTCTTCAGTTTTGCTCTTATCCTTATGTCCTTATCCTCATATGCCTCATGTGCCGTAGGCGGGCTTTATCCTCTCCCCAAAGTGTGAGATGGAGAAAGGAAGAACACTGACACAATCAGAGGGATGTGTTGCTGCCTTTCTTTTTGCATCTTCTCCAGCACCCTGATGCATTGCTTGGCTTGAATTTATGTTTTTCTTTCCAGAACAGAAACCATTCTTGATGAAGAACTAAGGCTTTCCAAAGCACTAAGGACCATGATTCTGAGGAAGCAAAAATTATTTCTAAGCCTAGCCCTGACTCATATCGGTTGAACTCAAGCTTTCTGGTATGCATCTAGCAGAATACACACAAGATTATCCCAGCCACCCTTCAAACTCCCTCCTCTGTCTCTTGTGCCTCAGTTTACATCTCTGCAGAAGCACTGCATAGAGCATTAAATCAGACAGAAATGTTGTACTGTGAAAACCACCAAGCCGTGTTGTGCCAAACCCTGCATGTAGGTGGGTAACAACAGCTGCCAGTCAGCCTCTGAGAGAAGAGCACCATATGATTTCTCAGGGAACAAAACATTTAATACAAACACAACACTTTCCAGATATTCTGAAGAGTTCTCCTGAGCAACTTTCTCTCAACAAGACTATTAGGCAGTAAAGTCTGTTTGCTGATCTTTATGCAGATCTTCCCACTTCCACTTCAGTATAAGGTTTTGACTAAAATATTTATACTTTTTTGCTTTGGTACACATCCTACTCGGATCCTACGGGAATTTCTCAGCCTGTGGAGAGAAATGATAAAGTGTGTGTGTGTGTGTGTGTGTGTGTGTGTGTGTGCGTGTGTGTGCGCGTGCGCGCACGGTATTTGGTTCACCCAACCTGGCTTACTGGTTTTTGGGAACAGCTATGTGTAGCCCTCTCTGGAGAGTGCAGAGAGTTTTCAGTAAGTCAAAGCTCATTGCAGATCTAGTGAACAATTTGAAAATGTGCAGTTTGATTTCTGAAAGGCCATATGTGATGGGGCAGCATATTGGGGTGCAGACCTCCCACGTGGTATCCTCTTGGCTTCAACAGCATCTTTACCTTCCATATGTCTGTACTGTTCTGCCCCAGATCTGTCCTATGTAGCTGAATGCATAATGCTGAAAAATTGTAACTGACCTTCCTGGAAATGCTGTGACTGTGCTTCATGATGTCACCATCTACCTAACAGCTTTTCCAGGCTCTTTAGCCTTGTCCTCTTCTGTCCTTAGCACTGCTGTGCATTAGCTCATCCCATTTGCATTGGCACTGATTTCAGTGAGATTTGGAGCAGTCCTGATGAAATATTTAGGTTTCCATTTTCACTTTTTTTAAAGGTTGTCCTTCTATGTTATAGGCAGTATATGAAAATACGTGTTCTTATATAAAGATTTTTTTTTTTCACTCGTGTTCCTTGTATGTGTCACTTAGAAGTAGTAGGAATCTGAGCATTAGTTGTGTTAAGTCTAGTTTCAGTTTCTTGAAATGTTGCAGAATGAGTATCCATTATCTTTAAATAAACTTTAAGGGTATTCTTGATGACTAATTTGCTCCATAAGATTTTCTTTTTAAAACTCCCATGAAATGTATTTATAGAGCAGTGTTGCTATTCCTGATATTTATGGTACACTGACAGTGGACGTTAACCGTCTTCAGCAGTCAGCGTACTATTTATTTCCAGTGAGGTTGCAAATATAATTGGGTATGTTTTCTAGGAAAATAATATTTTTAGCTTATTATTGTACAGTTGTGGGTTTATTTTATGGTTTAAATGTTGGTGAGTTGATGAGAAACTGTAAAGACTTTAGATAGCTGGGAAGTAATGAAACTTCTCTTTTATTTGTGAATTATAGAGTTTTATTTGAGTTAGACCTGTATTTCAAAAAATCGTTACCTTACATATTTTTGTTTAAAAATGGAATTTGATCTGCCCAAATGTGAAACTAGCAACACAATTAATTACATTAAAAATGTATATGCTAAAGGTCTGCAACATCTTTGTTTAAGATTCTGATCACATTCCCATTTTTACCACCATATCGACTATTTAATAATTGTTTTCATAAGGCTGGCATCTGTTGTAGAGTGGGTTATTTAACAAAAATGAAAATCTTTAGAAATTTAGATGCCCCAATCACTCACTGCTCTGCTCAGAAGCTGGCAGTGCAATTTCAGTTTAACATCCTCTTTTTGAACATACATTCTTCTGCTTCTTGCTGCTACTTGTGATTCGTATGGGTATCTCTTTAAGCTGGATGAGCTACTGCTCTTTCATAAAATGTGGTCCCATACACTGGAGCAATAAGGTTTGTGCTATTCTGTTATTTGAATGATAGTAGGTGGCTAAAGGCTAGGGAGTCCCTTCAGAAGAAGAAACAAAGAAATGCTTAGCCTCACTTTTTAGTCCAGGTTCTTTCCTCCCCAAAAAAGCCTCTGAATTAAAGGAGATGGTACCTGTGATTAGAGGTGGATAGGAAAAAAATCCTGACTGTAGGAACCATTTAGTGATCCAGTTCATTGATAGCTTCCAGAAAATGTTCCCTTAATTTTTTTCAATGTGTAACTTGTAAGTAGGGCTTGGAAAATAAAGTGATCTGATGCCATTGTGCAGGACAGTTAAATGAAAAAATACATGAAATGTATGGCTGCATCAAAATGCCCTGTAGAAACCAAGGCTGTATTGTTCCACCCTAATTTCATTTTCTTCCCCTTTCCATTCTCTTCCTTTTCCTTCCAGCTCTCACCTTTAATGTTATTCTCATCATGGGCTTTAGTTCATTCCTGGCACCTGTTAAATGCTGACCTGGCAGCCCTTGCTGGGAGGGTGCTGGCACTTCTGAAAGGGCTCATACATGTGTTGATCTGCTGCTGAACAAGGTGTGCAAGAAAAGGGTGTGAGAGATCTTTTTATTTTCTGTTTATTTCTCTGAGTGCACCCACAGAGCACCACTGCGATCCGTGCTTTTTGAAGCAAAGCTCTCAGCAGATCAGGTTGATAGTTGGATTTTATGATCTTGAAGGTCTTTTCCAACCACGATAATTCCATGATTCCATGATTCTGTGTTTAGAGGGGCCACAAGGACATACATTGGTGGTAGATCTAGGATGTGTTTTAGGGACTGCGTACATATGTAACAATAACATGTTTAATTGTGCTCTAACTTGAAGTAGCAGTTACATGAGTCCACTTCAGTATCTCACACTTTGTTCCCTCCCAGACATATTGCACATCCACAAAATATATTCAAACAAGTAAGATGGATCAAAAAATACATATGTGAAAAATAACTATTGCCTAAAACCCAAGATAAGAAAGTTTAACACTAATGTAGCATTTTCTCAGCGCACGACATCATTATAAATGCCTTATGCCTCGTTGCTGCAGAACTGAAAAAGGGAACTTTTTCAACTGGAAAATTGGCCCAGTGCTGCATTTTAGCTATGCAGGATCATGCAGTGCTGGTATTTGAAGGAATGATAATTTTACACTTAAAAAATGAGTAATTGAGAACATTATTCTGAGGAAATCCTTAGATCACACACCATCATCTGTTTTTCACATTCTTGTATATATGATCATGCAGACATTGCATCCGCAAATGACACATTTGTGTACAAAATTGTGTGCATGTGCCTGCATGCCTATAAAATACAAGTAGTACAAAAGTACTTTTAAAAATTTATAGCTTCTTTAAGCACAAACTAATTTTTCCTTGCTTTTTGTCTTTCAGAGAGACTTCCACAGAGTTGTCTGGAGCATTACCAAGGTAAGCAAGTTGCTCTGAACTGACTCGGGGTATCAGTGGCTGGCAGCTGCTGGAAGATGTGTGACCTTTTGAGCCAGAACATGATCCTTTTCCTAAAGAAAACTGCTGGGATGCTGAGAACTGGGGATGCCGGGAGGAGAACACATAATGCATGCCATAAAGAGAAATATGACCATGAAATATTGGAGCAACCAAAACTCCACAGCTTACGGCGGCAACGCATTTAAGTTGTTTTGAGGCTTAGCTCCGTTGTGTACCTGAGAAAGAAAAATCCCAGCTGTGGCTTTCTGCCAGCTGTGCAATGATACCCACTGCAGGTGGCATGGCTTTTGCTTTAAATTTCACCAGAGGGATGAGGAAGGGAAACCTGGAGGTTGGAGAAAAAATGTACTGTGATCTTAAGGCATTTTCATTTGGAAAGCTGAAGAACAGCTTAGATCAAATTCTTCAATGCTGGGAAAGCTTTTCATAAAATAATAGAACTAGACATGACTCCCAGGCTGTGACAGAGATTTTTGAAGAGAGACCTGCCTACATATTGTCAGAGGGTGTGCTAAAATGCTGTTATTATGCAGATAAAGAAAAGGGTGGAGAGAAGGGGAAAAAAAATGCAATGGTACCCTGTCACATAACAGAAAGAGATCTCTCTCTCTCTCTGAGCAAAAAGAAATGGTGCTCTCATTCCTCTTGCATCTTCTGCCACCAGTTTTGCTCTGTGAAGTGCAGGAGGGTTTTAATGAGGTAATGGTTTGGGGTGTTTTTTTTTATCCTTTGATAAATAGCAATGTTGTAGTTCATGTAAAAGTTAATGTTAAAAGAATAAATCTACAGAAAAGTCAGTTTTCTTTAAGTATAGTAATACATGTGACTTGTTTCTGCTTCCGAGAGAGAAAAAAAAAAAAAAAAAGGCTACCTTTACGGTGTGTCGGGTTCATTAGTTCAATCATATAGAATCACAGAATGGTTTTGGTGGGACGAGACCTCAAAGCCTACCCAGTGCCACCCTGTGCCATGGGCAGGGACACCTCCCACCAGCCCAGGCTGCCCAAAGCCCCATCCAGCCTGGCCTTGGGCACTGCCAGGGATGGGACAGCCACAGCTCCCCTGAGCAGCCTGGGCCAGGGCCTCACCACCCTCCGAGTGAATAATTTCTTCCTAATATCAAATTTAAATCTATCCTCTTTTAGTTTAAAACCATCCCCCCTTGTCCTACCACCACACCCCCTGACACACAGTCCCTCCCCAGCTCTCCTGCAGCCCCTTCAGGCCCTGGCAGGCCACTGGGAGGTGTCCCTGGAGCCTTCTCTTCTCCAGGCTAAACAACCCCAACTCCCTCAGTGTGGCTCTAGAGCAAAGGTGCTCCAGCCCCCTTCCATCATTCTCATGGCCTCCTCTGGACTCGCTCTGATACGTCCCTGTCCTTGTGCTGGGCCCCAGAGCTGAACGCAGGCTCCAGGTGGGGTCTGAGGAGAGCAGAGCAGAGGGGGACAATCCCTTCCCTGCCCTGCTGTGTTGGTGCAGCCCAGCACACGGTTGGCTTCAAGCGCACGTTGCTAGCTTGTGTTGAACTTCTTGTTAACCCCCTGGTCCTTCTCCTCTGGGCTGCTCTCCATCCATTCTCCACCCTCCCTGGATTTGTGCTTGACATTGCCGCAGCCCAGGTGCAGGGCCTTGCACTTGGCCTTCTTGAACTTCATGAAGTTTGCATGGCATTGACTCATCTGTACTGATAAGCTGTGTAAATGCAGATTTTCAGTGAATGTGATGTTTATCCCACTCTCTGTAATGCATTACCTTGTTCTGTGGATACAAACTTGTTTGATTTATATCAGTTGTTCACTCATTAGATTCTTTTTATTACTTACCACCATTTGGTTGTTCAAGCAAAAATATGACTGTGAAGTTTTGCCAAGCATTTGAAGTGCTGACCAATAGTCAGGCCTACCTAAAACAAGATTTTATTCATTTTCTGTGCAAAAGAATTACAATTCTTCAAATACAAAGAAAAAGGAAATAAAGATTCAACAGAGTAGCCATTCCTTGATCTGTCTCCTTGATCTGGAATGTTTTTTTTTTCTGGTTCTAGTGCTAAAATATTTCCAGTTTGACTACATGCCCCAAATTGGTTAGGTATTACATGACTAATACACTGGAAACATGCAGTCCTTGTACTGCTGAAATGAATTCCACTTTAAATTAAAGTTAAAATAAGAGATCCAGGTGCTAGAATAAACATCCAGTTTCATACCTGCCATTAATGATTGCCTAAATGTGTTTTTTGAATTATTACCACAAGGCTTTAATTTCAACTGTGGCAAGACGTCGCAAGTAAAAATCAGATTATACAAACAATGTGCACAAGGCAATGTAATTATGTTATAAATATTAAAACCAATGATCTTGTCTAGATTTAAAATAAATGTTTACAGCTGTGTGCAGTTTGGCTCTTCTCAGCTCTTCTCTGGGATTCACCTGTTCCTACATTTCTCTAAGAAAGCAGTTCCCTAGGGCTTTTAATCTTATCTTATGATGTATTAATATAATATTTTATGTTCTTCATTGAAACTTTAAGTGAACCATTTTGCTGTTATTAATTTGTAACTGTGAAACTGTCTAATTTTCCATGCCACACCACATGTTCCCTACCACACCCCCACTCTGAAGCTACTTTATATCATATAAAATCTTAGTTGCACCTTGAAATAATGAAATTAATAACCACTTTTTCATAGTTACTTTGCTAGTTGTATTTGGTCCAATGGGGCAAAAATTTTTAAAAATAAAAAATTTTTAAAAAAATGTATTTCTAGAAACATAGCTCTCACTTATGCAGCCAAACATTATACCTTTTCTCAGGGCAGTAATGGTTCATGGATATACTTATGTCCCAAGATTGATCAAACACATTTCAAACATTTGTAAACCTGGTGAAAGGGTCTCCACTGGAAGCCATGTGTGAGCAGATGTGTCTATACTTGGAGTATTTTGTCTGCCAGAGATTTAGGCACTGATGAAAAAAAAAAAAAAAAAAGGCAGAAAATCAAACTTCTGAATTTTACATAGTTGGTTTACTAAAGAGAAGTTAGAGGTTTGTAACCAGAAAGCTATGTAAGTAGTCAGAATTTACAGGCAAAGATTTCTCTTCTGTAGTAACCAAGATTAGGGTCTTTATGTGCTTTTAAAAAAATAGAAATAAAAAAGCAAATATAACAAAGTGTCTTGGAAAACGGTATACTATATTTTTAGTATAGCCATTTTCCATGAAATACTGCTGATTGGTTTCTAATGATTTTATCTAAAAGCAAGAAGAAATTACCTTACTTTTTGCCGCTGAAGAACATGTTTCATTCATAGGAAGAAGTGGAAAAATCTGAGTTACTGGGCATCATTTAGAAGGAAACCTAATAGATTAACTTTGCCTATAGAAAGATATAACAATATTCTCTATAATTATATTGTGTCAGTTCTAATTTACCAGTTATTTCTGATGATTTTAAGAAGCTCTGACTAGAGAAGGAATTGAAAATTTAAACTTTAAATATGATAAAGAAGCCTTACAATTTTTATATTAAATGACATTATTATATCTGTGAATGTATATTGTTTTTTCGAAGAAAGGCTTTCTGTGTGCAACAGCACATCAAAGAAAGGATCTTCACAAGGAAAACTTTATAATAATATTAAGTTGTTCATTGCATGACCTATTTAGAGTACTCAGATATTTCTTGTTGTAGACTACATAATTAAATTTTAAATGGAACATGATAAAGAAATTATACTGGTGATCTCTAGAGATTTGAATACCCTATTTGGATCTTTACAAGAGTGTAGCGAAGGCATACTTTAAAATTTAATAAAGGTCTGGCCTATTTTTTTTTTCTTTTAGATGTTCTATAGCTGCTACGGCAGTCTTATTTCAAACTGTATTTGCTCTCCACATTATATACTCAGTACTTGCAATAAGAGACCAAACTGAAATTATTAAAAGTATATATGCCTTAAATTGAGAAAAACCCCATTACGCATGATGCAGAACAATTAATGAATGAAGATAAGCTCCTAAAGACTTGTTATAACCATGCTAGCAACCACCCCTTCGAAGACCAGTGTTTAAGCCAAGCCAGTGAGAGGAATGGTACCATGTCCAGGGAGATGTAATTTAGTGAGGTGGAGTGCTCATGCACAGTGCAAAGCCCTGCGGGCACAGGGGAGATGATGTTTGGAGCTTAAATGAGAAAATGCTCTGCTTCAATATCAAAGGAATGATTTCAGTCTCTAGCCTCTTCTGTTTGTTTCTGTGTAAGGTACTTTATATTTAAAGAAGAACAAATATTTTAAATATAGAATAACCACATGGATTATTTATTTACTTAATACTAGGTTAGTAATGATAACAGAAGTAAAATTTGTTTTACTTTTCATCTTTTATGTAGCGGTTCAATTTTGCATTTTACTCAGGGGGATTAAAGTTTAAATGGTCACTTCCTCTTCTAGGCTTTTTCTAGGCTTTTCTTATTTGTTGATTTTCTTAAATCAACAAATAATTTGCATAGATATTTTTCATAGGAGGAAAAAAGAAATCTCTGCAGCCCCTGCTTAAGTCTTGAGCATAACTCAGTAAAACTTAGATTTTGAGGTAAAGGCCATTTAGAATTGTCATTGAAATTTTTTTGGAAGGGTGGGAGGAAATCTGCAATAGAATATAACAGCAAGGATAAATTGATGTGTCAAAAAGTTATATTCAGTGTGGAAATTTAAATCGTTAGCTTCTCTTAAAATAATTTGTAGTCTTCATATATTTTAAGCCAGCAGTCTGGAGTAGGTTACAAATTTTAAGCCCTCTTGATTTGATGCTTAATTCTTCACTCTTTTGTAGATTTGTTTAATGGTGCCTAAGTTTCATTTACTGTAGAGATGTGTTCCAGCGTGTCTACAGCATTTTGAAAATAGAATTTGAGTACTGAAGTCACTTCAGTACTTTTGAAAAATGTTAACCTGCAACTTTACCATTATTTAAATCTAATGCAACTAAGCTTTTATCTAAAGGGAAAAAGAAGAATTGACAACCCACCATATGACAAGCAAAATGAAATCTCTTGATCACTAACTGTCAGCAGTCTTTCTAATACTATTGTGTTAGGGAATGATATGTCTTCCAAAGAGCTAAGTACACAAGGTTTTGAATCATTTCTGTCTTGACAGCCTAACCCAAGTAACTACTTGTAAGTGCTTGGATGAATTATAAAATCTATGTGGCTCTGTAGAGTGAGTTAATAAAACATCCATGAGCATTTTAATTACTATGAAATGAAAAGGATATTTTTTTTTCTGACAGTAATAGAGATATGGACTAAATCCAGATCAGTTGCTATCTTCATGGGTATTGCAGGGACAGAGGAGCTGGGGTTAGTTTCTGTCTGCTCTTTTGTTCCCCTTCTGGTTGAGGTCTTCTACCTAGCAATTTCTCTCACTCTGAGAACAGGAGATTATACGTTTTTCTTCTTGTGCTTCGTATATGATGGATGTCCACTCATGTCACCAGGGCTGCTTTGCTAGTGATGCCAGGCTTGAACACCCATCCACTGACACTATACGTCTCTCTCTCCTGGTCTACAACAGAATTTTCCTTACACTGATAAAAGATTTTCTAAAGTTTTATCCGTCTTTATATAAAGCAGGGATTTGGTGTAGTCCATTTGTGACCCCCCTCTTCAAATGGAGACATTCTGCTTTCCACTTCCAAATCTCTTCTCAAAATTCACTTTCATTTAAAGGCATATAAATAATAGGTCAAGAAAATGTTGCTCATCCCAGGTGGCAGGCAGTGGTAGCTGATAACATTAAAATCTCTTGAATGTCAAACTATATGCAGCTAACCAGAGTTAGTCTTTGGAAATTATATCATCTTGTATCTTTTCTGAAACCACATCATTAAAAAGAAGAGAAAAAGATTCCAACTCTCAATATTTAATGTTCTGGAGTCAACTGTCTCAAAGAGCAGTTTTTTCATAATTTCGAAGCCTGCCACTTTCTGAAGAAAATCATTATTTTAAATTGAGACTCAATGTAACTAATCACTAAAAATCTTACATTTGACCTTTTTCTATGCCTCAGATGCTTATTTATAAATAATACTTTCATCCAACTTTTGAGCTGTTTTTCTGTACTGCAGGCAGGACTGCCTATTATACATGTTATACAGGAATGCCCTGATGCTGTATGGTACTTCTGAGGTGCAGTAATATAAACAACAGTAATTATTTGGAATAGCAACAGGTTTGATGTTATTATAAGTGAATCTGCTTTTCTGAAGGAATAATATAAATGTTGTCTATTTACTATTCTGATTTTTTTTTTTTTCTAAGTAAAGCTTCAATATCATTAAAATGTGACATGGAGTTATTCCTTCTGGTAGCTGTTGGCATTTTTGTTGTCATTTTACTTCCCTTTTGAATTATATATTTATTTATTTTTTACAGCTGATGTTAATCTTAATACACACTTATGTGCAATCTGATCCCTTTCTGAAGAGATATTTTTAAAATCTTAAGAGGAGTCTAAGGAGCATAGAGGTGATTATCCATATGTGCTTACTGATGACTTGCATTCAAAAATTATGAAGGTACTAACTGTAAGATTCACATTGCCTAAATTTAGTGATCATAAGCATCCTCAGTCTAAAGAACCAGGAGAGAAATGAAGAGAAATAGGTGCCTTATCTCAGGACAGGGTGAGTAACCTTGGGGAATTGTTTTTCTTTCTCTGCTGTCTGAAAGTGGAGCCTGGGGGAATAGCGTAGACTAGATGTTTCACCTGATGATAGCTTTAATTTAAGGTGAGTCCTAGCAGACTGAGTTTTAGAAGTGTTAAAGCAGCAAATGACGTAAACTGGTGCCTGCTGGAGTTTTGAGGACATTGGCATCCTTAACCTCAAAAAACTTTCAATATTTGGTACTTAAGTCCTAAATATAGACCTTGGGAAGGAGGGGGAAAGTCAGAAAAAGTGATTATTGGACTTGATACAGCTCTGACCCAGAAGGCAGGTAGCTGTTTTCAACATGCAGAGCCTTCAGAAATCACTGTTTGCAGTGTTGAAACGGCTCCTAATTATACATAACCTTTAAATCTTAAAATGAGTGTAAGTGATTTTACTCAGTAATCTGGCTTTTGAACCCATCACTGTTTTTCACCAGCAATCGTTAGCATCTCTCACAAACATTAATGAATTTGACAAATTTGACAGCAGATCTTTATCTTAAAATTCAGGTAGGGCTTTTATTTTTAATCCCTATTGTAAAATTCTTAAACTAGACACACATTCCTTTTTTTTTTTCTTTTTTTTTTTTTCCTGTTATTCACCTTTACCAGACTTCCAAGCTTCTTTTTAACTTGTCTTACAAAGCCTTGCCATCCATACGTGCCCAATGAGGATAATGTGTAGCAGAAATGAAAGGACTCAGATCTCTTCATTTCCATTCCTGAAGGTGAATTCCAAGATCGTGATTATTTTTATTTATACAGTGCCTAAAGAGTGCTAAATACTTTATGGAACAAATAAAAGACCTCTTGTAAAAAGCACGCATTCCTATAATCTAATTTTAGTCTCAAATCAGGCAGTATGAATGCTAAGCAGCAGGGCTTGAAGAAAAACGGAAGGTATATGAGGGCTACGCTAATAAGATTGAGCAGTTATTTAGGTTCATTATCTGTTCCACTTAATAGTGCTGCACTATCTTACTGGTTTAAGTTAAATTTACATTGGTCTGGGGAGAAGATTTGACTGACACAGGAATAGTATTTCTCAGGCTTGCTCAAAAAATGAGCCTTTGAATGGCAACCTGAATGAAGACAGAGAAAGGGATCAGTATGGATGGGTTTTGAGAGGTCAATCTGATGTAAGAAACAGCAAAGGGGACAAGCTTAATAAGACATCCTTCCCCCTAGCTTCATTTTCTACTCAAAATACTCATTCACCAAGTTAGTCATTTGTGTGTACCCTTTGCTTGAGTGATGTTTAAGCACTTAAGATCATCAGAAAGTCAGTGGAAAGGATGAATCTTGTTAGGAATAATTTGAGATGTAAATATACATTTGGAGAAAAAAAAAATGTGTATACACATCTGCTTCTGGAGAAACAGCCCAGCAACAGAAGGTTAGGAGTGTTTTGTTGACATGGATGAGATTTCTCTTAGTATTTTTGCTACAGCATAGGTTAGGCATGTGACTGATCTGGAGTTTTATCATGGAATCACAGAGTGGTTAAGGATGGAAGGTAGCTCTGGGTCCATCTGGTCCAACCTCTGCTCAAGCAAGGCCACCAGAGCAGGGTGCCCAGCACCATGTCCAACAGCTTTTGGAGATCTCCAAGGAGGAGATCCCACAGCCTCTCTGGGCAGCCTGTGCCAGGGCTCCGTCACCTACACAGGAAAGCTCTGCCTCCTGGTGTTTGGATGTCAGGCCAAACCTCTTGTGTTCTGGTTTGTGTCCTCTTGGCCATGTTCATTGCCTCTATCCTGGCAATAGCCAGACATCATCTTCCCTTCAGGCATTTATAGATGTTGATAAGATCCCCCTGTTCTTCCTCTTCTCCAGGCTGAACAGTCCCAGCTCCCTCATCCTCTCCTCATAGCAAGGTGCTTCAGTCCCTTGATCATCTTGATGGCCATCCACTGGACTATTTTCAGTATGTCCAAGTGTCTCTTTTGCAATGGGGGCCCAGAACTGGGCACAGCACCCCAGGTGTGGCCTCACCAATGCTAAGCAGAGGGGAAGGATCACCTCTCTTGACCAAGTGAACACTTTGCCTAACATGGCCAAGAATACACTTGGCTTTTTTTGCAGCAAGGGCGCATTGCTGACTCATGTTCGACTTGGGGTCTACCAGGATCCTAAGTCATTTTCTGTAGTGCTGTTTCCCACTGGGTACCCTCAGCATGTCCTGGTGGCCGGGGTTGTTCCTCCCCAGGTTCAGGACTTTGCACTTTTTGAATTTCACAAGGTTCCTGTCAGCCCTCCTCACCAGCCTGTCAGGACCCCTCTGGATGGCAACACGGTCCTCTGGTGAATCAGCTGCTCCCTCCAGTTTGTCTGCACATTTACTTTTATATCATACACTTAGTAAAGAGTTAGAAATGAACTGCTGATACACAGGATTTGTGTGTGTGTGATCGTTAGCATTGGTCCCTGAAGAGCAGTTGTAAGACACATTGGGACAACGTCAAGAAACCTGCACCAATAGTCCTGGGACAGCAAAGATACTGCTTTAGTTCTCTCTTCAACATTTTCTGCCTTCTGAGCATCACTTTTGTTTATGAAATACCTTTGTATCATTTACAGAAATTGCAAATACATGAATGACTCCAAAAGATTTGCTATGTTAGCAACACTTAGAGAATCCTTACTAAAGTATTTAGGTGTAAAAAATAAAACACCAAAACCCTAGCACATTTCCCTAGTGTTCAAGGTTAACAGTTTATACTTCATCTACATTATATTAAAAACATTTTTACTGGAGTCCATAAATGTTAAACATTTTTAAAAGGCAATGATCGCAGTGGGATTAGATACATTACATAAAACCAGACACAAGACCTGCAAGCAGTAATTGGTGACTGTTTTTTATTTTTGGAGGGTGCTGACTTGAGATTCCTCCCATGAGGTGATGCAGATTTTCACATCTGAACCTTGCCATTATAACCAGGAGGTCCCTAAAGCTCTTGTGGTCAGCAGAAGACAACTGAGAGCCCTGATCTCAGGTGTTCAGAGCAATCTCATAGTGGGGCTGTGGTACTGTTACTAGCAATGATGTTTTGCCAGTTCAGAGCCACTGAGGACCTACCCCACTTTCTTTATATGTTCTCCTGATGTATTTTGCAAGCTGTGCCCTGCGCAGCACTTCTATAACAGCAAAGTGCCAGCGCGGCGTTTCTCTTAGCTGGGCTATAATGGAACATATTTTTCATTCCGACCCTTGGAATTTTAAGGCTTTTGCACTGTTTCCTGCAGGGAACACTTAAGCTTCAGCAAAGCCATGATGTTGTAGAGGGGATGCAAATCATGTCTGTTTGCCATAATCTGTTCTTAATGAATGAACATGGAGAAAGGAGGGGAGAAAACAAGATGCCAGGCTTCACCTAGCACAAAAAATGTAGAACTGTCCTTCAGCCCTTTCTGAACTTTAAGATAGTCATGTCACAACTGTTAGTGTGCTAAATTTTGGAGAATAGTCCCACATTGATGGCACAATGACAATGATTGTACAAGTCATTGCAAAGTTAACATGAATATTGTTGCCCATTCATTGCTGGAAAATGACTATCACCTGATTTGAGCCCAACTTTGTCAATAAAACTATAGGCAGCTCTACCCAATTAAGAAAAAGTTACACACTGTAAACTCAGTTTCGGTGGCACTCTCTTGAAACATATGAACTGAGATTAATCTTAAACTGAAAACCTAAATAATAATAATAATAATAATAATAATAATAATAATAATAATAATAATAATAATAAAGTTCTTTAGATCTCTTAAAACTATTTAGATAGATGGTTTGGGTTAATCAAACATACTGGACAGCTGCAGGTATCACAGACTTAGGTTCAAATAGCAAGTCCATATTTCTGATGCAGGCTCTTAATTCATGCTCTTAAAAGGCAGTTGTGGTAGTTAGGTAATCTGCCAAGGCCAGGAGCTCAGGAGCCCATCTTTTACCTAGAAGCTCAAAAATTATTTTCCTCAAGTTTTTCTATTTGGGGGTGCAGATGCACCTGCACTGATACATCCGTGGATGCCAAAGAGATCGTAGCTTCCTGCATCTCAGGCGCTGTGAGCTTTCATTCCAGGATCACATGTGGAAGTAAGCAGAAGTTCCTGCGACTAAAAACTTTTATTTAACAAAAATGAAATATTATTATTCATGTCATGAGTAATTGAATCCCCAGATGTTCTCATTCTGTATCAATGGCTGGGGACAATATGACTCTAGATAGACTGTGACAACATGAATTGATTTTTTCTTTATTCTTTCTTTCTTTTTTTTTTTTTTAAACCTGCAAAGTGACTGTTTTTTTTTTTAGCTGATTGCTTGAAGCTGACATTATAGGCTGTGCAGCTGTAAAAAGGACCTTCTCATTTTCATTGAGAATAAATAAAATAAAGTATTGCAGAAATAGCTTTGCTTTTCCCTGGCCCTGCCTTTGCAGAAATAAACAGAGATAACTTGGATAAAGCAATTGAATTTGGAAAGGCATTCACAAGAAGAGATGGTTGCTGCTAACACTGAATATTTAGAACGTAATAATAAAGCTAATCATGTAACCAAAAAGCCACCTGTTACTTTCTTTATTTTTTTTCTAAAATATAAAGGTTATTTTGTTGTTTTTGAATTTATAGCAGAGATCAGAAATCCAGCTCTTATAAACCTTATTAAACGCAAGGTAGTAATTCCTTATTAAAGTTGAGTAGAAAAAGAAACCTTGGCCACTAACATTTCTAAAGCTGTTAAAGATAGATGTTTCCATGAAGGAACAGAAGCAGAAAAACTTTAAGTGCTTGTTAAGGCACACACACACAGTGCATACAAGCAATAAGTCTGTTCTGCTGAACTGTGAAATTGCACTGAGTAATTTCTCTAATAACAGCACAGATATTGCACCTCTGACCCCAGTGGAGCTGCGGGCTCGCTGCAGCAGCTGGTCACGGAGTCAGCAGAAACTCAGGCGACTGAAGCGCAGGCTGCAGCGCTGAGCAGTGGGAAGACGAAGAGAAAGGTGGCAATCAAAGAAATGTGACGTACAGCTTGCAAGTGTTCTGTCTGATTTAAAAAATTCAGAAAATGATAACAGTGGAAGTACTTCATTTATTGATTGATTGATTTTTCTTTTAGCCCCCACCCCATGACCTGTTTTTCATAGGAGTCCAGAGCTGTGTGTGTAACAGCTGCCCCCAACTTGCAAAGAAAGTATTCAAACCACTATGAGTGCACAGCAGCAGAAACTTCTAATTGGCATTTCATTGTGGCTTTTTCTTACAGAAAGGATGCAGTGCTGATGTTTTTTTTCTCTGTGTTACAGAGAATGCCTGTAGAAATATCAGTTCAGGAGTTGAAGCTGGGATTTAAAAAAAAAAAAAAGCATCCCCCAGGAAAATATTGTGCATACAGAAATGGGAGAAAAAATCATATAAGAAAAAACATTCAGTTAAAGCGGTGCCTTGTATCTTCTATTTCAAAGCTTTCAAGGTGAAAGAGAGCGATGTCGTTTAAAGGGGATATGATTTGGCAGAGTTATGAACTCATGCCACAACCCCAGACCTTTTATGGTCACTTAGAATTAATTCAGAGTTTATAAATTGAAGATTCAGATTTTCGTTGAAGTTTTACTGTAAAAATAGTGAGTCTGATGCATGACAAGTACTTAGTTGATTGAAAATAATAATAAAAAGTTTCTTTAATGACTGAGAAAAAATTTGTCAGTTCTTCTTTCTTTTGGTGCTGTTTAGGGCAAGTCAGTGAGAGGTTCTGCTGTTTCTTCTGCCTTCCATTTTGTCTTGTGAGTGACTGACTTTCTTCAGCAGTTGCATCAGGTAGTGAATGTGACATAACGGGAAATAAATTCCCATCAAGAGTTTCTCTCACAGTAGCAGGAACGTAACAGACATTTTAGATATTAACCCATTTGAAAAATTCAGAGCTCAGGCAGGCATTGAAATACTGGCAGTCAGGTTTGGCTTGCTATTCCAATGCAGATTTTTGAATTTTGATCTTTACCAGGTGATTTTTTTTTTAAGTTCAGGAATGCTGTACAGTCTTGGTAGTGGGTGTTGGACAATAAAAAATATGTGGTGGAAGCGGTGCATCTTTATAGCAACATAAGAGTTGTTGTTCGGGAGGAAGCCAGCAGTTCATCTGGCATTATTCACTAGCTGCTTTGACAGACAAGCTGACAAAGTCTAGAAGAGGCAGATCTGGAAATAAATACCTGCAAGAAAATCCTCACTTTCCCTATGCAAACCTCTTTTCATAGCAGTAAGAAGATGGTTTATAGTCTCTTTTTCTAAGGTTTTCAGAGCTTCTGTGACTTCTGATATTCTGCTCTTTTGAGAGATACAGATGTTCAGTTTTCTTCCAAATTTCATCTGTCATTTCTTCCGATGAACCAAACCCCAAAACAGGTTTTGGATCAACTCCATTCTGGAAGACAAGACACAACATTAAAGAACTGTGGCAAGAGTTCACAAACTGATTACTGATAAATAACAGCAACAACAAAATCTTTTTTTCCCTTTATTTCCTTCATTCTGCATGCATCAAAACCAGTTTCATGTGACTCTCTAAAGGCTTATAAGATTCATAGTCTCCGTAAATCTTATGTTGAAGCATCAGCCGTAAGATAAGAGAAATCAGAATGTCCAGAGCAAAACCAAAACCAAACAATCCTTCACCAAGCCCACCCTGAATATTATTCTTCTAGTGTAAGAACCTCTCAGAGTAACCAGAGGCAATTCTCTTGGTTGATGATTTTCCTGCATCCAGTACTGCCCGTGCAGTGCTCACTGGTGGGCTGCTGCTCTCAGGCACATGATGCACCAGACATCTTTTGCCTCTCTCACCATCTTTTCTAGTCCGTACATTCAGAAATTCTCAAAATGTGCCTTTCCAAAAAATCTACTCCAATCATCACTGTCTGTTACTGGACCCGTACGGGTTTTATGACTCTGAGTCTGGATAACTGAGATATGATTTTATAATGAAAAAACCCCTGAGGGAAGCATGGAGATGTACTGTGAAAAGATACAGACGTTTTGTGTTTTATTTGTAGGAACAATACTCACTTTCTTTTTAACAGAAAGGAATACTAAATTAAAGAATAGATTTGTGTCTCTTGTGAAGCTCCTGAAGATACACCAGTTGTGGCTGGACTAAGTACATGTGTTAAAATTGATATGATATATCAGGCTAAAATTTGGAAAAGATACCTGATCAGATCACTGATAATATTGCTGTCTCCTTTCTTTCAGCTAAATCTGCAACCTTTTGAATTCAAAGTGAATGCTGCAGCTAGGGAAATTCAGGAAGACACAAGTAATGGGGGCTATTGATGGCAAACTCCATACTGGAAAGCTGTCTTGTTATTGAATGCAAATGTGGCTTAGATATGTAAATTATATTCAAGATTTCATCAGTAAGGCTTTAATGTATCTAGAAGCTATCTTAAAACATTTAAATAAAATGTTAATTGAAAGTATAGAATAGTATTAGCAAGCTCTTTCAAAGAAAGCTTCAATTCTAGGCACGTAACAAGGAAGCAAGAGCTCTGATCTAGTCAAACAGAACCTCCCATGGTAAAAACCTATAATTGTTTTAAAGTTCTCTAAAAACCTACATCTCTGTTCTCATCTCATCCCACACACTGTGATATTCCTTATGTTCCTCACTCTCTCCTCTGAGCTGACTTTCTTTGTAGCCTTCTCCCACTCCCAGCGTGCTGCCTTCTCTCACCTCCTACGCATGGAGCTGCCTCCTGCTGCCCATACAACAAGCACTTTTCTACACATCCCAGCCCTTTCCTTGAGCTCATCTGTGCCAAATTCCCCATGAAGCCATCAGGGTCTTGCCCTGCATCAAAATCCAGAGGGTAAACTTTGTTTCCAAGCTCAGGAAAACTTAGTAATAAGCCAAGCAGTGAATTTAGATCTTTAGAGACATCATCAGATGGTGCAAAGGACTGTTCTTTATATTAAAAAAATAAAATCAAACTAATTTTAAAGAGTCGAGAGAGTAGTTGAACTAGACTGTATCATTTTTGTGCTTATGTAAATGCTTTCACAAACTGCAGGGCAGTTCTCAGTAACAATAGTCCTGGGAACTGTTGACTTCAACCAACTCAGGTCCAATTTATCAACAAGTCTTTGAAATTAGTACTAAGAGCTAGTGATGTGGGAACAGAGAAGCAGAAGCATCTCTTGCTGCTGCTCAGGTTTTGATTGTGCCTCCTTACCTGCTCATTAAGCAGAGGGATTTTGGAGGTATTTGCAAAGTTGCTTTCCTATCTGCAGATGGTCTGCAACAGTGACAGCAGCTGTTCCAAAAGCAAGCATGAAGGGAGGTATTATCATTGCTTAGCTATGTTTACAAATTTGTAACAAGTCTACTATTTAAAGTATGTTCTTTTGTGACTGCATGCAATATGTTGTCATCTAAATGTTGCTGGATTGATGGAGGGTATCAAAGGCACAGAGAGTTTTCTCTGCTTTTTAGTTGTTTTCTTCTTGCAAAACTTGTGTGAATCTTGTAGGTTTAGGCATAGGTTGCATGGATTAATACCATAGCCTGTGACTTGTGCTCCTATGACTGGGGAAAAAAGCAGGACAGCCACATGATAGCATTCAGCTGACAGGAGTTTACTGGGTAAGGCTGGAGAAGTGCTTGAGTTCAGGAAAGACATAATGCTGCACTGAAAAAAATAAAAAATCTACAGAAAGAGCATTTTGGTTTTGTATTTTGAATGCCCTTTTGATGATAGGGGAAAATTGTTGCCTAGGAAAGATTTTTATGGTCTTTTTTCACAGAACACTATACTTATTAACCAAAGGAACTCAGTCAAATGTTATGGCTCAGGGACACCTTTGGAGGACCAGGATGCTCTCACTTGACTCCCAACCAGCTCTGCAAGGAGCAGCATTTCAGACATGCTTTAACCACGATGCTCTGTGGACACAATCAAAGCACACAACCCATGCAGGACTCAACTCTTGGAGCTGTCAAGACCATATCAACCCAAACCATTCATGAGGGGTGACAGCTGAGGTTCTGCCCATGCTGCTCTAGCAGAAGTTTCTCAGTTTAAGTGCAACCTTTCTGTAGCGATTTACATAAAATGGTTGCCATTGAGGATGCCTTTTTTGCTTTGCAGAGCATCTATGAATGGAGGATTTCTGACTGTACTTTTCTATGGGGAGTGTTCACAGGGAAAAAAAAAAAAAAAAGCATGTAATCACAAATTTAAATATGAATTCTAAACTTTTTAGTAAAGAAGTGAAAAAATCCAAACTTCCTCATTTCCCTTGGAGATAAGTTGTGTTTCCATGTGGTTCCCTACTTGTGTGACTCATCACTGATTTTTGTTATTCCAACTTTGCTCTGAAACAGTTCCTCACCCTCCCAGGTGAAGGGATCCATCCCACAGTCCTTTACAGATCCATATTGGAGTGAGATGAATCATTCTCCCAAACTGTCTGTTTTCACTGTTGACTTGAAGGGTGCCTACGCAACAGGGTTCCCATGTAAAAGTCCATGCTGCAGACAGGGGAAGTTGAGGGGGATAAGACTCACTGTTGTCTCTGCCATCATTTCAGGGAGCCTGAGGTTACTATTCTCACTTTTTGGAAATAACACATGGGGGGAAAGTGTAGTGATGTTACAGGTCCCAATATGTGGTGACATTTGGCAAGATGCAGAGATGAGGCTGATGTAATGAAGACTGGTAAGGTGAGAATTGTTGCGTGGTTTTGAGCATTAGACATTAATGAATATTTTGGTCAGTGAAAGATATTTAGTTATCTTTCTGGGAGTAAGAGATTGTCATTTCTTGATATGGCTTGCAAATTGGGAAGCATAACTAGAAAAATGCATTTAAAAAATGCTCCCAGCAGAACTGGTTTTATTAGAGTCTTTTATCAGAGAAAAAGAGGTGGTGTAGGTGTTTAAAGTTTGTTTCAGTTGGGTGTGAGTATTTACAGAAAGCTCTAAAATGTAGGGCTGAAGGTTATACGTGGGTCTGATGAAACCAGAACGTGTATGCTGTGGCCATTCCCTGTTGCAGGGTAGAAAAAAAGGTCCTCATTTTCTGCCAGGACAAAAAGCCAGAATTTGCAAGTCTGTCTCTGCATGTGTTGTAGCCTACAGCTGCTCAGGGTAAGTTTTCCTGTGCTCAAGCTTGCTATTATCCACCTAACCTTTGAATACACCTGTGAAATCCAATCAGAAAGTAAAAATCTATCATTTACTTCCCTAATACCCTGGGACAGATTGCTGTCTCATTAGAAAGATTCAGCAAAGTAATTCAAGACCTGTAAGGTGCTAATAAGGCCCTGTCTTTAAAAATGGATTGGCTGAGTGGGAAGTCTGGCAGGTCCCCAGGATGGATATCTGGCTACGGGCTGGAATTATTTCTGTGCTGATCCGCTCAGTGTGTTTGGAGGATCTACTTCCACCCTGCAGAGCAGGAGGTTTGGAGGCTGTTGACCCATGAAGGTCTGTGGATCCAGTTTGCTGCACTGATTTTTGGAGAGAGGCAGAAAAGCTTACCATATTTTGCAGCTACAGTCCATGGGCCAGGGCATAGGCTATGAAATTATTCCTATTATGGGCATATTCCTATTATGCCCAGCCCTACACTGTAGTTATATTTCACTAGGGTGCCATATAGGCTTTAGGTAGTTTGCTGTGCTGAAGTGAGCTGTTTGAGCTTATCATTGTAAATATCTTATTTTCTATGCATACTTGGGAAAGGAAGCTTTGAATTTTAGAAAGGGAAGCGCAGAGAGATGACAAAATCAGAAACTGTGCACTGAAAAGTGACTGGGCACAGCTCTTTAAAATATGGGATTTGCAGTTGTACAGAGTTGATGTGAAAGAGATGCAAATTCCATTCAGACTAAATTCACATTTAGATTTAAAATGCTACTCATGTGGACCAGCCCATCCCAGGCCAGAGATAAGCTAATACACCAGCCAAATTCACTCTATTATTAAGTTAAGAGACTATCAGATGACCCCAATGCAGTGTATTTACATAATGTCAATAATGAGTCTTTTTATAGGAAGGTGTTGAGGAAATGCAAGCAGAGTTTGTAATACGGTACCACGCTTCCAGTCTGGCTTGTTTCTCATTTCACAAAGCTTTATGTGATGGATCCATCTGTTCCCAGGAGATGGGAGTGTGCTGATGCCATTTCCATGGGAGACTTTGTTTCTAGGTTGAAGTTTTCTGAAATCTCTGGAAGTTACCTTAGACTTGGAATTCATTGCCTGGGGCTAAGTATTGCCAAAACCCTCAGCATAGCTAGCAGGGATTGTCTTCAATGGCTGGGTGGGGCTTTTACTTAATTCGATCAAGGCTCATTAAGGCTTCAAATCTCTGAATGCACATTCAAAATTGAGTGACAGGAACTTCTGGGAAAGTTTTGTTGAAAAGCCTGGCATAACCAAGTAATTAGAATATAGCAGTACTTCATATGCAAGTTGATTGTCACAGCCTGTGTCAAGAGAACTCATAATTTCTGAAGGATAAGACCATATGTTCCAAAAAGAGCTTTCAGAATGTGGGATACTTGTTTTGCAAGTTATTTTTTCCTCTCCCTGAAAAAAAAAAAAAAAAAAAAAAGCACCAACAAAGTGTTATGAAATGAGATTTAAAAATCCCTCATACTTAATTAAATTGATTCTCCAAGAAGAGGTCCCAAACCTGTTGGATAAATGTGTTCTAATAGCTGTGGTTTCTGATTTACTCCTGGATGTAGCTGAAATAAAATGTTGCAAGGATAGCTGAAAAGACACTGTTATCCTAAATATAAATCTAACAATGTTTAAGATTTTTAATATATTTTTTTCCCCATTTATATAGTGTAATGCACTAGTTAAGGACCTCATCATGTACAATGGCAATCACGATGCTGGTTATAATTGGCCCCTGAAACAAAGTATGGCCAGGATAGTACACCAGATGTCCAGATAGATTTGTGTGTAGCAACTGGAAATGTTGCATACTGTGGTTTACATCAGCATTGACTAAAAATGTAGATGACTTCATCTTCTTCCATTTTAAGCTATATCTAAATCACCTGTATTGTCCTAAAAACTTCTTGCTTCTTGAATGTAATACGAAAAAGTAGCTTGGGCTACTTAGTAGTTCTGCCTAAACGTCAGAGCTGAACCTGAGCTGACATTTCTGAGGGCAGAAGAATTCTGCTCTAACAGGAAGGAATAATATTGACTAACAAGATTTCAGTCTGCTCTTGGAGACCCTGAATGTATGCTGTAGTTATATTTTTAGAAATTAGATTTTGTTTTCATTAGCAATAATATTCAAATAATGGGGTGGTGAAAAGTGACCAGAGTCAGGTTGACGGGTTGGGATATTTTTATTCCCCATAGGGACAAGCACACTAGAAGGCATGATTATTGCCCCAAGAGACTGTAATGTCCACAGTCACAAGCACAACTTTATCAGCTAATTAAGGATATCCCCCTAAGATTTCTTAACAGATTTTTTTTCTGTATTCGATATTGAAGAAAAGTGCTACACACAACCAGTCTTTGCTTGCCTCGCTAAGAAGTTTCATTTATATTGTTGTGATAAAATGGGGTAAAATCACTCTCAGACGTATTTTTTTTATTTAATATTACCCAGAATAAGTAAGAAATACCTCCACTGGAAAGGCTGTGTGTAGATTTGGTGTTTGTTGGCCTTGTAAAATTTGCTGGTCCATGTTTCCCATGGAATATTGATTGAGACATTAGATGAAACCTAAAAAATGCATTCTAATTGTATAGTGATATCAACTGTACAAATCTGGGCTGGCTGTTCTACACTATCCAAGGTAGATATTTAAAATAGGCTGGGGGGATTGCTTACTCCTCAATGGCCAGAAATAAGTATTACTGCAGGATAGGGGGGAGTTAGTTGTTCAGATGTGGACACATTCTTGAAGAGTTTTAAAATCAGACAAAATATTAAATAGGACATAAAGTATAAAATAATTGTACCTATTTGTCCTTTGACTCCTTATGGTGAGAAAAGGAAATCCTTCCCTTAATACTTTCCATTATACTGTCTCACAGAATAAATTCTCATGGACAGAGAGATGCTAAAAGATCACTCGTTTCCATGATCTATCAAGTTAATTAGACAGATTTTGCCCAGATTCTCTTTATGTTCCAAATCCCAATGATTTGGTTGCCTGAGCTTTGGCTGGCCAATTTGCAACGTCTGCAGCAAACCATCTTGTCTGTACAGGCTTCACTGGTGTTAAGAAAAAAAGTAATTCTGTAGAGTATAGCTTCCATCAGGCAGCTCTGTGGTAAATGCTAATGAGTAAGTAGTGAGAGGTGTTCCAGAAGTGATGTGAGCTGCCTCCACTTAAGAAAATACCCACCTTTTTCCTAGTTTTAGCTTGTCCCAGTCCTCATTTCCTAGTCCAGGCAAACCACAAGAGAACTGTTTAGCTAATGAATGATTGAAAAGTATGAACACCGAATTCAATAAGTCAAGAAGAAAACAAACATAAAACCCCACAGAGATAACAAAATGTATGCTTAAATGCATCATTCAATTACTCTGCTCACTCTTTGCTTCCCATTACACTCTCCTTTGTCAGTACACAGTGTATCTAAATGGCAATCTCTTTGTGACAAGAAGCTTTTCTTCCTGCCTTTACCTGCTGGTGCAGAACACTATTGGTACTTTGGAAATATCAAACAATAAAAAGAATTGATTGCAAGCAACATGTGAATTGTCTGATAGTGAAGCTTCCCAGAATTTTTCCTACTCAGTACTAAGGTGGTCACCAAAGTTTGCAGATTTGGACTGCGCTAGACTTTATGAATGAGAAAGGCAGTTTCAGGTCAACTACTACTAGATGATTTTAGTTCCTTAAGTCACCAAGGGCCATCCAAGCCATGGAAGGATGGCGATCAATACAGCATTATTCTTTGTTTTTACTTTCAGACAGGAAGTCAGACAGGAATCATATTGCTATTACCCGCTTAAACTTGTTTGTCCCTGAGGATGCAAGCTGTATCACGTGCTCTCCTTGGGCTTTTCTTCCTTGTATGTTCCTAGAAAGCTGGTTCATCAGCCTGGCATGAATGGAGCAGCTTTTCTGCTCAGGCCACGCTGCTTGCAGAATACAGAAGTTCTCTTCCCTCAAAGAACAGAGCCAACTGCCTTGTCTTACACTGCTTTTAGCAGGGCTTTTTAAATGCCTGTAATGTGAATAAGTCAAAGACAGAACTAATGTTTGTATTATTAGGCTACATGCCATTAACGTTTCTTGGGATCTCAAAATCCTTATTTTCGGTGTACTAGCATCTGAAAATGATTGTATGATTCTCCAGAGACTTTCCTTGGATATTACTAGCAGATGTTAGGAAAAATAAAATCTGAAAATGGATAACAGTATTGATGAATCCCATCATAAAAAAAATAAAATAAAATAAAGATGTCATTACCTTTGCATTGCTGTGTAGCTTGTGATGATGGAATGCAGCAGTTACTATGGAAGAAATGGACTTTTTGCATCCTCCAGCTATAATCTATTGCACATGATTAACACTGAGAATCTTTGCTAATTAGCTTTTATGGTCAAACAGATTTCATGAAGTTGGTTTCAAAGAAATCAAAAT
Source organism: Anas acuta (assembly GCF_963932015.1). NCBI lineage: Eukaryota > Metazoa > Chordata > Aves > Anseriformes > Anatidae > Anas > Anas acuta. The sequence continues at coordinate 199,218,951 of NC_088979.1, read as the reverse complement.
TAAACTCCTTATAGCTCTGAATTATGGAATATGAACACATAGATAATCTTTACAAGCTAGAGGAAAATGATCATTGAGCAATGAAAACTACATAAAAAGACCCAGTGATATCTCAGGTATTGCAATGCAGTTTGTCTGGGAAGTGGTGAAGCTAGGATTTTATGAATAATATTGAAGTAGTGTGTGGGAAACCTGTGGTTATCTTTCATCTCATAATATGCAATGGTGGAACTTAATGTTTTGATGCTGTGAATGCAAGAGACCTACAGTCCATCAGAATAGGAGGCAAAACTTTTTTTTCCCCTTTGTTTATCCTTGTAAAATTAAAAAAAAAAAAAAAAAAAAAAAAAAAAAGAGTGGGTTGTAATGGGCTAAATTTATCTCATGAGAAGAAACGCTGCAAATCAAAACAAATAATTCCTGCCCTTTCCCCTTAGCAGTTTTTTTTTCCTTGTTTTCCCTTTGCATTGTTTTTGTTAGTTCATCACATCTTCAGAACAAAACACTACTTCCACTGACTTTATTCCACAGTATTGCACTGCATTTAGGCGGCCCTCATCCCAATCACGACCAATAGATTTCAGCCTCTCAGAAGATTTAGCAACCCAGGTGCTTTTGAAAACTCTATGTTTTGCTCAGTGAATCTCGGATGTGAATGACAACCATTACTTTATGGAAAAAAGGGGAAGTCTTAACTTTTTTTAGATTTTTTTGACTACCTCATAATCTCAAGACCTTTGAAGCAGACCATATATCACTGGGGGCTAAAACATACAGCACCAAAAGATAACATAACTGCTGTCATGAGACTTGACATTTTTCTGTATCATTGATCCCTGCAAGCAGTGATAACTTTATGTCCAAGAGATCCTTAAACAATTATTAGACATTAACTTCAGAGATATATACAAGAGAAGAAGATCTCATAGGCTGGCTTTTTTTCAGGGTGGTTTCATATGAAGGCTTTATTCTTTTAGTTGTATTGTAAAGCCCTACAACTGAGATTTTTGCAGTTCTGGCATGTTTTACATATTTGAGATTCCCCAGATGCTGCTTTCTTTGGTCCCATTGTTAATGTTTGCCTAATTAAATAACAGGGTGAAGCAGAAGATGATTCTGCCCTAGGCTAGATAATTCCAGCTCTGAGAATCTGCAAAAATGTAGTGTTTTCCTGAAGCAGCACAGAATGACCATGAGATCCTTACATTTGAATCTTATTCTTGCCTGCCAGGAATGTGGTTTTATAATATTTTTGAATTATTATTTTTCCCTTCAGATGTACCTGGTCATACACATTCCCAGTAACATCATTCAAAAACAAATATATGTATAATGGTAGAATCTTACCTGTTCCGAGAACCACCAGATTGAAGGCATTTGGAGGCAGTAAGGTATATACAGGTGATCTGTGTTTTCTGAGTGTGATACCGACCCCATTTCAGACTAGATGGGACAAGGCAGTCTCCACAGCCTCCTGATCTCTTGATTTGTTTTTTGACATTGCTAATGTATGCCTAATAAATGTAAAAATTGCCTTAATTTTGAGATGCACCCTCTAAAGTATAAAGATAAGATACTTAAAATACACTGATGAATCTCACTTTCTAAGTGAAACGACACTACGTGGTAATAAACACATATGGTACAACACTGGATTGAAAGATGTGAGGCCTTGGAAATGCAGCAAGGGGTTAAATTATGAAGTGACCCAGATGCACTCCATTAGTAAAAGAAAAAAGCCCTATTTCAAGTGGTGGGAAAAGTTTCTCTAGTGCCTGTAAAATAGGTTCTATTGCTCAGGAGAATTAATACAAGAAAAGGAACTGGCCCCGTTATATCATTAAGAAAATCCACTTCTTATTTACACGTTAGGATTAATTTTTACCGAGGCTTAAATGCTATAAACCCCTGTTGTGTGTCAGGGACTGTGACATTCTGTTACAGGTTAATTTCTTTCCTTGCAAATTAGAAAATAGTGTGACTTGCAAAACAGGGGAGAGAAAGGGGAAATATGCCAGGAGCTCTGCTTAGACTTCTTTTTGCCTTTTGGCTTCTTCTTTCATTTTCTAGTCTGCTGCATTTCTTCTTTCAGTGATCTGGATGCTGGATGCCAATTTAAATTTCCAGTGCATTTAACGTCCTACAACGCCAAGGGATTGAAAGGAGAATTAAGAATGCATACAGCATTCTTTAAAAAAAAAAAAAAAAAAAAAAAAGTTCTATTTTTCTCCACAATCCTTTCTATCTTTTCACCTCTCTGTGATCGCAGTGATAGCAGCATCCAGTAAACTACAGCCACAGAAACCTAGTAGCATGTTTATCTGGCAAAGGTGCATTTCTAACAGGAACTAGACGGGGTTCGCTCGTCACTTACGATCTGTAGAGGGCTCTTTCACAGATCAACAGAGTATAAGATTGCTTTCCTGGATATGAGCCACTGATGGACCCACACAGGCTAGTAACAGTCATGTAAGTCTTTTATCCTGTCTCAGCAGGGACGTCTTCCCCATGGGCATCACAAGAGAGTGTTTTCCTAGCAGCGGATTTAATGGTGGGGGGAAAGGGGATGGAAAGAAGATTAATGTTTCTGCCAGTTCCCCACAAGTTCACAGAAAATATTGGCTGGAGCAGCAGTGGCCCGACTCCGTCATCTTCCAGCCTTTTCTGTGTACTTAGAGTGGCATGTTTTTAATCAAATGTGAAATACAGCTTTAGCAGGTCGAATGGATTAGCCTTCCTTGTAAGTAACTCTGCCTGCTTTAGTCAAGGGTGCAACTTTCTTTTTTTTTTTTTAAATGTTTCACACTTAAAGTTGTCGTCTTTCACTTTATCAATTTAATGGGTCTTTGGATTTTTGATTGTTAAAGGCGGGAGCTGTTTAATAACCATACCCAACTGTGCTTCAAAGGGCATGTAGATGGAAAGGGAAGGTAAGAAACTTCTCATCCAGTCTGTCATGAAAGCTTGGGAAGGCTTGAGACGAGCAGGGAGTTGTCATCTTTTTTTTTTTTAATATCAGGATTACAGCACTTGTAAAAACTTGAGTTTTCCTTGGTTTGGGCTTTCAAATCTACTTTCATTTAGAATTTTCATATCATTGTATGAAAAAGCTAGAAAATCTGCTCATGACAATGTACAGGACCAATTTCCTTCCTCTAACACTAGTTGTTATTTATCGGCATCTCATCAGCCTCCAGCTTCTATACAGAACTGAAGTTATCCAAGAACTGGGGGGGGGAGATTTTCAGTTGCCTTATTTCTGTGCCTCTGAATCAGCTGAGCCTCTAATAAAGTTAGGCTGTATCAAACCATCCTTTAAAGTAATGCACTTTGAAAGCTGTTCTATCTGGTTAAATCCAAATGAAATAATAGACCTCGTACGGGTCACATCCTCAGGCTGTTGCAGAATGTTGCTCCACTGAAATAAATAGTTCAGGTGATTTCCATGTGCCAAGATACTGATGTAAGTATTAGAAATAATTTTTAAAATAGTCTGATTTTCAGAGCAACTGAATGCTTTTTGATGTATTAATCACTGCTTTATTTCAGTGCAAAATGTGGTTTGAAAATGCTCTCAGTTCTTGTAACACAGACTGTGAGAACATTTTTTTTCTTTTTGGTACTATTTGTACATTAGCTTTTACATTTCTTACCCGTGTTTTAATTTGTTTAGACAAGTTTCTAGGGGCTTGTTCATTTTGCTAAGTAAGATTATTAAAAAGGTTTAAAAACAAACAAATTAATGAACAAACTGAAGGGGGAAAAATAGACAACATATTTAAAGCTATTTTTATATGAATTCAGGGGATTTGAAGGCTAAGGACACACAGCAAAAGAAAAATATATCCAAAGATTGATGGGCTAAATCAGGTCTCTGCAATGCTCTTAAGGCCAATTTAATTCTGCTTGCATTCAAGTAGATGGGAAATTTTAACTTTCTGGTCAGTAGAAACCAACACTGACTTCTTTGAAGACCCCACCTCATTCAGCCATTTTCTCATCATTGCTTTGTTGTGTTGGAAGTCCTCCTCGCAAGCTGCAGCAGTCAGCAATATGAGTACAGACAGCAAAATCCCCAGCAGTCAAGATACTCTGTGCAACTTCGGGCACTGGAGAACTGGATAACATGGTAGTCAGACCACACACCATTTGATTAAAAATGTAAGATAAAGTCCTTTGGTTTTTGCAAGGATCATCATCTAGTCATTGTAGTGTGACAGATTTCATTACTTACCATAATAGATGCCTTTTTTTTTTTTTTTTTTTTTTTCAAATAAGCAGTGCCCAGTAATGTTGGCAATAGATCTCTGGAACATATTCCCAACACCTCGCTCGTTCCCATCCCGTTCCTTTTCTATTCCTACACCTGCCTGTCCATTAAATAGGAATAAAACTCAAAGGGTGCCTGGTGTCTTCTGTACTTTTTGTTTTATTTTTTTAATTTGAATGTTGGTTCAAGGCCATGTTTTAGCAAAGCATGTCAGCATTTGTTTAAGTCTTGCTAACTTTAGAGATGAGTGCAGTGTTTTGAGAAACCAAGGCCTCTGAAGTTATGAGAGCGCAATATAAATAATATCTCTTGTTTTATCTGATTAGTGATGGGCTATTGCTTTTTAAAGCAAGTCCCTTCATTTATCACCATCTGAGGACCAATTTGGATAGTCAGTGGACAGAAAACAAGGCAGGAATCTGTTGGAAAAATCATTTGGCTCATGTAGTCCTTTCTAAATATACCTCTCTGATCAAAGCGTGGAGTCGCTTTTGTAAGTCCTATCCAAAACAGATACTAGATGAAGAATATACTGAAACCTTCAGATTTTTGACTGTGCCTTTTCAAAGGCATGCCATCCTGAATGTAGCATCATGTGATGCTGTTTGAACTGAGCAAACATTTTTGCCTTCAACTTCTTTCTCTTACATTTGTGCCACTCTACAAAAATAATTGCATATACAGCTTAAAAAAAAAAAATCTTCAATTAAAATACTGAGGATTTTTGAAGGCTGCTGGAGAAAAGTGGTTGCATGTCTTAGAAGTATTTTTTATTTATTTATAGCAACTTCTGGGCATAAATAAACATAAATTGTTTCAGGGTTTTGTAGTACATTCATAAACATAAGGGTCCTTGCAAGACCTAGCAGTTGAAATGGTATCCTTCTAAAATGACAGCTAATAAAAGCTATTTTTGATTTAGGTACTAACTGGTTTATATCATAACAATGTCTTTCAGGTGACTCCTACTGTCTTGAGGAGAGAGGCAGGCATAGGCACTGGAAGAATATGACCAAAAGCTGGTGAATCTTCCCCAGCCTGTTAATTGAACATGCAAATTTCATTGCATTGCTCTTCCACTGTTGTGGCTTTCTAAAACAAACTTGCTTGCTGCTCTGCGGATGCAGACAGAAGGGGAGGGCTGTGCAGAGGCATGGGGCTTGCCCATGCATGGTGTAAGAGAGGGACCAGAGATGCTGGAGCTCCAGCAGCACTCAATAATGTGCTGATTTGTAAAGGAATGTGGATGTGCTTATAGAGACAGAATTAATTATTCAAATCTCTTTCTTCAAAACACTACCTGTTTCTAAGAAGCTTTGTATGATTATGCCATGAAGCTGCCCTACAAAGAAGTCGCAGATCCGAGACCTGAGTCAGGCACATACTTTACTACAACTTGACCATGGGTGTGTGTGCTCACCTGGTGGAATTTGGGAACCTGCTTCTGAGAGATGCTGTAAGGATTGTAGCCTCGAGAGCCCAACATAGTGTGTGAAGTCAGCATGCACAGGGAAAAGTAAAACTTGACTGAGTCAGGCATAATATGCCTGCATATTATAAGGGAGCATAACCGCTCCCTCACTAGCTAGTTTTTAAAATATGGAGTTTAGGGATTTTGTAAGCTACAGGAACTTCATTGTGTTATTTTTATCAGAATGCAGAGATGTAGTGAACAAATGCAGCTGATTTTCACAGAATCACAGAGTGGCTGAGCTTGGAAGGGACCTCCGGAAGTTATCTGGTCCAAGTCCACTGCTCAAGCAGGGCCATCTCAAGCATGTCCATTTTGCTGGAACTCTGTCAGGGCTGGATTTACTCCTAAACTACCTCCAATAATCCGCAGTAACTATGCTCTGGTGTGGGTTTTCCTTTTCTTTTTTTTACAGCTCCTTAATTGGGGTTCATGCTTCAGAGACCTATTTTTAGAGCTGTAGTGAACATCAGACCTTGCAGTAGATATGGGTTTGTAACAGACCAAAGGCCAAATTGTTATTTCTAATGCTGGCTTTATTCTTTGCCCTGCACAGTGATGCTCCTCATGTCTGGAGCACAGATAAAAATGAGATATTGATGACTTTCAGACTCCAAAACCCCTTTACTTGTCTAGAATGCAATTATATAAGTGGCAGTAAGTGATGCCTGAATGAGATTAATATGGGCTGCCTTGCTCCTCATTGCTACAGGTTGGATGAAAAGATCTAAGGAATGACTATAGAAAGTATTAAGCAATTAGGATGGGTAGCAAAAAGAGGAGACTGACTAGATTTTTTTCTTTAACATCATGAAAATCTGAAGTAATGAGTAGTTTCATTATATAAACCATCAGGTGTGATGATGCGTTATAAATACTATTCTTATTTCATTTAAGAATAGCTTCAAAATGTAATGCATGTTCTCAATCTGATTTTAAGCAATCAGAGAATATTTAGTGATACAGATTTACAGCCTAAATGTTTAGGTTCAGCTAAATTAGTAAAACTGAAAAGAAAAAATAAATTAAAAAAAAAAAAAAGAGTTTGTGCAATTTGAAAGCCATGTAATCTACAAAATAACAATAGTGTACAGAAAGCAGCTCAGCCTTTGCTGATAGGGTCATGTTTTTGTACTGGTTAGGTTTTGGGGCAGGAACTATTCTCCATCTTACACCTCTATAAACTGACAGTGATTTCATTAGTGCCATTATACTTAATCTGCGTAATTCAAATAAGAATTGAGACCCCAGAGGTTGAGAAGCACAATGTCAAATTGCAATAACTATGAAGTCAATCACTGTATAATTTCCCTTAGGTTTCATGGATAGTGAAGTCTCTGGATACCTGGGGAAACTTTGAAGTACTGGGGGAACATAAATTCAAGGGGTTGTGTTCAGGAACTGAGGTTTTAGGGAGGGAGATGAGGTTTTGCTTGTTAGTTCATTTTTTATTTTTCCAGAGAAGGTGAAAAGATTACATCGATTACATTGCTGTAATTGATGTGTGGCAGCCTATTTACTGCCAAATAAAACACGTCAGAAGAAAAAGACCTGCTCCTTTCTTGCAAGTATAATATTAAAATCTATTGAACTTAAATAAATCCATTGAATTTCATTGCGGAAGAATCACTTGTTTGAAAAGTTACCTAAGCTGACACTAACGGTGTGCTGGGAAATGAAGCAACAGAACCACATTCTGATCTCATTTATACTGATGTAATTAAGGAAGATTGTGGGCCCTTTGGTCTTTGAGGTGATTCTTGTGCATGAGTAGGGCCAATGGGGGCTGCACTAATAAAACTAATATATCCCAGAAAATCGCTGACACTGGTGTAAAGCTGCTGTGTGGTAAGAGTAAAGCAGATCAACACATAAAGCATCCAGTACACATTTTTCTCAGGAGGTTGTTCACATGCACTTGTAATACACACGTGAGAGTGGGAATGAGAGGGGTGATTATCCTTTGCATGAAAGTCTTTTTATCTCTCCCTGGAATATAAAGCAGCCGGAGGAAGGAACTTACACCTATGTTCAGTTCACTACATACTATGTATGAAGCACAGAGGGCAGATGTGTATGAGTGGGAACAGGGCCCATATATCAGTGTTGACAAGGGTTTTCTGCTTTGCCACACTCAAACACTCATAGGAAAGCCTGAGCACAGGACTTTGCCATGTGACCCCAAATTGCGCTGGTGCCCTTCCTAGGAGTAAGGTCATTCAAGCCAACATGAAATATAGCCCAGTAACCTCGTCCCTGCTGCAGATGGAGCAGAGAAGGTGGCCTCCCTTTCTTCTCACAAGCTATTCAGCTCTGCAAAGAGGAATCTGGGGTGTTGTGCTGCCAGCTGCTCCTGCCGCAGGTGCAGCTACGGATGCTGCGGGGGAAGGACTCTGAATGGGGCCAGAGAGAGAGAATCAGGAGAAATATCTGCTGGGTGTGCCATGTGAGGCAGCTGGTGTCACCGGTCCCTTTTTGCTTTTATGACCCTTGAGGTTCCATAAGAAATCTAATCTATTATACTTAAAAATAAATATAAAAAATCTGTATTTGTCTGCGGTTCTTCTATCCGGTGCAGCATTCTGGTAGCCACTTCATCCCTGACTTCTCTATTGAGGATAAAGCACTTTCCCCTTTTCTTAATAATAATAAATATAACAATAGCAACAATAAAAATAATATAATTATTCAAATTATTTAAAGAATTTGTTTTGATTAAAGTGTAGCAACGCAGCACACAGTTCCTGCAAAACCCTTTTGACATGCCCACTGTTTCAGAAGTAGCCATTAACTACGTCTGCCTAATTTGGGCCTGATTTTTCAGATCTTCTGAGTGATTGCTGCTTTCATTGATCTTTAACAGGAATGGATGGTCGGAGCATCTGAAAATCTGTGAGGCAGGCAGATGAATGTTGATGAACCAGAGGGAGAGTGTGGAAAGAAAATGCTTTGTTTGATATTGCTAATTGTTTTGTTTTGGCAATTAAGTATTTTTTGAAGCAAGTGATTGATTTGGTGGGAGATGAAAAGGGATTAAGTGTGACCCACTGAAACTCATTTCTAGCCCTAGCTGCTTATTACAAAATTAGTTTTTGTTTCAGAATAAAACACACAGACAGACTTGGTGGTATGGAAACTATCAATTAGTTGAATATACAGAGAAGTCCCTTTCTGTAAGATGTCATCTTCTTATGTGACAATCTTCTAAATATATTCTTTTGAGAGATTTAATTATTTGGTAATGTTTTTAAAGTAGCATAGATAAGGAAAATAAATGAATTGTGATGAAACACAACTGAAAATATTTGTTTATTCATTCATTTTCCCCAAACATATCCTGAATTACTTCTTTTGGCAATTTTTAAATAATGCTGCTGGTTTGGCCAAGGGGCGTGTAATCTTCTGTCAAGAATTGTTTAATACTGCTACCATGAAGTATAGATTTAGTGCCTTTGAGTTAAAATAATAATAATACCATATAGTTTGCTTCATGTTTTCCCCAACTGATGAGCAATTACAATGAAATTAGGTGGTAGACAGACTCAAGCAGTGAAGTCTTTGTATTATTGTGATCATCACACGGACAGCATGAACGTAAGAAGGCTTTGTGTATTATTTTGGGCATCTTCTTTCCAGGCCTTTTCTGCAGTACATGCCAGGATGAAATGCTGCCTGATATACCCAAAAATAATGGGACTTAATTTTTCACACAAAACAAAAGTAAAATAAAATTAAATTAAAAAAAAAAAAAAAAAGGAATGATGGTGTATCCAAAAATTTTGTGTCTATTCTTTAGGAACATTTCACAAATGTATTTCGCAGGGGGTTCAGCAGGGTGGGTGTTGTCCCATACACCAGGTGGATCCCCAGCTCTATCTCCATAGCTGTGTAGAGGATCTCTCTTTGTAGCTGCAGCTCTCAATACAGAGAGGAGCAGCAGAAGAGCACATACAGGAGGAGGCAGTGAAGAAAGAATAGAGAGGAAGGGAACAGGGCTCTTAACAGTACAGCTTGATTTGATGTTTTGCCTGAATCTGCAGAAGTGTAAATATTTGACTGCAGTTTTGGTGCTTTTTTTATTCCCCTTCAGGTAGAGTATTTGTTTACACAGCATTGAATTTCCTCCTTCCTCTCTACTGTGCCTTCACTCTACGAGTCAAAAACTGCAGCTCTTTGGCAAGGGCTTAAAGATGATAACAGGAGTAAGTGGGAACTCTGGTTGCTCTTGAAATTGCATAAATCTTTCCCTTTTACTATAGGCTCCTTTAGAAAGCAGCATTTGTGCTTTGACCCCCTTTTTTTTTTTGCAGTCCCACCCCAGCGAGAGTCCAAATGAATCTGGGAAGTTTAGTTAACAAACAATCAGATTTTAAATATGAACATCCAGGTTTCAAATTCTCACTCAGGTGAGACCAGCCATACAGTGTGGCAATTCAGGAGCTAATGCTGGAAGTCTTGTGCTTGACTGCTGGACTCTGTTCTTCTGAACTGATGAACAGTTCACACAAGAGTCAACACAAGAGGCTTATTCCCCCCCAAAAAACATGACTGTGTCCCTACATGTAGGAATCATGTTCACGATTTGCTGTTTCAGCCAGGCACAGTTGCCTCCAGCATATGCCATTATACATGCACGTGGCAGGACTGTTGAAATGCAGGAGAGTTTACTTCATATTGGAAGTTCTTTGGAAAAATAAGACAGTGAAACCATAGGTTTCTATTTATGTTTTTTGTTTATAGGGCTGCAGCAAACAACCAAACATATGTTCTTTCAGATGTGTATATGTAAAGACATTTGGTTATGAAGCTTGTCTGATGCTGTATGAAGATTTTTTTAAATGCCACATAAGCAAAAAAATAAAAAAAATAAAAAAATAAAAAAAAGCTTACAAATTCATAAGCAAGAACACGTGTTGACATTTGGTTCATACCCCATTTCTGGGATCTGGTGCAATAAAATAGTCACAAAGGACATTTAACACTGTAGCATCTCTGGCATTAAAAATCCCCCTCTTTTGACTGACTTTGCTGAAGTAAAGTATTTAGTTGCAAGATTTAAGAGTAGCTTAATTTAAGCATATTGAAACCTGATGATTGAGTGAAACAGCTTTTGCTAATGAGTACCTTGTTCCCAAGATATAGAAGACAACTTACAATTTTTTTCTTAATGAAAATGGAATAGCAAGGAATTAGGTTTCATCGGCACTTCTGTTTCAAAAGTACTAATGCAAGAAGTGAATCAGTAATGAAAGTACAGATTTTTTTGTCATGTAGAAAAAAACCTGCTGAACCATTAACAACTGACAATGGCTGATTTTCACATTGCTAACAGTTTTCTGTGTGTGTTTTATTATGAAATTATTTGACACTTAAACACCTTAATAAAATTATCAGGTTTAAAAGACCAGCATGGGAGACTGTGGAAAATGTCATGCTGTCATCTGTGCTTGTTTCCCTTAAAAGATTGAATCTTATTTATATTGATTTATGAGAAAAGAAAGAAGTTTTTTTTCTAGAAAAGCCTGCAAACACCTGGCAAGTAGTTGTTCACACTCATGGAATCTCCAGGCTGGTAGGTACCCTAGGTTAATGATATACTGCTTGACTTACGGCACAACAAATGATTAAAGACAGTAATATGCCTTTAAATTACACAAGACTGGCAAAATCCACTCATTTGGGTGGCAGGAAGAAGGTTTATGTTGAAGAGTGTAGTAGAGCAATGGAAACAAATGGAAATTATTTGGGGATGGAATTTCTGGCACCTAAAAATATTTTCTTGAGATTAACTGTAGACATCTCAAATTTTAGGAGGATTTGTTAAGTTATATTTGGCTTTGTTGTCATAGGGTCAACTATCCATGAAACAAAATTCTCCATCTGTGGAGACAGCAATCTTTGAAAACAGTATTTAATGGCCCTTGGTTTTTCAGACTGAATTAATCCTTTGGGCAATAATGTCATTCTCCTTTCTGTTCACCCATCTCAATCCTTGGGAATGATTTCAGACCATTTGAAGAACTGAATCCAACTTCTCTAACATTGACGTATTTGATACTGCATGGTGTTATGTAAGTGCTGCTTGGAAAATAGTATGTAGCTAGACTGAAATATGGACAGTGTGGGTTCCTGGTAGCTGGAATACCTAAAGAATTTGTTATATTTAGAATTTTGTTCCCTTATGCTTAATAGAGCTCCACTTTAAGTTAGGGAAAATTGGTTTCATTTTCTCTTCCTACCATTAATAGCTATTAGAGTTGAAAAAAGGCTTTAAACATATCATTAAAGTACACTTAAGTAACTTGCAATTGACAATTAACTCAGCATGGTAATACATTATCATAACATTTTCTTTTGATAGATTTGTCTCCTAAAAGATACAATGAAAGACAAAGGATGCTTTTGTAAGACCCATATTGAAGTCATTTCTGTTCTAATTGTTTATATCTTCCATATTTTGTCAGTAAATGTGTGCCATCATATCAATGCAAAAAAAAAGACATTGGTGTTTTACAGGGGCCAGTTGTGATGGATGGTGTTGAGGGGTGCCTGGGTTTTTGTGGTTGGTTTCCAAATTCAGATCCAGATTCAAGCAATGTGTGGCTTTCAGCTTTTATTAAAATCCTCTTCAAGAGAAGGTGTGATAAGTTCTGGGAGACAGCCTTTGATTACCAACATTTCAGCATAACATACCACGTGTGTCTTTCAAGGCAACAGTAAAATATAGTCCTGCACTTAACCTGCAAGCACAGCGTGTCCTGTCTTTTAAGAGAGAATTAACAGTGAGCGCGTGTGCGTGCAGCCTCTCGGCACGGTGACCAACGACTGCCACCTCCCAGAGCCGGGTCTGAACGTTACTATGACAATAGCAACACCGATGACATTCTCTGTTCTTTGCACAGCCAATGGGCATTGACCTTATCCTGTCAAAGCATGTAAAAAGTGATGTGGGCAACACTGGCTTTGTGAAAATTGGACACATTTATCTAGGACGTTTCACCACATTATCATACATTGAGTTGTGGAAGTGTAGCTAAAATAGCTGCCGTATTGTAAGTTTTTGCAGTGAAGCTAGAAATGCAACAAAGGCAACTGTAGTTTGAGTGAATGTTCTCCTAATGCTTTAAAAGCAAAACCACCAGTTCCAGGCATGCAAAATCCCATCAGTTCTATGCCCCAGATCTTTTCCTCTCCTGTTTTCTTGTAAATCCACTCTCAAACATATTGGTTTGGAAATTGTACATCTTAGGGCTCTGTAGCCTGGCACTCCGAGCGGTTTGGTTTATTTTGAACACGTTTTGCCATGCTTAAATCTGCAGAACTTAAAGAAATCAAACTGTTTGCATGCATTCTGCTGAAGTCAATAGCAGGGTAGCATTCAAGCATAGTATTTCCTAGCTCCCTCTCTTTCCTTTCCTCCTCAATCATTTCTTGAAAATTCCTTCATAATAACCTTATCCAAACCATAAATATGAAAGTCAAATAAGCCCAAAGGAGATTTATCATCCTCTGACTCGGCACTCCTTTTATGATTAATAATGACATTGATTCCTTTAGAAATGAAACAAAAATTAATTTAAAGGTTCTGATTGGTTTTAGTATTAGGTAAACTTAACATATTGAATGAGCGTAAAACAATTATCAGTCTTATTAACAAAATTAGCTACAGCAAATTTACCAGAAGGAAACTGTTGCTATTTAGCTCCCTAATTATATCAGTATTCTTTGTGACCAAATGATATAATGAAAATAATTTGATCTACTGGTGCTGCATAGAGAATTTCCTAAGAGCAGCTGAATATCATAATCTGTTTTGAACATATGTTTTCCTCTATTCTGTTTCAGAAAGTAGGGGTCAAGGGCTTCAAAGAACTTCTCAGTGAAGTGAAGTTGAACTATGCCGGGCAGAATATGAAATAGATTCTTTACTATTATAAAATGTTAGATAACCCTTTCCTTCAGGCCAGAATCCCTTGACTTCTCCAACTGATTTGTGGTGTCTGAATTGCAGGCTCTGGAAAAGCAAGGGTGATGTTTTTTATTCTGTCTGGCATGGAGGCCAAGAACTGAGCTTTCGGTGCTTGCTGTTGCCTGCATATTTCCTTGCACTGTGCTCCAGTCCAGGCACTTAAACTTGGCAACTTTTTCTTCTCAGCCCTGAGAGTTCATGCAGCAGAGAGCAGCTGAATGCCCCCTAGCCATGGGTATTTTAGCCTGGAGGGACAGCCACTGGGACAGCCTTGAATGTCACCCAGGCACTGGAGTTAGGCAAAACTTGGGTTTGGGGTGCCAGCTTTCATCTATTCTGTGTATCATGGTCATAGGTTAGCAGTACAGTGGGGTAGAAGCAATAAGTGCTGATGAAACAAATGAGAGAAACTGTATGTAGTCTTGGCTTGTCACTGCTGGTATTGCTGTACTTCATCCCAGCAAACATTTAAATGGTGGGGTCTCAGAACATTTCCTTCTGACCAGACCTGTCTCACTCCCTGGCTGCGTCCTGAGTTTGTCACATTAAGTGTTCTCATTTCTTTCTTCCATTTCCCGTCTCTCTTCCCTGGGTTGCCACCAGTGGGCAACTTGGGATTAGGCACATTTCCTAGCACAATATCTGTAACTGCTGTTTGGGGAAAACAGCACCATTTGCAGGTAGGATCTTTCCCTCTCTCCTTCCTGGTGTAGCTTTATGGACTGGAAATAAGAAAAAGACATTTTGGTACAATAAGAAATCTGCAGAGCATGGATGATCTGTATATTGTAATGTTGACTTAGATTGTAACAATGAACTTCAACATGATCGGCTCTAATATTAAAGTACATCAATGAGTGAATGGCAAAGCTCCTGTGGAACAGAACCCCTCTGAGCGCATCCCCTGGCTGCTTGATTAACTCCTAAGAAGATGCTCTGAACTACACAACTTGCTTTCTACACACACACTACAACTTTCCTTTTTTACACTTTGTATCCTCTGGGGAACATTTTTACTTTTGTTTCATTATTTAAAGCAAACCTAATATTAATGATGGGGTTGCTGTGCATTAAAGCACTGTGCTACCAATTCACATCAGCTCATATCTTTTGGTGAGGCTTTCTGCATAATTTATATCCAACAGAGTGTATGCTGACAAGAATTTGAGGATTTAACCATGTTTACTGCTGCTTGCAATAATTAGATCACTTCACACTGAAACTACTAAACAAGTATAGCAAGGTGGGCCTTTGAGTAACTGTTAAATTTACAGTCTTTGTAACTGGTCAAACATAAAGAACGTGAAATATGTTTCATAGCCTGTTCTTTGTATAGCATCTACAGAAATCCTAAATGCTTTAAATAAGATACATGGGTGCCATCAGATGGACCAAGACAAGAACTAGCAAGGAAAAATCATGTCCGAAACACAGGGTTTGCCCAATCTTGACTGTATCTCTTGAGTGTGTAAAACTTCTGATGGTATTTCTCAAAAGAGTTTTATAAGAGCTGTGTTGGACCCCTGAAGAAGTTCCAGACATCAGGAGATCACAATTCATTGACGATATTAACACTTCTAAACATGAGCGGAATAGAAAAGACTTTAAATGAGAAATAAAACCCACACATGTGTGCTTCTGTTAACCTCTGGTTTGGCACATTTCAGAACGCTACACACATTCCTATGTGCTGTTCCTTCAGCTGTGCTCTGGCACCTGGGTGAAAGTGTATACCAATCTATATGCCTCAACTACCAAAGAAATAAATATATGGTGGGCATGGAGTCAATGAAGAACAACCCAGAAGGCATATGCTCCAAATGCAGTGTAGAAAAATTATTAGAGGGAAAAAAAATCAACAAAAAAACCTCACATGTACATATTTCCTAAAATCTAGTATTGTAAGTGGAAAAGAAAGACATTTTTTTTCATTGTGATGGATTATGTTAGAATGATAAGAAAGATAAGAAATTCAGACTCATTCAGACATCCAAAGAGAGCTCACAGACAGCAGCAGTAAAATCTTCAACTTCTTGCACAGATAAACCATAGAAACACTCTGTCCTCTGCTTTGAAAAGCATTTTCCAACAGTCACTTGTTCTTGTTGCTCCTTCTCACCTTCAGGTTCTGTCATGTAATATCTCAGCCAAAGTGGAAGGCTTTTACATTCAGAGTGGCTCCATCCATTCTTTGGCAGCACTAAAGGTTTCAGGTAGCAGAATGTGACCCTTCATATAGTTTATATTCCAAGGACACAATTACTGTGAGAGGTGATGTTTTCTATCTAATCAAGTTCTGTAGCCGGGGGTGTGGAGAAGAACAATCAAGCACAGCAAAAATTTATCTTCTTCACAAGTTGGGAAGAGTCAAGCTGGATCAAGTGACCCCACATCATCAAGTCAGGCTGTTTTGAGAGGAGATATGGTTGCTAACCTCTGCCACACAAAGGAGACTTTAAATTACTATTCCCTACAGATCCAAGGGAAGGAAGAGTTTCCCAGGCAATTGAAGCAGTAAGTCTGGGTGCTCTTTGCCACATGCCAGAGAGCTCTTCTGATTCACTGATTGTCCCTTGTTTATTTCCTGAATTTGACAATACCTACTCTTGTTTTGACAGCTTTCATAGCAGCTCACCTTATTTCACTTTAGATGTTCTACAGTAACGTGTGGGAGAGGGACACTTGCTAAGGTGCCCTTTTACATGGGAATGTGTGTTGGGTTGTCCCTGAGGTGACAAAAGAGGTGTAACCTTTTCCTAGATATCAGGCTGCTTGATTTTGGATGCCATTTCTGAAAGACGGATGTTCACTGGTATATACTACAGATTTCAGAAAAGGCATCCAAAACCAAGCAATCTGTTGTATATACCAGTGAACATCCATCTTTCACTTACATCAGAGTATGGAGCCTGCAAAGGAAGCCATGACTTGGTTTTGCATCACTGATGCAAAGTGATTAAGAAAAACATAGTTCCTGCATATGTTACTCCTGCACTTCATTTCCTCGGTCATATCTACAAGTGAAATGCATTCAAATGCCAAAAATATGTAGCACTTCTGAAGCTGATTGTTATTAATATTGTTCTGTTTGGGGTTTCTTAGCTGTAAACCTTTTTGAAGTGCCTAGTGAACAGCCAGAGGAGCAGCTTGGGGGGGGAAGACAACTTTGAAATACACAGAGCAGAAGCTTTAATCTCGAGTTGTGACTGACATCAAACAAAAGTGCAAAAATCTGCCTTTGTTCTTGAGCACAAAGGGTGTGTTTGTTGTTTGTTCAGGGTAAGTGAAAGGCCCCCATGAAGTCCCACTGAAGATGTTTAATGAATCTGGCAGCCTCCAAGCTCTCTCTCCTACAGAGTAATCCTAACGACAGACCCATCACACGTAATTTAACAGCATGTGACACGACAGTCTCTGCTCAGGAGAGACTTTGGAAGGATAACACTTTTATTACTCAACAGCACAAGCCCCTTAGGGTCAGCATTGTGGAGCAGAGCTCATGGTGGTGGTGGTCACATTTTCATCTCGGAATTGAGGAATTTACCTTGTCAGGTATCTGTTATAAAGCTTTGTTAAGGTAGACTTTGAACTTGTGTTTAAAACTGGGTGAATTATGCTGTCATGATTATGTAGTGTGGGTGGCCTGGATTTTGGCAGCCTCAGCTTGTAGTAGAAGTCAAAGTCAAAAATTTCTAAGAAAGGAGGTATGCTACCAAAATCAGGCCAAACAGGGTCATGGCTGTTACAGAAGGAAGGGAGAAATAGCATCAATTAATAGTAGAATGATAAGACTATTTGACTAGAATGAAAAGACTATTAAAAAGAAAAGAAAAAAAAAATACACTTCTTAGGAATTAGGTCATCTTAGGCTTACCATGTCTGTATATGTCATTTTTTTATCATTTCATCCTACTTGTTCAGTCTTTGGATGACTAGAATAGGAATGACAATGGTGAGTCTTCAGCCTCCTTGTCCTTTCTATGGTCTTACCCTTATGGCCTTTCACATTGTGGATGTTGAACTGTTCGTTGTCAAATCTCATGTTCTGTTGCTGGGGTAAGGACATTTTGGGTGGCAGAGAGCATGTGGAATAGCTGGTTTGTGCCTTTTTGGTCTGAGCATCTATTGCCCATGAATGGGGCAGAAAAATCCTCTCTTAACTTGATTGCTCATGTAGGAGTGCTCTCTGAGTGCATTCTCTCAGCCAAATCTGTTTTCAGCTCTGCCTCATGCCACATGCATAATTTGGATTAATTCATGTTTCCGTGTGACAGATTTTTCTGTAAAATGGGCATAACTTTCTTTACCTACTTTGGGGTAAAGTATAAAGGGGAGTATGACTACTTACTTCAGCAGCCTCTCCAGGGACTGCTGAAGAGCTGAGCACTACCTGCTGTTGCATTTGATGCCCATTCCAAGTGTCAAACAGAGCTCCAGTAAACCATCATCCATCAGGTGTGATGACTGGGATTCAGCTTCGGTGCCCAAACACCGATACTCTGGAACACAATACACTGCCCCTTTCCACAAGCCTCTCTGCAAGGTATCACAGTTTGGAATAATTCCTTGTTCTCTTTTGAATTGCAAGAATATTGTAGGATCTATCTAAAATAGCAGTCCCTGTTTCCCTCCCTACTTCCCCCACCCCTTATCAAGTCAGACGTCCAAAATCAAGTGCCTGTGTACTCTGCTGACAAGCACAAGGGGATTAGGGAGTGACGGGTTTAACAAAACTGGCTCAAGGTTTTGTAAAATGCATCTTGGAGCTTGAGCTCCGAACGAGCCATAAAATTCCTCCCACGAGGTCGAAGTGAGGTTTCTGCAAGACTGGATCAGAACATAATAATGCTTTTTTAGGTTATTTTTTCTTGCTTTCTAAAAGGTGCTACAAAAAACATGTGATTTTTGAAGATGCCGCAAGACTAACAATGACTTAATGCAACCATTGTGTAAAAATCACAAATGCGTTTTACCACCAGCAAAAAGAACTGATTTCTGGGCTGCATGCAAACCATTTGGGGCAATTAGCATGTAATTTAATTTGCATTAATCAGCACAAGGTCAGCAAGAAATTAACTTTGGGTGTAGATTTTACATATAACAGCATATGAGAAGAAGGGAGGAACTGCTTTTACAGGGTGTTAATTTGGATTTAAGTGTGCTAAGCAAATTTTTCAGGGTTTGGCCTTGCAGAAGACAGATGAATGATGTGGATTTGAGAACACCGAAAGTACAGAATGATGTGGAGAGTTACCAAGCGTTTAATGTCACAATATGTAAACGCTTTAACAGATTTCTTGACACTTGTAAGCATCAGAGTGCAGGTTTTGCTGAAGTGTCTAGCACATTGCTTGTGCTGAAGGGCTGCATCCAGCTGAACGTGGGTGGGGTCCCACAAGGCTGTGGGCACTGACCATGCATTGCACCAAACAATTCAGGAACACAGGCAGATGTCCCAAAAGTATGGGCCTCTGTGTAGCTCTGAAATGGGAAGAATCTGTGCAAATGACTTAATTCCATGTGCAGCCCTTTCACTCCCCAGATTTTTCCTCTGCTGCCCTTTCATTTCAAAAAGCCTCTGGGGGCTCCAGGAACCTTTGTTTGGTGCTAGCAACATGGCAAGCATTGCAAGAAATTCACTTCTGGAGACTCAGAAATTGCTTCTAGCAATTGGTATCTGATCATCTGGTTGTGGGAAATGAGAAGCTGAGGAGTCTGCTGGTGCTTGATTGTGGGGAAGAGAGGGGTAAATAATAAGTGGTCGCTGTCATGCTTTTTTATTTGAATGAAAGCATTTATCAGTTGTAGGGCATGGAAATTGAAAGAGAGTCACTTCTGTTACCTGTTTTTCTCCCGTTCTTACCTGTTTTTCTTCTGTGTGTTTTTTTTTTTTTTTTCTGTTACCTGTTTTTACCTGTTTTTGTTACCAGGGGTAACATCAAGGCACTTTGGAGGTGCCACATGTGTATCTTTGCCACACCAAAGTTAGAAAGAAGTGTGAGCAGTACTGCACAACCCTTTTCCAGAGAGAACATCATTGCCAGGCCTGCACCCATAACCCAAACATTCTTGTGGAAGCAGGATCTGTGGACAAGGTAGACATGGAGACCTATCATCCAGTTATTGATGGTGCTTAACTGAGATGCTAAGGTTGATACTACTTCACTTGCACTTCCCATGAAGTCAAAGGGAGCTCCTTGGTGAGTTAGACTGTAAATATTAGAGGGGAAAATGCATCTTTTTCTGTTAACCGTAGAGGAAGCCAAGAGTGACTACTCTCTTGGGCTTCTCTGTTGTTTCCAAAGTTAAATAGGATTAATCAGGCCAAAGCATGTCTGGAGGAACCAGCTATATGAAGAGTTTGGTCATGCAAAGTGTGCTTACCTTGGGACTCAGAATTAGGATCCAATTTGTTCATGTTCGTGAGCTGGGATCATACCTTTATCAGATAACTTGGTTTAGCTTAAGCCTTCCTCCCTCTGTGGCTTAGGATATACATGTATCTTCCACTAAAACATTCAAGCTGGTGAAAACTGTCTGCCTTCCACAGAAAAGAACTTTTTGTAAGTGGATCTATGCCCCTTCTTATGCTGCTTCCATTAATTTAGGAAGATTTTGGTTTTAAGCAGTGTTTCCCCGTGTTAATTATCTCACTACTAAAATATATGTATTTCATTTTAAATGTGTATGTCAGACTAATAAAAGCAAATTCAAACTTGATACCTTTTAAGGAATTTTAAAGGAAACACTTAGCCCAGAACTTCAGTTTGGCCAGGTTTTACACCAGGGAGTTTCAAATGCCTCCATCTACAGGGTGTTTTCACAGGTTCTGATTTATTTCTTCCTCCCCACAAATTAATGTCCTAACTCTGAACCACAGACCCTATAAAACTATGAATCTGGGGACTAGAATCACTAAAAAATCACTAACCATTTTTTAACATCTTGCACAAAGTTGTCAAGTGTTGGATGACATGAGAAAGGTCAAAAAATGTATTCTGTAGTAAATCTAACTGATGATTTATATTCCAGCTCTTTCCTTTTAATCAATGCTAATAGACTTTTAAAGAAAAAAAAAGAGAGAGAGAGAAGAGAGAGAGAAGAGCATCTTCTGTATATAAAATATTAGGTAGCGAATTTAAAATATTAAAGTGACATGATTTTTTTATCATGCAATAAAGTTAATTAGGGAGGCTGAAAGCTTCTGAAATAACTGTTTATACTAATTTATTTATAAAATAATAAAAATATTTTCTACCTATTCATTTTATTTTTATGGCAACTGTATAGAAATTGATCTACTTCCTTCTCTTTGGAGAGTATATAAAAGGAAATATGTAATCTGTAAATACTCTTTCTTCAAAGTCTAACTCAGAATTATTAGGTAATGAATCAAGAGTTCTCAACCAATATTTGCACCTAATTCAAGCTATAACACTTGCAGTTGCTCTCCCTTCCATATAGGACAATGCTACGTTAGCTATCTCTACAGGCAAATTCATGGATGCTGAGTTGTTCTAATAAGCCTAAATATCACATTGGACTGTGTAGGAGTAAGGTCCACTTATCACATCACATTCACAGCTAAAGGTTCTCTGGGTAGATGCATCCACTCATCTAGATACAAAATCCAAGAAATTAAACCTCCCCTTCATTTTCACTTGTACATCAGCTTCTCCTGAACATTGTTCTGTCTTCTGATATCTTGTTTTTAAATATCCACAGTCATCCCTAATGATGGATCTATTTCATGGATCCATGAAACAATCCTTCTGCTTAGATCACCGTGACATCATTTTAAAAGATATATAGAATATATCTTTATAATATATATGTCTTTAAAAGATATATAGATATATTATAGAATTGTTAAATGTGTTCTGTTGTTTTTTTGTTGTTGGTGGTGGTTTTTTTGTTGTTTTTAAAGTTGTAATTTAAGAGGATGAATAGCCATTAAATTTTCATCTGTAATTATTAACATTGTTTGCATTCATTCATGCTTGTTCATATACACAGCTTACACATTTGTATATACTGTGAAAGTTCACTTTCTTTAGATTGTGCCCATAAGAACACAAGGTCTTTGATTTTCCACATAACACATCTAAATGTGATTATCTTGGCATTGCTGAAAGTCTGAAATAAAAATATTCCTGTTTAGACAGAGCAGGTTCTACTTATACCTTAAATAGGCTTTAAATTAAAGCAGAAAATAAATGATTCTATAAGCAGCTGTGTTCGTTCTCTCTCTTTCTCTCAGATCTGCTGCTCTGTTGCCTCCCCTGCTTCTCTTCGCTCTTTTGATCAGCTTTCTTCTCCTTCCCTTTAGTTGCTGGCCAGATGTTCTCATGACATGTAGATCTTTCCAACTAAATTATTTGCTTTGTAGAGTAGCCATGTCTGCAGTCACAACCTGGCCAGTTGTAAGTTGTTTCAAGTGATGTATTGACTTAAAAACAAACAAACAAAACAAAACAAAAACCTCTGATGTGTGTTTATGTGTCAGAATCTGTGATTTGCATATGCTGCAATTTTTGCCCCTTCCGTGTTGAGGGTGGGGGAAGCACCAGAGCATGTAATTTCAGTAAATAGGGGATTTTGTTCCTTCTGGTTCCCCTCTCTTCCAGATGCTGAGATGCTCTGAGTCAGCACTGTTGAATGCTAGAGGGAGGCAGCACACACCTTTTCTAACGGAGAGAGGCAGTGGATACCAGTCTTGCTTATGCTTTAAAGGGGGAACTTTTTATTTCACTACTGCCCAAATATTAATCTTCAGCATTTACGCAACATTTTGAACTTTTGTGGTTTCTGTCTGTGATATTTTATTTTCATGATGCTCCTTGGATGCTCCCAGGTGGAAAAAGTAAGACTAGAAAAGACCTCTTGCATCATCCAGACTGACCTGCATTTTGTAGGTCTGTAAGTAATTGCTACCCCCATGACTCAGAAAGGAAAGCAAGGTATATAATCTAAAAGATCTGCCAAAACAGACAAAAGAAGGTGCTAGCAAATGTTAGACTGTTTTTATTGCATGTCTAAAAAGAAAAAAAAAAAAAAAAGAAAAAAAAAAAAAAGAAAAAATCAAAAGCAAACAAAAATATGATTTGTTGCATCTTTACTATATGGGCTTGAAAATAATTTTCCTTTTCCTGCACACCATGATGACACCCCCAGATACTGTGGGTATGGTTAACACACACAATGCATACAGTTAGTATTTGTCCTGAAGACACCATGGAGTGCACACATGCAGCTTCCCCTACAATTGATCAATATGGTATTACCATGAAATTATATTAAGATACATACTGGTGAAAAATGGTGCCTCTGTATCTTGGGTTATCATATCCTAAAACAGTTAAGAAACTTATCAACCTGTGTGTATATGCAGAGTACAACTAGCAAGTGCAGGACTCCAGTACCATGTGGTTATTGATCTGATAAAATGTCAAATTGCTGAGGTCTGCTACCAAATTTTATCTCCCATATATAGCTATCTTAAAGGATGTATAAACAAACAAGAAGCCAAAAGAGGAAACTGAGACAAACACATGATAATTTGTTGTAGATTAAAACAAGCAATAACCTCAAGAGCAGAGGTGATGCCTAATGAGACATAACCCATGGAGGTATAGCCCCTTTCTTGCTACTCACATTCACCAGTAAAGCTGTCCAGTTAAGTTCAGCAACTTCTAACAGCCTAAGAGCCTAAGGTGACAAGCCGCTCATTTTGCTAGGAGATTTTAAGAGGAGACACCTAAACGAACTGCCTGCTCTCCCAAAGCACACTGTAAAGACCCCATGTGTTCTACTTCTGAAGCTGAGGGTGATCTTCTTTCTGCTTCAAACTTTACATGGGTGTAGCATATCAGATTGCTTCAGACCTGGAAGTCCTGCTTATCTCCTTCTTGAGTGTTGGAGGTGTCCTGAAGACAGGTTACATCCACATCTAGAAGTGGCAAAAGTGCTCAGGATGTCAGGGTGGTCACAGCACACGGCCATGTGTCCTGCCTGGTGATGCTGAAGCAGAAACATGCGATTTCTCACTTTTGTTTTTGGCATGTAGGTGGGATTCATCTTGCATAATGTATGTATTTAAAAGTTGGGTATCTCCTCCCCTTGTAGTCAATAGAAAGAAATGCTAATACTCTTTAGAATAACTAATCTCTATGCACTGATAATAAAGAAACCTTAGATGTCTATCTTAGACTAATTGCTCAGCTTCAATGGTGAGATTTAACCATCTAGAACAGTAAAATGCTATCAGATTAGAAGAGTAGGTTTTCATACAAATCAACTGTTTTGAGCATAAATAACCACATAGAACAACAGATAACCAGGGTGTAGACTCCTTCTGTGAGGCAAAGTATTTGTGTGACTCTCAACAATACACTGTTTTAAATAGCTCTTAGTGTCCTGTATATTTATTGTCATGGTGCTCTATGCAATTCATTGCATTTTTCCATTTTATGGATGCAGATAAGAGCAAGAGGTTAATTGGCTTGCATAAGATCTGACACAGGGACATGTGGTGAAATGGGAAAATGAATCACAGCTTTCTATTGCTCTCACAATTGCATTCGTGGTTTTTGGGCATTCATGATTTTGGGGCAGTTGTCCTGGACTTTTGTCCACCATTTTTCTGTCATGAAATATAGTTTGTTGCTTGGCTGACAGTATTGGTTGCTTAGTGTAGCAACCAATTTTAACAAAAACAAAACAAAAACACAATGTTTTGGACTTATGAATACTTTAAGAATTCTGTAGACAAACAAAAGTGTCAAAGAATACTTTAAAGTAGAAGAGAGCAGAAGACAGTTTTTTTTAATTTATATAAATCATTGATATTACTACTGGTTGCCACAAAGGTTTTGATCATTTTCCTTCTGTAAATGGTTGGTATTCCTGGGACCTTTAAAGGTTTTTCAATCCTGCATAATTAGTTCAGCAAATTCATAGACCCTATGTACAGGGCTTGGGTTTACTTTAAATATAAGGCAACAAAACTATTAAACTTCCAATGTCCACCACTGCGTGTAATTTGTGTAGAATATTCTGCAATATATACATACAAGTTATGAATCTACAATCAATTTTAGTGTTAAATGTTGAATTTAAACTCCACAGCTGGACTTTCATCTTGAAAGAAGCCAGATAGCCCTGTGCATCTGGTTTAATCTTCCCTTAAGCCATATTATTTTAAAGGCACTCCTGCTTAGTACATCTTACAATTGAAAAATAATACTCATATTCCTTCTCATCCTCAGCAGCTCTGATCCCTCTGCAGATGTTGCTCTGTCAGACGTTTCATTATGTGTGATAGAAAACATAGGTTCTTTTTGTCTGTGTTACCACTTTGTGGATTTTATTTTCTTTTCCTTTATTTATTCCTTTGGCTGTAGATGAGTCCTTCCTAAATACTTCACTTTATTTCCTATTGCTGCTGCTCCGCTGTCTTTCTAAGTACAAAAACGATGGAGAACTTGCAATTGCGCGGAGCTGCCCAACAGAAGCCCATTGATTCCCCACCAAAGGGCTCTGTGGGAGCCATTCTACTGCAGCCTGAAAAGAAATCTTTGTTCCCTCAGCTGGTAGTGTCTTAAGATGCCGATAGTTGCCATATTTTTGGAAAACTGTAGCAGTTTATCAGACTGTTTGACACTTCCCATTCAGCTGTATATTCTTGAGCATACTCTGGTATTTGCCTCCTCTCATACATCAGTCTCATGAGCATGAGACTGGTCTGGAGCAGCCCAGGCATCACGGTGAGTTACGCCGCTCAAAAGTCATTTGAAGAAAAACGGTGAAGGAGGAGGAATCTGGAGTGCTGGTGCCCATGCCTGAAATGGTAGCAATGGATTTAGTATTTGGGGCAGGAGGTATGGGATTTGTCATGTTGGTTTAGTATTTTCCTGGCCGCCTTCCATGACTGTTCAGATATTTTTAGCATGAAGTACAAGCTATGTTGTCTCAGTTGACCTTGGAACATGACATTTTAACATGGCATTGGTTTGAATTGCTAATCATTAAAATGATTTATTATTTTTTATTACAAGAGCAACTAGAATCCCAGTCATGTTTTGCAGATGAAAAGGGAAGCAAATTGAAACCCGTCTTCTCTTGACTTGCAGTCCTTCATGATATCCATGTTTCCCCAACTACTGTCTTCCTTTCTTTCTCTCTACATCATTACAAGTAGATTAGACTTAGTTTTGTATTTGTCACTTGTCTTTTGGTCATTTGATAAATATTATATCAGAACGACTGAAACTAATCCCAAGGTCTCACAGTGCTAAATGAGAAGCGTAGCACAAAAGGATCATTTCTGCTGCAATTTATGACCTTAATAGATGTTTACAGCTACTATCTGTAAGGCAAGGAGTTGCTATCAGTATATTTATACTGGTGATTGCTCCCTCTTTGCCTTCATTCCCAGGCTCAAGTTTACCAGAAAGATCAAGCCCCTAAATGCAAAGTTCTGTTCAGGAAAGTGTTAGCATCCTGGCATCAGGATATCACAGCAGTATATTTTAAGACACTGGCATATAATGTAGGAAAGAAGTTCAGAGCAACTGCAGATATAGCTGGAAGTCTATGAAAGTTTGGATTCAAGATTTGAGGTTCAGATCTATTTCAGGCTTAGTTTATTTGACTCCTACTGGGCTCCTTGAGTAGCTTTCATTTTTTGATGACTGTGTTCATTGAGTTTTGCATGTGCCTACATGAACAGGACCTCAGAGAAAATGACAATCATTGTTAAGATGCATTTTACTGCGTCAGTGATGCAGAGAAGCCTTTGGCTGAAAAAAAGCGTCAAGGTCTTGTTGACATTTTAAGCACCAACTCAAGCATCTGATGTAGATTTAAAACAAACAAAAATGAAAGAAAGCAAACAAACAATAAAGGAAAAAAAAATAAATAAAAAAATAAAAAACCACCAACAACCATCTTCCTGCCCCCAAAGTAGCTGCATTCACTGCCAGAAGCTGAAACCAAGACATGAAAATAAACCTCTCTTTGACTATCCTGGCAACTGGGAAGCCCACGACCAATTTCTACAAATCACATGGCGGATCTCTGAATTAGGGCCCAAAAGACTGTTTCCTTGAAATCAGTCATGCTATAGTTCCTTTCATACATCGGAAGTGAGTAAATCATTGAATAATGCAGCCCCTTTCCTGTCTGTGAGAACTCTGCCAAACCGAGCACATGGGACTGGGTTCAAACAAAATCAGTGCCTTGCTAAAGCCAACGTAGAGGATTTGTGTTTTGGAGGGGTTAAAATTGCCCAGATAAGCGGAAAACTTGCAGAAGATCCCCAGGTGCCTGCATTAATACTCCCCAGTCACTCTGATGTGAGCTGGCAGGTCCCATAAAGCCACTCAGCCTTGAACGGGGAAGGGAAGGAGGCAGGGAACAAGAGCTCCAGCTGCGACTCCAAAGCCCCAGAAAGAGCCTCTAACCCAATTCCCTTCAAGTGCACAAGCCTTGCGAGCCGCAGCATCTGTTTGCCACTGTATTCACCAAGTTCACAGGGCAAACAAAAGATCCATATCAAGCATGCATCCTTCAAGGGGGAGGAAAGCCTCCCCTCCTTCACCCATATATTCTTCCCTGTTGTCTTTCAGTTATTTTTTTTTTTTTCGGGGGGAGGGTGGGGGGTGAAGATGTCACTATTTTTTTTTTTATTTTTTTTTTCTTGATGGTAATTAAGAGAGCTAACACCAGCTAGGCTAGAGTGAACGCAAACAAGACCCCTATAGGCAGCACAGTGCATTAATGTAAAATATGCCCAGACAACATAACTTGTCAGAGAGGATTATTTCTGCTTAGTGAATCTGCAGGGGCCCCTTTGCTCCACCACTCAGCGTCTGCCTAGAGAGAGAAAGAGAGAAAGAGTAGCCATTAGTGAGTAGCTACTGTGGCATTGATGTTTGAGCGCACTTCTGAACTGGCTTTTGTTGAGAATATCGGTGCAGAAAGCATGCGCTGTCCCAAATCCGCTGTTACTATGAGAAATGAGGAGCTGCTTTTAAGGTATGTTGTCTCCTTTGTTTTAACGCGTGCTTTCGAGTTGCCTGGGCCCGCTGCAACTATAACCGTGCTGGGTATTAAGTAGTTTCCCTATTTAAAGGAAAAGACAGGCATTGCTGCGTGCAAGGAGCGTTTCACTAGTTAGAATCGCACATTTCATGTCTGACGACAAATGTACGGAGAGGGCAAGAAGACAAAAAAAATAATATGTTTATATCTGTTTTTCCTAAATGAGAGCTGGTATTTCTTTTATCACCTCCTTTGCAATGTTTCTGCCTGCTTCATTATTATGCACTGGGCATGGAATAAGCATGGAAAAAGCTCAGGGAGACTCCATATTAGAGCTAGTGCCCTAAATACCACTTTAATTTTCACTTAGCCTATGTAAATAGTTATTAATGCTCTACCTCGTCCTCGCCACTTGAAGATGTTTTAAAAATATGTAAATACTCCCATATGTGGGATTACACATATATTCTTAATGCTCCAAGGTTTAGCGGGGGGCCAGCATCGACTACTCTTTTCAGAGACACACACACACGCAGACACACGCACACACGCACACAAACACACACACACGGAATTATGCTGGAATTGGCACCCTGCTTTGAAAAATGTAGTCTTTTGTTTATTTGCTAGCAGACATCGTAGCATTGAATACATCTTTTGGTCTGACAATGGGACAGCTGAACAATGGTGCTGTCAAACTAGCTTAATGTATGTCTGGCGGTGGGGTGGGTTTTGTTTTTGTTTTTCTGTTTTCTTTTCTCTGCCCCTTTTTCATTTCCCTTAATCTTTTTGCATATGCGGTAGAATATGAAGTCCATTGCCTAATTTGTGAAGGTTGTTTCATTTGAGATCCGCTGCTAATAGTGCAGGGAGGGGGAGGTTTGCATCTTACAATTATGTCCATTGCATTAAGTTGGAGATTTATTGCTAGCAACCTCTCCTTTAACTGTGGAGAGAAAACTTATTGATTCTGAAAGCTTACAATACTGCTGTCAATCTGGCAAATACACAGTTGCCAAATGTGCCCTTGCATGATTTTATGCCTGATCATATCAACTTTAACTGCTGTTTTGAAGATACTGTTTCTAATTTTGTTTAGGTAATGAAAATGCAATAAAAATGATAAATCAGATCTCAAAGTGGGAGCCCATGCTACTTTCCCTTTTTATAATCCAGCTATTAGCATATTTTAAGGTCAGGCAGAATAATTTACCTGGATGATTCCTATTCCTATCCCAAAATCTAACAAATTATTCATATGACATTTCATGAATTATCTATCTATTTTGACAGCCATAGTTTAGGATTAGAACAGTTAACAATTTTTGTTTTGCATTTGGAAAAATGCTCACGTACATTATGCATTATGAAAAGAAACTGTTACAAAGCTATTTAAAATTTCTGAGTTCTTTCTTGGACAACAGTTTATGTCTTAAATAAAATGAATTGTCATCAGATTTGTGGAGTTTCTGAAGCTGCTTAAAGTCTTTGAGTAGTTTACATGTTAAGTATATACATCACTTTTAGCAATAATTGTAATAATTTTCTGAGAGAACAGGTGGATAGTTATCAGTGTGGTTTATTTTTTGCTTGGGTCAATTAATTTTAAGGGTTTCATGATTTCTTTTTTTCCAGCTGGATTCCAGGGCTTGATTTATACAGGCTCAGGGAGCTATAAGATGCCTTAATTTAAAACAAACAAACAAAAATAGTGAAGATTTATTGGTGGGGTTCAGAGCTTTCTAAAGCATGTGTTTTCAACAAAAAATAATGTTTTATGGGGAGACTCTTGAATACTTGCTATGCTTTTTTGAATTTTTTCTATTGTTGTCTCATCTCCTTCCCTTGTGTGTTGAGATGGTATAAATCAATACAAAAGAGTTTACGTGAACAAAAAGGTAATATCGCATAAAATAGTCTTGAAGCCTAGAGGTTATGGATTATCAGGTAGTGCTTGCATGCTGTGTGTTGTGCATAAACAAGAAGAGAGAAAGTATGGTGTTTAATATAATGGGACCATGCAATAATTCACTTTCTTGGGAGAACTTCTCTCGAGCCAAACATTAACTAGTTCACAACTGCTCTCGGCTGCCAGAACCGGGATGTGTTATGCTTTACCAAGTTATCCTCCTGTAGCCTGTGCTTTCTAGCAGCCGCTGCCCTTTGTGAGTGGCAGCCAAGTAAACACCTCGCTCCTGCTGACATGGAAATGCCCCGCTGGTGGCTGCCCAGAGCAGGGTGGGTGCCACTCCTGTAGCAGACACCCAGAGCCACCTGGGCAGCACAGCCACCCTCCACTTGTAAGGACTATTCAATACTAAAACTCTTTCCTAAGCGCTCTTCTCACAGGTGAGTTCATACTAAACTTATAGTAGCTCCTATGTTTTCAGATGAAATGCTGCATAAAATACATACAAGACAGGTTTGTGTCTTGGATTGCCAATTACTTTGTTCTCTTCCAAGCGTATTTTCTGACATTCCATTCACATCAAAGGCTAATTTTTTGAATTATTCTGGGTGAACCCTCCTCCTCCAAAAAAAAAAAAAAAGAATTCTTTCTATGCATATTTACTGAAATATTGCTTTTTGAGCCATAACAATTATTATTAACATCAAAGAGGGTGAAGCAAATCTGTAACATAAGCTATTTTGTAGCATGCTTGAACAAAAGTGCCAGCTTTTGAGAGGCTATAGGTTCAGAGCTCTCATACATTAACATCACAGGTGTCCTCAGTGTTACCTGTGCTGAATCTCACCCAGTCACAAAGCAATGTGGTGCCTAGCAGTTGTCAAACTTGGCAACATCTGTTTCCATAACAGTGCTAAGAGAGCTCATTCAGACTCTGCATGAGTTGTTATTTGTTCTTGCAATGACCAGGTGTAATGCCAAAAAGAAATACTGTCCTCAGTTGTACCTGGCAGAGCAAGGTGCTAACCTGACACCCAGCTTCCCATTCTGCCATAGGAAATGGGAGTGAATTATATTTATTTATTAGCCTGGAGTCTTTGTCTGTATTTTTTTCCAGATTCATGGAGCACAATCTCTAACATCAACATGTTAATATTCTCTTTGTTAAATGAGAATAAAACTGAAGTGTTTCTGTTATCAAATTTAAGTATATAAGATTGCAAACTATACCTTTGGGGCTGAAAAACAAAGGAGAGCATTCAATTAATATTCATATCTAGAAGTTTTACTGCAAGTGTAGATTGTGCTTGAATACTTAAGAAGTCATTCAGGAGTGAATCAATACTAATTATTGTAATCAGGAGGGTTAATTAGCTGAAGATGCCGCTGATGGAAAGTTCACTGCTTACAGCCCTGAAAACACCTAAGTTGATGAAATCTGAAAGCAAGATGTCGAGGAGGACTTTATATAGAGAGAAAGGCTTGGCTTTCCTTTGACAGTTGAAGAGCTAGTTGTTCCAAAGGGGAAGCATGGCTTGTACTTTGTGTTTTGCATGATATTAATTTGGGGAGTATTAGATGATGCAACTAAATCTGTCTTGATGATATTTTGTGGTAGTTTCTCATTAAATGCAAGTACCATTTTGGATAACCTGTACTGTCTCTGCAGCATTCATTTACAGATTACCATAAATTAATATGGATAGTCTTATGCATTTGAAATCTTGTTCCAGTAGTGCTATTGGAAAGAGTTTTTATTATTTATTTTTAACCATTTGTGCGCAGGCATGGGGTCTTTGCATGTTCTGTGTACATAAACTGCCTGTCAAATATGCAGGTATCCATCTGTGTGTATCTCTTATGTGTGCACGTAAGTTTAAACATTTGTTCATTGTGGCTGTTTATTTCTATAGTCCTGTGCCCCCAGAACTCCCACTCAGTTTCCATCTACAAAAAGTATTCAACTACATATAATTCAGAAACCAGTTATTGAACAAGCAGTTCAATGAAATTTAAGGCAGATTATAAGGGATAAAGACTGAAAAGATACAACAGAAGAAAACCATTTTCTTCTCCCTTAATTAGAGCAGTTGTGCTTCTTAAAGTGAGCGTTACTGAATTCAGGAAAATCTAGCTATGTCAAATCTTTTCTCACAAGTGAATTGTGGCAAGCTTTCTTCTTTCATGCTGGCTAGTTGTTTTTGTGTTTTTTTTTTTTTTTTTTTCTTTCTTTTCTCCCCCTTTCCCTCTAGTTATATCTATTTAGGGTATAACCAAGATGAATGTCTGGATGTTTATTGGAGCACACTGTAGAAAAAATAAAAATAAAAAATCTCTCTCTCTTTCACACACACGCTCATGTGAAGCCCCTGAAGTAAAGTGATGCTTTTAGAAGAAAGAAATTCTGTTTCAAAACATATCCTTCTTCACTCTCTAATGACATTAGAGATTATCACGTGCAGGTGCTATTTATCTTTGCAACTGCTTCCCTATGACTGTTTTACTGCTTCCAACACATTTACTTGTATGTCAGCCGTATAAAAGGTAACTGAAAATGGCAGCTGTTGAGAAAGCATGTCGCCATGCCTGGAATGACATGCATTATCAGGGCAGCAGGAGTTGCTGGCTCCACAGCCCATTTCGACTTGACCTGCCGAATGATTGGCTGCCTGGGATAGTGATGAATCGCTGGAGTTTATGAAACAGGACTGCTGGCATCCTCACAGAGGAAATAAAAACTGGATTTTTCCTCTAACACTCTCGTCATGGCAAAAATACAGCTTTTTTTGTTGTTGTTGTTTGTTTTGCTTTTGCATTTTTGCACCCTGCAGCGGAAGCAAATACGGCAATTTAATTCTCTTTAATACTGGGCTTGGCAAGTTAATGATGCACTTAAGGTTAACTGTCTTTATGGGATAGAAGGGGGCAGGAGTGAGTGTCTAGGTAGGAATTTTTTGCAAATTTGGGGTAAATCTTGTTCTGTACCCCAATTTTTTCATCTTTCACTCTGGTCTTGAGACTCACATAGTGTGAGTAGTACCGAGCTCAAGCAGGATGCAAAAAGGATTTTAGCTGTTCTCACTCACAACTTTATTCTCTCTGCTATCCTAAGGATCAATGACCATTTCATGGGCTAATATCAGCCAGATACATCTTCAGGGTTTCTCAAATAATGGCTAAATTGACATTTCTGGAAAGCATCGACTCTCAAATTTGCACTCACTTTCTAGGTGGTTCATGAAATTATATTATGCATTAAGACCACATTACTGGATTAGGCTCTTAGGAGTTGGTGCTTGTAGGAAAGTATCGTGGTCTGTAAACCTGCCAGTACACTGACAAGACTGACACAGTGTGGATCACAAGCTGCCCTGCAAAACGCAGCCAAGTAAAAATGATCCTCGTATTTCAATTAAAATACCCAACATTTTGCTGGGAGGGTGGGGAGCAGAGAAAATTACTTGCTTCTCTGTCCATGCAGCAAAGTTGGCGGCTGATGTGCTAGCCTGTGTCCCATCTTCTGGTAGAATAACCTAATTTTAAGTTAAACTCTCTCTGATTCAGAGGAATAGGATTACCAATGAAATTGCTTAGGAAGTTTTAAATATGGCACTTATATAAAGATAATGCTTTCTGCCATTACGTTAGAGAGGGTTTGTCTTGAGTCTTACGCTTTGCTGCCTAAGCTTTTCTCCACTAGTTCTGAAAAGCAATTTGCATGCTCACATTCGCTATTAGACTTCTTCACCTTCCTCCGAATAATTCAGCAGTGGCTGCTGCTAGACGCCAGATGCCGGAGGGGCTGCCTCACTCTTGTTATTTAAGGCACAGCCTTCTGATGTCCCTGCAAGGTTTCTGAAACAGAGGGCAAACTTTTCCGCGCGGGGAGAGGTGGCGTTGGGAACTGTTGCACGTGCCCTTGGGTGCGCGAGGGGGAAATGCTGTCCTTGCTCTGGAGTTCCCATGGCAGCAAATCAGCAGGTCATCTTCAAGAGCAGCCTTTGAGGATGCCAGACAACAGTCTGTCACGGGCAGAGGGCTGGAGGGGAAAAAAAAAAAAAAAAAGATAGAAAATCAGAGAGAGGATGTGGGAATTTACTATCCCTTTTAGACAAATAGAGGAGTGAAGAGAAAAGCAAGGGCACCCTGACGTAGATCATCTGGAAATTGAACCTTGCAAGTGTAGATAGCTGCGGATGATGTGATAGCTGTGCTGTGGAGTGAATTTAAGATTCAAATCCTGCACCTGCTCTCCCTGGAAGCTGCAGGTCAGCATCTGAAGAATTGAGGCCCTCTAGAAAGGAAATGGTGAATTATCAGAAAACTTAAATTCTTGGAGACCCTATTTTCAACTGTAATAATCTCTTGGTTTCATTTTCCTTTTCTTCTGCCTAAAAAAATTACCTATTTTCAGCTAAAATGTGAGGAAGAAGCTCACTCTAAAGCTTGAGAATTTGTCTGCATCATTTCAGCCCACATTTAATTTTAATGAGAGGGTTATATAACCCCCTTTAAAAATAACAAAACACTAACAGAACTGCATCGGCAACATCAGGTGTTCTGCAGTGCTGCTCAGATGAATCATACAGAGATTTGTCTGTGTACGGCTGATGAACATACATTTAACTTAGTTAACCCCCATGCCTGAACATAGCAACCCAGAGTGACCAAATTTTTTTCTAAAGAGCCATTTTCACAAAAGGATGCCAAACTTGTTGCCTGCCCTAGGAACCTCGTGGTTTGCTCATTTTTGTATTATTAAATAGATGTAAAAGTTCCAGATGAATTATTGTGACTCTACTGAAAGGAATCATTTCATATTAAAAACTGAGCTGGTTTTAATGTCTTGCTTCAGAACAGGAAGCCAATGTTCCTATGTGTTGCACTGAGCCCCAAATCTCTGAAATTGTTAAGAACATCCCATTTAACAGACAGCTCTGGGAGTAATAAACATTTGACTTTATAAATGTTCCTTTTGGAGAGAGAACTCAGGGAGGAAAAATTGAATCAGTGATTGTGAACCTGTTAAACATCTTGGTTTGGATTCAGTCTTTGACTTTGGTTTGTCCCCAAGCCGGTGGTTGCTGGAAGATGGAAAGGGTGACAGTACACTTGCCCTACTCATCCTCTTTCCCTTTGCATCCATTAAAAGGCATTATCAAGGATGGGAGCATGGACTAGATGACCTTTTGATCTCACCTATGTGGCAATTCTCACAGTGTGTTATGGGAAGAAAAAAAAAAAGGAAAAAAAAAAAAAAAAAGCAGGCATGGTGGAGTTTTCTGCATGTCTGAATGCCCTACAGTTGTTGTAGGAGCCTTTTCTTTCCTTCCTTCACATCTGAGGTTTAATGGGTTCTGTCTGCAGGAACTAATGATGTCAAACAAAGCCAGTTACTTTACATATTATCAGGGCGATTGTTTGTTATTTCTGAGGACTGAGATGTGTGCTAGGCACTTCATGAACAAATGAAAAAAAAAGACCTTAAAGATGTTGCAAATTGAGCGTAAGGTGAGAGCCAATTGTTGGCAGTGAAAAAGGAGGTAAAACACGTGGCAGAAGTGAATGAGAAGGAAGATGGAGGTTAATGTTACGGGGATTGTGCAGTTAGTCAAAAGTGTGATGCAGCAGGTTAATTTAGATACTGTAATAAACCTTTCATATTTGTTCACATTTTGTTTTAAAAATAACTCTACTTTTGGCTTCCTATCTCTTTTGATGTTCCTTATCCATCCTCTTGCCTTGCTGGTACCTTGTTATAATTTCACACCTGCATTTGCCCATCTCTTTTGGAGTGGGTGCTGCCCCCAGCATTGCCTCTTGGTCCAGCCTTTTGCTGTCCCCAGCCAGTGCTCACCACCTGCTTCCCTGATCCCACATCTCTCACAACAACCAGCTCGCCAAGCTGGGCATAAACCTCCAGAAATCTCAAAGTGATGATAAAATGAGGGAGTTTTTGTGTCTCCTAGTGTGGATTTGGGCTGGGGTAAGAGATTTTTGGTTATGGTGGGCTCTTTCCCCTGTTCTATGAAAGCATTAGTAGAGCTCTTGAACATCGTGAGGATGGAGCTCCACACATGAGCACGAAATGTGTGATCCCTCCTACCCTCCTATCCTGTCATACAAGATTATAGTTCACCACATTAAGATGCTATAACAGCCAAATCCATCAATATTAAGTTCCCACTGTAAGTTGTTCTCCTAGGGTTATCTGGAAAGGTGGCTTTTTGTCCACAGTGTGAGATCAAAACCAGATCTGCCCCAAGCACACAGAACCTCTATTTCTTTCTTTGTTCAGTTTTGGTTGGTGCTGGAATCAGTCATCAGGTGAGAAGATAAGTTAGTTCATAAAATATAAAAGAAAAAAAAAAAAAGGAAAGAAAGAAAGGAAAAAAGTCAATACCTGTTGTCAAGTTGCAAGAGGACTGGGCTGAAAAAAGCCTTGGTCTTGTGTACATACGCACAAGGCGCTACACAAAGGCAACACCTACAGATCAATAGCAGTGCTCTTCTATAGGGCTGTAAATAAATAACAGGACGATGAGGCTCAGTCCTGCAGATATTTACTTGTTGCTATTTACACGTGTGCCATGGAGAGCCCAACTGGAGGAAATGGTACCAACCAGCTGCTGCTGGCATCACCGTTGCTTAGCACCAGCACTGGGCAGGATCAGACCCGGTAGCATGATTGACCATCCCAAGCATTTGGGTGCTGTTAACGAAGTTGAGTGTTCCTCCAAACTTTTTTAAAAGCCCTCTTGTCTGCCTTGTGCCACAAAGTCCTGCCTAATTGTTTCAGGAAAGATTGAGTTATTACCCGCAAAAAGGAACAAAGGCCTCATACCCACAGTATGATGAAATCACCTCTTCAGTGGGATAAAATAGCGCAAAAAAAAAAAAAAAAAAAAAAAAAAAAAAAAAAAAAAAAAAAGAGTGAGTGGGAAGTTTTACTATAGCAACCAAGTTTACATAATATCAGTGTGCTTCAAGTGAAAGCTCTAGAAATGCTTAATTTGAGGTGCCTTTCTACAGGGCTAATTTGAAATGACGTTTATTTCTGAAAATTACTGATTAGTTGCAAGAGCCTGTAGAGCTTGGGGGAAACCTCACAAGCAACTAAGATTTCTGTACTTAACATTCATTGATAAGTTCTAACCAACAATTTAATTTTTCCTTTTAGAAGGCTTTTGATTATTTGCAAACTGTTGTATTTCTCAAACCATGCTGAAGGGAAGGCTGTCATGTGTTTGATTTTGTTTCAGGTGAGAACATAAGGCAAATAAAAATTCCTTACTGAAAGGTTAAGGCTTCATAACGCAAAACTTTATTCCAATGCCAGACCTAATTGGCAAAGATGGACTTGTTACAAAAAGTCAGAATCCTCGCAAATAGTAAAATGGTGCAGAATTGGGTCTGTTACTTTGGCCACTCAAAGAAATTTATTGCTTTTTGCTTTAATTGCTTTCTGCTTTTACACCATTATGCAGTTCTGCCCGGACACTTTGTGTAGCTTGTGCTCACGCGCTTTTCTTTTTGTTTTTTCCCCCTTTTCTTGATCCTACAGAAGTTAAGCTGATAGGCTTCCCGGCTCACTGCTGGGCAGGTAGGCTCACGTCCCACCACACAAAACAAGATGCTCTATTTTCTGCTATTAACCATGCTACTCCTTTCCAGCTCATGGTTTGCCTGGAAGGTTATTTCTTTGTGAAAGATAGTGAACACCTCATTTGCATTCACCGGTGCTATCTAGACCAGATTTCTTTTTCCCCCTCACATTAGTGCAAGATCCTGAGTGATTCTACTGGAGTCATTTGAGCTTGCTCCAAATTTACACCACTGCCACTGAGCTCTGATTCTGCCTCCTCTGCGAGAAACTTGCTTTGATGCCAGAGATAAGCTGAATCCAGAGCATGTTCATTGGCTTAGGGGGGAATAAAGCAGAGGATTTGAACTCTCTTCGTGCTGCCTTGCAGGCTCGGTGGAGAGTGAAGTCACTCGGAAACTTTCCCTTGAAGTGATTCCAACAGCAGCATTTCCTTGGTGCAATACTGGGAGGCATGCTGATTAAAAGAATGGCAATTAAGGAAGGGGTGAGGAGCGGGTCCGGAGAAGGGAGGAGAGGTGAGCTGGATTTGGCTGTGGTATCTGGAAGGGAAGGGGTGCCTGCTTTGTCACTCGCTGGATGAGAAGGACAGGCAGTGATGTCAGGGTGAGCTCATATGCTTTGGAGTGACCTGGCGTAGCCTTTGTCTTCTCCAGCCCTACCTTTTTCGCGTGGGCTTTTCTGCTCTGAGGAGGTGTTCGTTTTCAAAGACTGGGTTGTTTGGAGAACTGCATCTAGCGCTCAGGGTTTGAAAAGCTGCTTGAATGGTGACTAATCTGCTAATAGGAGGTGGAAATGCTTTATCTGCCTTGCTAGACGCGTGGAGAAACTGAGGCACTGAGAGTAAATGGTGCAACCATGGGACAAATTGGGTCTGGGTCTCTGAAATGAGGGGAGGTTGGCAAGGAGGTGACGTTTATAGCTGGAATAGTATTAAACCCCCAAAACTGCTGATTCCAAATTCCAGGTTCCTTCCTCAAAAGTGCCATATGCTCCACCAGCTGAAAGTGCTTAATATTGGTGGACAGTGGTAGCACAGCAATAATGCAGCTCCGCTAAGCTCCTGTTTACTTCTACTGTCTGATTTATGCTGCAAAAATTAATGTGGCTTCATTTGCTATTCCCCCTCCCCATTTCCCTCCGTGCTGTAGTAATGGACCAAAGCTTTCATTTTTTACCTCAGCCGTGTTCCTTCATTTTTAATAAAAGTTGCGATTTTGTGCTGGTCAGAAAACTGGCATTACCATTACAAATAACAGAGCCAAGACTGTAACAGTGTGTGAAACATGCAAATTTTTTTGTTGTTTTTGTTTTTCACCACTTGCCCTCTGCATTCAAGAGTTAATTCATACGTAGGCACTACATAATTTATGTTTGAGAACCATATTATTTGAATGCAGTTTCTCCCTATAAACTTTCCTCGAGTCATATCTCAGTATCTTTTATAGGCTGGGTTCCTTTTTGCATTTGACCCTGTTCCTGCCTCTAACTTTTAAATGGCAAAAGCAAATGTGCTTTGAAAAGTGTGTTACACTGTAGTTGTTAAATAAAGCAATAACCTATGCACTTGTAATGCTTTCTCTATGACCTACTTACATACTACTTCACCCTCCTTATAGTATGATTAAAAGCTGCTTTGAATCCACTATTCCCTCAAGGGATTTGAGGCTAGAATTTAACAAACTGCTGAGAAGGCTTAAGTCAGTAAGAGGGCTTCCCTACAGCTTCTTCCAGCTAATTCACATGTAATTAAAAGGAAAATAAATATTTCAAAAGAACATACGTTTTAATGAAGCATTTTTAAGCACTTATACCTTGTGAAATGGAGCAAATTTATAAAGATCTCACAATCTCATGCTCAGATTTTTAGCAAAATTATTTGTGATGCTCCCTGCCCCGCAGTCTCTTCCATCCTATGCGAAGTGTGAATTTACTTTTCAGTCAGGAGCAGTGGGACTTGCAAAGTGGCTGGTGAAACTGAAGTGCCTCAGATTTAGCACGTACCAAGGAAATGATGATGGAGAGGTATGGATCCAGCCACACGGGGTGAAGTGAGGGTGGAGACTTCTTACTTGAAAGAATATCCTCATCCTCAGTGAGCTGCCTGCATTTCTTCCGAGCTAAAACCTGCCCCTTCTGCAGTGGCAAGATTTTGAAATTGAAAGTTAATCCAACTCTGCTCTGGGCTGGATTAACCACCATGGAGGCCTCAGATCAAAACCCAGGTGGCTGCATCCAGCTGGAGAAAGTTGTGCTGGTCTCTCCTTTTATTTCCAATTTGCACTTTTTTTTTTTTTTATCCTCTGTGTAGGCCTACACTGCGGCGGATGGCTGGCGGGGAAGAATCGCGATCAGTTTAGTAAAGGGGAGCCATAGCTTTGCTTTGTACGTTCCTACAGAGATGTTTAGGTGCCATGGTGATGAGGACAGTATGTGAACATATAGAACGGAGCAGATTAATAACACTATAGATATCTGTGCAGGACTGCAGCTGTCCTATGGGGATTACACTGAGGGCCAAGTGAACCTTTTCTTTCTTTAGACTTGCAAAGTAGGCAAAAATTTTAGCAGCCTGAGGGGTTTTTCTTCCTTTTAACTGTTTAAAATGGAAAAGTATCTTGAACAGAGCAGTAAACTGGACTCTGAAAACTCACCTAGACTGTATTTTTATTATCAAATCAATGTTGGTCAAAATTTAAAACTTGTGATTTATAGCATATGTATGCCTTGGTCGCCTTTTTTTTTTTTTTTTTTTCAGAACACTATTTGAAAAGCTTAAGTGTCATAGTGTTTAATTAGTGTTTGTTGCTTTTTTTGAGCATTGATTATCTGGAGCAAATGAATTATGAAATGTGGAGAGAGATTCAGAAGGAGAAGCAAATACAATGCAGATAAACATTTTGTCTGTCTAGACTGCTCAGATCATCCAGTAATCTTTGCAAATATGTTAATATTCTTTTGCCTGGAGCTGCTTTCTATTGAAGCAAGGAGGTTTTGGAGATGCAGAGGAAAATTTATACAGATTTTCAGGAGGCGGTAGCGTGGGGGGGCTGCCTCAGCTGTTTGTATGTGT
This sequence comes from Anas acuta, assembly GCF_963932015.1. Classification (NCBI taxonomy): domain Eukaryota; kingdom Metazoa; phylum Chordata; class Aves; order Anseriformes; family Anatidae; genus Anas; species Anas acuta. The sequence goes on along the minus strand of NC_088979.1, from coordinate 199,178,613 downwards.
GGAATTTTGTGTACGTCTTGGTGTTGTCGCTTCTGTGCCTTCACTGCGGACAACCCCAAGCACAGCACGGTTGGGAACGGGCATTTGGCAGGTTATAGATGTGCGGGTTTGCCACCGATACCTATTTAAATCCCTTTTTTTTTTTTGGATCGGGCAGGGATATAGTCACTATGCCATCCCTCTTGAGCCAGTACAGCCAGTTTGGGTGTCTGATAGGTGCCAAGGTCTGAATGTAGGGGTTCGGACAGAAAGCTCCTCACACCTTCCCCATGCCCTCAGCTTGGCGAGGCGGCTGCGCCTTCCACCCGCCAAACCTGCCCACGGTGACAAGGGGGTACATACAAACCAACCGCACGGGGCTGGTTTGGGGGTTTTATTTAGGAATTTAGGAAGTGGGCTTTAACAAGAAGAGGGCTTTCCCTCAGTGTGCACCTCCAACTCCACCAGGGCAAGGCTCAGACCCGGGAGGGGGGGATAAGAGGGCAGCGTCCCTGAGGCACCGGCCAGCTCCTGCTCCGCCGTCCCTCTCAAACTTTGCCCGTGGGCACAGGGGGAGCCCCAGGGGACCCCCGGGCAGGGCGGTGGGGCTCCATTAGGCCTCTCCCCGGGGCTTGCGGGCCCCGCCGGGGCCTCGGGGGTTAACCGGGGAGCTGCGGCGGGGAGGTGGCTCCGCCTCCCCGCTCAGCACCTGGCGCTCCACCGACACTTGCCTCAGCAGTCGATTTCGGAGGGGATTGGCGGAAAAAAAAAAAAAAAAAAAAAAAAAAAAACACCGAGAGAGGGGGAGAGAAATGTGACAACTGCCGGGGCTGGCGGCTGCCGCGGGGAGGCCTCCGCACCTGTGCCTGCCTCTCCGCCGCCCGGCGCAGTTGTGGGATCCGGCGAGCCCCCGCCACATCCTTCCCTCCACGACCGCCGCGGCGAGCCCCGGAGCCCAGCATGACTTCTTCGTTCAAGCTGGATTTCCTTCCGGAGATGATGGTCGACGGCCGCTTGCTGGTCTCTGACAGAATGTAAGTGGCGGCGGGGGGCTGCCGCCGCCGCCGCCGGGGACCCCCCCCCCTTCCATGCTCCGTCCCCTCTCTCTGCATCCCCTCCCGAGTCCCTCGCAGTTTCTTTGCGATCCCCCCCCCTCCACTCCCCGTGGATCCCGACAGCGTTACGAGTCGCGATAGGGGCGGGCAGGTCGCGCCCGAGGGGCCAAGTGTTGGATGCAGCGGAGGGGAGAGGGGGGGGAGAGAGAGGCGATCGGCGACCCCCTGCGCCCTGCCCGGCGGCATAAAAACCTATTGACCACGTTGAGATGGAGCAGCATCAGCTGGGAGTCAGAGCAGGCAGAAATCAGGGCGCTTTTCTTCTTCTTTTTTTTTTTTTTTTTTTTAACCTCTTCCCCCCCCCCCCCTCCGTCCGGTGCGGAGAGTGTTAATTAACATGAGGCCGGCTGCCTGACGTGCGCTTGGACCGCTGATCAGATTTATCGGGAGGCGCCGAACGCAGGAATTTCGAAAAAAAAAAAAAATATTAAAAAAGTATTCCCCTAGCCCGCCTCTGCTCCATTAATCTCCATCTGAAAGTTTCTATTATCACCCTCCTGGGCATTGCCAATTGAGAGGGGTTTTCAGGTAACCTAAGCCTCGTCTGAAAAATAAAAGCTAGGGAAAGGCTCGCCGGCCGAAACATACGAAGGCTGAGCGCTGCTGCGCTGCGTTTTTAACAGTGCCGAGGCTGCCTTTTATTTTGTTGCTTTTTCTTCTTTCCTCGGGATGACAAATGTGGTTTGGGTTGCATGAGAATGAAGCGAGAGGCGCTGGCACTGGAGCTATTCCGGCTGAGGCAGTGCCTGAGTTGCGAGTGTAAATAAAACCCCTGCGTGCAGCAGAGCCCCTCACCTGCGAGCTGCACGCAGCAGCTTGTGTCCTGTGTGCCCCGATCGGAGACGATTCTGACTTTTTTATTACCTCCCTTGCTGGCAGCAAACTTTCTGCTCAGGTGGGATGCTTCCCTCAGCTCCAGCAGTGCTCTGAGCAGAGGCAGTCAGCAGCGGCTGGTTGTTCGGGCAGCTGAGGTTTGGGAAGTGTGGCAGAGAGGGAAAAGAGGCGGGGGGGGAACCTACTTAGTGTGGATGTCTTACTTGGTTTTTGCAGTCCTTGGAGGACAACGAAGTGTTTGTGTAAATGCTGCCCGTTGTCTCTGTATATAGATCCCAAAATCTCAATGAGTTCTCTGCTGGTTTTCCCCCCTCCCGTAAGATCTGCATTTTTTATTGGCACCGGTCAGTTAGGTTTAGTTGGAAAAGGTGCTGTATCTCCCCCCTTTTGCTTAAAAATAACGCAGGTTTGACTGCTAGGGTGCAAAGTTGCAGCTGAACATTAGGATCGCTGGGTTTGCAGCCCTCTGGAGGGACTTGCCACAGCTAAGCTTTCCCTTGCCTTCATCTTCTCGGCTCTGATTAGACTTTTCTACCTGCTGTCCTTCCAGGCAGTCAGAAAAGATACCACTAACAAACATCTCCAAGCTCTGAGGCATTATTAACTGCATCTGATGATGCCCTGTTGTCACTTAGGCTTATATAACTTTATCTCCAACTTGCCCCTCGAGGGGGGAGTACCATGTCAAACTCTTGCTCCTGCACGCTGTCTCTGCGCTCCTCTTCTCTGCGAGGCATCCATAATACATTTTAACACAGCTTGAAATGCAGTCAGTGTTCATCAGGCACAGGTCTTAATGTGTGTCCAAAGAAACAAAAAATTCTCTAGATATATGTCAACTTTGAAGCGGATCTCTAAATACCGGAGTGGAATAATGAAACTAAGAGGGTATTGCTTCCGCATGCATAGCCTTGTAGGATTTGATGCTGGTTTCTCATGTGTTTGTTTTTGTTTGTTTTTTTTTTTCTTTTTTTTGGGGGGGGGGACTTTGTCATTTCTTGAAGGGAAAAAAAACTTCACCTCCTGCATCTTCAGTGGTCGTGTTGTGATGTTCTGGAAATGCTGTTTCCTTGCATTAACAAAGCTTTGCTTTGCTGCTGATCTAAGTAATTGTGAAGATGTATGATTTCAAGGGATCATGTGTCACGCATACAAATTAATATCAAGGCTAAATTGCTATTAACCAGCAGCGCATCCATCCCTAAAAAATCTTAAAACTAAATGCTCTCAGTGGAAGCGTTCCTCTCCGCCTTTCTAAAACTGTGTAATTCACTGTTTAAAACATGATTTCGTCCCTCTAGCCAAGTGGCAATGTGCATTTATTTGCCGGTCCCCAGCTCTCTGGACTAATCAGTGCTGAAGAGAATGCAGTTTGATTACGCATAAGGGGTCAGGGTCATGTCCACACCATACCCTTTAGCTGGCCCACCCCAGACGTGCAGCCAGACACTAGCAGCGTTCTGCGGTGTGAGAGTGCATCCGAGAGCATGCTCCAAGTTATGATGATGCACAAAACTTTTAACCTCGCCATCTGGTCTAGCCACTCAGTATAGTGTGGTTCAGCCTTTAGCAGAAAGGAATTTCCTATTTTAGAGTGAGGCAATTAGCAAGATGCATGTAAAAATCTCTTCTGTTTTACAGTGAAAATTTGCGGAACTAGGTATTTTATTTCATTTTTTTTAATGCCAGTGGCGTATCAGATGTTTTAGGAAATTGGTACCATGCAGTATCACTTACGCTTCCCATTGTTTGTACATTCCAAAGTTGTTTGTAAAGGGAGTTATTTTCAATATCATCCATTCTTCCAACAAGCAACATGTAATGAGAAATGTCAATTTCCCTACCTATTTTGAAAGTTAACAGCTAGCTAGATAATCACCAAAGTTAAAATACTCTCAGCTCCGGTAGACAGCTAATTGCTCTCAAATGTTGCTGACTGCCTTGCTTTGCTGCTGCTGCTGCTGTCTAGATGAATATAAGTAAAACAGACCATCAGGTACTTTGTGCATGGTTATTCAGTGTAAGTAAACTATACGCTTGGTGTTGCTATAACTGATTAGTAACCGATTGGCAATTTTACAAAAAAAAAAATATTTCTGGAATGGCATGGGAAAATAGACGCTCTAGGATATGAAATGTAAACTTTTGCTCTCGAGGGCAGGTGGCAAGCTGGATGCTCAATCCATCACAAATGCTTGCAAAGAGATCACTTGGTTAGTGCTCTGGTTGAAAGATCAGAAATTGCTTAATGTTATTCATAGCTTGTGTGTGTTATTTGTGTGCAAGAACCACATGTGAAGAAAATATGGAAGTATATGTGTGCATTTGGGCAGGGTAGGAGAGGGTTAACAATTCCTAAGGACAGTTACAAAATGCGAGCTCATTGTAATTTGCTTAGTAATTTTACCGAGTTACCTGTACATGCCAAGGGGATGGTTGTAAAGTGGTTGCTTTGAGGATTAAACACTCACCATAGTAACCCCCTGCATTGATTTCTGCAGTACCACCAAAGGTTTTCGGTTTTGTGATGCACATTCCAGTGCCTGGGATTATCTTTAATGTTGATGTGAAATAGTGTCTTTTACTACCAAGACAAACTCAAATTTTACTTTAATAGTTCCTATATGGGCATAACGTCAATAAATTCAGTGGTATGTTTGTCAGAGGGCTTAAAGCAGTCCGCATACAACTGCTTGGGTTCCGTCGTAATTATGCATGAAAAGTCCTTGGTCTTTGAATTCCTCTCTCTTTTCTCCAAGATGAGTCAAAATCAGATATATGTGCAATATGCTGATTAAAAAGGCAGCGAAAATCAATCTGCAGTGCTCTTTGTATGCATTGTTTAATAAAGAAGGGATGTCATCGTTCATGGGTCATTCTTGCACTTAAAACAAACAAACAAACCTTTCCTTTCCCCCAGTAACCCTGCAAAATAGAGCCTTTACAGCATGAAGTGGAGGTAATAAAATTAACTTTTTTTCTTTTTTTTTTTTTTAACTTCACCGCAGGGAAAGCTCAACATACTGTCAAAAATAATTTATCAGCTATCCATTTCTTTGTATGTAGAATGTCAAACCCTGATTTGCTAAGTGAAAATGGATATCTAGCTATCAGCTGTTTTCTGAGCCCAGAGCCTCACCCTTGTGCTGGCATTTTATCCTAACTTTGATTCAGCAGTAGCTTTATGTTAAGTATTATGACTTGTTAGTTAACTTAATACATGGAGATTCCTGGGGTCACCATCGAGAAAAAGCAAAGCCAAAGAAGAGGAAATTTCTCGACTGTTGACTTCAGAAGGGAAAACAGATTTTCAGCTGTCAACTAAACAATTCTGATTTCAGGGGTCCTTCTCCCCATCATCTTTCCTGGTAGCTGACTAGAATCGCACTGAGTGTTTAACCCACCATAACTTAGCACATTAATATTTAAATATATCTTCCACTTCCTATGATGTGATCTCACAAGTTTTTTAAGCCTCCCCCACACGTATTCATCATCCAAATTAATCATCAGTTATGATTGCTTTAAAAACTTTGACAAGTCTAAATATTTCATTGGCATTTTAGGATGTTTGATATCTTATGAGCATTTGGACTATGCAAATTTCATAATTAATTCATAGATTAATATAAAAATATTTCACCCAACTAATATAGGGGAAAGGTGTACAACATTTTTGTAGTTTTTAAAAACTCCTGGAATATAAGGAGGATATTTTGCAAGATGCAGCCCCCTAGAGAAAAGTCATTGTCTTATAACTTTAGCATAAAAAAAGCCTTCCTTCTAAAGCAAGGAGGTGATTTTTTTTTCTTTGCATTTCCACAAACTGTGTTTCCTGTAGTGGATTATTTCTCGGGTGTTCATATAATTGCAAAGTATATTGCATCTTCTGACATGGCTTCCCTTGATTAAAACAAACTGGTGGCAGGGCAAGGTTAACCAGAGGCTAAAGTCACAATATACAAAATGCACAGATAGAGTGAGCCTGAGCTTTTCTTAGCAAAGAGGTGGGAAAACAGGAAAAAAGCCTTCGTAGGTGCAAGAAAAATGCAAGAACTAGAATGCCTATTTGGAAAATAAAAACTAATTAGAGCAATAAATGTAATGTTCTCAAGTAATTGTGAAATAATTATTCCCCTTTAGAATCATCATACTTTAATTGCTTTCCCCCGCATTCCTGCATTCTGCATTCCTATGTAAAGGAATAGAAGCACTTGTGTTCCCTCCAGGATTTCATTTTTCATTTGCAGTAAGCTGCTGGCTTTCTCGTAAAGGTTTTCAGAAATATGTTGCCTTAAACGGTGTTGTGTTCTTCCATATGGCGTTAAATATTATAGGTGAATGGCAGATGCTGAAGCGATAAATTCTCTTTTCTCGTCCAGATAAAGCACCTTGAGATTTAGTTGCGCAGTTTATCCATCCTCTGTATCACAGATTTATAATCAATTCCTCATTTTCATTGAGATTGTATTACATAAATAGGACACACTTCAGCAGTGTATTCTCTTTGCTCACAGCTTGATCCTTGAAAAATCAGCTGACAATAGTTTAAAATTATAATATTAATAAAGAGAAGATCATCTGGCCTTCAAAATGACATCTGAAAGCAGCTTCTGTTTTGTGTTAAATCTTAATTACTGTATTTAAATGAATGCCTAAATGAGCCAATTCACAAAGGAGTTGCCTACTGTACCAATAGCGCCTGTTTGGTGATTTTTTTTCCTTTGGATTTACACAAATTTAAAAAAAAAAAAAACAAAAAAACACAACTTACATTGAAGAGTATGGCTCTATTTTCTCCTGTTGTATAATGCAGGTGAAGATTGAGTATCTCGGGTCTGTCCCTGCTATGGGACAGCTTCTCTCGTTTGGCTCTCCTTGCCTATAAAGCAGTGCCAGTGCTTGCAGCCAAGTTCAAAGGCGATGCTTCAAAAGCCTTGTTGCAAGATGAGCGGGAGCAACCCTGGCCTCCTGAGCATCGTGTTGTGACCTCACCCACTGTTTGCTAAAGGGGCACCACCTTGTGCCACCCCAGGGGTAGGGATTGTGACTCAGGACCATCGAGAGACACACACCAGCCCTGCAGGATTCCTCACCCTGGGAGGAGGCAGTCGTCCTGTCCAGCTGTTCCCAGCTCATCCTTCTCCACGCTGCCACCTGGGATGCTCCATCTGTGAAGAGGTATGCAGGGAATTCACGTCCTTCCTTCCCGTGTCGTGCTGCACAAGATGAGCCACTTCAGTTTGCCCGAAGAGGAACAGTGGCCTAAGCATTTAGTTTTATTGGTTTCACGTTCCTGTTCATTTCTTGAATTGCTCTGTGGATCTTACTCTGGGGTTTTAAAGTTTACAGTCACAGTTGTTTCAGAAATGCGCTGACTGATCTTTTGTGAAAATGTATTAAATAAAAAAAAATCAGATGACTTATTTTTTCCTTTCTCAGCTGTCATGCTAAAGCAAATACAGTTCTTGTGGAAAGGCCTAACTCTGACCATCTCCCAGCAGTGTTGGTTGTTCAGTGCAGCACTAATCAACAGTTTTCCAGTTTCTTGCCATTCAAATGTAATGGTCTGTAAACACTGGGGTGGATATATAGGTTATAACTACCTCTCTAGCCTGTGTGTGTAGTTGGTTACCTCCCTGGTAGGAGGAGAAGCGGTTCCTGCCGAAGAAACCATGAGCCTTTCTGTACTATGCTATATCAGGCTTTTATTATGCTCTGTTACCACATCGATGTCCTTTGAAGCAGTTCCAGACTGATCGCAAGTCACAGCTGACAAGAGCTATCTTTTGTTTCATAACCCTGAAAAATAATGAAGATCCTTCATCCTCTTAATCCAGAGGCGTGACGCTGTCGCCTTGTTTGATATACACTCGCTTTTCCCATTTCTTGCTTCTCCATGGCTTTGCGCCACTGATTCACTCAGAGATGCAAAAAATGGAAAATAAAAAATAAAATCTAAAATCTGCAGCTTGCTTGACCCACCACTTGTTGTGTCATTGACTGGAGACCTTGCTGGCACTCGGTCCAGTGGCACTGGGTGGCCTGGTGTACGATAAGTGCACTTCATTTGCCTGAAACAGGCCCAGGTAATTGAAAGTTATTAACTTCTGGCAGAGGATAACTGTATTTGAAAATCTACAAAATCAAGTAATCTATTCTGTTCTTCTCTTTAATTTTTTTTTTTTTTTCTGGCTCATTCAGTTGCCTGGATCTGTCAGCTTTTGTCTGCAGTTCATTGTTAGCGAGAGAGACATCTGGCTATGCCCTTTATCAATAAATGCTTTTATTTTTATTTATTTTTTTAATATTTTACCACAGATGGATTGTAGAACAAGCACTAGGAGTCTGAAACGTTGTCAAACATGCTGCATGCCCAGTGGCTATGTCTTAAAGAAAAGCCTATTTGGTAACTGTTATTCATACAAAACAATTCCAAGTTGATGGCTGCATGTTTATGTGATTTCTCCATGCTTTTTAGTAAACTTGATTGCCTCACCATATCTTTTGGGGGTAAAAAAATGTCATTTTTTCTGCAGTTTCTTTATAAACATGCAGAAAAGCTGATAATTTCATTAACCAGTAAAGGAACTTCCACATTTTTTAAAATTCAGTTTAAATTTTTTCTTCCCAAATCTTGCTTAGAAACCTTTTATTCATACTTCAGCTACCTTATCCAAACTAATTTTACCTTCTGCTGTCCAAAAAAAAAAAAAAAAAAAAAAAAAAAAAAAAAAGATAAAGTTCAGGAGATTATAGTGACTATTACTTTGAGTTTTGTTGTGAAAATCCATAGTTCTCTTGGATAATTTAGTCTTTAAAACTGATTCTTGACAGTGTCCTGATTGGAGTCTATTTCAAAGATTTTTACTGCAAAACCTAAATGCCTAATTAAGGGATAGCCACAAATCTAGATGATCTCTCTAGGGGGAATAGTGCAAACATCGTTCCCCTTGTCCTAAACTGACTTGCGTAATGCAACTTCTTCCTTCAAGCAGGGCAATTTTAGGATTGCAACATGAGCACTGGCTGTGCCTTCCCTGGCAGGTTTAGGGTTGCCAGCTCTTTCTGGAGATGTGTACTGAGTGGGAGGCAACCAGGGGGAAGAGGAAGAAATAAAATTAGTCGTTAATTTTGCAGGACATGTAAATGTATATGAGCAAGTGAAGCAGTTCTTAGAAAGAGAAGAACGTCTGTGGACACATAAAGCAACATTATCTGATATTTTATTGCAGACGGTAGCCTGCAGTCCATGTTCAAGCCAAACTTCCAATGGCTTTACAGGAGCTTGGCTTAAATGAGGAATGCATAATGCTCTGCTTTGCTTCCAGTGCCAGCATGGCCAGCTCTGAACCATGAATTGTGATAGTATAAATGTGTTTGTTTTTTTGCAGTCCTTTTTTCCCATTGCTCACGTCAGACTGAGCTTCAACGCAGAAACAAGAGGCAACCAACTTTTTTAGATACTACCTTGCTAGCTCAGCGAGTTGCTATCGTGTTGGAAGGCAGTCAATTTTAATTCTTTTGAGGGATGCTCACACCTCTCAGGTCGGGTGTGGGGGGTTTCTTTTGTTCTTGACGAGCCTTTTCCCCCTTGCCAGAGAGGAGGATTCATATCGGCGCCTGAGGGGCTCTCAATTTTCCCTGACATACATCTCTATCATTTGGCTGCAGAAGACAGAATACAACTTTTCCTTTTAAGTTGCTTTGCTGCCTGTGAAAAAAAGACCAAATGCAGCAGCTTCGTAGCTAGGCTCAGATATAGCAGAAGGAAGCCCAACAATGTATTACTGACTTTTAAAACAATTGTCTTTGCCTGATTTCATTACTGCTTAAGTGTAGCTTAGTATCTCACATCCTAGACCACATTTATTTATCATCAAGACAAGGCAGTGTAGAAAAGTCCTCGGCCTTTTAATATCTTCTTCTTACCATGCTCATGTCTGTGCTGTTCCTGCAGTGCTTTACTGGAGTGGAATGAAGCTTTGTATGCCTTACTCTACTATTGGAGAGCATGAAGTCTTTGGGGCAGATTCTGTGTCTTTCTGAGCTTTTTTTCTGCAATGACTGTTACCAGAGACATATAGACATTGACTTAGGGTTCTTGGGTATCACAGTGACGTGAGACAGAAACAACTCTTCCACTTGCTCTGCAAACCCTTCCTTTGGAGCAAACATGCAGTAATTCATGCAGGAGTGAGAACTGTTTTCCAGCCAGAAATCTGGCTTAGTTTGGCCTGAGCAGCCTTCAGCAGCACTGACTGCTATCTGTATTTTCAAAGTGTTATTCCAGGCTCCTTTAGGTCAGTTCTTTTTCCCTTGTGTGTACAGTTTATTGGATTTGGGAAGAGGTCCTTCAACATCACGGTTGCCTGTGCATCGTTGTTCAGGAACAGCAGGCTACTCGTAGTGAGAGATACATGCAGGGATTCAGAAAGGAACAATTTTCAGCTTGCAAAGATGCCCGTATTGGTACCTGGAAGCTCTGCAGGAACTGGAGACTTTTCGGCTGTTTCTGTGCCTCTTTGCTCCCTCCATCCTCACCTCCGCATCAGGGGATACTTAGACTTTTTTCCCTCGCTGGCCTTCGAAGGATTTGAAAGTCTCAGCATCCCCAAGCTGTTGGTTTCTATGCGAGTGGGAAAGGAAACAGAGAGGACTGCAGCTGACTTTGGTCTGTCAGGTCTCTGATTTTCCTGTCAGATTTGAAGGCATAGGTACAGAGTGAATTTGGAGCTGAGAGATGCCAGGCCCCCAGGTAGCAAATGAGGAGAGAAAGATATGTTTTTAGGCAGATTTTCATAAAAGATGCAAACAAACTCAGGGTAACTTAGCAGAGAAAATCATTATTTAAAATTAATGTTATTTTTAGAAAGTGGAGCATCATTTGTCTTAACAGAAATAGAGATTTTATTTTTAAGCCCAGCAAAGCCTCAAATCCCAGAAAATGCAAAATTGGTGCTGATAATTTTTGAATGTGAACCTGGAAGGCTTCGTGGAAACTTAGAAGGAAATAAATCACCTCCCCTCTCCTTCCCCAAAACTCTTTGGGCAAAAAAATCTGTAAATATTTAACAGCAAATAATCACATCGCCAAGAACCAGCAAACAAAGCCCTTTTATCCAATCCTATAATATGCTGTAAATAATGAAAACCCTCGTAGATCTAACTGAAAAACTTTTTTTTTTTTTTTTTTTAATCAGTGAAGAAGCTTAGCATCTAGCACTTTAAAAAATCCATCAACATAGCTAAAACTCTTTTGCAGCCTCTTACCACCTCATGTCATGTTTTTTTCTATCCTTGACACTTGCAATTTGCCCTGCTGATATCTGTTTAAAATGCTGGGAGCCTTCAGCATCCTCTGCTCCACATTGCATGCCTGCATGAAGCCTTCCTTCCCCTTTTTTCTGCCTTTCAAGGTAAGAGCCACCCTGCTCTGCTATCTCCACGTAGCCACCACTAAAAGGTTACTGTGACCAGTGGGTCACCCTGTTATCACCACCCATTAAATATTCAAACAAACACCTCTGTGCTTCCTCCCCAGCTGCTCTGGTGGAAGAAGTTCCTACAAAAATCTGCAAAGCCGGTACTTTATTTTCCTTCTTCTTTGATAAGAGAGGTAGGATGAACCTATTGAACTTCGAGAATCACTTATAATTTATATCAGAACTGCTTAATGATTTTATATTCTTAGTTTCCAGCTAGTGGCTCATGTCTTGAAACTCCCTGGAAGTATGGCCAACCTTTTTGGGCAGTGCTCCCTGACCCAGGATGCTGGAATTATCAACCCTGAGTATGATTTTCCCAGTCTTCTGGGAGTATGGATATATACGTTGTCAAAGCAACATCTTCATTAGCCAAAGTATGTTTTATTGCATTTTTATAGTGGTCTTTTGTTAGCAGGCTCTCCCAGCTCATTTTTTTTTAAAGCAGTCTCATGCAACTGTTGTCAACCAACTCCTGTATTATCATGTGTTTTTTCTCACAACCACAAGTTGCCCTACTTACTCAATGCAAATCACTGGATCTACGTAACATGCCTTTCTCAAGGGCATCTGTTAATTCCACATGATAAGCTGAGAGTTTCAGCCAGCAATTCGGAGCGTTGAAAGAAGACCTGGTTAAACTCAGTAGGGCTTCAGTGTAATCATGTTTTAAGGAATTCTCCCAAATTATAGCCGTGACAGACTTCTGTGTTATTAGTTGCTCCAATGGTGAGGTGTTTGTGAAACCTTTATCACTAGAGGGAATGGTATTCTGTGCAAGAAATGCATGCAGCTGGAAGTTAGGTGATGCAGCAGGAGATTATAAAGGGGCTTTGGTAGATTGTGGCCCTTTCTTTAAGATCTTGACTCTGTTTTCAGTGAAGCTGGTGGTAAAACTCAGCTAGTATGACTGGAATCAGGTCAGAGAGTGTGATTCCAGACAGACTGGTTCTTGGGCATAAATTAAGGACCGAAGCCAAGGCTTGCTGGAGTCAATGGGTAGGCTCCCTTTGATTTTAAGGCTCTCTGTGTGTGTGATCCAAATGCACCATGTACAAACAAAGACAAAGAAATTACATTGATTGGACATATTCAGTGTCACAAGAGCTTACGTTTGATTCTCCTTCTTGCTTATGAAACACAAGTGTATGCTTCTCCCCGGGCTTGCTGGAAGACGTTTTGGTAGTTGTGTGCTAGGACTCCCAGTTAGTGCAAGTGCTGGCTCCTGCTGCTAAAAATCACAACCCTTTATGAAAATGGAGAGAAAGTAATGGTTCATAGTCGTATAATTTGGGGTTCTCCTGGTTGGCCTTTGGGTTTTTAAGGCATTCATCCCCGACACATTTTTTTTTTTTTCCCATTAAAAGTTTAAAAGTCATCTTGATCTACTATGTTGGTAAGTTTAATGGCATTAAAAGACTTGCAGTAGAAGTGTGAGCTCTGAGCTGGGATTCTGTGCTTGCTGACCGCCCTCCGTTGTTCCTACGCTGTCTGAGGAATCCTTTGCAGCATCAAGCTTGGCGTCTGCCTGCCCCCTCCTACCTCGTGCCTCTGAGATTTTGGGATACTGCGTGGGTTCTTTGTTTTGATGTGCAAATTTGCATCTTCTGTGTGTGTGTAAAGCTCTTGTTTTCTTTAGAAAGCAGGTTAATTGTCTTAGTCAAGGAGCTCAATGCGCTCTAAGGGATGAATATGTTGAAAGTAGCACCAAAGCAGCATCAAGATCACTTATGCCTCAGGCTGATTCTGATTTACTACCTAGGCAGAAGAGTAGTTACTCTGAATGTAGAAGAACAAGTTAGTGTTACTCTGAGATGCAGTTAACTCGCATGATGCAGAACTCTTCCGATAAGGATTCCTTTTTTTTTTTTCTTCTTCTTTTTTTTTTTTTTTCATATCAGATATCAATAGTTTATCACAAAGTAATTTGCTTGATTTTTCTTTCTGAAATCCATCAAAAGAGCTGGTTGTATTGGCTGTGAAGCAGTCTTCAATCCCATTTCTAACCCAAACCTTGTTAGTTTATCTCAAAGCGACTCCCCCTCTTGCAACATTGCTAACTTTTCACTTGCTATCTTTCTGATTTGATCTTGATTCAGTTTTGCAACTGCAAAATGCATGATCATTGGGACAAGGTGTGTTGATATACTTCTATGTTCCTAGTTAAAGAATTTTAAATTTTTTATAGGCGTCAGATTTTCAGAGCAACTCCAATTAATCTTTGTTCTGGTTTATGTAGATTCCCTATCCAAAGAGTAGAATAATGGAAAAAAGTAAAAGCAGAGTGTATGTATGGGCTAGTATAAAACAATCCTTTTCATACTGAACATTAGGTTGTTGAAATGCCTCTACTCTTGGCAGAAGGCAAGCTTCGTAACCTAAGAGGATGTGATTTGAGTGGAGTTTTCATGCCCCATGTGCTCATTGTGTTCTTGCCACTGATGCAAACATTATCTATAATTACATTTTCAAGAGACTGAAAATTGCAGTCTTTGTGGAACAAAAATGCAGCTGAAGAATGGAATGTATATCCTCTCCACCCTCATTATAAGGCCTATAAAAATCAAACTATATGGCCCAGTACTGTAGCTTTCAAATACAGGAAAGAAATACAGGAAACCTGCTCTAACCTGTGTTAGAGCATTTCTTCACTAAAAATTCTGACCTTTCCATGTTCAAGCTACTGCTGTTACTTCCAGTAGCATGCAGTTGAAATGAGTCAAAATAAAATTAGTAATTGAGATAAATAAAAGTCAGAGTCTGTTAATTGCTTGTTTATAATACTGTTTTCATGGATTTGAAACTTTATTCATGATTGGTGGTGAGGTTTATTAAGTAAGTCAACATAGGTGTTGAAACTTTCTACCAAACCATGCTGTGGAAGAGCTATAGTTTTCAGGAGGAGAAAAATGGTACTGAAAAGACAGTTTTTCATGTTTTTCTCCTGCACACACAGGATTTTTAGCGTTGCAACTTAATCTCTGCACAAGTAACCTAATGTACCTCTTCCCCATATCAAAATGTTACCATTTTGCATTTCAATAGCTGATGAAACTGGAGTTATAACGTGGTGGAAAGGAGATAGATAGCCTCGATTTCCTAATTATGTAAAGCAGACACTGGAAGCTTGGACAAAAACTTTTAGGACAAAATTCTGAATATGCTTTTTGGAGCAGCAATTCCTAGAAGCATCATATATCACTTGCCTGTTAATAACACCCACACATTCTTTTTCCTCTAATGAGTTTTAGTTTGAGTGGTTTTGGGTCGTGTTCCCCCCCCCCCAACAAATTGGGCATTTGAATCCTCTCTAAAAGTAGGACTTGTCTCAGTGGAGATGACCACAGGCTGCTTTTGACTAGAAAGTCACATACAGTTATTGGCTCTGTGATTTACCATATTGAGGAGTGCGGGTAGAGATCTTTAATGATCACATGAATGCTAATAAATAAGTAAGGGATGATCCTGAATGCCTATACATCCATAAGCAAGTAATGAGCGCGTGCGTGTAGATCAATGAATTTATTGCCAGTAGCACAAACAGTCTGGACTGAAATTAGTGTGTTCCCACTGCTATCCTTTGGTTCTGGCTGGTTTTTCTTATCCTAAGGAAAGTGATAATTTGGATGCTCTGCATAGCCTTTTTAGGTTCCCTTTTTTATTTTTTTATGCTATTTTAAAAATCATATGAACAAAATAATACCAGTCTCAATACACACCTGTTTATGGCCATCTACCCTTCTGTGGAAGGGACTCTAGGCGACTTCACATCATAGCCAGGTGACAATAAGGGCAATTAGATCCATGTGCTTTGGGCACTTGCTGCCCAAGGTGATAATTCTGCCTCCAAGTTCTGCTGCCTGATTGCAGCAAGCTCTGCCCAGGAACACCACAGTGATTGAGTGCTGGAGTTCCCAGGACAGCTTCTATTCTTAGTGGTCCAGCAAAACTTATTAAGAAAAGTAATTAGAACAAAGCTCAAGTACATTAGCCTCCTTAATGCTCCTGAATTCTCAGAGCTATCTTCAACATTGGCAGAGGCTGTTTCCAGTAGAGAAACTGAAGGAACTTTCTTTGCTGAAGTTAAACCCACTTTGGTCTTGGCATTATGACAGAAGTATCTTCCTATATAATAGTATCAAGACCCGGACAGATGAAAGGGCGATGGTGTGCTAGGTAGTGAAAGTAATCCACCTTTGATGTTATTTTATGACAATTTTCTGTGGAGGTTCAAGGTTCCGTGTTTCTGCCCAATTTTTGTGCATGGTGTGCTTCTGTGCCATGTCACCTCACACCCTTCTGTAAACTCCTGATGCTCAAAAACTAGAAAGTGACTATAAAACTTTTCATTTTGAATAATCCTTTTTTTTTTCCATCTTCATTTGTTACCTCTAGCAGGCTAAAGGTAATGTATTTTCTTTCTCTGCTTGCAACACCACCCAGTGTTACACTTGTTCAGCAAAGTCTCCACCACTCTACTGAAGATTTCTTTCCCCGTTTGAATCCAGAAAGCAGCCTCAAAACCGTTCAGTCTTTCTTGTCTGATGAATCACAACTTTGTCTCCTCAGGCCTTCAGGAAGTCTTAAAGGGAGATTTCTTTGGTCTTTGAACTACTTCAGAAATGTGGGTGGCTGTCTTCTGACACAGGAACATTCAATATAGTTGAAGACCTTCAACTAAGAGGGAGACGTGCTCTACTGAATGGGCTACAGGGAGAGCTGTTCTTGAATTTTCTCATCATAACCTGTATTCATTCAGCTTGCGTGCTGATCTTCTTCCCTAGGTATCGCTGTCTCTGCTGGAGCTGGTACAGGTGGATGTAGGTTTGGAGAGTTCAAACCAGTTAGGAAAAGGGGGTTCTACATTTTACAGGCCCAAATGACTCACATTCACTTACTGAACAAACATTTTTTTTTTTATATATAAAAGGAACTACAAGCCATTTTTCTTTCCTTATGCCAATTAGTAGCAATTTTACGTCTTCTCTTCTGCCACACTCAGATTCCTTGTCTTTGTTCTTCAGTTGCCTTAGAGAGGTCTTGCGACGCTCTCTGTACTGTAGCTCCGTAGGTCATATAGTCATGTCTAGTGTCAGTCCTGGCAACATGCAATCTGTAGAGTAGATTTAATCGAATAACACACATTTGTTCTTCTTTAAACACGTTTCGCATTCAGTGGAAGCTGCTGAATACCGAGGGCAGCTTGTGTTTCTTTGGGCATTAGGAGGATGGGAGACACATCACTGCGGGGGCACATCACTGTGCCCCCACCAGTGCTCCAGGTTAGCTTTCCCTTCTCAGCAGCCTTTAGCCCTATGGGGGAGTGAAATATTGTTTTGGCTTGTCCCTGTATTGAATGAAATGTGTCTCATTTCAGATCTTTGCCTTTAAGCTTGTGATGGCACTGAAAATACCACCTTTGTTAATTTTTGAAGATTTTCACCAACATTTTCCCAAAGATGGAGAGGAATCATGTCCCGTAACTCCTGGGGCAGGCTGACTTTTACCCGGTACTGCAGACATGAAGATTCCTGTTAGTTTCACAACCAACTTTTTAATATAATACATTGTGTGAATATAAATACTACAGCAGCCAGAAAAGAGTCTGCTGGTACCTGCCTTAAAGTGGCTGCTTCCCCACGCTGAGGAATTGAACTCCAATCCTCAGGCTATTTTATTCTGTAATGCTAATAGCACTAATACAGTATCATTGTGTTTGAGGCTTCAAAGATACTATACAAGCGTTTTCTTATGATTCCCTGATCTTTGCATTTATACCCAGCTGTTTGTTATTCAGTTCAGCCATCAGCATCTAAGTCTCAATGGACCATGTAATATGCAGCTGTAGCCAGATGTAATGCTTCCTATTCCTAAATGTTTCTGTTAGAAGCTAAGAGTGGCAGGCTAAAGACTACTGATAACAGTGTTGCTTGCATTAATTTAAACTCTAGAGCTACACTGATTCTGTCTGGCAAATTTATTCCATGGCCAACAAGCAGAGCAATATTTCCAATCTCCATCGTTGCTAGCAGTGTTGACATTAAATACATCGAGTATGTCTGCGCTGATACAGAATGTACTTATAGTGCTAATTCAAACAGGAGAAGGATGTCCAATCTGCATAAACAAATATATTTTCAGATACAGTTCTATTTAAGAGAGATAAAGACAGAAAGGAGCCTGTTCTAAACAATGACTCCCAATAATTTAGAACAGCTCAACAAATCCTCACCCTCTTTAATTTCTCGTTTTCTATGGATAGCTGCGAAGCTGTTGCGATGTCTTGCTCAAGCTGCAGGCAGGGCTTGCTCAGCTCAGCCTTTCTGGCGCAGGTGCTGGTGCAGAAGGGAATTGCAATGTTGGAATTTTCTGCCGTGGTTCTCTCTGGAGCATTTGGCAAGGTGCTGCAGCAGGTGTCGGGGGTTGCACACAGATTTGGGGAGCCTGGGTGAAGCCCACATGGTTGGAGACCTCTGAGAAACTTTGGATGGGATTGTTCTTCCCAACTGCAAAACGCCTCGACTGTGGGGACTCAGCGTACATCAAAATCATTATGGAAATGAACTTTTCTCTAGAGTTTTTTATTTTTCATCAGCAGCGTGTCTTTAAAATACGTGATTTAGGTTCTGCTGTGTCATTTACAGGTATATGGCTTACCTCAATGTAAGAAGGAAAATAAAATTCGGTGTATAGTGGTGGCTCCTTGTTTCTTCCCTTGCTCAGCCCTAGCCCCTACCCCAGCACGTATTTCTTTACTGCCTACAGCTCAGCACACGCAGGTAATCCTCCTAATCCAGCACGGCTGCTCAGGTTAAGAGCAGTGCCTTGCTTTCAGCTCAGTGCATGCCCAAGGTGTTAGTGCCGCACAGCAGCAGGCTTCGGACCCACGTGGTGGGCGATACGTGCTCATGTTGGGATTGCTCGAAGGGTTTGGTGCGGTTGTGATGAATTGCACAGGGGAAGTGCGTGCTGGAAATCAACTCCATTAACTTGGAGCACAAACCATTGCAAAGTCAACAATGTTTTTCTGAGTGGCCACCACCGACCATTTCTTTTGAAAACACTAATGGGCTGTTTAATTAGGTGATGAAAATTGTTTACAGTCGGTGATCCCAAGTTTTGTCATTTTAATAATGGTTAAATTCGATCTCTTCTTTGATTCTTGGCAGCTCTCTCACTGTTTCATAACCTGCTTACGTCTAATTTAATTCATTTGCGTGCATTAAAATTGAACCTCTCTCATGCAGCAGGGCTGTTTACTTTACTGCACCATGTCATTGTTATAGGTGGAGAATACACAGCAGTGGATGTTAAACAAGTGTAGCATTGCAAGAGAATATTTATATTTGTGGAAGATGAATAGTCAGCTCAAAAGGAAGTAACTATATGAGACTTAAAGAAAATCTTGCCAATAGCATCTGAATTTAGACTGTTCCTGTGCATCTATTGCTCCTGGGTTGTTCTAGCTTCTCTTTAGCTCCTGGCTTAATAATATCTGTCACTTTGAGAATCTGAGAACGGACAACTTGCAGAAACATCCTTACGTGCTTGGTTTTGGCTACAGCAGCTGCTGTACAGTCATGGCCAAGAGCAGAAGTTTTCTTTTCCTTTTAATTTTCTGAAGCTTATCCTTGGAGAGCAGGAACTGGAACACTTGGAGGCACTGAACTGACTTCAATGTTGACAGCCAAACCATGCCTGTGGGCTCCTTTTCCCTGCACCCTGTCTAAGGGTGCTGTAAAGACCTGTGAGTTCCTGTCCTAACAAGCATACAGGCTAAGAAACAGCCAAAAAAAGAAAGGTTGGAAAGGAAAAACTGAACTGGAAGCACACCTGAATTGTGCCTCTAGACTCACTGGTATTGGTGGACGCCAGGAGATGGCTGATTCCCTCTCCTCTGAGCCTGCACTCTCTCAAATGGACTCATTTTGCTTTGGTTCACGATCACAATAGCTATTTGCCACATATTTTTTCAGATACTTTCTGCCAAGCACAGGCAGATAAACAAGCTGGCAGAGGCTGCAGGAGGGAATGTCTTTTAGGGTTGGGTTTGGTTTTGTGTTGTGTTTTTTTTTTTTTTGTTGTTTTTTTCTCTTTCCATTTAAAACTGCGTCATACATGGGTCTTCGAGTTTAGAAGGGACAGCAGCCTTTCGGATGATATTCAAGTGCCACCAGAAAGGAAACACAGAGTGTTTTTTTTTTGAGGAGGTGGTGATTTGTATATTCCAAAATCATGAGTCTGTTAGGTTGATACTGTGGCATGAATACCTACAGCTTTTCTGAACTTCTCTGCACCTCCCATTTTTGTGTAGCAGATTTAAAGGCATTGACAGTATAAGCATGCAACATTTTACATGGGTAATTAAAATATTCTTGCATGGCTTTCCCTTGCAAAGTGGTACAGAAATAAACAGCCATGTGTGACCATAGATAGATAAAGGCTGTGCTTCCCAGAGGTCAGAAAGCAAGTAGGAGACCCAACTGTATTTTCAAACAGCACTTGAGGGCTTCTAAGTCCCAGTTACTTTCAGCAAGTCCTACTCTCCTAACATGCTTTCCAAAATACACTCCTGCAGCTCAGCTGCTCAGGCGTACATTAGCCCTAAAAGCCCACAGAAAGGGCAAAACTTCAGCTGTAATTTTAGAGCAGATGTTACTGTGGCAGTTCTGTCTAAGTGACCAGTGAAGAATATGAAAACCAGAGCAGTAAGAAGGTTGTGCACAACAGGGTAGGCATTTGCAAGCATGACAGTACTCATTGAGGGCGTTTTCCACTGCCATCGTGTGTACTCAGCTTTCTGAAATTCAGGTAAATAGGCAAGCTGTGGATTGTTGGATGCTTGTGTCTCTGATGTTCCTGGACACCTGGAAAGAAAGCATTGGGATGCTGGTGTAATTTAACAGGTGGTCTACTGTATAAATAAAAACCGGTAAAGAAGAAAGTGTTTATGTTCAAGGAGTAGGATCACATAAATAATTTGAAGGAAATGTGCATTCTTCCATTTTCCGGCTGCTATATTCCTGAGAAGTTGTCTAAATATGCATAGAAAGTGCAAGCAAAAAAATTTTTTTTTTTTTTTTGTAATTTCTAATTGTATTTGTAGGGTTCTCCCTAGGGAGCAAACAGGTGAACCAAAATAAATCAGGTTTATTTTACAGCTTTAGTGGTAAAGATGCTCGACTTGAGTAATGGTGGAAATAAAAGAATGCAAAAGTTGGCAAGATTCTGTCACATACCTTTATTATGTAATCAATATAAAATAGTTGGGAATATGTTCAAGTAACGATGGCACACTCTTCTAAAATGTTACAGTTCAATGTAAAAGCAGTTTCAAGAGTACTGCTCAAAGTCACCCCAGTAAGGATGTTAACAGCCTTTTCCCCTTTCCCTTGTGCAATAGTTACACATTCAGGAAAGTCTCTCTTTGCTTAAAACATTGTATACCAAACTGCATGAGAAGGCAGTTACTTTGTAAAGTTTAGTTGTTGTGGGTTATTTTTGGCCAAAGTAGCATTAGTTTTGCTATTTTCAAAGCTAGAAAACAAAGGACTGAAAGGAGACTTTGTATTTCTCTATTCCCAAACCAACATTTAAATTGAAACATAATTTTATAAACATTACATCTAAATACCATTCTGCTTTACAGGCTGTTTTACCTCTGGGACGCTGGCTTGGATCAGTATTTTTTTTTCCCTTGCAGCAGCTGTTCAGTGCATGAAATAAGCTAGTGGATGAGGTCCAGTTTGTAGTGGGAAAGTGTCCATGTCAAAACCACCATCTCAACTGGCACTGAGTAACATCCTTGTCTCAGCAAAACGGCCAGAAATTGAATGAGCATGAATAATGAACCCTTTGCGATTGTCCAGGTCAGGTTGACAGCAATTTTGCCTCTGTGTATTGATAAACTTGGCAAAGGCTCTGCATTTCCAGGAGTGCAGAGGCCTTACTTAATGATTAATTCTCTAAAACAAAATGCACCGAGCTTAAAGTTGCTTCAGTTCCTCCTGCTGATGAATCCAATGATGCAGCTTTGAGAACATGTTAATAGAGAGATCTGCTTCTTACCCCGAACAGTTTTCATTTCAACGTCCCAACTAGAGGAACAATAAAGGGTGGCTTTGTGTTTCAGTAATCCAGGATATGAGATTTAAATAGTAGAGCTTGTCACATGACCTACATTCTCAATTTTGGGTGTCTAAAGTTAGACACTGAAAATCAGGCCAATTATTTTAGTCTTCCTACCCATTTCTGCAAGCACAGAAATATATTGTAAAGCCTCGTGTTCATTTTCTATAGAAGTAATGATAGTTTAGTTTTAACTTGGTGCTTTTTCTCTGAGGAGCTCGTAACGTTTTTATGAAGTGTGTCAATGTCTTGGTAAAGTAAGAAAATTTGATATTGTGACAAAGAAAAGTTGAATCTCTGCTCCCATCTTAATGTATAACAATCTTTTCAACCCAGCCTGGAGTCTTTGGAGATATTTGCAAGGAGAATTATTTGCCTGGGCTTCCTCTATGAGCTGTGGAGAATGAGAAACTCCAGTTCTGAGATGTCCCATTGAAACCAAATGTTGGTGCCCTGTATCAGCTGTCTGGGGAGCGTTTTCTCTGGTGTCTGTAGAGAAAACCTGGGGCACTGCATTCCTGTGCCTATAACCATAGCTTTGTCTAATGGAGTATAAGAGAATTCTTCTGTGGCTGCCACCTGGAAGACTTTAATTTCCTGTTCTCTTTTCCCTTGGGAAATCATTGGATCAAACTCTATAAAAGCCCCAATCTCGATCTTGTCAGGTATTTATTTACTAAGGATTAAACCCTTCCCTTTGAAGGGCCTGGTAGGAGATTCTTCCACTGCAGAAAAACAAGACCAGATTTTTCCATCAGGTTTGTCTTTGTGTAGTCCATCTCAATGTGAGTCAAGTTAGGTGAAGAATGCCTTGTTATTTGGCTGGTCCCGTATGACCCCTTTGTCCAGGCTGAGCCCTAGAGTTGCTCTCAGCAACTCCATCCAAGCCAAGGAGCTGAAAGCAATAGGATCAGAGAAAGCTAAAGAGGCATCCCAAATGTAAGCCTGTCTCAGAAACTCTTAATCAAAAGCTGAAAGCGAGGATGGAGATTTAGCTTTATGTGGTTTGGGGAACTTCAGGTGAAAATCCTTTTCTTTGCAAAATGTCAAGTCTTTGTTATCTCAGTTGGTTTAATAGAAGTACACCAGATTTCTGTCAAGGAATAGTTCTTCACTCAGCAATGGAAACGGGTAAAATGGAGACCGATAGGGATGAACTAGCAAGCTACCAAGTGGGCCTCTGTCTACAGTGACCCGATTTGAGTGAGGAACTTGAACCCTGGTGGTTTTATATCAACCAAATTCCCCGCCTGGCAACTTGTTTGTTGATTTCCTGTGTCACGATTAAACGAGCAGGCTCTCCCATCTCTCCTTTTTGAAACCCAGGAACTCAAGACTTGGAAGGACAGTGAGAGATAAATCTGATTTTCCATACTAAATGCTTTCCGTCCTGTAGAGATCACCTTAATTCTTTTTTTTTTTTTTAAGTCTCATCCCATGTTGTTCCCACCCACTCCCACCCCAAAATATCAACTGTTGTAGGGCATCCAACTGATCTGTACGAGTCTTTGCTAACTTAAAGCAACTACTCTTCCTTTTGGGGCAGCCTGTAGACCCAGTTCTGCACTTTTCTGGTGATTAGCAGAGTTATCTTACTAGTTATTAACATGCTCTACAGTTCAAAGGCTGCTTTGCAGTGCACAAACACAGACACAGAAGAAGTTGGTCCACAGACCAACTGCTTATAGTCAAGAGCTTGGCTCTGTCCTGAACTCCTTTTACTGAATAAATTTGCTTCTCATTTCAGACTCATTTTAGACCTTAGACTGTGCAAGGTCTTTAGAGAAAAGACCATTTCCTTGTACTGTGTTTATACAAAACCTAATTCTGGGGACCCTGATCCATGAAAGATCTAAGCAGCTCCTACAGTGCAAATAATCATTTGGGAAATATAGGCTTAACCCCTGCAAAAACAGAAGTATTTGCTGGTTGTTGAAGGGCGGAAAGAAAAAAAAAAAGTGTGCATAAAGAAAATGGTACCTGGTAGGCTGCTGGAAAATGGACCAGTCTATTAGGAATTAGTGCTAACAGGGCTCTAAGTTTCTTCCATCAAAATTACTGCAGTCAAAAAAAAAAAAAATACCACTTCACATTTGTGCTTAATTTCACCTCTGTTTATTCTCCCCTCCTGTTCCCTGAAGAATGTAGATGAGGTTTAAGTTAGTCTTAATAGTAATAGGTTTGGAATCTAGCACACTTTCACAAAATTAACTTTGCTTCTGTTGATCTGGGAATTAAAATGCTTCATTAATTTAGCAAGTCCTGGTTTGACAGCCAAATAATGCATTTTGTGACTTGTACTCTTAAGTCTACAATTCTTATCTGCAGCTCTCCCTGGATGTGTCTGACATTTGGGGCAGCTTGGAGAGCTGGAAGGCATGCGTGTGAGTGTATAGGTACAAGCAGCGTGATACAGTTTAGTGTGGGTGACTATGCTGTGTCCCAGCATGTCTTTAGAACTCTGTGAGTAGAAAACTATCAAGAATCCTTTGTTTCTCCCCATCCTTACAATGTACGCTTGTTTTTTTCCCTGTTGTTTTTTTTTTTTCTTTTTTTTTTTTTCCCTCCTCCTTTACCAATGCAACTCAACAAGAACCATTTCCCTTTTTGGTGAAGGGAGAAAGGCTTTGAGGCATGATGGATTGCTGCAGTGTACACTGGTGGAGGGGGAGGGAGGAAAAATCCAGATCAAGTTATTTGTCATCTCACTTCTTCATACTGGACGTGATGTGGTGCTAACTCCTGGGAAAGCCAATAGATAGTACCATGCTCTGTAATTGTATGCTTGAGAAGTTGGTGACTATTTAAAGTGTTCACATGTTGTTTGCAAGATGCTCTGTGTTGTTATCCTGTAGATACTTTACACTAAAATCTTCTAGGAGCTATACAAACCATGCTATGATCATATGGTAGGCTTGCAGACTGTGCAGTTCCATGATACAGACCTGCAGAGGACTAGCATGGTGCTTGGAGTTTAGAAAAACCTCTTCTTCACATCTGTTGTTAATAGATATGATGCCCTGAAATCAATTCTATTCATATTGTGGAGTATCTCGTGAATTACTCTAGTTTGGGGCTATAAGACGGTGCACTCAAATTGCACGGGCACAACCTAGGCAAAAGGCTACTAAACACAACCACAAAAAGACCCCCAGATCCTCAGGGTTCCATAAAACTAATCGTAAAGAACAGAAATATAAAACAAGCTGAAATAGTTTGGTTTTATTGGCGTCTAAGAATGCTTTCTCCCCTTTTGTGTCGCCTCAAAATTGAGCAGTCCACCAATTTTACAAGGAAACAATATAAAAGGAGGTACTGGTTTCCCAGCATGAGGCATCCCTGGACTCCAGATTAAGAGCAAAAGGTGAAAAGGTTCAGCCAGTCCGGTAATCCCGCTGGATGAATATCCTTGAGCGTATTGTAAGTATGCCAGGAGTCCTGTAGTATGCCAAAAACTAGCACAGTAGATTCAGATTAATTTGCACTTTGTTTTTCTGCAAACTCTGTTATTTGTAATGTCATCCCAGTGCCTACTGAAATGTCACGCAAAGCCGAGACGCTGCAAAATTCTGTTTGTGTGCCCGACTGAAAAACAGGGATTTTTACCCACGCTAAATGAGTGAGATTTTTTGAATTTCTCTTCTCTGCTCTAATTATCATAAGTAAAGACGAGTCTGTAGGTTCCGTAGCTGAGGCTAATTGTATTTTGTTTTGGAAAGGACATGGAGTGAAAGGCAAGGTGTGTTCTCATGACATAGCAGCGTGGCACGTTTTTTTGCCATACATTTTTTAAGCTGCAGCTCTTCCTTAATATGATTCTGACAGCAAAATTCAATATCGCCGCCTCTGTTTTGGGAGGGGTGGGGGAAGAGTTAATTTTGCTCTTCTGTTGTCTAGGAAACAGTGGTGGTACTTATTTCCCTTTTGAAAATAGATAGTGAATTCCACATTCAGGGAGCAATGAATAAGATAAAAAGGCGCAGATTAGACGCTTGAATTAGACACCATTTGAGAGAGCAAAGATAAGTTAGCGTTCAGCGGAAACTTTCAGGTTGCACCGAAGTGAATAAGAGTGGGGCTAGGATCAGCTTTTAAAGACAGGACTGAGCGCTTTAAGGCTTTGGGCAGGTAGGCATCGATTCAGCAAATCATTTCACTGTATGCCTGATTTAATGATGTAAGTACTGCCTCCACAGCTGAGGACACGGTCCAGCTTGCACATTAAATACGTTGTCTCTCACCACTTGGAGAATTCAGCCCTGTGCATAGCGTGCTAAAAAAGAGGAGAGAGAGAGACACCAACAAGTGCAGTTTGGGTGCCTGTGCTGAAAAGAAGCTATCCAGCCAGCTCAGGGCTATAAATACAGAATTGGTGGCAGAGTTAATGACTGGGAACAATGGAACAGGATAAAAAAAAAAGTGTTGTCAGTTGATGTGATGGGTAGTAAATGACAAGTGCATCTCAGTGCGAGCTTAAGATAATTCCAGTTGGGATAAGGAACTAAAACATCGAGCAAGGGCTGTATGCAACACTGCACGTTCCACTGGAAATGTAGGTTATGTACTTGGTGCTAATTCATGTCCCAGCAACCAGAAAAAAAAATCTATCTTCAATTCAGATGGGACCTGGGCTGGAGATTTTTTTTCTGACTAAAAAGCTCTGGATAATTCTTTTCTTATGTATTATTAATAGTTCTATTACATTAAATCTTAGGTGCTCAGAATGATCCTCTGGAGGTGTTCCTCCCTCTCTCTCCTTTGTTCCCAGCTGAAGCCCGGGATGGCTACGCTCCCGGGTAGGTGAATCGGAGAACAGGCACACAGAGGCACATGAGGAGATGCACAATTGATGGGAGCCGTTCAGCAGGTGTGTTTGCAGGAAGGATTTTAGATCAGTCAAGGAGGTGCTGCCCTCCAAAAGGAATGGTTTGAGAAATCCCAGAGTCCTGGAAAAGAAATACTAAAGCAAGTGAGTAGAAAGGGAAGGAGTGACTGGAAAAGAAATACTAAAACAAGTGAGTGTAAAGGGAGGGAGTGATAGCAAAGGAACTTCTTGGAAGTGATTAAGCACAAAGAATGTGGCAAGGAGAGGAGAACAGGCATTCTGGATGTGTTTGAGGGTGCAAGAAAGGACAGGGTCAAAGACAGTAATGCAGATGAGGAAATCTTTTGTCAGGGTTTGTGGTAGCTATGTCGTGATTAAAAAAGAAGAGGTCCCTAATTAGAGAAAAAAAAAAATAGAAAATCCCCATGGCTGTTCTTTTGTATTGCTGTTCACAAGTAGACCCTTGTGAAAGTGGGCAGTGCTATATATGCATGCCATGCTTATGCCTAGCAAATTCCAGCTCATCTTCAGAGAGGTTCTGGAAAAATAAATGCAAAGTCCAAAAAAAATAAAATTGAGAATAGGAAAATTGGAGAGAGCTCAAGAGGATTTGTGATGGGTTTGCAGAATGGAAGGAGGATGCAAACTCCCAAGTTGGGAGAGTTTTGTGAAATGGCAGTCAATTAAAATGATAAGTGATAAGGGACTGACAGTCTGCATGTTTTCAAATGATCGAGCTACAGCTTGGAGTGCAGTGGTGAGGTACAGCACTTATTTGGATGTCCTCCTATGGTAGTCGTTAGCCACCTTTTCCCTTCCTATAGAGCAGGGAGAGCCCTAATGACAACAGATATAATGATGCCTTCAGGGATGCTTAAGGAGCAACACAGCTCCTACAGCAAGGTGCAGCCTGCTTCCCTTCATCTCCTCCATTTCACCAGCGTGCAGAGGAGCTGAGGACATGTCTCAGAGGGGCTGTCAGCCTCCTCCATCACCCATCCTCCCCTCTCAGCTTCCCAGAGCTGATGGATGATCAGCAGCTGCTTGCTGAGCAAGGCAAGGGGTAGAAAGGGAACCCCATCACCTTGCATAGGGCCAGCAGTCACTTGCTGGTAGAGAAACCAGAAATGTGAGTTACCCTTCAGCACCTGCTGGGCATTTCCCTGCACAGGATGATGGAGCAGGTCCTCTGCAAGAGACATCCGTGCTTCACAATGAGCTTTCCCACTGCTGTTCTTGCCTTGTCCCTCTCAGATGTCAACTTTCCTGGGCTGCTGCAGCCCTTCTGTAAGTGCCCCAGCTCTCCCAGCAGCCTTTTTTTGGGGAAAAGCTGCAGCTTTGGATGCTCCGCTCTTCTGGGCAGAGCTGGGGAAAGGTAGAGAGGGGAAAAAATTGGAGCTCGAGGAAAGTCACACTACAGCATCCATGTTTTTGCCTCTGCCTTAGAGGGTAGAGGTTTTCCTGCAGGGAAAAGAAAGACAGGCCTGATGGATGGTTGTGTTTGCAAGGGGATGGAAAACAAAGCGGGTGGTACTGACACATAATGGATGCGGGGCTGTCTGTGCTGGTTCTGGAGGTGCATCTCCAGCACGGGTGTACATGCAGACTTTCCTCCTGGCTGCCACAGGTCATGCTAACAAAAAAGGCAGGATGGCAGAGACTGCAGGCTGACCTGCCCACGTACAAGGTGCCAGCAGGGCAGTGAGTGATGCTAAATACCAATACTGTCACCTCTGTGCTAACAAGGTTGATGTCGTGGTGATAATTAGCAGAACTAAGCGCCCTGTCAGTGCGCCTTTCCAGCCAAAAACCATCTCCCTACAGTAGCAGCCAAATCAGGAATCTGAGGTTGCACTCTTGGGTGCTTCTCTTCCTCTCAGGGGGGAGAAGAAGACACCCACAAGGGCTGTCCAGCTCTTTGCGAGACCAAACCAATGTCCCTGATGTGCCCAGTTCTGGTCCTTGATATCAGAGGGAGCCTGTGATGAGACTTGCACAGTCTGGGGCATCAGGACTTCAGGGGTCTGAGATGGGACAAGGTGACGTGATGCTCACTTTTCCAGTGCCGTGAGTAGAAACGAGAAAAGAGAGGCAGTTTTAAAATGTGCTGTTTTAATGAAAGATTTCAAAGGAAAGCAAAATTGAAGTTCCTGCATAAGGTGATCCATGAAGATGCCGGATTTCAAAAGCTTAAAAGGAGGAGATGCATGGTTTTCTGCATACAAAATGCACAGCGTATAGAAGTATATGTATGTGAAAGACTTTAAAAAATTCAGAAATCAGAGTCGAGAAGGAAAGAGAAAGAGAAAAGAGAAGGTGGGTTGAGAAGGAAAAGGGACATCGGGTTTTTCTTTGTTGCTTCGATTTTGGTTTTGTATTGATGGTCAAAGCCTTCTTGCAGGAGCCCTCCGTGAGCTGGCTCGAAGGCACCGTCCCATGGAGTGGTTTGTCTCACAGGGATGAGCTGTTTGTTGCGAGCATGCTAATTTCTGATAATAGTTCTGAAAGCGTGTTTTCTTTCCTTGCTGATAGAGACCGTATTAGCCAATAAAAATAATTAAATTTATATTATCTAGATGTAATTGGTGATTATGCCCTCTAGGTGGGAAAAAATGCTTTCAGATGAGCAGAAGCCTATATCCTGTGTTCAAATGACTGAACTTCTTTAATTTCCACAAAAGTGGACTATGGGGAGAGTAGTATCTACCGAGACTGCACGGAGAGGGCATTAGCAGCCTTTTCCTAGAGTAATTTATAATATGATTCTCTGTCTTTTGCCAACTCTAACAAACTCTTCTCCTCTTCGGCTCGCGTGGCTGTAATTCCTGCTGCTCTGCTGGGAATTTAGCCCTTGGAAAGCTAAGTGATTGATAAATTTTTAAGAAGCGGTGCACATACCTAATCTAAAGGAGAATGGGCTCTTTCAGCCTGTGCACCTGCTGTCTGGGAGAGGACAGCACTGTGTCATGGCTAGCTCACGATTCCTCTGCCAAAATGGGAAAAATCAGGCAGTCTCTCAGGGCAGATCGTTTTAAGTTAGCCTTGATGAAAGATCATCACCCTAACAGCCTACAGCTCTTGATTTTCCCAAAATGTTGAAAGCAAAGGTAAAGATTTTACTGCAGTGCTTAGCATTGGCCTGTAAATCTGAGGGTCCCAAGTCCTGGCTCCTTTTCTTGCTGTGAGAGTAAAGGTCTGTCTGCAAATGGGTGCAGAGTTTGTTCTGGATCCTCAGTGGCTTGTAGCTATGTCAAATTTGTGAGTTGCCTATCCTTGCATACCTCTCCAATGTGCTTTCAGTACAGAAAACAAAGTCTTTCTAGGAAAGACTTTCAATCTGCAAACAGCCTCTTCCCTTCCAGCTGGGACTGCTGGGCAGCCGGGAAAAGAAGCGTGGTGCAAGGCAGGGGGCTGGAGGTGGAATGCTGCTGGGTGCCTTCATCCCATGGGAGCCTGGGATTTCAATGTGCGAGGAGAAGATACTGATTTCTGAAAGGGTACTGTTGCTCATGAGATTGTGAGATTGCCTCAGAAAGACTTCATGTATGGAGACCAGTGACAGGAAGGTACGCTTCAAAATGTGGATTAAAAGAATTTCCCGCTAATCCATTTACCCTTAGTCCTTGCCAAGGTCCAGGTCGGGAGCTGTGCATTGTTCCCACTTCCCTGGCACAGATAGCACCTGAAGCAGTAGAGGGATTGAGGAGAAGCTGCTCTCTGCCCTGCTTCAGCTGTGAGTGTGTCATTGTTGCCACAGAAACACAAAACCTTGGACTGGGATTCTGGCAGAATAAAAGTCTTTCAATTCATATTTGATCACATTTAAAGGAGGGAGAAGGAGGGACCTTGTAAAAACCCTGTTCATCCACTAGAGAGCATATAGGCAGTGCTTCTCCTTGGAGAAAATAAAAATGTCAAGCTCTTATTATACACAATAATGCAATGCAGTTTAAATGTTTACTGCAGTTCTACCCTTTGTGGTCACATATGGAGAACAGAGTATGTGAAAACTGGGAGACATCTCTGCAAATACTATAACTTCCATGTTCAGAAGCCTCTTATCTCCTTGTTAGTGTTTAATATCATCTTGTTCTTAAAGAGCGTTCCTATTCTCCCCATGGGAATGCTAAATTATTTACAAAGTTCCTGAGAAATCCAGGAGTGGACTCGGGAAGGTGCAGAGCAGATCTCTGCAAGGGCATTTTACGGCTTTTAACAAATTCAAGTGTTCCGTTTCAAGCTGATGTGGTTGGGAAGAAGCTTCTACAAACAACCTGATGCGAGTGCTTGCTCTGCAGATGATCAGGGCGAGAAGCTGGTGCTGAGAAGGTGATATCCTTTGAAGTCTAATGATATTAATGTTGACTCGTAAATATTTCAGAGCTGTCACTCTGTTTGTAGTGATTTTAGTGTTCGAGTTATGGAGCACACTTTTTTTCACCAATCTATTTTTGATTTTTACTCTCTAAACTGCTGGCTTCTGTGCGTACGCGACACATGTATGTAAACTTAAACATAAACCTTAGGGTTTTGCACACATGAAATGAAGGGTGGTAGACCCCACTAATTAAATCTTCCCCCCAACCCCATGAGTATCAAATTTACCCTTTCCAAAGGCAATACTTCTGTTCATTAATGCAATGCATGTTAGGGGCTTTTTCTTCCAGTGGAATAAGCCACTGACTTTCCCTGTTGCCTTGGTTAACCTTATTCCAGTTATAGATCATTCTGCTTACACTTGTAACCTGCTGTGAGGGCTAGGCATGAAAAACAGTGTATAACAACCAGGTAACTCTGGTGATACATACATTTTCCTCTGGTTTCTTTCTCTGTGCATGTCTTATTGTGTGGGTGGTAAAATCCTTCGTAGCATGGTTTTGGTGCAGCACAGGAGGAGGTTCATTACTTGTCTTTTCCTAGTGCCTCGTAAAATGGTACTTTTTAACTTCTCACGGGCCACAAATCTGAGCTAACAGTTGGCATGTGTTTGGGTAGCATTTAGACACTGAATGGATGTCCAGTGAAAATAATGGGCAGCCTGGTCAGGGTTTTATAGATGTGGTTTGCCCTCAGCAGCAAGCAAAACTTTCTTTTTGTTGCCTTTTGCGAGTGATCAATTGATCCACTTACATTATAACCTGGAGTTAGGAGCAGAATTGTTTGTTAATACCTCTCATTGCAATAGAATGGCTGTTAAAGTCCATTACTTTTCTAGGGGGAAAAAAAATGGGATGTATTTAATTTTAGCTGCCTCAGTAGTGTGCTGGTGCATATATAAATCCTGATGAATGAAATCAAACAATTAGGATTGAAAATGAATAGCACGAGGCATCCAGTCATTTCAGAGAGTTTGCATTTTGATTCTGATTGATTTTTCTAATATTTGCTAAGTGCATATATACCAGTAAAGGCTCTATATCTATATGTCGTATTTTTAAACTGCTATCAGGTTGACTTCTCGGGATATAGAGCTGTTATTTGACAGCATATTCTGGTTAAATTTCATTTCTCTGAAAAACTGCACCACCAAAATAGCTTTAACTTAAACATATCTGGTCATTGTTCATTGTTCTTTTTTTTTTTTTTTTTTTTCAAGGTTTTAAAATTCTACTTGGTTCCTAACACTGAGTAGTCAGTTTACATTCAGGCACAGTTATTTTCCTTTTTGGATGACAGCGAGTATTTTATATGAGTGTATGCAAGTGTGACATGAAAATATGAAGATATCTGCCTTATAGTTGTTTTTTAAATATTTTTAATTGATATCTAAATGATATAAAGCAAGCCACTGCCATACGACAATAAAGTTGACCAACTTTCCCAGCTGGATGTCATATTTTACATAGTATGTAACCAGAGAAACTGTGAATTATGTAAACTGCTAAATAGGATTCTGGGTGTAACTTATTACGGGCCGGCTGGAAGATACTGCTCGTTACTTGCACTTTCTGAAACAACATTATTCTGGCTGTTTCTCAGAAGTGCTAAACTTTGTTATCGGAAAAAAAAAATACGCAGAGTGTCGTACTCCTGTTTTCCTGTGGTCAAGGAGTGGGAGGTTGCAGAAGGCTGAAAGCCAGGGGTATCGAGCACAACGAGGAGGTGGGTGCTGTGCCTTGTAGGTGCCTGTTCCGCTTGCTTCAGGTAGGGACAGGGGAAATGGGATGTCCCAAGGGCTGCTGGCGAGGACTGATGCTGTTGTCCGGGTCTGTTGAGATAGGCATGCAGCAGGCCAGCTTGGGGTGGTGCTTTTTGCTTTATATTCTCCGTTGCCGCACCAAGGAATGTTTTATTTGCTTGTCAGTCGTGTCCCTTTGCATTCGCCTGCTTGTCTTTTCCAATTAAACTAAATCACATCGTTCATTTTTACATGCAGTTCTTGAAATACACCTTTCCTGACATCATGTGTTAAACCTAATGCATAAATACAACACGACTTCACTGAAACAGACATCCTAAATTCTACCCTCAATATAAAACTTGCTACTTTTTTTTTTTCCTGCTTTTCCTGCTGCATCTCCTGCTCAGGGTCCCTGGCAGTGCTGTTGGACCTTGTGCAACACGTGGTTATTTATCAGCTACCACGTGTAATGGTAGGTCCTTTCTGCAGGCAGCCAAACTTCCCGCAGTAGCATTCAGGCTGAGTCAAGAGGTTGTGTCCATCCGAGGGTGTGCATCTTGGTTTACTTTTGGGAGGAAAGCCTCTTTGAAAAGACCAGACTTGGGGAAAAGCTCTGCTCCAGTTCTCAATGTGTTGCTGCGCATTAGGCTGGGTTTGCACAAAACTCCCTGCTCGGAGTAGATGGGTTGGAGTCAGTGTGAGATTAGTATTTGTGGAGGTATGCAAGTCAGAAAAACCTTTGTGTCTGTATGTTTTAGGTGTTTTGGTGTTTTTTTTTTGCTAAGACGAGGCAAAATTAACTGCTGATGTGAGCTAGGATGTGCTGAAGCACGTGAAAGTCACCGGATTTTATCATGGGTGCTTTCCCCATCAAGAGCCTTGATGTGTCAGACCGAATGCCACCTTCTGAGCATCCCCCCACGGCTTTTCCGTTGCTGTTTCACCTTAATTCTCAATCAGGGTGCAGGCTACAGAAAAAAAAAAAATGGTAAAGAGGCAGCAGGGTCCAGCCCTGGAGGCGGGGGACAGTCCAGGGGATTTGCCAGCTGTCCCTCTGCAGGCAGTTGAACTTGCCTGGCTCTCCATTAACTGCAGGGGACACAAGTTGGCAAGGTGAGTGATGCTTTAAATATTAAATATTTAAATATTAAAGCCCCCGCCTTTGAGTTTTAAAATAAAGGCATTCATGGTTCTTCCCATTTCCATTTGTTTCTGAGCTTTGGTTTTCTTTTTTTTCATGCTTTTTAAGTCTCTTTCAAATTGGCAGTGCCATGCAATGAGAGGTGGCAGTTCTCTCCTCTTCAGTCCTTTCCAACATTTCTTTCCAGGGTGTGGTTTCCCACACTTTTATATGCTTACATATTAAGGTAAGGAAGGTACAGGGAGAGGCAGCCTTGCTTGTGCCTTGACCTCAGTAAATGGCAAACCTCCTCTTTCCTAAAGAGCAAGCCAGAGACTTTCTTGCAGCTAGCCAAAGGCACTCTCTTTTTCAAAATCCCATTGAAAGAACTGGAAAATACCAAGAACTAAAAAACACCTGCACCGTCCCCTCTCACAAGACTTTCCCAGCTTGCTGACAGATGAAGGCAAGACCCACTGCATGCCTCCAGAAAGTTTTAGGTTTCAACCCATTAGTATTTTCCTGGGTAAAACCTTGCTCAAAACACATTTTGTAAGTTTATAGATTAGGTCTACTAGGTACTATACATCGAGAACTGCTCTTCCCCATAAACACAAGATTTCAGGAGCAGCAAGGTGAGTGCTGTCATGGTTGGGAGTCAGGAGAGTCTCGCGCTGCTGCATGCCTTTGCATAGGAAACTCCGTTACAGCATGGACATGAACTGCAGCATGTCACATGTTTGCAGCTGTGTGCATATTCTGATTTTAAGCTGTAAGGTCTGCAGAGCTTGGGAAAAATGGCAAGAGAAGATTGGGTTAGGTTGATACAGGGGGGAGGTCTTATTTTTGGCAGAAAATATGCAAAACAGCAAATTTTTGCATCAGTATCTTGGGAACCTGAAAACTTTTAAACACCTTGTCCTTCCCCATCCCTCCCAGAAATCCTCTTTTTTGTTGTTGTTGTTGTTTAAAATGCAACTTTTTCCTGATTTCCAGCAATTTCCATTTACAGTTTTCTCATGTTCATTCCCATGTGAACCTAAATCTTGCTTTAATAGAGTAGCATTTAGGCAATGTGCCCAAGTATTTGAAAATTTAGAAGTTTAACAACTAGAATTGTATCTTGTGTTCACCTGTCAGTATTCAAGCAGCATGGAGTACCAATCATTGTATACCAGGAATTGCAGGACAACAAAGAGCTATCAGGCTTATCAATGCAGTATTAAAAATAATCAATTTGAATTTTCAGTTGCTTTCGTGTTTTTGCATTTTTAGATTCAAAGTTCATTATGAGTGTAAATCTTCCTCTTTGAGTCGCATCATTTAAAACTCTTTTTACAAATATGTGTTTCCATTTACTTATTTTACTATATGATCATAAGCCTTAAAAGTAACAGGTAGAAGAGATGAGGGGAAAAAGTGATCGTGGTATGTCCTGGCAGCTGTGTATTCAGTTCATATACGTAAACACCTTAACAAAGAAATGTAGTTTTGCCTTTTTAGTTAATATTCAAATGTCTTCAGCTGAAAACTGGAAGATTTTATAGACTTCAGGGCTCTGTATAAAATCTTGAAGTAGGATTTTTTTTTTTAAACCACTCTACTAATTTCCAATAGATTTCCAATCTCAGATAAAACATTTTAATCAGTTTTTCCTTTTGTTAATCTTTTCCTTTTATTAGAGTTGATCTTTGTGTTCTGTATGTGATTTGTCAGTCATGGGGAAGAATTAGCAATATCATTATGTACCAATTCAGTTAATATCTCTGCTCTTCACAAAAT
The DNA here is from genome assembly GCF_963932015.1 of Anas acuta. Lineage (NCBI taxonomy): Eukaryota > Metazoa > Chordata > Aves > Anseriformes > Anatidae > Anas > Anas acuta. The sequence goes on along the minus strand of NC_088979.1, from coordinate 199,143,224 downwards.
GTCTTAGGCTGAATATCATGTTAAAAGCCTACAACATTTTTTTCAATTTTCATGCTTTAAAAAGTCTTGTAGCTTCTGAAATCTAAAGTGGTGGTGTCCAACCAGAGAAGGGCAGGTCCAGCAAGCTCTCAGTGAGTGCTCCAGCAGGCTCAGCATCTCAGGTGACTTCACCAAAGCAGTAAGGCAGCAAGTGACCAGTGCTCGACCTCCTCTCAGGCTCAGACCATCTTAAAAATTTGGTTCTGCTGTGTTGTTCCACTGCTGTCCTTGCTATCATATTCAATAATCTCATTTTTCACCAAAAAAGTATTGTCTTGCAGTCCTCATGCTACCTCTGGTTTCCACTCTGAATTTTAAGTCCAAGAGATTTTTGCATGTTTCCAGAACTGGGTCTGAATCAAAATTCAGCCTTCTCAGCTTTTCCAGGTTTCTTTTCCCAGCTGTGTTCTGCAGTCAGCTCAGTCCCACTTTTCCAGATTTGTTAACCTTTTGCCCTATAAATATTCATTGATGGAAATTTTTGTTGTTTGGCTTAGGTTTCTGATCATCAGCAAATCGAGGCTGATAACGAAACCCCACTGCCAGCGTGCAGAGGAAAGCATTAAATCACAGCTGTGCTCCGTGCTGCTCCTGCCTTTACCTGCCCCTACCGCATGCCATTACACTTGATTTCTCCGATGTAACGTGATCCTTGTACAAAGCCAAACTAGGTTGTCGTAAGACCTTTCATTCTCATGCCTTTCTTATCTCTTTTCCAGCTGCCTTTTCCCCAGTTCAAAATTACTAAGATGCAAAACTCAGAGTAAAAGGAGCCAGGGATAAATATTGGCAAACTGGATTTGGATCGGATAAATGAGGATATATATATATGTGTGTGTGTGTGTTTGTGTTATCCTCCTTCCCTTTAGACTCTTATTTTCTGTATTTCTTTATGTACTATTAGCTATCTTGGTTATCTCAATACTGTAGAAAGCCAGCAGTGACAGTCATGGCTGTATGTAGTCTCTCCTGTTGTCTCCTGCATTTCTTGATCATTAGGCAAGTGCTTTGGGACCCTGCCTGCAGCATCTCAGGCTTTTTTGCCTTTTGGGGGCATCTCGGGGGCAATTCTCCATTTCCTTGAAGCTGATTGTTTAAAAGCTAGGCAAAGTAATCTGGGCAAAATATGCAATTTTTAGTAATTCCCACTAGAACACTTTCCTTCTCTTAAATTTTAGTGTAAAACAGCTATTATCGCTAATCTTTGTGTTGGATTAAGTTTACAGTGAGTTAAGCATGGAAATTTTTCACATTTTCCAGCAAATTAAAACATTCAAAGGTGATAGAGTAAAGTAAGTTGCAAAATTGGAAGGTGCTGCTAAGTTCAGGTCATTAAAAATAATATTGTGCCTGTAAGAGTCTTTAAATTTATTGGGAAGAATAGGATTTTTGTGAAATAACGGAACATAAAACCCCAACCAGATACGTATTTATTTGTCTTGAGATTCATAAAACTTTAGGATATTTATTTCAAGTTTTTTGTTGTTGCTGTTTTTTGCTGCCACATGGACTGAAAACTTTCTGCTTCTATTTTTCTGTCTGAGTAAAACCTGAGGATTCTTTGCATTCAGCCTGGTTGTGTTCTTTCGGTTTTGATTTTGTTTGTAGTGTTTTTTTTGCCTGTAACAAAATCAGGACTTGCAGTTAGAGTGTGAGTGTCCTTGTCAACACTGCAGTAAGCAGAGGTCAACCCAGAACAGGAGAACATAACTTACATATTCATAGTTGCATAAATTGCCCCAAAAGAAGGTCTCTTATTATATATTGTCCATTTGAATGCTTATTGAATAGTTAAGTGGGCACTGTGAAGGCAGCAGCTGTTGTTTTTTTGTTGTTGTTTTTGGTTTTTTTTTCCTCTGACAGAAATCTTAGCGTAATCTCTCTGTGTGACAGGGACATGGGTTCAATGCCTAAAGAAGGAATAGTGACATCATGTATCAGGTGAAAAGGAAGAAATCTTTGAAATATTCCATTCACCTATGCAGATATGCTGACTAGGGACTCAGCCTTCCAACCACAGGTGCAACTTTATTTTATCATCTGGAGGGGGAGCGGGAGCTGACAGAAAAGGGAAAGTTAATAAGTTTCAGAAGAGATTTGGGAGGTTTTGGAAAAGATGAAACAGCTCTAAGCAGTTAGCCTACTGAAGGTAGGTTTTATAATGGTATGGAGAAAGGAAATGGGGCAGGCAAATCATGTGAAAGTAAACTTTAATAAAAACTGATGTGGTTTCCTTGAACAGCTTAAAGGGTTACAAAAAAGGATTTGGGGAAAAGCAATATAGCAAAGCAAAAATCAGTGCTAGGGAAGTCTAACTTAGTTTAACTGGATGATCTGTAAGGTCCCTTCAAACCTGAGCCATTCTAAGCCCACAGATGCAGCCACCTGAAGGAAAATAAGGTGTGACCTACGCTTTTGTCAGCCCAGTTTTCAGGGAGACTTTTGTCATGGCTGGTTGTGCTATAGGAACATTTGGGAATCTTGGCTCGGATCACTCCAGACTGCCCTGAGCACAGCAGTAAAAATATTCTAAATGGCTTAGTCTAAATACAGCGAAGCTCAGCCGGATGGATGCAGTGGTGCAGTGGTCCATGCCCGAGAAGAGACGAAAATTGCAGGGAAGACAACATTTCAAGGGTGGAACAAAGTCCTACCATGATGACTGGTGGAAGCAGAGCCTCCAGCTTGGTTTCTCCTCTTCACTAGGGTAGGGTTCAGCGAAACTGCTCGACCTCTGCCACCACATGCCTGCAGAGGTGCTGAGCCCCAGCTGCACTGCAGCACTTGTAAACAGCCGAGCTGCACCAAGCATGGTATCATCTGCACAGCAGACGATACGCCGTAGCTCTGGGGGGGAAAAAAATCAATCCAAGAGGCAGCATGTAACTACCACGAAACACAGGGCCTACGCCAGACCCCTGCGGCCCCGTGAGGGCAAACAAAATGGGTCAAATGCAAATACACTCCTAGGAAACAAGAGGAGAGCACTGAAAGCAGAGCAAGAAGAAAAAAAGAATGAGGAAGGGCTGCAGCAAAACCCCGCCAGGGCTGCGTCCTTGGGAGGCTGAGCATCTCGAATCCGCCCTCCTGTAATGGTGGCTCCTTCCCCTCAGTGCCAATCCCTTGCCAAAGGGAACTGTAATTTTTATGAATGCCTTGAATTGCAGCCAGGTAATTACCTTCAGGAAATTTTCATTTTGCTAAATGTTAATCCATAGAGAGAAAAGAAGAGAAGGGGGGAAAAAAAAATAACAACACACACAACCGAGTTTAATAGCATGATAAACAACCATCTCGATTTATAAGCCCTATAAAGGAAGCTCTAGGTGTGATCTTCAGGGAAATACTCCATTTCTGTAAGTGCTAATCCTAGGAGAATACTTTGCCTTTGGAGGATACACACAATGTCCACATATGAGATCCAGCACACTGAATTTTGTTCCTGCACGGCCCAAAATTAGCTCTGAGCAGCATCAGCTTACTCTAACAGTGCTGGTTGCCAGATTGTTGCTTGTGTCTTTTGAAGAATCAAAAAATAACATCTCTGCTGAAGAGGCTGTTTCCTCAAGCTTACTTTAGATTTGTTTTTACTTCTACTATTAATTTATTTTCTGCATTTCATTTAAAGTGGCATTTACAGGTCAGGGAGCATTGGAAAGGTTCCACTTGGAAAAAACAAAACAAACCAAAACAACAAAACAACACCAGCAAACATCTCTCTGCCTTTGTTTATTGAGCACTTTCCCGAAGATTTACATTCTTCACATCTGTTGACTTGCCATTATAGTTTTGATCTTGCATGCAAAATTGATACAGCAAGACAAACATTCTCCCAATGGCTGGAGTAGGAGAGCTTATTAACAGCTCTGTTTTTTGTTTTTGTTTTGTTTTTGTTTTTCCAAAAGAATACTAAAACAGCCTTTATTTTTATGATGTCACAACTAGTGGTGAGTTTGACATTATCACATTAACTGCTAATGTATAAATGCAAAACTAATGTACTAGAATTAAAACACTGTATAATGACCTTCCCTTGGTTCAGCCATTAAAAAGACATTAATTCCCTTTCTTGCAAGTTGGACCTGATGCAATTTATTCATCAATAACCAGTTTATGTGTTTTTGGATGAATATCTGTGTTTATGTTCTGGAAAATTATTCTGACTTTGTCTTTTGCAAAGTAAAAGGCGTCAGCACCTCAGGCACACTTGTGCAGCCTTTATTTTGTTTAGAAGAGCAGTAGCCAGAGCAAGGAAGTGGAGTGTCCCTCATTCTAGCTTGTATTTAAGTACTTGTGCTGGCCAGCTTTATCCAGCGTTGTGTGGTTCAACATACCCATTTGTAAAATTAGTATATTACCCATCTCACATGCAAATTGAGACTTAATTAACAGATGTTTGTAACTGCTTTCACATCCTCCTAAGAATCACACTATGTGAGTGCAAAGCGGTTGTTGCTGGGAGATGGAGAACAACACTGGAGCAAAGGCTTTATTGGAGATGGGAAGGGGGTTAGATAGGGTTTTCTGGTGCTTTTTTATTTTTTATTTTTTTTAGCTACTTTGGTACTTTTTTTAAAACTCTTTGTTTTGAAGTTGGTGGGGCAGAAGATGGCAAAAAGCTATCTCCCATATAATTGCTGCATCTCTCCTCCCCTTCCTCACCCCCCATGCACCAAGGTTTTACAGCCTTAAAAAGCAAGCTTGGAGCTGAACAAAAAGACTGCTAGAACAGCAAGAGGCATGTCGCAGCACACTTGGAAGACAGCAGCTGTCAGGACACAGGAGCTGAAAATGCAACCAGTACACAGGCTACAGGAAAACTTGGCCTTGGGCATTTTGCTTTCACTTCCCTAGTTGTAACCCTTCGCATCCTGCAAACGATTTTTAAAGTCAGGGGAGCACAAAGGGAGGAGAAAATCCTTTGTGAATTGTTTCTGAGGATTGAAAACAGAAAAGCAACTAGTAAATAGCTGTGTGGGTCACGGGTGTGACGTGCAGGCAGTACCGCTTTTAGACAGCTTGGCTTTTATCTGATTGTAAGCCCCGCGTTTCCTCATACGGGAACTGCTGCCGACCCAATTTTAATCAGTTGCAATTTTGCCTTTACATCTAAATTAGAATAACTTGGATTGAACAGGAAATGAAATGAAGCGCCTGATCAAAAGTGTTTCTGTAACATGGTAAATCTCTTGCTTTAGTTTCCTGGAGCATCTCCAGTCTGATACTCCTCATTTTACCCAAATGTTGCTGGAGATAAAACTCTAATGTATTTCACATCGGTCTCCTGATTGCAAAGTTGAATAAACAGTTCACAAACCATATAGGGAAGTCTCCCTGAAGACTTCTCTCTTTAAAATGTGTAAGTACAAGTATTATTGAGGAGACTGACGCTGAGTGGGAACTTTCACTTCCATTGTCTCAAATCCACCTTGACTTGGGAGCAACCAAAAATATTCCTTCCCAATGGCTGGGCAGTGGCCTGCATGAGAGGAGCTGGTGGTATCAGTTACTGCAAGTAAGCAGACACATATTTGGCACATGCCTCAGCAGGGACCAATATACCTCCCGGCCACACCGAAGTACATTAGCAGGACAGCACTTGATTTGTGGCTAAAATCTGATCTGTGACCCAGCAAAGCCTCTCCCCAGCGAGCTGTTGCTCCCACACTTTCCACCTGTACTAAATCCAGTTGAAATGAAAACAACTGTCTACGAGCTTCTGCTAACATCTGTTTCCATGCTTGTTGTCTGAAACAAAGGCTAATTACCACAGCTCCTTTCTTCAATATTTTCTTCTGCCTTCGCCAGTTGTCTTCAGTCTTGATATCTGGAGCATAAATGCCAAGGCTGAAACGTGCATTCAATTAGAAGATGACTCTTGACTGACCTACATAACAGTTCATTCATGAGATAATGTGACCTGCAGTCATAGAGATAAAAGTCAGTTGATTGAGCTGGGCTGGCTGTGTACACTGCAAGCTCTCCAGTGATTGAGGAATCAGCTAAAATTAGACTTACGCTCTACGTTATCGAGAGCCTTTCAGATCCGACTCTGTTTCGGTAATATTTCTTTTATGAGATGGGCGTATAATTTGTCACATTGTAATCCTTTAATGCTTAACTTTATTAGCATGAAGTACTTGGGTATCAAATAAAACGAGCAATTAAGTGATTTATATTTAAGGTCTGCTCTCAGTTCAGGGCTTAGGTAGGCAGCCTCCCATGAAGAAGGGAGATCGAGCACAGCATTTACCACTTCCTTTTGGAGAGCTACAAAATGGTGCTTTCAGAGCTGAACCTCCTTGTGCATGTAAATCCGAAGCGACTGTTACAGTGCCACGAGTTCACACGTGTATTTATATTAAGGGTTATTGTCTGTCTGTAGTGAACAACAGGATTTTTTTTCCCCCAGTTTTTCCCTATTAGATTTACAAAAGGGTGAGCTCGCTGCAGAAAGAAGTTCACCAACAAACGAATGGTTTAGGCGTAACGATTAGGGGACGTTTTTTGTATTACTAAGCCACAAAGGAAGCTCAGATAAAGGTTGTAGGTCTGACAGAAACCTTCACGAGCATGCTCATAAAGTAAGACGCTTCAAGAGAGGGTGCAGCTGTCTCTTCCAGACCGAAGGACTGCGAGGTATTTCAATGATTTTCTTATCCTATCCATCGGATTGTCTTAAAGATCCATTAACAGAATAACGTGAAATTATCTGCTGTCCTCGGGGGCAGAAGTTCCTCTTTGTTTTTTTTATTCCCCTCTGTAAGTGAGCTGGGAGAAGCCTGTGCTCTGTCACACCGAGCCCTCAGTTCCTCTCAGATGAAGGCACTTCAGGGCTGCCGGGTGCATGTTGTAGGAAGGAAGAGGGGACATTTTGTACAGGAGACCGTGTGCGCTTACAAAGCCGGTCAGAGCATAACACTATATAGTTTTTAAGGTTTTCTCTATTGTCTCCTGTTTTTTTTTTTTTTTTGCTCTTGCCTTTAAAAAACACGTGCCCATTACGGGCCATTTTCTTTCCTTCTCTTCAATGTGCTTTTGTTTGGTTTTTAACTTCACGCTGCCACCATTCTGATCCTCTCTCGGGGAAGGTAAAATTAATCAAAAAGCAGAGGAACATGCTGTCTGTCCGTCCTTCAGGAGGGTTGCTGAGAATCTTTTGTGAGTTGGTTTCTTTGTTTTGGATGCTTTTTGCTTTAAACGGTATAACAAAAAAATAAGGAAGTGACTACATGGACAAGAGTAAAAACGCTTTTAATTTAAATTTTCACTTTGCACATCCTGCAGTGCTTTTGTACGATCCAGTTCTTTCTGCTACATCCATGTGGTTTGGCTTTGATTAGTAAAGAAATCATTGGGTACGCTGGCAGAGGGCAGTTGATTTTTGTCCCTTAATTTTGCAGGAGTTTTGGTGGTTGAGGCAGACCACTCAGTGTAAGATGAGGCTGAATTTGCACAGGGCCCAATTAGTGTCCGTTACCTTTGCTGTTTTCACTTCATTGGTTGAAGAGTCAGAGGTTTAATTAAGCAGAAATGGGGAACTAGAGTTAATGTTCATTATAACTAAAATAAAAACAGCTGTTTACCTTACTGAAGCCTTGCGAGCTAACGTCTACAAATCTTACCCCGAGGAACACCATCCCTGTAAAACATGCCTTTCCTGCTATCCTCTGATATCATTTTACATACTCATTTTCACAACATTTCCTAATCAGATTAATTAACACATTAGGGTATAATTCTTATTGTCTACAGAAATTACTTCAATTAAAACTATTAACATATTATCATGATTGTTGTATTATTACATCTCGCTTTGTTACTACTCAAAAACTACCCTAGCAAACCCAAATGTTTGAAATTAGCATAAAATTGGCGTGTCTACAGTTTTCATCTTAACTGGGGGATAAGGTAATGTTAAACTTTTTGAATAATCTGTTTTTCTCTGCTCGGGTTCCTGCTATGAGAACAGATGAGAGGGACTGTCCCACATGATGAGGCTAAAAAGAGTTTGTCTTGATTAGGTTCTGCCATGCCCAACAGGAACATGACCACTGTGCAGGGACATAGGAAAGCATCGAAAGCACAGAGGAGCACAAGACAGTAATGCATATAAATTGGATGTATTCATGCTGAAAATTAGTAAGGGTTTTTTTAGGGGGAAGGGGGAAATGTGAGTTTTTGAAATGGCTGTCTAGTGGGAGGAGTGAAAGCAAAAGGCATGATGTTGAACTTCATTACTCTCAGAATCTTCTTACAGGCTAGGTGAAATGTGCCATCTGTGTAAAAGCGAAAAAAATATTGTTAATGTAATTGGAATCTTAACACTGTAATCAAGGAATTATAACTAGTCTAGATCTACTTATTGAGAGAAAAGAAAGGATACCGTTACGGGGGAATAAAGCTTCAATACTGATACATTTAAAATTGATATACACACATTTCCAAGGACCTGCTCCTTTGGGAGGTGTTTTGCTCACCCTTTCCCCTTGGGTCGGGGACTTAATTTTTGGAGGTGTGCAGCGGTTATAGCGGGTGGTCTGCTTCCTCCATCCCATGAGCATTATGATTCTGATGTCAATGGTTTCTTCTTCCTCAATCCAGGCTCTACTTCAGGCTGCTTTTATTTTCTTTTTTGTGTGTTTTTACAACTTGCACTCTTCTTTGTATTGCAACACCGCAATACCCCTGAATACAGTATGTGTGCAATGCCTTCCATACTTTTTCTTTCTGCAGGCTTGCATTTCTTCAGCTAACTGTTGGTGATTTTTTATAGCCCTGAGGTCCTGAGTGTCACTCTGTGCCTCACCTAATACTAGCCTGTGCCTCTGCTCCTCTGCACTGTGTCATGTCACCTCTTCTGAGGCTGTTACACCATGTCTGTGCTCCTCTTTACTGTGTCATTATTCTGGCATCGTAAATATTTCATACTACACCGAGTGACTACTTGTTACTACTGGCTGTATAAAAATTGCAGTGAACCCACACGATTATGTGAAGATAAGCAAAAGTAAAATAAATTAGGCACTAACCACCTGGTCATTAAGGAAAACCACTGCTACAGCTAACGCAGCTAAAACAAAGCTCGAGGCTGGGCTGCACGAGTGCAGACAAGCCTGGCGTGCCTCGGTTCCAAGGCTGTGCAGGCTCAGCACAAAGCCTGTGGCAATACAGTATTTACTGGGCTACAGGCCTTGAATGTGATGAATGAGATCATTATTTGGGTTTACCCATATTGGCCAGGGACCAATCTTGGTGACACAGGATGTCCTATCTGGTCTTCAGTTCCTATCAACACCTTAAACAGCTGAAATGGAAAAGGAACGCTTCACCTTTACACAACAGTCCTATATTGGCTTACTTTTAGCAGACAGGTTGAACAGAAAGCAAGAAAGTTGATCTAACTGAGGTAAATAATTGCTGCCATTCTTCTAAGCCATATGCATTCTATTTGTCTCCATGATATTGCTGTGAAAAAGCTGTTATCCTCCTTTACAGATAGATAGTATTTATCTACCGTTGCCCTAGGATGCCTCTGTAGCCAATGGAGAGACATTGCTACCTCCGTTTTAGTCCACCTGAAGTCTGAATTACCCCCTAAATTGATTATTTCTTTTCACAGACTAAATAGGAAATCCTGGACACATAGATTTAATAAATCTGAGCCAAAGAGATTAGAGATTTGTCTACAGCAGATGAGTTTCAGAGCTCGTGCTTTCACAGCTGTTACTGGTAACTAGCTTAGCTTAAATTTGTTTCATGTATGGTCTATACAGGCAACCGACGTCGTTTAGACCGTACTGTTATTATACCCCAAATGAGGCATGTCCACAGGAAGTCTATGGCTGAGCATGGAATTCGATTCTCATATTTCAGATGAGAAGATAATGCCCTAATCAGTTCTCGTCCATGTAATGCGATGTCACTGGCACTACTAAATTCTTTTCAATGCGGCTTTCACTCCAAACTGTTAAACCATCTGCTGGTGGCAGCCGAAAAGATGACAATATAATAAATTACTAGAAAAAGTTAAGATGCCTAACATCTGCTCTCCACCAAGCTCGAGCATCTTCCCCATATCGATGTTCTGTCATTTCATGACACAGTCAGAGAAGATGCCTGCTCTGAAGATCTTACACATTTAAATCATTTGCAGCTGGACCTGTGTTCCAGGCATCCATCCTCTATTGTAAATTTTTGGCTGAAGTGGGCAATAACAATAGAAAAGGGAAAAGGCAGAGGGAGAAAAACAAATAGTTTCTTAAAATACCCTTTAAAAATTCCCAGCCTAGGTAACAGTTTGTATCTACTCAGTCTTCATAATGATTGATGAAGAAATATTTAATGGTGGCAAGGAGGATTTTGCAAGACAGAAATAGAAACTGCTGCCTCTTCAGAGCTGCATGACTGTGTGTCCCGGAATTATGTGCTGCATAATATTTTAATCAAATAATAGTTTGCTTAGTAGTGTGGACCACACTGGTTAGCACAAACAATATGTAAAAATATTCTAGATAAGATTATGCAGCTCTGAAGGTACTGGTAGGCAGGCACTGTTGAGAAAATATACACATAATATTTACTTAAAACATTCCTGGAGCCTCCTTTGGTGTTATTAGTCTGTCATGAAAATCTGCAAACACACACTTATCAAAAACTCACAGCAAAACACAAGGCATTTAGTGAAGTCAAATACAGAGTGGTAGATGCCATAGCAGAACACAGTTAATGGTTGAGCAGTGACTTAACTTTACATTCAAGAGCAAACATAATTAAAGCGGAAAAAGTCCTGAACCAAACGTAGGAGATGTGTCCTGCCTGGAATGCAAAGATGAGTCTGGATCCCATCCTACTGCTCCTGTCTCCTGAAGCAAAATTGCAGGAGGCAGAAGTTCAGAGTGAAACCCAGTTAAAAAAAGCATAGTGAACCACCACAGTGTGGATTGGTAATGTTCTCCTCATTACTGTGATAAGAACCTGCACAAAATGATGGCCTGGAAGGCTCATAAAGGTTGGTATGGCAATAATTTGGGGGATTTTCCTCACATTAGGTAAGCAACATCAGTTGATTCCTTGCTTCCTTCTCTGAGTTAGTTCTAATCTAAAAAAAAAAATCCTCCCTTTCTCTTTTAACATATGATTTGTTCATGTATAATAATTGATTTTTTCTAAGTCCCTGACTGCTCTCCCATAAGCTGCTAGGGCCACAAGGATGGGAGAGGGATGAGCACTCAGTGCACATCCCTCCATAGCAGACCTCTCATTTTAAGCCAGTTCAGTGAAATTCCTCTGGAGCAGAATCTACTTCCTTACATTAAGCAGAAGGATGATCCTTGTAAATAAACAGGAAATAATGTAATTTAGTTACAATTATTTATTAAAAAAAATGCAAAAATAAATAACATAAACACTTAAATACTACAGTACCCATCGCTGTATAGAAAACCAGCTGGGTTTGACCCTGCTGATATCTGTCTGGGATGTATTCCTACAAGTTCTGTGCTGCCACAGATCTCCTATCTATCTGTCCATGAAAATATGTTCTTGCATGTCTAGAATTAGAAAATGTTTTCCCCTGTTTTTTTCCCTTTAGCAGTATAGTGCATCTTTTGCTCTGCTACTTCTTCTTACTACTTTCTATCTTGCCAGTAGACCTTTGGGTCTCCCAGTTTGTGTTTCCTAGGTCCAGCAAGTCAGCAAGCTATGTTTTTGTTTGTGACTTGACAAACACCAGCTGAGACATGGGGGCAGTTGAAATCAGGAGCCAGTAGGCTAGCAGTGAGAATGTAAAGTTATAGAGCACCACAGGCTGTGGTTAACTTGAGATTCCTGCCACCAGTGGTGAAGTGTTACTGCGCCAGCCTGGAGAAATGCTGGGGGGTTGCTCAGATGACCTGGTGCATTTTGTATGGACCAGTGCTATCTGGAAAAGGTGGGTGAAAAGCCCCTATACAGGCCTGATTGATGCATCAGAACCTGATGGGCTACAAATGCAGAGAATGAAGTCAAACCTGTAGCTGTCTCTGGCTTATCCCTTTGTGGTGGCCAGCTGTGACTGCTTGGTTTTAAAAGGCTGTTAGTTTTCACACAGAATCACAGAATTGTAGGGGTTGGAATGGACCTCAAGGGATCATTGGGCCCAACCCCCCTGCCAAAGCAGGTTCCCTACAGCAGGCTGCCCAGGTAGGCGTCCAGATGGGCTTTGAATATCTCCAGAGAAGGAGACCCCACAACCTCCCTGGGCAGCCTGTCCCAGTGCTCCGTCACCCTCACCGTGCAGAAGTTCTTTCGCGTGTTGGTGCCGAACTGCCTGGGCTCCATTTTGTGGCCATTGCCCCTTGTCCTGTCCCCACAGAGCACTGAAAAGAGGTTGGCCAAATCCCTCTGTCTCCCACACCTCAGGTATTTGTACACATTGATGAGATCCCCTCTCAGTCTTCTCTTCTCCAGGCTGAACAGACCCAGGTCTCTCAGCCTTTCCTCATAAGGAAGATGCTCCAGGCTCCGTATCATCTTTGTGGCCCTCTGCTGGACTCTTTCCAGGAGCTCCCCGTCTTTTTGTACTGGGGAGCCCAGAACTGGACACAGTACTCCAGGTGAGAGGAAAGAGTCCTTTTCTTTTTAAAGGTATTCATGGTGGTGTATTTTTAGAAGAGGGTGTGAGGCTGGTGTATTTAGCAGAGAGCGACAGGGTCAGTATGTACATCTACTACATGGGAGAGGTGATGTTTCTAATCACGCTGAGGCAGAACAGACCTCCCAAGAAAAGCAGGGTGAGGTTTCTGAACAACTTAAAGGATTTTCTTCAGAATGGTCATTAATCAGTCATTAGAAAGTGATTGCAAATGCCATTACTTTCTGTCCATCTCTAGTGTTTCTCGAGCATGCCCCTGAAAGCCAGGCACCAGTCTGCAGGTTTAGCGGTAATTTGAATGCAACAAATTGTACCTGCAAAGCACAGATGTTGAAAGCTGAAAATCTGAAGGTGCCGTATGTTTCCTGTAATTGAAAGCAGGTGCCCTGAAGGAAGCAGAGATTCTGTTTCACTTTATGAAGTATCTAGTTGGCAGAGCTGGCAAAAAAAATACCCTCTAAAGCTTCATTCACTGGGACTGGATAAAGCAGATTAAAGCTGTTGTTTTCCAGTAGCTCTAAGGGGCTCCAACAAAGGATTGAGGTCCTATTGTGTTGGGCACCATAGACAAAAGGAATAAAGTCCCTATCTGCGGAGTTCAGAGTGCTGAATAAATTGAACTGCGTGTGTTTAAAGGATGGGATGAGGGGAAAGAGCGTGATAACCCTGCTTTATACAGCACTGAAAGCTGGGGCCAGCATCTCCAGCATTTTGGGCCTATTCCACCTCGCCCCAGGACAGATGCTCTATCTCAGGTGTGCTGAAGTGGATGCACGTTAAAGTTGTCCCAATTCTGAGTACTTCTGTCATCATTTCAGAGATTGCTCGGTGTGATAAGCTAGCTATCAGCTGCAATCTTTTGCCTTGGTCATTGCATACAAAGACCCCAGGCCTAAAAATGAATAAATGTTATGCAAGTTTCTCCTTCCAAGGATGACCTTTGGGAAGCAGCCTGTGATGTGAAGCCTGAAGGATTATGAACGTTAAAGAACTGCCTGGTGTGTCCAAACTGCAGCTCAGTCTGCAGATTTCACAAGGCTTTAGAGCGGGCTTTTTTAGTTTTAAGTCTGTGCCTCAGTTTACCGATGGATGGAGGTAAAAGCCCCGAGGATCCTCCAGACTGTTGAGTTGATTTTTGTGGGTTTTGTTGTACTTCTAAGACAAGTAAGAAATGTTATTACCCTGCTGAATTCAAGCTGAGCACAGCCTGTGGGTGTAGGTTGTATTTTACTTAAGCCAAAAAAGAAGAAAAAAAAAAAAAAAAAGGAAAAAGGAGAAAGGAGAAAAAAAAAAAAAAAAAAAAAAAAGGCAGGAAAGCACCCCAAACCTTCAAAATTTATTACTGCTTCCAGCCAATTTTGTAGTGCTTCTGGTTTGAGAAGCCAGAATAATTTCCGCTCGCAGTCTGCACTTCAGTAGCTGTAGCAAGTGCAGATAGAGCAAACAACTTTGATCAAAACATTTTTCAGCTCTTTCTCTAACGAAACAGCCAGAGCCTGGCACGGTGTCATTGTGCAGTTATTTCATCTCCCCAGAAAAAACCTGTGTCAGGTTCTGAAAGTGCTGACTGACCTGTGTGCACTGGGCTCAAAGCTCTCGGTCTGAATCTTCAGCCAGCCTTTAAGGCTCTGCCACGCTTTTACAATGTTCTTTTTCTCTTTGGATTGTCCACTTTTTTTTCTTTTTTTTTTTACTCTTCCTTCGGTAGTAGGCAGACATTTTCTAGGAATTTTCTTCTTTGCCTCTCAAGCCACCTGAAAGAAAGAAGAAATGTCTTTTGTCCACATGGTGACAGAGATCATAAATTTTGCTGGGAAAATTGAGAATTATGTTTACTGCCTTTAACTAATGGGCAAGATTAGATAAAAATAAAAATAAATAAAATAAAAAAATATTCTTCCAACTGAAACAAAAGGCATAATTTCCAATAGGTATTTTTCTTTCTTTTTTCTTTTTTTTTGACAATCTTGTTTAACTGACTTAATATGAGATCTCAGTCCTAGCCATGATTTTAAAAACTACGGATTTAGTGTGTACTGAAATGACTGTCCCACCATTTCTCTCTGTATAGCTTCCTATACATAAAAGGTCAAAAATGTCAGTCAGACCATACCATTTGGCATGAAGATGAATATAGAAGCTAAAGAGGATTTAAAAAATACATGATCTGGCATTTGAAACAGGGGACTGGGCTTTGAGTCCTGCTTTTATTCCTTTATCTGCCAGTGACCTAGCACTTTGTCTCTTACAGGGTGTATTTACAGATTTTATAGTCATTTTGTCGCAGCGTGTGTCAGTGGAGAAAGTCCTGCAAGGACAAAGTCAGATTTTCAGCAAGTTGGAGAACTCTCTGGGTGATGCCACCACTCTTCCCAGAGGCACCTGTGTGCATCAAGGGCATAAAGTAGGGTTAGTGCTCTCCATGCCTCACAGACCCTGAAAGAGGAGTCTGTTGACCCTAAAATCCTCTAATGTCAAAGGACAGGGAGGTGTCCTTGGCAGGGCAGCCTGGTCTCCTTGTTTCTCTTCATTGACTGTGGAAGGAAGGGAGGGTGGCTGGGTTACTAATGGGGCACTTGATGAGGTCTCAGTGAAATCAGTCTGAGCTTTACTGCCTCAATTTTTCTGTCCGTGAATCGTAGGTGATGTCGCACAGAGGAATTGTGATCTTACTACTGTGTTCGAAATGCCTGGAGGAAAAAGGCAAAGTTAAAAGAGAAGGCAGTATCCTGATCAGTGTAGTGTGTGCTCTAAAAAGTGCAATTTATATATTGCCTGAAAGTAGGGCACAAATACATACCTGGACATACACAGCATGCAAGTGAAGCACAAAAAAATAAATGAGTACTAGATGTCTTATGAACCATGTTTCTCTATGAAATAATACTTTAGGTAATGTTGTTAGGCATGCCTGGAAAGTATTTAAATAATTCCAGTTTGTCTTGGAAATATCCATTTTAATACATGCAGAAAAGGTAAGGAGACCTTTATTTAGGATGTGACTATTTTGCAGCAACCGGGCTCTGTGCATAGTACCTCTACAGTTGTTGGCTCGCTGTTTTTAATTGTTTGCTTTTGCTTTTTGCATTAATCTGTAATACATATATATATGTATATGACTTTATTAAGCACTGTGAAACAATAAGCAGGTATCAGCAGTTAGCCAGCCTGCAGAACTGACCATCAGTTTTTCTTATAAACATTATAACAAATGACAAATTTCCAAACTTCAGAGCTTAGCATGAAAAGAAGCCTGTTTGAATAACCCATGAACATAACATGAATAATCTTCATGTCAGCTATTTGTCTTTTTCTGGAATCGCACAAAACTCCCTTCTGACAAGTACAGACTTTCTACGCTTTCAGTGCCATGTGTTTTACATTTTCCTTTGTCCATCTTGCCAGCTGTTCAGCCCTGTCATTGGGTATGAATTGTAGGGAAAGTATTAAAGTAGTCAAAAAGATGGAGGCTGTCACGGTGATTAGGTTTTGGGGAAATCTCATTGAGAAAATCCAAAAAGTATTTCTTTTTAATGCTGTTGACTCATGTGGCTTGGAGATGATTTGTAATTTTGAGGTATTCACTGATAGTTTTTGGATTTTGAAGCACATCATTATATCAGTTGTCTTGTGGTGTCTGACCATTTTGCCAGGTTTTTAAGGTGTTGAAAAGGTGTAGTTGAGCCTTTGGAATTAAACTGGCAAACAGCTGCATGTTTTTAACTTTTCTTCCTTTTTTTTTATAATTTAGACTCCATATTTGGATGAGAAGTAGTTCCTAACTACACATTTAGCATTCACTCGTGGAGTTTGCATTGTCTGCAGTAACTTCCCTTAGAGAAGCAGACCTAAGAGGTCTGCAAATGGTTGATTTCAATGGTGCCCACAGATTCTGCACTGAACTCCAAGTTACTTGTAGAGGACTTTAGGGGTTTGTTAAAAGTGTTCTGTAATTTCAGCCACTGCTGTGGGGTGTTCTGGATGACTTCTGCTTTATACCTATATGTTTGCATATCCTAGAGAGTGCTACTCTGTAAGAACTTTTCAAATGCATATTACCTTGTCTTTATGGTCTTTATTGTGCATATTTAATATCAGCTGTTATAGTAAACAGGAATAATTTCTGTGTGTTTAAAGTATGAGCTGAGTTTGCAATTACGTATAACCTATATAGAGATTTTTCTTCCATTTTCTGGTACAAATAAATCAAGTGTCTACTTTCTTAGGATGCCTACATCATCAGCCATGATAAACTGCCCATCATTCATTTCTACACCCAGTATGTTGCCATATCTAGAGAGCAAAATTCTCAATCCCTAATTGCTGTGAACCATCATTTGTAGTGAAGCGGGACAGGTTTTCTCCATGACATCTCAGATGTTCTGGTGACATTTTGCCTCTGTGTGTAGACGGTTCATAATTTATCGCAACCTAAGGACTTAGATACTCTCTGTCCTGTCACATAAGACTGATCTGCTGCTGTGGTGCATGAGATAAGGTTGTACTGGCCCAGAATTCACTTTTTACATACGCTCTGATATTTCAGTGTCTTCCCGTCATGATGTCAGTTCAGGTCTCCATTGTCAGTTCTCATTTTTGTAAAGTGTTGCTAAGTGCTCCTGCTGTTGGTAGCAATAGGATCATGTGCTATACCCAGTTGGAAGGTCTCCTAGAAGGTCTCTAGTCCAACAGCTGCTCAGAGCTCGGTCAGTTGTGAGATAGGATCACGTCGCTCAGGGCTTGATCCAGGCAGGTCTTGAAAACCTCCAAAGATGGAGACTGGACAACCTGCTCCAATGGTTGACTGTCCTCACAGGGAAAAGTTTTTACCTTCTAGACAGCAAAATACGCTTCTTTTAACTTACTGCTTACTGCTTGTTGTCTTCCCACTGTTGTACTGTATAAGGGACCTGGCCTTTTTCAGCCCAGGAAAGAGAAGGCTTCAAAGGAACCTTCATATGCCTACTTGAAGCTATTGAGAAAACAGAAACAAGCTCATTCAGTATATATTCCCATAGCATTTTATCAAAGAAGCTTTGTCTGGAATTATCTAGTTGTTCACTCTCTAAAAGACCTTTGAAAGAAGATGATTTAATGAAGAGTGTGGGAATTTACAGGATTCTTGCTCTCCTTCTAGCCTTTAACTTGGGGTATCTGTTCTGCCTTGCTGATATCTTGTGCTTTCAGTGATGCCTGCCTCATGACTGAAGTAGTCTTTTGGGCATCCACAGTCCACTGGAAATCTACTAATACATGGAGTTAGACTTGCTCTGCTTCAGTTTTCCTTAACAAATACAACAGATTTTGCCCTTGAATCGCTAACACACATGCAAAAATAATAATTGATTGTCTCAATTTTTGCATGTGTCTGAATTTTCTCTCCAATAGCCACGTCACATTAACTTATTCCCTAAAGTTATAAGAATTACTGCTACAAATGGTTAACACTTAGGAAAATGGGGACATCGTTGTTCAGACAGTACCTGTCAATCTGGGTGACGGGTATATGAAAACTTGTTGTGTTGGAAAGCAAAGAAACACCAAAAGGCAAAGAACTGCATCACTATTATCCAGCTGTTTAATAACACATTTTCTTGTTTTGTTTTGCTTAAGACATAAAAAAAAAAAAAAAAAAAAAAAAGTCTGCCAGTAAATACCCATCTCTTCAAGTTGACTTTTTAAAAAACATTTGGGACTATGCTACTGTTTCCCTGTTGTATATCTCCAGGTTTTACACCTTTTCTGTAATGTTAAGAGAGGAATAAAACCAGGTTACTAGTCAGGATTGAATCTCTAATTTTGATTTCTAAATCCAACACAGCCCCATTCCCTCGGGAATAGCAAATTATTTAGGTACAAACTGCAGACCTAAATGAAACAAAATTCGGTATTTGATTTCTCATCAGAGGAAAAACAGGTGCAATAGTAAATAACTATTTAATGAGAAAGACATCCTGTTCAGTCCTTTCAAAGGACTTGCTACACTTCTCATTTCTGGGTGGTTGTTACTATTGCTAATAGTACTGTACTGCCTCAGAAACAGACTTTGCTCTGCCTTTGTAAAGTCTGTAACTTCTCATCCAAAAAAAGTTTGTCTTCTGAATATGGAGTCGGGAAAGTAAGGAGTGGGGAACAGAGAGGGAGGAAGGGATTTGAGTTTTTATGGCAAATTATTTTCAAGGTAAGAGACAGCAGGTTTCTATTCCAAGAGCAGTGCTGACTAGACAAACTATCATCCATTATAACTTAAGATATGACTAAAAAAGAGGATTAAATCGATTTTTAAAGCTGTTTAAACTTCCAGGCTAGATATGTAAAGGCATATGAACAGCTTAAGAGGACCAGACTAAATATCCACCTAACCTAGTAGCCTGTCTTCCACAGCAGCCTGTAAAAATACATTTAAGTAAAAATAAACAGAAGAATGATGGGAGAGCTTGGGATTTTTTTCTTCTGTAGGCTTCCCACATTTGGTGAACTCTAACATGGTGACTTCTGACCCTGAAGTTGCACTCAATTTGCCTTAAATAATAACTTTTTATTTGTTTCTTTTCCATTGAGGAAGGATTTGGCAGATCATTCCAGGTCCTCACATACTGTGCTACTTTGCGAGGGAAGAGCTCAATATATTTGGATGCTATCACTGTTTGCTGCTATGTTATTATCATTATTATACCCTCCTGTACATTAATAGACCTGAGCTATTAGCATCATCCCACACGTTCCGTGTTTATGCCAGCATGGTGAATCAGAAAAACATCTGCCTGGGAGGTAGAAATGTGTTTTTATATACGAACACGTAAACATGAAAGCTTTACAACGTCTGGCCTGAACTCACACCGGAGAGCATGAAAGAAACCTGTGAGTGTCTGCAGTTAGGAACTGGCCCTTGTGCAAATCCCCTGGGAGAAGGTTTGAGGAGATAAGGTGTCAGTCCACATCAGTATAAATGAAGCAACCTGGCACAGCCATCATTTTCTGCAAGAGTAAAGCCCCAGACTCCGTGGCACTGAGATACACATGCTGAATATTTCACTGAAATCCACAAACTACTTTGTCATTAATTTTGGTCAGCATTGCATTGCTTGAACTCAATATTCAGCCCAGGGAATATTTAAGGTAGCATTGATACACCTCCTGTGTGTGGGTGTGTGTTTGTTTTCCAAAAGCCTTTCTTGGATTTCTGAAATTATTTAATATTATCCATTTGGGATGAATGGTGTATGCTAAGCGTGGCAATGCCTGATAGGTATTCAGCTTGAAGAAATTGATGAAGAGATCCCATACAGGAAAAACAACACATTGAGCTGTTATTAAATAACTTAATAGGCTCAGGGGTCGCTGATCCTCTTGTTGATACCACAGAGTTTGCTGGCAGCTGACTCCTCCCTGGAAAAACAGGAATGCCAGCTGGTGAAACAGCATTAGCGTCCTGACAGATGTGTGTTATAATGGCATCCGTAGACAGATTTGAAAGCAAAATAGAGCTCATGTGTTTCATGAGAAGCGTGTTTGATGCCACAATTACTGGAGGTTTAAAAGTCTTGTTCTGTAATGTACCTATGATAAAATTTGGCATTCCAGACTTGGCTGCTGGAAAAGCCCAATGATCTGTCACTTCCACCCAGAGCTTGCCTTCTTAAGAGTAAGATGGACACAGCGTTCCCCTTCCTCTTTAATCCTTCCATCCCCATTTATCTTCCTATACATTAAAATCACTTGTGTTGTATGCCAAGATAGGAAGTTCACCGGAAACGTGGCAGATAAGAAATCTCACAGCCAGTGAAGCTGCTGTAGAAACAGCAGAGTTGCAAGCATTTAGTAACATCACAGCAGCCTTGTTCCACATTTGCAATTAATACACGTCTGTGTTTGCATTTGTTACAGGACTCTTGACAGCACCAACATAACAAGAAAAACGAACAACCTGAGTAATAAATCTCTGGAGGCATTCAGCAAGTGCCATAGGGCTCATTAATCTTGATTATTCCCCATAATAGATAACTTCACAAATCATCTATTCTCCCCAATCATGCACATAAGGATAATGTATATATAATAGCCTCCTGTACTGTAAAACCCCAAATAGAATTTCATTTTTTAAATATAAGTCTTGACAAATGCAAGACAAATATTTATAGAAAAGGGATGGGTATGAATAACAATGAACTGGACTGAAACGAGTGGGACAGAGACTTGTAAAAAGAAGGTGACATCTTTTCTGGGTTTTCTTTTTTTTTTTTTTTCTTTTTTTTTTTGGTTTCCAGCATTATGATGTCTCTATTTGAATCAAGGAATTCATTTATTTATAGCCTGAAGTAGATGGGATTTTCTTCCTGGGAGTTTTGGCCAGGGAGATAAAGGAGGCTGCAGCTGCAGCCTTCATGCATGCTCTTTAAGGAATGTAGACAGGGGAAAATAGAAGCAGCTGAGAAATATCCTGAATCCCAAACAATTTAGTATTCATAATTTATACTACTGATTCCCTCTTTCTCTTGTGCTCTTCCCAAAGCTTTCCTTTGAAAAGTGCCAAAATCATCAAAGGAAACTACAGCTCTGATCTGATCTGTTTATCATTTTTTCCTCAACTGCACCTTAAATATGCCAGCTCATCGTAATGGATCTGAGAAAGACATCGTATTTAGAATAAGGATGTGTATGATCCTCTTGGTAAGCATAGCAGAGCTGCTCTAATAGTTGATCCTGTACTGCAGGCTGTGCTTCAGCTCGCTGATCGAAATGTGATGGTTATCTTGAAGGTAATGGTGCAAAGGGGAAAAAAAAAAAAAAAGAAGAGATGTATTAACTTTAAAAAATATGTAAAATATCCTGTTTTGTATGGAATTTATATTAGAAAAGGATAAACAGGGTTATGGGAGGGGAAAGAAGAACATCTTTCCATAGAAGAAGACTAGTACCTTTTATATGTTCGTAATGATAGTGACCCGAACCTGCTGTTTAAGAGTAAGTTCTGCTAACTGAAGTTTCAGAAGTGTGAAGCTGTACTCACAGGTGAGCCTTCCTCTCATCCAGTATAAAGCGTGAGATCTGATTGCCCTTATCTTTGCCTGCAACCCCATTTCGCTGCCTTTCTTTTCTCTCCCCCCGTGTGTCCAAATTCTCTCAAAAACCCAGGATTTTGTTCTGTGACCTGGGGCACCAAAATAGCAATTTTGTGTGAGCGGAAAGAATTTAAAAGACTAACAACTGAACTGCTTTAGGGTGGGTTTTCTCTTCTTGTTCACGGCCCCCCTTCACCCAGTGTAAAAAGTCCTGAAGATGTATTTGCCTTCAAATCTAAAAGAAAGGAGAACACGTGTCATCTTCCAGAGTTAAAAACAAGAACGACCTGAACTTTGGACCTACTTCTCTTTCCAAGATCTGCTTTGCACATCACTCAATTCTGTTTCTTTAATTCCTTTGCATGTGAATGCAATACGTAGCTATAAGCATCACAGGCCTTTAGTAGACTACGTTGCACTCCAGTGCTGTCTCTCTCTTCCTAAATACATACCCACTGATAATACCCACAGGCAACGCACCTTGCACAGACATGAAGGATGTTTTACCCCCAGGAAGTTTTAGTTAAAAAAAAAAAAAAAAAAAAAAAAATGAAAATGTTCAACATCTTTTAAGTCTGATTAGATGGATCCAGGATCTTGTAGGCTTGGCGTTTGTGTTTAGATACATTTGTCTTCAGAGCTCTCCAAAGAGCTCTCTACGTGTCAAATAGCAGTGAATTTTGGCTTGAAAATTTTCTTTGATATCTGCACACTTGGGTAGTTTGAAGCACGGTTTTGGAATAACTGAGGATAACTGAGCTATTCCTAGCTGTCTGACAGACATTCAAGTAACTCCCTTAATCTCCCTTGGCCTCAGTTTCTCCCTGTATAAAACTATACTATTAATACTTCACCGTCTTTGTAAATGTTCCACAGTCTTTTGATGAAAGGAATTATTTTAAGTTCAAAGTGTTTCTCTTAATGAAAGAATGAACTTGCTTGTTCTTGAAGCCATGCATTATATAAACATCAAAGAGCTGTTTGCACCCAGTGGTCGTTGGCCATAAGGTGCCTCCGTGTCTCAGTGAGCGATGTTTTCTCTTCTACCTCTCCACGGAAAGGAACGTGCTGGTGATTTGGATGCCGTACGATACAATTCCAGTAATGCCAATGTGTGCAGCAGAACTACACACAGTGTTTGGCATCGGCTGTAATTTCTTACTGTGTCTGAAAACTAACGTGCGGATGGGCACAAAGTGATGTGAAGGTACTTGGGGTTGATCTTCTGCCCTGCCTGGCTGCTGGGCTGGTTTCTCTGAGGAGTGAGGAGCTGATGGTGGAGAGCAGCTTGAGTTTGTGACCCAAAGGGTGCCTGCCTGGTTTTCATGCTTGGACCAATCTTTAGATAGTGCCACTTGCAATTACCTCCAAAAGTGGAAGCATCCTGATCTTCTGTTGGGGAAATTATCAAAGTGCAGGGGTTGTTTCTTAGAATACAATCATAGAGTGTCTTGGGTCAGAAGGGACCTCAAAGCCCCCCCAGTGCCACCCCCTGCCATGGGCAGGGACACCTCCCAGCAGCCCAGGCTGCCCAAAGCCCCATCCAGCCTGGCCTTGGGCACTGCCAGGGATGGGGCAGCCACAGCTCCTCTGGGCAGCCTGGGCCAGGGCCTCACCGCCCTCTTGAGTGAGGAATTTCCTCCTAATATCTAATCTATCTTCTTTTAGTTTAAAGCCATTACACCTTGTTCTATCACTACATGCTCTTATCATAATTCCCTTCTTCAGGAGTTAATGCAAAAAGCCACCTCTCCTCATGATCACCTGATGATTGATGTGGTAGTCAGCCACCAACAAAAAGAGCTTAACCAGGTGGAAAATATGATACACCCTTAAATGGCTTAAGAGACATTTTGATATTGTTCCTGTTTCCATTTTTCTATCTCTGGCTAGTCTCAGCTCTGAGCTACATGAGGTTGGTTACTTCTCTGTCTCTCTTCTGTTTAATAAACTGCAGAGTGGCAATGGTCTGTCCACTTCCTGCACTTAGGCAGTGCAGCAAGCTGCAAGTGAATGCCTCTTCTCAAACAAGGGCTTTTTTAGGAAGCAGTTGGAGGAAGCACTGAGATCTTGTGAGACCCCACCTGGAGCCTGCGTTCAGCTCTGGGCCCAGCACAAGGACAGGGATGGATCAGAGCGAGTCCAGAGGAGGCCACGAGGATGCTCAAAGGCTGGAGCCCCTCTGCTGTGGAGCCAGGCTGAGGGAGCTGGGGGTGCTCAGCCTGGAGAAGAGAAGGCTCCGGGGACACCTCCCAGTGGCCTGCCAGGGCCTGAAGGGGCTGCAGGAGAGCTGGGAAGGGATTCTTTGCAGGGAACACAACAATTGACTCCCAAGCTTGCTTCTGAGAGATCAAGTGACCAAAACCTGTTCCCAGTGTAAACAGAAAAAATAGGTTAACTGGTTTATTTTTAAGATATTTGGAAACTTGACAAGTGAAAGCAGCCCTAAATGACATCCAGATTCAAAAATGTTACTTTGAGTATCTGAAATAGAAGTTGTAGTTGTGACAGACTCCCAGTGCTCACATCTCCGGAGCTTAAGAGATGAGAAACACATGTTTAAACTTGGTTGCCCAATTTAGAAATAAATGCATACAGTCTCTCAATCTCTAGACTAGGACCTGTGTTATGGAAAAAAAAAGTTTATGTAATGCTGTTTCCATTATAAATAGAGACTAATTTTCTCAAAAAAGACTCTTAATACTAAGCAAACAAGTAAGTTTAGTACTAAAAACATTCTCAGTGCTTCATTGCCTTGGGTTTACAATATCATTTGCACGTCAAATTATATTTCATCTTATGATTTAGTAATGCCAGAAGAATAGATCTAATTCTGTGTCTCATGATACCCTTAAAGATGGAAGATTGCTTTCCATGGAGTGTAAAACTCAATTTGTAGTCATGTGTATAAAACATGACTTTATGGCAGATTAGCTTGCTGTAGATTTAGTTCTCTCTGACAGTGAACTGAAAAATATTAGCATTTCACTGAACACAATATTAATGGCAAGAAGAGAGTATTATTGTAACAGAGAAAGTAGAATAGAATTGTTGGAAGTAGAACCAATAAGCAGAAGAAAATGTATTTAGAGATTTGCGAGAAATTTAGATAGATTTGGTGTAACTTCTTTCCTTTCCTTCACTTGTTTCCTCCCTGCCCCCACCCCCTGCGAGTCATTTTAAGAAACCGTAGTGTATTTGCAGTTGTCAGACTGACCTCCTCATGATTTTCAAGAAAGCAGCAACTGCAATACTGAAAGAGGCATCTGGCCCATGCATGGTTCAGATGACTGTAGGAAATAGGAGACTTTTTATATATATTTTTTAAAAGGCTTCAATTTTTGATTTGCAGATGTGCTACTTTGTGGTCAGATGTGTTGTTTCCCTTTTCTAGTGCAATGCGAGGGTATGAGCAGGTTATCAGAGCAGTGCTACGCAGTTTGTTATTTACATGCTGGGATGGTCTTGTGGGTTTGCTGAAGCGATCTCTTTGGGTGCACGTCGCCTCCTGGCTTGGTCAAGGCTGTCCCTTAACATGCTGAGTACTTGGTTAGAAAGGGGCCCGAGCTGATGACATCCTGCTAAAACCATGGCATCCCTGTGTCACACGGAGGGCTTGGGTAGAAGAGGTAGAAGAAGGAAGGAAATTGAAAAGGAAAACAAGCAGACACTGTAATTAAATAATGTTCTCCTTATGGAGAGTGCTCGTACTGTTTTGTATCCCACACTTGAATTTTTGTAGCCTATCTTCTACCTATCTGCCAGAATGATCCAGCATGTTTGTACAGTCTGCTTTTACAATGTGACCGGTAATAATGTGACTCTTTGTGCCTAGCTCAAAGTTAATATATTCAAGATACAAATGATATATGAGGGCACAGAAAGTACTGCAACAAGTTAACTGCAGTTGCAGAACAGTACCCCATGTTTCTGTTTTAAATGGTACTTTTTATTTATTAATTATGTTCATTTTAATTCCCTCGAGAGTCAAATAATGATATGTGAAAACAGCATAATCATGCTTTGATATCTCTGCAAAAGTAGTAACAGAATTTGATATGCTTTTGATCTTTCAAGTTATTCATTGCATCTATCCCTTATTCCTATAGTTACCCTTTTTTTCTCCTTGGGTTCTCTTTGATTAACAGGCAGTGTGGGGCTACCTGCTTGCTTGGGTCAGGCACAAGCCCTGCTTTCTTTTAGAATAGATCTCAGTGTGACTGCTGTCCCTTTGTTTCTATTTAGGAAAGTATTTAAGATTGCAAGTGATGTGCTCAATTGTCCCATTCTCTATTGAGCGTTTTCCATGTATTCTAGAGGATGAGAATTATGACAGCGTGCTTGTTCTTAATTATGCATGCTTATATATTAATTCATATTTTCACTAATTTTCTTTCATTTGTAGCTACAGCTTATACTACGTGGACCCAGTCCTACAAATATGCATACAATTAATTTTGCTCACCAGCATGGTTTTTGTGGCTGTTGCTTTTTGCAGTCTCTGTAGGACGGGTGTTGTGACATATATTACACACAACAGCGTGGGACGAAGCTTGGCTTATGGTCAGAATAGGGCATTAAAGGAAGACAGGGGGAACTGGCTGCCTCCCACCCACGTCGCCTGGTTTGTAGCTGGCCGGTTGGGAAGAGCAGGTGGGTGACAAGGGCCAGCACAGATGGTGAAGCTCTCTCCGGAGGCTGTGGAGATGCTTCTTTGCTGATCTGTGATTAGCTGCTGAGCTCAGAGGTACCAGAACCATACTGCCAGTGATCCCTGTGCTCCCTGGTGTAAACCAGCCATGTGGCTGGATAGCTTCAGAGAGCAAAGTGAGTTGAAGGGGGAGGACAACAGGGGTGCATGACAGCTTCCCAGGCTGTCCCATGGTGATGCTTGTTTTACAAGCTGTCATTAAAGATACTCCTGCTCTATAGAAGGCGAATTATGAAGTTATTTAGTCTCATGGTGCTCTCTTTCTCTTTGGTGGTAGTGTAAGAGGATAAGTAGGTTTACTCCAGGAGCCAGCATCTGTCTAGATTGAGAATCTGGCCCTAAAATTTTGTCTCCAAAATAGGGGCTTTTTGTCCAACCAGTAGGAGACTTTTCATTCACTATTGCAATGATGCAGAAATTCAAGAGAGCTGACAAAAACTCAGGGTCCTGTCTAGTGTAACTTATTTCCTCTTTCCCCACTTCTGTTCCCGACAGCTTCTCCTCTATTTCCACAGAAATAAAGGAAACTCCTTGTACAGTTTGGCATGCAAGTTGCACGCAGCTGGGTGCATGCCCCAGGCCTGGGGTCACTGTCAGGCTCCATGACCCAAATGCAGCAAGTACCATCCCATCGCAGCCTTCAAACCCTGCCTGCTTGACAGCATGTTTCCCAGCTGGGGTTTGCCGTCTCATCTTCATGCCCAGCACAGCCTCTCCCTTTGCAAGGATTTTTGCAGCGCTATGTGCTGTGACAGTGGTAAAAAAATAAAATAAAACAAATAGATAAAAAGCATTGCTAGAACAAACAGGGCCCAGAAAAGGATGAATTTGCTATTAAAAAAAAAAAAAAAAAAAAAAGGAAGGAAGTCAATGACATCTTATCCTGGATGGGACCATAGTGATTGATACCTGTTGTTAAAATTCTCAAGCAAAGTATTTATTGAAATGGATTTGAATATAGATTTGGAGAAGGTTATAAGTCGAGCAGTCCAGGACAAATACTGAGGGTTGTCCATGGCATGGAGATGTGCTAAAACTGCATCAGGCAAACCTACCCTAGGAGTGTCATTAGATGGGTAGTCTTCAAAATTACATCTTACACCAGTGGTGTCCTTATCCCTCAGCTTCACATCAGAAAAGCTTATACCACTAAATACATTGCTCTGCTTTGCACACCCAGAAAAAAAGTCTTCAGTTTATGAACTGTGCTCTGCGGTACAGGAAACAAGTATCAGAAATGGTTTTTCTGCCTGCCCAGAGCAAGGAAGCCACTCTTAGCCACACAGTCCTAATAATAACAGCGTAGATGTTGTTACTGCACTCTGCAACTCAGCTGTTGCTGCTGTGTAGTGCAACAGTAATTTGTTTCTTTGAAAAAATTGATTCTTGTGTGCACAATAAGTATTTATAAATACATGCACATGTGGATGTTAATGGCTCTTAACATGCTTGACACCAACACCTTTTGTCCTGATAATTAATGAAATTTTGGCCTTTTCGTTAAGCACCTACAGATCCCTTGAGGCTGTGAAGGTTCTTCGTAAGAATTGCAAGAGGCATTCCATATACTTATACAAAATATTTTTTTTTAAAAAGGCACAGAATTTAAATAGTTAATGAACACACATCATTTACCTAAACAGTGTTTTTATAGATCTTTGCAAATATGACATTAATTAAGAAAAGTAACTAAAGCTGAAGTGCCACAGAATGTTAATCTTCAGCATCAGTAATTAGCCGTGGATGAGAATTTTTTAAAAATGTTTCCAGTTTGCATCATTTTGTTTGGGAAGAAACACAACTCTGCAGGTTGAATTACTGAGAAAACAGATGAGCCCTGAAAAACTCTTGCAGAGTGGACAGATGTGTGTGTGCAATTGCACCAAGCCTTTGCTGGTCCATGGCTCTGTTGCCTCTGTGACAGAAAATAAATCCAAGGTAACCCCGCCACATCCCCTTGGCACTTTTTCCCTCCCTCAGCCCATGCAAGGTGTGTGCTCCGTGCCCTTTGCTTGTCACCAGGAGAAGGGGATCGATCGGCCAGGCCAGTTGCAGAGGATTGCGTTGAATCCTTGTGTTTGCCCCTGGCCGGCAAGAGCAGGTAATGCAGGCAGCTACTCCGTCATTAGCTTGATTGTGTTTTTAACACCAGTAAAGGTGGCTCTTTGAATCCATCCCTCCTGCACGCCCTGATAATTGTTTTGTTTATCAGCACAATTTTGCTCTCTGTGGCGGGCAGTGGAAGGTCTGCCTGTGTTGTTTGTCTTCCTAAGTTGTTAAATGAAATGACTCAGAAGATTCAGGAAATTAATTTTTGTAGTCTAGATTTATGGGGAAAAAGAAAGCTTTGAAGTGGTGATGTCAGTGTAGCCACTCTGAAATTCATGAATGAGCCTTCACAAGATTTTCAGACGCTTAGAAATTGAGAATTTTTTTTAATAGTGGCATCCTTTTTAGTTACTTATTGATATCTGAACCTGAACAATTCATGTCTTCAAGCTTTATTCAACAGGCATTTTGTATGAAAATGAAAGCCAAAGATGTCCATATAAATGTGACTTCAAGAGTCAGAGCTTTTAAAATAAAGCATAGGCTTATTACTAGACTCATATTAAAAGTGTGATAATAGCCACTGTTACCTATTCTTTTCTCTCTTTTTTAGGATAGTTAATTTAACAGCTACTATTGAAATAGCCATAAACAATTTAATAAACCTGGTAAAACTTCAGATGCTTCTTTATTATGCATTCAAATAGGATTCTCTGCCTCTTGAGTCCTACTCTACACCCTTGAATGCTGCTAAGTAGTGCCATTAAAACAGCAATGCTGGGAGACCATTCTCATTTATGGAGGTTGTAAAATAGGGACAAGATGCTGATTTTGATTCCATTCAAGATGTATTTCCACAACAAATGCTAGATAAAGTATATAATAAAGTATAGTGTCTCGTGATAGCAAAAGGTTTGCTTTGCCCTCTTGACATGTGACAATGCTGTAGCTGACTTTCCAATGGTAAGCTTGAATATATGTTAATAGACAGTAAAAATGGATCTTCCTACCTAGAAGACGGTCAGAATTTCAGCTAATGAATGGTTTTGTCTTGTGAAATATCATTAACTGTTTAGAGGTTAATTTTTTTTCAAGATTACTGTGGGTTTTTTTAGCTGAGGATGTTTTTGGGGGGAAGGTTAACACTGATATTTTGTATAGTGTGCTTATGAAGGAAGGCTTACTCGAAAATAGTTTCTTGAGGCATTTTCTAAAATTTACACTTTGTCTAATGTGGGTCTTAAACACATTCCAGTGGTTGAAACACATTATGCAAGTCTTTACATATTTTGTTCTCATTTTCTCTGTTATATATTTTACAGGTAGTAACTCAGTCTGTGTGACAACTAGATGAAATATGTGCCAGTGGTTTTCTCCCCAGGTTAAACAAAATGAAAGTGAAGCAGCAAGTCTTCACTTTTTTGGTTCTTTGAATATATAGATAAGGGTACATCATGAAGAGGTACAGTCAGGAGTCTTCTTTGCAGCCATAGATATGCAAGAATTGCACAGAAAGCATTCTGTAGCTGAACTTTGTAAGGACTCTTCTTTGGGGATGAAGGGCAGAGACTACCATTGAAGGGCAAGAAGACAGTCTAGCACATTGCTTTTGCCTCCAAGAAATGGCTTTGACACCTCTGTTGTTGCTTTACATTTTGCAGATTTTTTTCACTTTAGCAATGCAACTGGACAACAGACTGTGTAATCAGCAAGTGTAATGCAGCCATTGGCTTTCTACTGCTGAATAAGAAGGTGATGAGTTGTTTAGGTCTTCAGCTATTCAGTTGGGAAGGTAGATTTTCAGAGACAGTTCCAGTCTGTCTCTCTAAAAGTCCCCTCCTATGCTTATGAAATGTGGTGTTCTACACCGTGACAAGTTGATTAAGAGAAGTTTTCTAGAGGGGAAATAAAGCTACCTAGTACTGTAGGTGATGGAGAAGAGAAAAATATTAGGCTCTCATGTGTATGTTCTTATATCAGTGGTTGTGCTCCAGTAATTAAATTCTGACAAATAGACGAACAAACAATCTCCGGGGGTAATGAGGCTCAGTCAATGAACCACAAGTGTTCACAAGTACTAACAATAAGAGAAAACACAATTGAAAACCCTGCATATGTGTTACTCAAAAGCAAGTAAGACCTAATTAAAGGGATTTGTGATACCTCTCCATGCTCTGCATTTAGAAATGGATTTACAGAATATTTTCTCCAAATTACAGGATATTTACAAATAAGCATGAGAGTAGGTTTTATACTTGTTTATTTTAAAAAAGGAAATTTAATAAATGCAATGACCTACTTGACAAAAAGTTGTCCCAGCACTATGGGCTTCTTTTCAATGAACCCAAAAACCAGAGAAATGAAATCCCTCAGCTGCAATGTGCTCACCCTTTGCTTAGAGTGCGTGAAATGCAGACTCATGAAAATGGTCATAGAAATTGAATATATTTCCTTCTAACTTCGATGACAGCATATTTCACAGGCCTAAATGTAAGTATCTTTTCTGCTCTTCAGCAAAAATGATAACACGTGATGTCACCTTAACTGTGCAACAAAGTAACTCAGAACGGTCATGTCTATATAAAACTGCTTTGTGTCCTATGATATAAATATCTAGATTTTTTTAAATGTCCTTTTCTTATAACCTATGACAGAGGCCTGTCCTCCCCACCATCAGAATTGATTTTTCCTTCTGAAGTATTTTTTCTCCCGTCTTCAAAATATTTTTGCCCAGCAAAAAAAAAAAAAAAAAAAGGTTGGCAAAACGACAATTTCATATGACAAGTACAGATGGGAAGTTGACAGTAAATAGAATATCAGCTTCCCCTTTTTCTGCTGCTGCTGGGCTGAGAGAGTTAATCCCATCAATAATGACAGTCATGTTAGTTTTATTGATATTTTGTAATCTGTCTTTCCTTTGTCTCCTTGGTTCGCTGCAATTCCTTCTTGGTTAGTGACCTGCCACACATTCCTCGGTATCTAATTGCCTGCATGCATTACTTTTTCATTTAAAATCGTGCTTTTAAGGATCAGCTGAAGTATCTTGATGAACAATGTCAGCTGGTTAGATTTTTTTTTCCTCTCTCCCTCAATGGATCCTGTATTTAAACTCCGTTCATCGGGCTGCTCTCTGGCTTCTGTAAATGATGGGAATCAGCTGCTGCTTGCAGTTGCTCCAAAGCAATGGACAGAAAATCTTTTGGAGAGATACTGTAATCAGTAGCCACATAGGAAATCGCAGTAACCTTCTATCACCAACAAGGCATCTATAATGCCTATAATGTGCAGCTTTTAAAATTTTTATTTGCTCCTCTTTATGTCAGAGTTGGCAATACCAAATACCCAGGTCTTTAGCATGATGAAGGAAAGTTCTAATGACTTAAAAACCAAGAGCTGAATTGAGGTTGATATGTAAAATGTTGAATGTGGTCCTGACATCCCAGTCCAGAAAAAGATTTCTATCTAGTTTCATGCTTCTTCTCTCTCTCTGTAAACAGGAAAAGTAACTTGAAAGAAAAAGCAGGCTGTGTAAAGGTTAGCCTCTGTGCACATGGAACCTGTACTTTACACCACAACTGGGGTGAAGGAGGGTCTTGGTCTCATTTTTTGATAGTCTCTGCCAAAATGAGATGTCCACCAGCCTTGGGAGGAAGATGGAAAATATTGTATTAACCCTTCATCCTCAGCTTCTTGAAGACTCAACTATGCTCCCTTTAGTGCCATGGGAGCTTTTGGAAGCCTCTTTCCGTTGGGGTGACTCTGACTGGCAATTACGAGGGGCTGAGGGATGGTATGATCAGGATGTTGATGCTTCTTCTTCTGGCATCCAAAAAAGCACAGCACAATAGAAGTGAAAAATTTAGAGCTTCTTAAAAAAGACTTTTTTATTCTCTCTCCATTTTAGGTCTCTCTCTCTCTCTATATATATATATGGAAGGGAACAAAATCAGACTAATATTTATAGGTGGTCCATTTACACCAATGAATTTTTACAATTTATGCAATATTGGCTAATGAGATGGCTCTCTATACCAAGGTGACCACTGATGATGGTGTGTGTTACATCTTTAATACGGTGCTATTCAAAATCATAGGTTTAAATGCTATGACTGCATTGTGGGATGTGAATTCAGGAAACGGACAGACTGATATGGTAAGGCACGGAGATTTCAGAAATGCAGAACACATTTAGGAATCTAGTGTTCATTGATCCAGTCACTTTAAATTTCATCTTGTCTTGAGGCTTTCTGCAGCATGGAACATTGCCAGAAAATGAATTTTTAGGAGCAGTGTATAACTGTTAATAATGGCCTGAAATCTGACAAACTGATTTAGTACATTTTAATAAAACCTTGCATTTTAAAAGAGCTCACTAGAGTAATTTGTAAACTTAACAATGAATATCTTTTGAGTAAACTATAGCAACTACAGTTGCGTGAAGTGCATAGTTTAGCTATACAAAATCATTCTTTAATTAGTTTTAATAATACAAGTTGCTATTGTGATGTTGTTCATACAAGAATGTCAACCCTTTCATTAAATATTAACTAACCCTCAAAAATTCCCTTATGTGGTTCTCTAGTCATTTTTCATGTTGTTTTGTTGTGGCACAGGGAAATGAAGTAATTTTCCATTCCTAAGAGCCAGAAATAGGATCAGGATTCTCCAGCCACCAACCACTTTACTGACTCTCTGTTCGTCAACTGAAATATGATTGTGTATTGCCTTTGTATATTCTAAATGTTTTAAGATTCTTCTGAACTGCTTGCTCTCTAAGGATTTAATTTTCTGGTGCATAGTATGGTTATGAGTATTTCTTGATCTGTAGAGTTCTTCTTTCCTTTTCCTTTCTACAATGTTCCCTTTTCTGCCCCTTATCTCCCCCAGAAAAGTTTCTAAACATAAATAATGTCCATATGTTTTTTCTTCTTCACCTATGTACAAGGATGATGTGGAATTAGTATTTTAATTTTGCAGAATTAATTTAAAAATAAGTATTTTCATGACTTCTTGCAACGAAGACTGTCCTCTAAACTGCACCTTTTATCTTCCCTTGGAAAAAGTGGACTCGAGATAATTATCTGAAGTCTGTATGCTATATACACTATTTTTGACAGCTAGAGAAAAAGTCTGGCTGTAGTTGAGAGGTTATTTATGTACAAGCACACCCCTCTCTTCTCGTCTGTGCCTGCAGGCGCGTGGGCACCCGCTTCTTTACCCTCCCATCCTCCCACTGCATTCTTCCCTTGAAGAGCTCTCTGTAGCTGAGAAATTAAGCCTCATTACCATATCTAGCTCCAGTCAGTCCTGTTATCATTAAGCTCTTGTTGTGGGATGCCTAAGTGAACTAACTTGTGTATAGCGTGCTGTTTTCCCAGCCTTAAACAGTCCCCATTTGTGTGTTTTTTTTCTGTCTTGGAGCCATAGCCAAAAAGATGAACCTCCCTCCCGCAGAACAAGAACAAAGCATCGTTTCCTCTTTGCCTGAAATTAAGCATCGTTTCCTCTTTGCCTGAAATTATTTTTCTTGAGATGGTCCTACAGGGACCAAAGCCACTTTGCCATTACCCCTTAGTGCTACTTTATGTGGGATTTATAATGAAATTGCTTTGACAATTTGGATAATGACGGAGCAACACAATAACTGATGAAACACTTTGGGGTAAAACAATTTCCTTCGGGAGACATCAACTTTTGTGTTAAAATTATAGCCCTAATGTAATACACTGAAACTTTAAATAATAATAATTAAAAAAATAAAATGAAAGTCTTTGACTGCATTACTTAGTGTCTCTTGCTGATTTTAGTTTCTGATAGTACTTAAAGGAAGATTGAAAATTGCTCTGGATCAGAAAAAAAACACATAGCTACAGAATTTTCTTCCACTTTATCAAACAATCAAGGATTTACCTTGTTTATATTGCTTCCAAGATGGACATTAATAACACAACTAATAGTTTTCTGGGATTTTTCACTAAGCCAAATAAATGAGCTTAGTGAGAGACTTTTACGTTATTCTAACAGAGAGGGAGAAAGCTTGTTGTTGGTTTTTTGTTTGTTTGTTTTTTATTAATTTCCCCCAAATTCTTACTTTAAGGCTTATTCCCTAAGATATTAATGCTTTCTAATGTCTATATATGTTTTTTATTGTCCATTTGCTGCCTTTCATTTAAAGATCTCAAAACATTTGACTTCAGTTCCTTTATTAATGGTTAGTCTCACAAAACACTAAATGTAGGTCAGTCAATCACACTCTGGAATATATTTGTAGATCCAAAGGACCTAATGAAAGTAGGTTGTCCTTCATAGCCCCGCTTTGCAAGCAGGAAAAGGGAAATTCAAAGAGTTCAACTGCATCAGCCAAGACCATAAAACAAGCCAGGAACCTGATACACGTGCATTATATACATTAAAGCCCCTCTGAGTACTCAGTTTTGTTCAGTAGAACAGCCTATCTCTTTTACGTACAAATGTAGGACTATTTGCATGGATGGATTTTTTTTTCCCTGCTAGTTTCTAACACTTAAATTCTTCAAGATAAAGCAGTCCGATCAATTACTAGGAAAACTTGTTTTCTTAGAAAAAAAGTACAGCTCAGCTGTGAATTCCTGGAAAGGAAAACAGTCCCTGGAAGTACAGCTCCACAGCCCAGGAGAACTCCTCTGAAGTGCTGCTTTGGGCAGCTTTATCCTGAAATCACAGCAGTTTGGCCGCAAATGCTTGAAGAAGCCTGAAGTTCAGATGTACTTCTGACACTGTTGTAAAAGAGATGTTGAGTTAAAAAACGTGACATTACACCAAACAGATATGTTAAAAATTGTGCTTAAAGGTTAATATAATAAAAATGTAGTTCCTGGGAGAGTGATAGAAATATTGATCATAAAAATAAATAGTGGCCCAGAAATTCAGCTGAAAAAGAGGAAAAAAACTAGTTGATATATGAAGAATTTGAGTTGTGACACTAAGATCAATGGCTGTATTTTCACCCAGTGAAGCATGAGAGCTTCAGATAAGGGCAGTTAGTCAGTGAAATACTGACTGACATACCCTTTTACTGTTGGCATTTGGTCTCCAATATTGATCTCGCCTGTCACTGCCAACAAAGTATACTGAGGCTATATTTATGTTCAGATAATGTTGTGTTCCTTTTTTTTATGAATGATGGTGAAAATCTCAAGGTGTATAAGGGGTTAATTTTAGCATCTGCCCTCATTTATTTGATTGCATCTTTTATATTGCTGCAATCCATTATAACCTATTGCCAGTCAGTCAGAAAACAGATAACACGCTATAATCTGCCCAGCCTCTTTAAATCCCAAGATTTCCCATTCCTCTACAGAGCAGCGGTGTACAGTAAACAACAATTATATAGCACACTCATTCTCTGACCATCAGCAGTGGGAATGCTGTTCTGGAGAGTACACAAGGTATCAAATAAACTTGGTAAGGAATAAATCTTTAAGAGGAATGCCATTATTTCTTCTGCCAATTTTGGTGGAGCTGGAGGAGTTAAATTCACAGCTTTTTGGAAATAATAGTGATGTTACCACAAAGCATGTTTGCTCAGAGACATGCATCAAAAGCCTTTCACACTTTATTTTCCTTTATCTTTTTTCTGCTAGTTCCAGTATTATGTGAACATAATCTTTACTGCTGTTCTTGTAAAATTAATAGTTTGGCCTTGAGTCCAAAAGGCTGAGAGAATGGGGGGCTTACTTGCAAAGCGTGGTGGCTCACAGCTTTGCTTCAGCCACTTTGACCAGGCCAAGGGTGAAGCTCTTGTTCACTTTGGTCAGGAGTTACATTATTACATTATTTATGTAATTACATATTTATGTAATTACATAATATTATATATTATATAATTTATGTAGTTACATAATATATGTAACTATATGTAATTACATTACATATAGTTACACATTATGAGTTAGTTGTTAGTTGCTTCAAAGAAAAGGTGGAACAAACCATCTAGAGAAGAGAAGCTCGATCCAAATTACACCATTTTTTTCTGTCTTTCTTACAGCATAATCCACAGAGTTGTATTTTCTGGTTTACTATTCTCAAGGTTGGTCATACCTACAGGATTCCCTGTAGTTATCATAGCTAGCAGACCCAACATACATATTTTAGTTTAGCTTGGCAAAGCTTAAACTTCAGGCAGAGGCAAGGAACAAGAGTAGGACCCGAACAAGAGGTTCCCTGACTGCAGTGAGAGTATGGTGTGCCATGCTCCAAGGCAGATTGGGGTGGATGAGGTGGCTCTATCTATGCAATGAACACTTATTTCTGGAGAAATACTTAGATAAAATAGAAGTTTGTCATTTACCCAAGACAGCTTACGTCAGTTGATATCTCATTCACGTTCAGTTGCTCTCTTGTAGCCAAATAACTCTCCAGGATAGTCCTAGCCAGTAGAAGAAACATCACAAGGACAAGTAATAGATTTCGAGGCCGGAGTCATGGGAGTGCTATCAGGAGCAAACTGGGAAACTGCTTCAGGTTTTAAGGAGAATGATCGGTTATCATAACAATAATCTAGGAACATAACAATGAGAGCAAGCAATTTGCATGCAAAATTCTGCAGCAGAAGTAGATAATACTGGCAAACCACTAAATCCACCTCTGCTGCCTCCAATACCGGTCATGAAGCAGTGCTTATCCCACTAGCTGCCAGCCAGCCAGCTTCACTTCCTTCTCCACAGCCAGTTAGAAAGAACCTGTAATGTGAAAAATAGAAATTTGATGCCTTTTCTACTTGTCTTTCCTTCAGATTTTGTCT
Organism: Anas acuta; assembly: GCF_963932015.1. NCBI lineage: Eukaryota > Metazoa > Chordata > Aves > Anseriformes > Anatidae > Anas > Anas acuta. The sequence continues at coordinate 199,105,947 of NC_088979.1, read as the reverse complement.
TCTACATCCCATCCAATTTTGTGCTGAATACCAGATAGTGTCATCACTGGTGGTGAATTTTGTGATGAGGGTTTCTGAGCAGCATGCAAAGACTGCCTGGTTTTTGAGTTAGGGCTGGATGTTTCTCTGATGGGATCTTTGAAGTTATGGCAGTGCTTCTCCTGCTTTGAAACTCTGGAGTTATACTGTATATTTCAATCCTAGAGATGCTGAAACTACTAAAAGCATAGAAATCATTAAAAAAAAAAAAAAAGGAAAAAGGAAAAAAAAAAATTGAAAAAAGAAAAAGGATCATTTTGTCTAAGTAGAGTGAGGAACCACAGTTAAGATACAGCTTTGCAGTATTACTGGGCTTCTCAGAGTGGAGTGTGATGGCATTTAAGTGAATATGGATGTTCCCAGGACTAATGAAGATAGCTAACCTTTGAGCTTGAAGATGGTGAATGAACGTGGTTATGAAATGTGATACAACATATTGCAGAGATGAAGCTTTCCTAGGCTTTGGAGGAAACCAGCTGATGTTCTTTTTGCATTCCCAACTCAGGGATGTTGATAAGAAGGTTAAAACAGGGAACTGTGATGCTTTACTCATTAAGGCTTTTACAGTTATAAATGAGTATGGGGTTAGGAGGGGTGTCTTCTGGACCATCAAAAGCAATTCTTAGCATTTTGAAATTTCACTGCTTCCTGAAATGAGGAAATCATTTATGCATATTACCAGTTGCTTCCTAAAAGGCAAGGTATTTTTCTGCAATAGGCTTGAAAAATGAGACCTTTTCAAACTTTTTGTTTCAGTCAATCAGCTTTGATTTTAAATCATGAAATTGCTTAGATATGGGTGAGCAAAACCAAACACCTGTGAAATACATCTGTCAGTGGCAGCCAATAGACACGTAGTGAGTTCAGTGCTGAGTTAATGCCTCTCTGATGTGAGCCCACGTCAATCAGGATCTGCTGGTTATCTGTTCAGAGCAAGCATTCCGAAAACTTTGAATTTTATATTTAAATATATATATATATATGTTTGTTTGTTTGTTTGTTTTTTAATGGTATAAGCAAACGAGATGGACTCAAAACCAAATGGGGCTATAAATCAAGCTCCACTCTACACCATGAGTCTTGCAGATTGGCTTTTTTCAGTCAACAGGTTGCTGGAAAATTAACATTTACAGCATTTCTGCAGCCTGCTTTCCCAACAGTCCTCTGCTAGTCTTCTCCTTTGCCATGTCTGTCATGCTCTTGTCACTATGGCCAAGAGCATCTCTCCCAGACATGCTCTCCCAGGGAGCTCCGTCTCCCTGTTTGCAGGAGCACAGAAGCAGACAGAGTGCAGTGGTGTAGCCTGGTGCAGGCACGAACCACTGCTGGGAATTGGCCTCTTTGGCTCCTCGAATACAGCAAGGGTCCTGCTCCAGCTGCACCACAACCTCCCGGGACTCGGTGGCCAGTGATCACCCTTGGACATGACTTTTTCTTTCTTCATGGGTGAGATTTTGAGTCTTTGCAGCACCCTGTAAAGCCTGTAAATATTGGGGAACCCCATTTCCCTGTTTTCAGAGACAAGAAAGTGGAGCAAGGAGATATTTATTGCGGCTTTGGTTGGCATCGTTTTTGCAGTAAGGGCCCTTTGCCTAGTTTCTCTTTGACACTTTTCCAGGCTCCGATGCAGCAGGTGTGTCTTTGGACTTCGTTTCATTCTCCCTCAATCTGTCTTTGTCATGATTTACAAAAAGAACAAAGGTGGTCATGGGTGAATGAAACCAGGCATCCAAAAAGAATAAAGGTACAGCACGCTTCGGTAGCGGTTTACGATGATATGATCAAACAAGCTCATACACTACTACTGACATTAACATGATGACAATTTAAGAGCATTAATGATCTGTATCAGCATTTCCATCAGCCTGCTGAAAAAGAGCCAAAAGCAAATATTAACATAGCTTGTTACAGGCTGAGTTCTTTTCCTGTTTGGCTTTATTTTGGCGTTCTGTGTATCCTACCTACTACGATTGTTTGCCTCATCACCATCATTGTACTAATTCCATTTAAACTTCAATTTTTGTTAGATGTTGCTCCAGAAAGCATAATGCTATTCAACTTTTGGAGGATTTAAGGGTTATTTTGAGTTTCTAAGGTAGGTCCATCTAGCACTGTAGCCAGCTCTAATGACTTTTTATCCTTTTTTTTTCTTAAGATCTTTCTGATAGATTTTGATGACTGTCATTTTAGAGAACATGGGTCCTGATGTGAATATACGTGCATACATGTGTAATATACATGTTTGTATATATATGCATATATGAATGTACATACATGTAAATATACAGAGTACTTCATGTCTCCCTTTTTACGTGGATCTGTAGATATATCCTTGAGTTCAAAACCCATAATTTCCATTCTCCTAGGCACTGTAAAAATCATTAAGCTAAGTAAAATGATAAATTATTCGCTGTTGTTTAAAGACAGAGGAGTGTACCTTTTTAATATTGGACTCGTCTTTGTTGCTTACTGAGCAATGTTGCCTCGTATTGGAAGGGTTGTGATTTCAAAAGACTCTAATGCAGGGAGTCAGATTATGTGTGTGTATTAGAGTGTAGCAAAAAGCCTTTGTTCATTTTGACTGCAATGGAACTGACTTAATGCCCTGTTTTGCAGCTGTTCTCTAACTACCGCTCACTCCAATAGTTTTTCCTTGCAAAGAACAATTTTGTCCATGCCATGGGTTGGTTCAAGAATGTTTGCAGTAACATCTTTGGAGGTTTTGCTAGCCTGTGGCACACCTAATGAAACGACTGGATATTCGCCAGTATTTTGTTAGCTGAGGAATATTTTCTGCACATGAACTTAAGAGAACAGCAGCAGTTTTACATAGGGGTTTGATAGATTGGATTATCTGTGCAAATCAGCCCTCAAGGTGCTTAGAGTGCGGAAGCATTCATGAGTTTGGTCTTTGCGTCTCGAGCTCCCTTGTCACAACTAAAGAAATGTCAAATCATTTCTCTGTGGGTTAAGGAGCGAGACTCAAAGGCTTCAACTTCAAAAGAGCCTGTCATTTGATAGTTTGCATTTAGGCATCTAAATAAGCAACTTCGAACTGCAGACTCGATTGATCTTGTCGAGATTGTTTGCGGGTGAATGCTTCTGATAACCTGATTGCATCTTTCAGATAACTGGGAGCTGAGCACTCTGGATCTAGCCCGGGCTGGGTGTGTTTATCACCACTGAAACCCCATTCCAGGATCCCTATTTTGCAAATGCAGCTTGTTGGTGCTCCTGTCAGCGTGCCTTGCAGGCTTCTAGGCTTTGCACGTCATCCTGTTCACCATCAGCCTGCTCAGCGGGTAGTCCTCACTCAGGAACTGATAGCAGAGGCTAAAGGTGAAAATATGCCGAGACCTTCTCCTCCTCCCTCTTCATATGCTAAGCAAAGCTAAGTATAAGTAGCTGGCAAGGAATCTATCATTTGTCCTGGGTCTGAAGCCTATAAATAGCCAGATCATTAAAGGTGTCACTTACAATAAGCCTTTGTCCCAGAAGCTATTTGCGGTGTGGACTTTGGCTCTGCGCAGTTTTCTAGGATTGCCAGAAGCAATGTTAATCTACCTGTGGCAGTGAGGCTGGCAGAGATGGTAGCTGTTACCTCTTCTTCCTTTGTGCGTTGCTGAATCTGGGTTAAATTTTCTGAAATGTGTGAGGTTGTTATGAATTCATCTGGGTATAAAGGAAACCAAAATCTGGCCTCACAGCTTTATCACCAAATAGAAAATAAATTAATTAAAAAAAAAAAAAAGAAAAATATTAACAAAAATATTTTAGATGTAGAAGGTCCTTAGGGTTCTTAAGAGAAAGAAAGTGCACTTTTCATTTTAAAGACTTCATTGGGCTACTGCTTACTCTCTGGGGAATGGAGAAAGCCACAGTCCAAAGCTGAATATATGCACTGTAGATGAGCTGTAATAGAAAGATATGGGGTCAGAGTGTTCAGTGGTTACGGGGCTATTAAGAGACTCGGCAGACACAGATTAATTCCCCTACTCTGCCACGGACCTACTTTATTACCTTGGTCAGGTCACTCCATCTGTAAAAGGAGAATTACGCTTGCTAAGGGGAACATCAAGATAAATGAATCGAGCTTATGAGTCACCCCAGTGCTGTGCTAATGAAGGCCATTTAGTATGGGTGTGCACAAACGTTTGGGGGGTGTACACACCAAAGGAAAGAGAAGGAATGGAGAAGAAAATGTAGGACAAACAAATGAGGGGTTTTTTAGGGATAGCGTTTCAAGTGGGGAAGCCCCCAGAAATGCTGGAATCCTTCAGCTTGCACTCAGAGGAGCATGGATAAGGGGCTGCTCTTATTTCCCTATCTTCCTTCTGTAATTCCACTGTTAACTGCAAACACGTTTTGCATCAGCCGAGGTTCTTTCCCATTAGCCAAAGCCAGTTAAATTGTGAAGATTTTCTCTTTAAAAAAAAAAAAAAAAAAAAAAAAAAACAGAAACAAATGTTACTCAAATCAATTATTACCGAAAAAAATGCCATGCTAATTGAGTTAGGACATACTCTGCCCATTCCATTGTTTCGGTGATTCATTGAAGATGACAGACTGGTTTGACTCAAGTCAGCCTGTGTGTGTGTGTGCCCGCGTGTGTGCAGAGCACAGCTGATGCTTGCTGAAAGCTTCTGTGCGGTGAACCGTGACATATTAATAGTGAAATCAAGGTTCGCTAGCTGACACACATCAATTTGCCAAGGGCCTTCCCTCTTCTCCACCCTCCCTGGCACATTTGGGTGCTCACACACACATGTACATATATAATATCTACTGTTTTCTGGCAGATCCTATGGATACTTGGAATCTCTGTTCTCAAGAAATTTGCCAGCCAGCCTCTCATTCATAATGTCTTGTATGCGTTCCTGCAGGCTGGAAAAAGAAGTGAGAAGAATTACAGATGATTCAATTAAACTGATATTGTGCACAACAAAACTGAGAGCAAATGCAATTTGGGTCCTGTTCATGTGACTTAATTATCTCTTACCTCCCCACTCCACCCCCTTTTTTAGAATTTAAAAACAATTATGATATAATTGCCAATCTGGAGATCCCCAGATATGCAGTAAATACCCTTTGTCTCGTCAAATGCTCTTTTCCTAGATTCAGAAATGGGACTGTATTAAAAACGAACACATTCAAAAAGAATTGCAAAAAAGTCATCAAGTGACCTTCAGGAAATAAAACTGTAATGCTGCATACCCAGCAAAGACAGACCTGTGTATTAAGTGCTCAAATCAGCTGAAGCCATTGAAGATAATTAGCTGTGTGCATTTATAAGATGCGCACACTTTCAACACTCGAGGCAAATCCCTAGAAGTCAATTGAGACCTTCGCTGATAGAGGCTTGGAGGTGCATTTGAAGACCAAACATGCCTTTTTTGCTGGAATTAGTAACATGTTTCAAAATTTACTAACAGCTTTTTAATGTGTAATCAGCTTGACTTAATGGGGAAGAAAAAAATCACGATCATTAAGAAGCCCATACTGAGCGTATATATTCACACGGTGGGAAAGCGCCTCGCAGTATACAGTAGTTTGGAGTAAGTAGGATCCATTACCCATATCTGCTGAAGTGCTGTCAGATACGAAGTAAATTTACAGACTTGCTTGTCCCCTCTGCTATTCGTCACTGCTGAGTGGCTCCAGCGGCAGCCCGCGGTATTTTTAGAGAGGAGAAGGATACAGAATTTCTTCATGTGCCGAACATTAGCTGATCCCATTACTCAGAGCTGCTCAGAAAGTCACAGCTGACATTTCGGGTTGGTGGCAAAGAAGAGCAATTGGCTTAGAAGGCAAAACACAGAAGAGACGTCCGAGGAGAGTGCATCTGTCGGGACATTGCCCCGTTGTGTTCTGTAGGCCACCGTGTTGCTTGAAGTCAGCAGCAAAAGATGAGATAATTTTTGAAATTTACATTTTCTCGGGATTCAGTGTAATGTTGCTCAGGCATGCTTTCACATAACATATGTAATAGATTGAGTAATAATAACAACAACTGTTTGTTAGCTGGGTAGAGCTAACATTTGAAAAAGGTTTGTCCTGAGCTTTGGGATATTTTCAAAATAATATGGGCAACTGCCTATGAATAGGCTATTTTGCAAACAACCAAAGTCATCTGTGTTATTATTTATCATTATTTCATCAAAGAAAATCCATTTAGTTTAATGTTCATTTGAATTGCTTCTCTTTAAGACCTCCAAATCCTAATAATGCATCGAACACACTCCAGAATGTCAAAATAGTAAATTGTATGTAATTTTCTTTGACAGTAAGTGGATGAGTCCTTGCCAGAATTGTTCCTCTTTACACCCATTGTCAAGTCATTGCTTTTTTTTCATTAAGTGATATTTGACTTTTTAAAACCCACTAACAAGATCGCCGCTGACCTTCTTGTAACAAATTCAACCCAAGGTGAGCGGGGCTGCAGAGCTAGGCGGTAGCCAGGCGTGCGCAGCTCTTCTGTGGCAGCCCCAGCTTCATGCCATCCAGAACCAAGGGTGGGCATTTGTGCCGAACACTTTAAAAAAAATGGACAATTCTCTAAAGAATGTACTTTTTTTGAATAGCTTTAGTACTGACCCCCAAGCACTGCGATACTGAACTTCCAAAGCTTTGGGCTTACAATGAATAGCATTCATCTTCGCTTCTGGTTCTGATCTTGTAAAAGCTAACTCATGCATGCACAACATGATAGACCATGTTACGCCTCAGAGCCTTTTTCAGAGCTATCATCTAATACATTTTTTATAAGCCAGAGTGCATTCATAGAATTCTGCCTCAAAAGGCATTCTGCTTTAATGGCTGCCCTGAAATGTCTAGTCTCAGTGCTTGTGCTTTTTGGAACAAAAGGGTAATGAAAATGTTGAAAATTTTTTATAGTAGTCTTCAAATTTCAGGGTTTTTTTTATTAAAGGTATGATGTTTAAAGGTGGAAGGATGTCTAGAAAAAGGCTGCGTTCTGCTGGTCCTAAGTGAAAAGGGTAAGAATTTTTGCTGCCAAGAATGCATATGCTCTTTGTGGAAATGTCTGTTTGTGTATATTTTGTATGTTTTATACTATGAGCACACACATACATATGTGTAGCTGTGGACAGGCTGATCTTGAAACAAATTACATTAGGACAAGTATTAGGAGTGGCTTTCTGTTGTTTTCAGTCCTGCGACTTAGCTCAGGTAGCTGCTAACAACAGAAGTGAAAAGCAGCGATGGTTCATGGATTTGATTTTATAACTTGAATCAAAGTACAAAAAAAAAAATCGAATAAGCAGGGAATATTTCAAAGTATTTGTGCTTATTGGATTCATTAGTATATGGATAGTTTTTGTGATCTCACTGATAGTTTGACTTCCTAAAGACAATTTGTAATCTGATGTAAACAACCGTGCTCTTGAAGTCTTCCGGTGCTTGCTGGCAGGATTCCATTCATTTGGCTTGCTTTGACGCATTTTGACTGTTTTCCTTCTGATCAGAATAGCAGCTAGGGCTACCCTTGTTTTTGTCTGTACCTGGAAAGTTTATCTTTAAAATGGGGAAGCAATTTGTCTGTAGTAGCAGAAAAATCAGGATTCTACATTGTAAAGCTTTCTTGGACTCCCAAGATAAAAATTCTGTTGAACTATTTTAGGAAGAAAAGAAAAATAAAACTTTGTCTCTTTTTCTAAATAGTTTTGAAAGACTTTAAGATAAAAACTCTGCTAATGGTTTGCTGGATATGTGTGAGTCATTGCAAAAGCTGAGCTTGGATCTGTGTTTGTCCTTTGAAAAACTGCAAAGATGGAGAGCGTGTCAGAATCTGGGCCTTTGATTCACTTTTGTGTAAGAGATGAAGAGTGTCTTTTGCTTTGTCTTAAAAAAAAAAGAATAATTTGCTCAGATGCTATTGTCCTCAAGTGAAAGGAAAGAAATAGAGTTTATGTATTTCTGAGTCGAATTAGAGTTGAAGGCAAGATAATTGGATTGTGTCTGTTCTGTGTGAGGGTTGGGTATTTGGTGCAAAAAATGTTGTTAATTTTGTTGTTTGTTTTTTAACGACCTATGGAACCTGTTTAGCTGCTGGTCTTGTTGCTTTGCTTTAATGCTAGCAGTGATTGCAGTTGGTCAAACCTTTTGTGCATGCATGTGCATCCATGGGACTTGAGTATCACTTGCTTTGCAGAAGAATGCCCAGGGAAGGATCTTGCTGGGCAAAAAGTTGCAGAGGAGTCAACAATGTTCCCCTGCAGCAAAGAAGGGCGACCACATACTGGTGTGCTATCAAAAGGGTAGGCAACTGGCCAAGTGAAAGGATTATTCTTCTGTTTGGTACATGTGAGTCCACATGTAGACACTGTTCAGTTTTGGATTCCCCAGTAAAAGACGCTGGCATACTGGAAGGTGTTCAGTGGAGGGCCACCAAGATGATCGGAGACTGATGCACGTGGTGTACAAGGAGAGGTTCAAAGAGCTGGGTTTGGTGTCCTGGAAGAGAAGGTAAAGAGGAAATCTTAAAGCTGTTCTCAGCTACTTATTGAGAAGTTACAAAGACATCAAGACAAGACTTGTTCAGAGATGTGCAGAGGACATAGGAGGCAATGGACACAAGTTATAAGGAGGGAAATGCAAATATCGATCAGATATAAAGAAAAAGATTTTCATCGTGATGGTGGTCAAACACTGTATTAGGCACCCAGAGGGACAGTGAAGTCTCCATCCTTGGAGATACTGAAAAATCAGCACAGCCCTGAATGCCATGATCTAGTTGGCCCTGTTCTGAGGGTGGCTTGACCAGGTGACCTCAAGATGTCCCTTCCAACCAAAATTACTCTGTGAAGCTGTGCTGACACTGGCTCACTCTTTAACATTGCAGTCATGAAATTTTCATGCTGACAAAAGGGAAAAGGTCAGTTCCTCCTGCTTTAAGAACCATTCATCTGAAGTTTAAAGTAGAAAAAAAAAAAAAAAAGAAAGAAAAAGAAAAAGGAAAGAAAAAAGCCCTTTCTTATCAGTTGTTCAGTTTTACACAACTTGTGAGCAGAATGCGGCAAGCTAGAATATTTCATTACTTTCTGTAGATGCAGGAACTGCATGACTATGTTTTTGCAAGGATTGCAGTAGTAGTTCAGAGTTCTTGCAGCAAATAAGCATTTGTAGTCACCTCCATTGCACTTGGATTTTGTTGGAGAGTTGTTGAATATAGACAAGGAGGTACTGCTTGGATCCTGTAAGGCACAGGATGAGCCAGGGGTGAAGTATGACTTCAGAATCAATGAAACGTCCACCTCTTTTACTGCTTTTGATGACTGTCAGGACATCTAGGAGCAGATTTAACATATCTAATCTTTTAAAGCTATAATTAGCATTAATTTCTGTTGCAGTAGTATTCAGAGAGCTCAATCAAGGTCAGTTGCTAGGTGAAGAAACACATAAGAGAGGCAGACTTCGTTTCACCTTCTTGAACAAAAACAATTAACTTAAATTTTATGCTGCCTGTGTGTCTCACGACAAGATCCACCCCACTTAATTGCAGCTCTCTCTCAGGCGTTCATCCACCATGGTCCTTTTGTAGCCTATGGGTAAAGAATGTGTCCTGCAGAAGATTGCCTCAGATGTTTTAGGTTCTACTGAGATACCACGTCAGACAAACAACTCCAACAAAAGGACTTGTCAAAGACCAAATTTCTGGTATTGTGCCAAGGCCTGGAATAAGACCCAGGTCTTCTGAGTCTCAGTCCAGTGTGTGCATTATTTTTTATACTCTATCTGCCATGATTCTGAGGATATCCCTCTACCTGAAGCATGATGTGCTGTATCATGGAATATTATTTAGTCTGTTTTCTCCAGAAAGTGTATTTTGCACACCTGTATCACTTCTGAAACAGACGGTCTGTCATTCTAGACATTTTCAAAATCAGCTTACAGCAGCCTTGCTCAACATTTCTGCAATAATGATGACAACCACTGCAATAATATAAACCACTTACTAATCAGTTTGTGAAGGCAGGACATCTGCTTTACACAATACAGAGGAAAATTAAGGAGGCTTTCACAGTAGTCTGAAATTGTGTGTTAGAGTTTAAAAAGAGAAAGAGAGAAAGAGAAGGAAACTAATGGTAAATAAATTGAACCATGGAGCTAGTTTTCATCCAGCTGTATGCTGCCCTAAAACAGCTATCTCAGAAAGGTGCCTATTATTTATTAATTCAAGATGACTCCAGAAAGCAATTCCTCCATACATTTCTTTCCAACTTTCTAATCTTGGTAAGTTGTTGGCAGAAGTTGTGCTGGGAGAATATGTGATCAATCACAGTCTTCACTATTGTAATTCCAGAAGGCACTTACCTGTAGACACTTGGCTTTTTTAAGCTTGTGGTTTTGCATGCAGGCTGATCGTGTGTTAGGTGTTGAATCTGAACTACTCAATCCTAGCCTGCATTGCAGAAGAAAGAGGAGGAATCTGGCATTCATGGCATCCTAGATTTGATGGGTTTGGTCTGTATCACTTTATCAAGGTTCCCAATTGTACGTGCTTTTCCATCATTTGGTAGCAGCTCCAAAGCCAGTTTTCACTACCTCTAAGAAGCGCTATACATCATCTCCTGAGCTAAAACATTTAATATTTTTCATGCATGGAAGGCTGTCAACTTTTGTTCTGAGATGTAATACCTGAGCAGGGGGGAGACTAACTCAGCTACCTTTGGGGATTAAGTGTAAGACAGGAGTAAGACAACTGGGCAAAGTTTAGATATAGATTTGATTTAGGATAGGCACTGAGCTTCAGCTTAGAAGCAGATCTCTCTATTTAATTTCCTTTCTTGGATGGGTATTTCAATAGACAGCTATATCTAGCAAGATTTAGAATGAATGTGGACAGAAATCCTAAGATTAATTCTTATCACTGTCCGGTCCATGACAAGGATATGAGTTTAGCTTATTCCCTGTTCACTTGGAAGACTACTTGGGTTGGGATCTCAGGTTGTTTCCAGCAGTTAGCCACATCAGTGCTGTTTGGTTAAGTTATTCATTTAGAACTGGGAGAATGTAAGTCTGAACTACATGTGCCTGCATGGAGAACCCCGTGGTGGAATATATCCAGTGCTGTGCTTTTGAATGTTTCAGATGGCACAACATGTAACCAAAATCTGACATTCCAGAGAAAATTGCTTCTTTGGGGAAATGCAGATGTTAAAGATCTGAGCGCTTGCAGCCTACAACTAGGAGAAAAATGCACTTTATCTTCATCAATATTTTATTTTTGAAGTGGGGAATGTACTCATTGGCAGAATTTCTGTAGAATTTGATGTTTGTGCTAATGTTTAGAGAAACGCTTCCTCACTTAAAAGAAAGGGGAAGTACTAAATTGTGGAACTTATGTACATTGTTCCTTTTACTTTTTCCTGGATATGCAATTCCCACACTCCTCTCAGAGCTGAAAAGTATAAGAAATAAAGCAAAATATAATAGCATTACAAATGATGTTTAAAGCTCTTCAGGAATTGTTTCTCATTGAAGCCTAAAGTGATGATGAGCAGGTTTTCTTTCACATAGTTATTTTTAAAGGTGATGAAATATTCAGTACAGTGTTACACTTTTTCCTTTCTAAATTAAGTGCTATAGAAACCCATCATCTTTCAACTGAAATAACACAACAAGTAGTAATGAAGCAAGACTCCACTGCAATCTTTTTCTAAATCAAGTGTAAATATGTACAGATTTGGGGGAGCTACTCTGTGTTTCTTCCAGCTGATCCTTTCATCAAGGATGACAACAAAGACTGGTGGTCCTCCGAGAATCTGTGGCCTCCTCTGATATTCTTGACTTTTCTCTATCTGCTGGTAGCCCCTGATAATAAGGCTGCCCAAGACCAGAGCTCTTAGTACTGCTGTAGTGAAGCAAAAACAAGAGCTTTCCTCTCTCATTAATTTAACAGTTCACTTGAGTGGTCTCTAGTCACACGATTATTTTAACATTTGCTGAAAAGTGGGGTTTCATTGGATCCATTCAGACTTGTTACTTGTATGAAATACCACTGGTCATGCATGACACTGGCTACAAGTGCCTTAGGACCTGCTGTGTAATTTAAGCTAATGATTCTTTTTTATTTTGTTTTGTGTAGCCCTCTCTTTCTGCCTGGAAGCAGAGCTACTGAAACACTGAAAGAGCGTCTCTTAGTGTTACCATTGCTCCAAACTCTCATATCATCCCTATTTTGTGAACTTTTCAGTGCACATTACAGGATCAATACTTATTTTTAGACTAGAGGTTCAGAGGAAGCCCCTAAAATAATATTTTCGTAGTAATGCAGGACTGAACATTCTGTGTCTGGGACACACTAAGTTATTCTGAAGACGACAGCGATTTGTGCCTTCTGCAGAATGTTTCTCCAGCCTCAAAATGTCTTTCCCTCAGCAATTTAAAGGTTGCTGTTGGCTGTGACTTCAGGGGAAAAGACGTTACTGTTTCTGTGAAGAAGTCAGTTGTAAACATTAAAAGAGCTTCAGTAATTTCTCCAGGGGAAGGCAACAAGCCTCATAAAAATATTGGCTGAGCTTGTGCATATCTTCTGCACCTTGTTGGTTATAAATAAAATCAAGGCATCCAGATTACATTTCATAGTAGAAGAGAGGTGACCTGAAAAATTTATAAAGGTAAGAGATAATTAAGAATGATAATTTTCAGTTAACATTTGAATGACATGGCTCCATTATAAGCCATTTAACGCCAGATGCAAATGAGTGCATCTGAAAAGGTAACATTATATTTGTGGGTATAACACAGTTGGGCGCAGTAAGTATTTGAAGTACCTGTTAGTAGAGAAGTGAAGGTATAAGGCTAACTATGAGTTTTCTGCTTGAAAACCCCAAAACTTTTTGATCAACTAGTGAAAACAGGCCCCTAAACAAACACAAATTATGGGAACATTGGGGTGCTACTGTAGGGACATTTGAAGCTGCAGGATCTTGGATAGTCAGGGATACTAAGGCAATGATAAGACACCCCAAATTGTCTTTGTGCTATAAATGTTTATTGTAGAAAGTCACAGTTCATGCCAGATCTGATATCTGCAGCACTCTAATATGGCAGCAAATTTGTTCTCCCATTAAGAAATTCTGATGAAAAGGTGCCTCAGAATTCATCAGCACCCACTGGACATGTCAACATCCCTCGTGGCCTAACCAACAACAGGCCAAAACCAGACCCCTGGGGTTGTCTTCCCAGAGGCTGTATACACCCTTTGTCTTGTCTGTTGAGAACAAATTAGCCTTGTTTGAAGGACAGAAATGTCGCTGGTTGCATTCAGAGCTGCTGAGCTGACCGGTGAACCCAAAAACCTTCCAGAAGCACCACCCATAGGAGATGAAATCAAAAGGAGTGTTAGGAATAGCAACAGACCAGAGCAATAGGTGAGAAGAAATCAATTAATTAACCTGACGAGTGCAGTTCAAAGACAGAAGCAGCCCTGTGTCTCCTGCTAGGTGATGCTAGGAGATAAATATTGCCCCACGATAAGTCTATGTGAAAGCCTCTGTTGGCAGATCCAGTGAGAGTACTTCAAATATAAATGTTGTTGGGGATATATTTAAATGCTGATGCTTTTCTCCTCTCTGGGAAAATACTGAAAATACCATTTTCTAGCCCAGAGCCACTGAGCAGAAGTAAGCAGTAGCAATCTATTGATATTATACGTTAAAAGGCATAATCTGTATTGGGCAGACAACTCAAGATTTTAAGTTGGATATCAGTGAGCAAACGGAAGTAAATATACGTGAATGGGTGCTTTGGTCTTTAATTTGTATTCAATTTTAATATCATTTAATTGATTCTGAAGGATTTTTGGAGCTTCCAAATAATTTGTAATGGTCTTTCAGAGCTTTAGATACAGCACATCATATTTGCAATTAAAGAATCATTATTTAATTAATTTGGCTCAATCAAGTCCTGATAAATATGGGCACCATCAGAGTTATTTTTATTTCCTGATTCATTTCTCAAGCAGGACTGAGGAAACACAGCCTTGAACTGAGCCTTTAATGGTGAACTCATTTCCTGCTGAACAAATACACTGCAGAAAAACATCATTTGCATGTATTCTAAGGATTCCTTCACATGATACAGAGACTAATAATTTTACTATATTTATCCCCCTACAACACCTGACTTGACTTTACTGAGCTACACAGACTACAGTAGAAAGTCCAACATTGAACAGAAATAGTAGCTAATAAAGAAATAGTAGCTAATAAAGAATAGTAGCTAAAAAAGAACAGTAGCTAAAAATGAAGGATAAGAAAATAAAAAGGTTTTTAGCTCACTTTTGGCTGTGCTGTTGTCGTAGCCCCGAAACCAACCTTTGTTTCTACATGACTTGTATGTTGCTTGGCTATTAGCATTGCTGCCATTCAAGGCTCTCTCCCTTTCCTTCTCTCCTCCCCCCAACCCCAGTACTTCATTTTTATACCTGTCATGAAATGGTTGAGGTCGAAAGTCAGCACGGAGTGCATCATTTGTACATTGTGTCTCTTTTCCTCATGTGCCTCTGCTGCCAGAGAAATTGAACTTTCGTCCATTAAAAATCCATTTATTGTGTCTTGACTTCACTGAACTAAAGAACAGGACATTTCATCAAACAGTACAGTTTAAAATCAAATTAAATTGTACTAGTGCCCAGAAAATGTGACAGGATAAAGACCCTAGTCATTTAAAAAATCTTTTTAAAGACCTCCCTGATTGCACTTATTGATACTTCCGTGTGTCCTGTAAGGTCAAAACTGGTCAGTGATGTGAAGACTCAGCATGGAACAACTGAAAAGACCTTTTTTTTTTTTCATAAAACAGGTGGTGGCACCTCTTCCAAATTCATGCTTGCTCAAGTTTGACCTCTGTAGATGAGTTGCAGGTCGTCATTTACTACTAGTGTAAGAGTTTGGGTGTAAGTGGTCTCCAGCTGTGATGGCCTTCCCCATCCTTCCAGATGAACCCTTTTGTTGGACGTCACTGCTCCAGGGCATGGGTAGCACAGGGCTGCCATCCACAGTGATGACCTGTGCTGAAGTGTGTAGCATGTGTTTAAGTACACAACCCGGTAGCAAAACCCATGAAAATCAGTGGAAACAGTCGTCCAGTAAACTTGCCTCACAGCCTCTAAACTTGGTTAAACGTGTCCCAGAAAAATGGGGTTTGAATCATATGTTCTTCTCTTGGCAGCCTGGTCCCTTTATTGCCCTACGCAACCACAACATGTGGAGGAGAGCCTCGTTAAATGTTTCTCATCCTAGTTATAGTTTCCATAATGTTGATGTGCCACTGGAGTCAGAAAAGTTGGAGTTTCACAGATGGATTACAGAATTAAATTGTGCACTTACAGGGCTACATATGTGCAAAGTCCCTGGAAGTCCGGAAATGAAACGAAGGGCAGAGAAAAAACACTTCTTCCAAACCCAGTCGCATGGGCAACAGCTGGAATTTGCATGGCTCCTTATTCAATTAATATTCAGAAGCTGCTATTGCATTTTCCCGAGAGCGAAGAGACAGTAAAAGCAAGCTGCTACATCCAACTCCACTATTTGTCCTCCCCCTTACACAGTGTGGCTTGTTTGGTTGGTTGTTGGTAGTGTTTTGTTTCTTATTTTAAACTCTTATAAATATGTGTTACATTTGGCAAAGAGGCAGCTAGGGACCAAGAAGAGAAGAGCAAAGCAGTGTTCCAGAAGCCAAGAGAGATGCATCTTTAAAGTGAATTGCACCAGCCTTTTGTTCAGATGGGAGATATTTGTATTGCTTTTTGCTTGACTTGTTTCACTGCATAGTGAACTGCTAAGATGCTCGTTTACAATTTAGGTCTTTGTAAGTTATTGTTTGGGTTTGCGTGCTAACCAACAACAAAGGGAGGATTACTACAGTAATAAATATTTATTTGGATATCGTCCTAACAAGTGTTCTAAAATTTATGCAACAGATTAAATGCAAGTATGTTACCAGCACTGTTCATTTTTGAAAACTAAGCTATATCCTTCCCCTCTTGGAGTGTGCTTTATATTCTAAGTGGAACCAGATTATGAACTGATATTTGGAAAACACTTTTTTGTGATTTTTTTGTTGTTTGTTTGTATATCCATAAGAGGTGTCCATTTTGCTTGTGTGCAGAAGGAATGCAGCCAGTACAATGGTTTTCCTGGCTCTCAAGCTGCTCAAATAAAAGATCAGGCCAGGGAATGTATTCCCTTATGGTGCAGTTTCTGGACTGAAGCATGGGCTGGCCCACAAATTGCTTGTACTCCACAGGCTGCAGAAGTGTAGATTCTCTGGCAGCTTGTTGTTTTTCCTGCTCAAGGCCAACCCTAGAGAAAAAGAGGTGAAAGAGAGTTAATAAATTGCATAGGTCATTACTTGCTGGCTTTGAGGAATCTTTTCACTCTAGAAATCATTCATCATTTCTTGTGAAGTATTGACAAGTAACCAAAAGCTAAAGGGAGGTTGAGAAAGTCAAGTTTTTAGTTTGCAATCAAAATGAGAGGCTTTGGGGATCTGGATTTTCTTTTTATCTGACCCACTCATTTCAGGGCAGAGAGGGCTAGCACTACAATATTCTGACGTATACTTGGGTGTCTAATATGTTAGCTCAAATGCAACTTTTTAAATCATTCATTCCAATGTGGGCTGAGGAGATGCCTATGTTTGGGAGATTGATGGTCTTGACTGGTGTTTGGCTTTTTGATTTCAGGATTTCCATGTGCATCTACTCAGTTGCATAATTTTGGTGGAAAACTACTTCTCTTTTGGTAGCTCATCATAGTTTAAATAATTTATTTTGGCTTAATTTGTACCCTTTTTTCCATTTTGACAAATTACGATTATAGTGTACAGCTTCATCATTGTCTCATAAATGATATAACAACTGCTTGTGAATGCCCATAAGTTTTTATTGTTGTGTGTGTATGTTAATAACAATATTGTGGAATGGCACAGAGATATTTTTAACAGAATAATGTTTGCATTTTCACTAGTAAAACATAATACCACAGTACAGTTGCTGTATAATAAATCCACATAGTCTCTAAGTGATCTGTGTCAAATTAAAAATACAAGTGCAGAGCTTCTGAACAGAAGTTGTATGTTACATCTGTGGATATGGATAGATAGTTTGGGTCTGAAACCTTAGCAATGGAATGGAGAGAACTTTCTTATTGCTACAATTTGTGGATTGAGGAGCCAGGCCTTATGAATAACACCACCTCTAAGGGAATAAGTGATGTTACAAAGAAAGATTGGAATCAAGTCCTACTGAAAAAAGTATGGGTGATGACTCTTAACTTGATATTTCGAACTTCTCCAAGGAGATGTAATATATTTGCTATAGCATTTTCTCCAGGTCCAGCAAATTTTCTTCTTGATGCTGATGTCCAGAGCAATAGAGGAGCACTGTGGTAAGTTTGGACCTCTGGGGTCATCTGCTCCAACCCCTCACCTGAAGCAGGTCCAATTAGATCAGGTTGCTCCAGGGCTTGTCATGCTCTTGCACACGAAACTCTAAGAGTGAAACACCAGCATAATTGTTTTAAGTCCTCCTTCTTAGTAAAATACTTCTGTCGTATTTCACTTTTTCATTTCAGTTTGAGAGGGTATTAATATGTGTCTGAATGGGATTAAACTCGTAAAAGCCTTGCAGTGACGAGTGTTTTAGGAAATAATCATTGTTTTCTTCAGCTAGAAGGTTTGACTCATGTGAAATGCTCCTAGTATTTTTTGAAAGCTCAGTCAAAAGCTTAAAGCTAAAATCAGGGAGCAATGTAGGTTTTACTAAAAATTTATCAAGCATTGATTCCAGTCATTTTTTAGAACACCAAAGCCTCAATGAGGTACCTTACCAGAAGCCAAATAACCAGTTCAGGCACTTGATGTGTCTAAATTTGCTGCTTATTTTGCTGCGGGATGGAAGGCATCTGGGATGAATGGAAAGCCTTGAGTCAGAGCCAACCCTGGCTCGGGAGATGGGTGCAATGGCAGGGCAGGAGCAAGACATGTCTGTCCCTGCAGGCTCTGCGTGGGGACCAGCCACAGCTTCTGTGCCTTTCACCTTCCCTCTCCTAGATAGCAAGGGCTGTGATAATGCAAACCGAAAAGCAAAGGCATGGGTGATTGCACCCTGCCTGCCACCCACAGACCTTTTTGCCTCTCTGGCCAGTTGCAGGTAGAGCTGAGTTCAGTATCAGCGTGTTTTGTTGTGTGTGGTTTTTTTTTGTTGTTTTTGTTCTCTCCTAGGAAATCTCAGCAGTCAGTGAAACAATCTTAGCACTTTTAACACTAATGAAAGCTGAAGGCAGTAAACAAAATCATGGACTAAATCATCCAGTGCTGATATGTCTTTTGGACAGCAAAGAGCCTTTCGCTCGAAGATGTGAAATAACATTTCCGTCATGTTTTTGCTAGTCTCCTAATTAGAAGTGATTTAGGATAGCAGTGAAGGTGCCTCTAATGGGCACCTTGTGAGTGTTAATAAAAGGAAGAATACATTAAATGTAGTGATTTGTGATTGGGCTGATGGGGTTAATATTTTCTTAGAATATAGCTGGCCGTTTTTCTCCGAAGTAACAGTGTAATGTAATTATAAGTACCTTAGTAGATGGACTCAATTGCTCGTATCATGAAAATTAATTTCAGGATCATGCTGAGGCTTTCTTTTCTTTATTTTCTACACTGTGTGGGGGGAAGTAGACACATACAAATGAAATGAAATTATATTTGAACAGACCTACTCAGAGAGGCCTGTCTGATTCCTATGGACTACTTAAATTGAAATCTTGGGGAAAGGACTGCATTTCTTGCTGCATTCCTGCACAGCTTCTGTACCTGAACCACTCACAATCTTCTCACATGCTATTTTAAAGCACTTGAAAGAGATAAAAAGATATCTCCAATTTATAGGAGGGAACAGTAAAATAGCTGATTTTGCCCAAGCTGCTTCCCAAAAGTTAACCAAGATACAATTAGAGTTTTTCCAGGAAGTTTTGTGAAGCTTTCTAATTAAGCCGCCTCTTCAACACAGGTCAGTGTGCTTGCTGTAGTATTTGTAAACAATGAAATAAGTATTTAAGAGCTGCTATGTTTTCATTTTTTAATGTGTGTCAACATACAAAAGCCAAAAAGTCTCAGTATATTCTTTTTTTTTTTTTTTGTGATAAATGAAAATCTATTATACAAAACCGTTGCAAAGGTTTTCAAAGAATAAAAGACAAAAATCTGACATGAAAAATCTATGTTTAGTGATATTTTGAACTCTTGCCAGTAAATTTAGCCTTGAAGATCTTAATGGAATTAAATCAAACAGGACACTCAGAAATTGCTCTGAACACATACACAAAACTTAGAGAGAGATCAGCAACATGAAAGTGTTGGACTGCTGCTGTGTGGTTTGAAACCTTAATTACCAATACTCATTAGCAGATATACATCTGACCTGTGCTGATTTAAACAAGCTAAAGTCCTAAACCCAGGAAGGAAGAGGAATGTGTAACAGCATGAAGTAGCAAGCCCTGGTCTCTTTCAAAGCAATTTGTGCATGCAGACATGCACAGAACTTGGGTTTGTAGGTGTGAAATTGGGTCCCGATGATGTAACTCCATATTCGACTTACCATTTGAATTTGAATTTGGCAAAATTTAACTGCAAGATTTGTACCAGTTGTTGACCTTACAATTCAGGGAATCAGTTGTATGTGGCTGTGCTTCCGAACCTGCTTAGTATTAATATTCCTTCTTGCTCATAGCACAGGCTAGAAGGAGTTAAAGCAAGAAGAAAAAAGGCTGGAAAATCCTTCCTGGGGAATCCTGTGCTTGGGGAAGGGGGAGAAACACAAACGTACTTGCAAGTCCAAGCAGAACTATGCTGTTCATCATTCTTTTTCCCTCCGATTTCTGGAGAGGTACTTAATGGTGTTTGAATATGACCGCATACTCCCATTAATGTAACAATTTTCATTCGTACAGTGCAATGCCAGAAAGATAATCTCTGTGTTAAGTACTTTTCCTTTCTAACCCCTGGAGAGTCAGAACTCTAAAAGCAAATATTGTATTTACCATAGACTGCAAAAGGGAAGAAATTAGGTTAAAATGCAAAGCAGTGAAGATAAAAGAGACTTCCTTTTGGATGTCTGCAATGGTGCTGTGAATACATGCACGATGTTGTGCTTTTTATATTATCTCTAATTTGAAATAAACAACATGATTACAGATTAGATCAATCATGGCTTCAGCATTTCTGGCCAAAGCAAGAAAAGACTTGATGTGCCAGCTAACCACGTAATTGAAGCAGAGATTGTTTCACTGCTGGTGATTTGTTTAAGGATTTTAATTTACAGTAATGGGTATTCTTCGCTGCATTGTAACCTGGCTCCCCGTGTCTGCCTTTGGAAAACAGTCGCAGCTTGCATATACCACTGAAATGATGATGCAAAGCACACTAAACACCAAAATGGAGCAGCTGAATGCTGCTGCGTGACATCTCTTTTCCAGAATGTAGCAGAGGGAGAAAATTGATGCCTATCTGCGCGGTGTTTGATTTGCACAGGAGCTCTGCTGGGAGCTCAGCCACTGTTGGGGATGGGAGGAAATGGCAGCGGAGTGTCTTTTAGAAATCATCCAGTGAGCAGATAACCAGTGCACCCCACAGGACAGCTCTGCCTTGGCTACTGGAAGGGCTAAGGATGAGTTTTTCCTGCACTTGACTTGTGTGTTCTTTATGAAGTTAAGCACACGAGGAACAAGCAGTGGTAGCTGGAAAATATCACAGGTGCTTGAAAGCACTTTGACAAAAACAGTAAAGAGAAAAAGAAGTCAGCGGTGTACAACACATTTATTTTTGTGGACTGGAAGAGAACTGTTGGGAATCTGAACTGTTGGAAAATGATAGAAGATGATGCTAAGAGTCTTGTGTTCAAACACTTTGAAGTTGCCATTGCTTACTCTGTTTTTCAGAATACTGTCCAGGAAAAAAGCAGTAATGAGGGCCAGTTACCTTGGAAGCTTTCCTTGTTTGTATATGTTTTATATATTTTTGGTGGAATAATGAGTTTCGTCAAGAGCAAATAAACTAAGCATAAAGAAAAGGTGTGTTAAGGACAAAGGAAAAGAGGAGTGGTCGAAAAAAGACTGAGTACAAAGAGAAGTAGAGGAATAGGGTGTACAATGAAGGAGAAGGAAATTTGGTCAAAGTTGTAGAAAGTTATTTGAATGTCCAGAAAGCACAGCTTTGGTTGCCTGTTCCAGATGGACAAATGATGTCTTTTGCCTTGAATTCCACTTAGGGATCCCATCCGTGCTTTCCATGTACATGTAAGGAGCACTTGGGACTCTCTTTGGGATGCTTGGCAGCTTCAGCCATATGTCAGGGTCTTCTTTCTGGTGGGCAGCTCAGAAGAATATCGAGAGTAAAAATCTGTTCTTTGGTGAAAGCTAAGGGCGTTGCTCCTTTAATCCAAAATTGGAGCTTTTGGTCTGAGTTCAGGAATTCAGGCAATCAACAGGATTAAAACTTTTTCAGGAAGCTTTTCCTTAGACCACTACTGCTGGAAACCCATCCTTAGTTTGCTCATTGATAGCTCAGCAGTAACTGTATTTACGGTTCATTTTGTTTGGATGCTGGTGACTCTAATCTTGTTGTAGTGTCAGTGGTACAATTCAGCTCTGACGTTATGGGTTCACCATCCCACTGGCTGGATAATCCCATCGCAGGTATGATTTCTGTCATTTGGACAAGAGTTAGAAGAAAGCATGTTCTGGATGTGCCATGGAAAAAACAAACAAGTGGGATGAGGTATAAATTCAGGTTGTGACCAAATCTTCAGCCTTGTCCATTCTGTAGCTGTAAATTAAATGTGGATCTATATAATGGAAACATTTATCATAGCATGTTCATTTACTTGCTGGAGAATCAGAGGTATTGGCTATCAAAATCAATGCCAGTGTTGTGCCATACTCGGCAGTGTAACAAATGACACATAAAACTGAAATCTTCAGGGAAGTCCAAGTAGCTGCAATGTCATGTCCTCATCTTTAAATTTTAAATGAGACACTTGGAATGACTTCGTTTACAAATGCCCAGGCCAAGGATTTTCTTAGAAAGTATTGTGGAACAATCTTCTGTTTCTCAGAAGTTTGCACCGAGCAGGAATACTAGTTGGCTACTCTGCAGGAAGTAGGGCAGATGGATGAAATCTTCGTTTACTTATTGTTGAGCCTCAGCAATTGAACCTTAAGGTTTGTTAATTGCATTCGTTACCTGGCTAGTGAGAGGGGCCGTATTAAGCCCCAAATACCTTAACATCTGGGGCTCATTTGCTCCGAAATGAACACCATCTCCTTTAATTCCCTATTTGTCTCTCCCTGCTCTTACAATATTTGCCTTGTACTGATTCCCCTTGCTAATTGCAACCCATCCAGCACTGTATGCGAAAAAAAGCCATTTTACTTGCATGACTTAATGCTTTTAAGTCATCGTGGCTTTGCTGACTCATTGGTCAACCTTGAAAAATCAGAACAGTGCAAACACTGCAATGCCATCAGAGGGCTAGCAGGTTGCGCAGGGGACTCTGTTACTGATTAGTGTCATTTTTTTTCCGAGTTGAAAGAGCTATTGTGTTTAAGGCCATGAGATTTAGAATTAGGAGTAATTAAAAACCAAGGCTGCTGCCTTTATATTTTTTTAAATATGAAGGGCCCCAGGAGTCTCTGTAGTCATTAGAAAATCCTATTCTCGTGCTAAGCTTGTCCTTATAAGCAGTTGTTGGCTTTCCTGAATGTAAAGCAGGATCTTGTTCAGAGTGGATGCTGAGGCGGGGGTAGGGGGAGGATATCAGAAAGGCAGAAGAGAAGAAAAGTGTGTGTGTTTGGGGTGGGGAGATATTTAGTGGTTGCGTGGGGGCTTTGTAATGTGTCCTTAGCAACTGGCTTTCTACTCTAATGGGAAAAAGAGATGGTGGGAAAGCATTCAAGGAAAGTGGGTCACATTTGATCCATGACCTAAAAGGAAAAGTGGGGGGAGGGAATAATCAGCTCAAATCATTAATGAGGTGAAAACGTATCCCTATAAGGCTCATTCATCACACTGGGCAAAACTGCTCTTCTGGTGTCATGGTTATGTGCTAGAAAACGCAGCTCCTGCTCTCTCAAACACTACAATTGCTCCACGGCTTTTGTTTTTTAAAGGGGAAAAAAAAAAAAAAACTTGTTTGTTTTAAACACGCTCAAGCAACACAATGATTAGACATGACAGTTTGGCTGTGGGGCCTTCCTTTCAGTTCAGGAAAATATAGAACATAGCTGAGCTGTCCTTTCCTGGTAGAAATGAGGTCATTTGTAAAGCTTTGTGTACATTTCTGCAGCACTCGTAGAATGAGCTAGTAAAGCGGATCTCCTAAAGTCAAAATCTTACTTGCACCAATATTCCTGTCTTTAAGAAACACAGACCCGTTGACCGTGTAAGATTAGGAATCGCAAGCTGTGATTTAGACTTAATGACTCCTCAAGGATGCATAGTTTTGATGTAGCTGTCAGTGGCACATCCACTGCTGTCATAAGTGTGCTGCCTTTGCTGACTCTGAGCTTCTTACAGCTCCATGTGGATAAGGGAAAGCTTGTAATCGCTTTCCTTTTCCATGTGGGCTGTGTATCTGTTCTGAAATATGCAAAAGTATGCTGTCAAGGTTGATTTTTCTGTTTATTAAATATAGAAATGCATTGTATACATTATATTTGTTAATCCCTGTTGTTTGTAAAAATCCCTCGGGCAATTAGAATTTATTAAATAATTTATTTTATGTAAAAGCTAATAGCAATTTTCATATCCAAACTATTTTTCTTACACCAATCAAATGTTGTATAGCTGCTAATATTTCAAGGTAGTTTTAATTAGCATCTCAGCCTAATGCAACTCTGCTCCAGAATGCATCTTCGAAATAAATAGAATCTTAGAATATCTGAGTTGGAAGGGACACACAAGGATCATCGAGACCAACTCCTGGGTCCCCAAAGGACCACCTAAATAAATAAATAAATAAAAATCAGGCCATGTGTCTGAGAGCATTGTCCAAATGCTTCTTGAACTCCGGCAGGCTCGGTGCCATGACCACTTCCCTGGGGAAGTGGAACAGCAAAGGGTAACAGAAGATGTACTGGATAAGTGACTGACAAACGTGGAGTGATGTCAGATGTGAATTGGCACATCAGATTCGCATTCCATCCATCTTGAAACTTCATGGAACATATACCCATTGTGACAGAAAACTCTCGATGGTAACCCCCAGATTGTCTGACAATTTTTAATAAAACATAAACTACTTCAGTCAACTGTATTGGCATTCAGTCCAATCACAGAGAAGAAGGAAACACAGGAAAGTAAAGAAGCATTCAAGATGTTCAGCTATTTAATGAAGATACTTGGTAGGAAACAACAGATTAAATATTTCTGGCTTGGTAGGATAAGTGAATGTAGACGTGCTGTGTCTCCTTCTCCTCTTTTTTTTCTTAACCACCTATTAAAGTCCTCTGGGAGTGCATCATGTTTCCTAACATATGAAAATAGTGGGAAAACATCTGGGCTTACTAATAAAATTAGGTCTGCTACTTAAAAAGCAGCCAGTATTGTTTGGGGCCTCAGAGATGCTCATGCAACGCAAATAATAATAGTAGGCTTTGAAAAGTACTTCACTTCTGCTGTGTTGCGTAATTTTCAAATACTGCTTTTAAGAGACGAATCAGAATTGCATGAAGTTAAAAAAAAAGGCATATCATGAAAGGTTTCGGGTTTGTTTTTTTTGTCTTTAATAATATAACAGTTCAACATTAATGTAGTGCTTTCTTCTGACTGTTTCAGGGTACTTCACTGGGATGGGAACATAATGCTCCCCTTCTAAGGTGAGGGAAATAAGCACAGCAAAGGGATGAGACTTACAAGAGTGTGGCTGAGAAACCAGTTTCTTTGTTGCATTGTCCTCTGCATTTTCCTATTAGCAACACTTCCCAGTTTGGTTCTCTGTAGGCGTTTGTCTTCTCTGAAGGATGGTTATAGCATGAGAAGGGATGTGCCTTATAGTAAGCAGTCAGTAATACCCTTCTTGATGAATCTGAAGTTGCTCTGTGGACACTAAACTGCACGTTTGGTGTCCACAGCTGACAGCTCCCATGGGCACAAGGCACAGACATTCCCGCCCGCTTTACACCAAAGCGAGAAAACCCAATCTTCATTTTTTTTCTCTATTTTTCTCACTTAGAAATCCAGAAGGTTCAGACCTCAGATCATTAAAACAAATGGACCTATATTAAAATGCCGTCTCTGCCCCTCGGATTCCCCTGTGTTTCCCCTATCAAGCGAATGATACCTGTGAGCTTCAGGTCTGTGTTCTCCCATCAGCAGTGTCCAGGTGCCTCCGCATGCCCCAGGGCAGGTTTCTTCCTTTTTCCATCTGCTGAGTGAAGGTGATGATGTCCGTACAGAGAGGGGTTGTATGGGAAAACAGTTGGAAAAGGGCTGGAGATCTTGGGGAACCACATGGTGTTAGTAATCCTCTGGCTTTCCAAAGACTTGTCATTGCAAATAAGAGTTTTCCACTTTTAGAGAAGGAGGGAAAAAGAAAAAAGAAGGAAAGAACTTAACCCTGTGGTGTGATGACAGAGATTTCTATAAATCACACCACGTTTCCCACTGGTGCTAATGGCCAGCCAGACCTGAGATGGCCAAGTTTCTGCAGGTCAAGTACATTACAGGGAGCTTAAAAATACATCCACAAGCCTTACCTTTGCTGGTGCACAGGGCTTTTGTACATCACAGGATAGCCAACAGGATGAGAATGTTATTCCCATTTTTCCCATCTCCTCCTTTCCTGTTTCTTCTGGAAGGGTGCCAGCCAGCCCCCAAAACCTGGATTCATTTTTCATTTGTGAGTAAAACCTCCATGGGAAGAAATAACCTACTAGAACAAGCTTCTGTCCAAAACATCCAATTAAGAAGTTATCTCATCTTTTCAAATTTCTCCTGCAGCAAGTATTTGCTATGACCTTAAAAAACACAGTTTTCAACAACGTTTCACGATGTGTTTGCCTGTCGGTTTGGCAAGAGGCTTCAGAGAGCTCGGATGGTTTTCCACTGTTCAGCTTGTTCGGAGATGAAGGTCTGCCTTTGAAGTCAGCAGTGTCCCCATAAATGACTCCCACATGATTTCGGAAGTGTGTGTGTTAGGGTGTGGTGATGCTGGGATTTTTCATGGTATGTTTATTAGGAAAATTTAAACCAGTTTTTCTGAGGTTTTCCATTTCTTTGAATGATGCTCTTAAAAGGGGAGTTGCTCCTTTCCTAATTGTATGTCATTGTTTTTTTTCTTGTAAGTCTTAAAAAAATATTGCAACCATGTAATGCAGGGGAGCAAAATAAATTATTTGTAATATTTGGGTAAATAAAAGAAACTAAATAATATTTTGTACTTTAACTAAGATTTACCTTAGAGCTCACATTCTCTGTTGACTAATTGTGCGTCAGTGCATTTACATAACCGCTCTCTCTGTAGATGTTAAAGTATAAATGTTGGCAGCCCAAAATACAAAGGAAAAAGAATCCTGTTTCGAAGAGCGTAGCATACATCTTGCAGTGGGATGTAAAAATTTCAACAGGGGCGAAATGGAGACAGCGTGGCCCATTTTGCCATGTGTACAAGGCAATGCTTTCCACCCAGCACACACGTTGTGTTTTTTTTCATTAAAAATTGCTTCGTATTCTGGGTTTGGAGCCAGTTTCTCTTCTGTAATCCACATATCACCATTGCATGTGTTGGTAGTGGTACATCTGGTGCAACCTGGTTTTAACACCATTCAACACTAGCAGTAGTATATAAGATTTTCCCGGCTGCAGTTGAAGAGTTGTCACTCTTCCATCAAGTTGGAAGGGCACTCTTCCATCAAGTTGGCATGAGTACTCATGGTGTAACACAGAATCAACAACCAGTCATAGGAGAGGCTTTTTTTTTTTTTTTTTTTTTTTTCTCCAAAAAAGCACTAGAGAGAGTTATAAGTATGTTGGAAATCATTGGGGAAAATGACTTTCTAACTATTGACATTTCAGTAGCAATCTAATGAGGTACTTAGGTTTTTCTAGTATGTAGTATAGAGGAGTGATTATAAAAGATTCAGAAACGGGGAAGTTTGGGGTTTTTTAAACTTCCCTGCAATATGACTTCAAAGAAATATGTATCCCTGTTGACTTCGTGGTTGTCCAGCAATCTGATCAGAGCTGAGCTCTGCTCTACGGAAAGGCTGGGTACTTTTCCTACTTCCTTTTCTGCACACCATACATAACCAAAGATTACCATATGCCACTCTGAAGAACGGGGAAGCATTTCCCAGACAGCACTCCTGGTGTCCTTTACTAAACAGGCAGAATTTAGAAGAGGTGGGAGGAACAGGAGTTCAGTGGAGAGGAAAGGAAAAAGTGCAAAGCCATCTCCCCCCCGACCCCACACCACTGCTTTATTTTCCATGTAAATGGCAAAGTCATCCTGACTCCTGCACTGCATGTAGATGTTCAGTCAAGCTATATTTTCATAAGTTTATTCATCCCAGTAATATTTGAAAGCTTTCCCATAATACACAAAGTTTGGCCTGCCCACATACTTTATTCTCAAGCCTTGGGAGGGATAAATATTTTCTTCTTTGTTTGCATGTAGGATTAAGATTTCACCCTTCTCTGCCACTAAACCAATCTTGATTCTGATTTTCAATGTCATTGTTTTGTCTGTAACCTCTCTAACACTCAGGTAGTGCCAGAAGGCAGTTTTCCAAGACTCTTCACTCTTACAACACGATTGGCTCCACCTTGAAGAGTTAAAAAGGCCAGGTAGTGGGATGAGAAGAGATGGGAACAACCCTTAGCACTTCTTGGCTCTCTAGCCAGCAGAAATACCACTTAGCAGATAGGCAGGGAATAGCCTATCTTAGCACATCTCATCCATCTGCAAAAATTGTCCTAGAGACCTCCGAGACAGGATTGCTGTACTTCTGCTCTGCTCCTCTTGACTTCGGTGAATGCCAAAATGAAACCTTAAGTACTGCAGTAGTCAGGATCCTTCCCCAGCCAGTTGTGGAAGTTCCCAACCTGCCCGAATCAAACCTTGATTCATTGAAGCAAAGCTCAATGCTCTGTGTTCCTCTGTGTGCTGCAGAAAACAACTTTATCACCTCTTTGACCTCCAGCTCAGCAAAACCTTTCCATGTGTAGAAAGCAAAAAGTTGGATACTGTCCTTCAAAGACAATTGACAGCTTCTCTATATGACTTCTCTGGGCTCAGTTGGTACAGAGGCAGGAGGCAAGCCCACCAAGTCACCCCAGCTTCATCCCATTAAGCCCAGTATGTAGCCAGATGTGGGGGGCTGACCACCCTACCCTGAGCATGCCCAGCACCCAAGAGCTGTGTTTGTGTAGACGCGGGTTGTGTTTCCACTGAGGTCTGCGTCTTTTCTAACAGCTCACTGCAGCTGTATTTGGGAATTGGAAGATTGCGTGGTCCAAAGTGCCTTGTGAAGCAAATCCTTCCAGCCTCACGTTGTAGGGAAACAAGTGTCACACCATGCAGAAGTGCCTCTGCGCATGTCAGCCGAGCGCTTTTTTCAGCGTGATGGCAGAGTGCAGAAATTTCAAAAGGAATCAGGCAATTAAATTTCGAACCGACATCTCTTCTGTTTGTTAGGAGTTCGTCGTTTCACATAGATGCAATGTTTCATTGTGTGTTGCATGTTTTTATATATACAGTTTCATTTTAATTTTTAAATATTGTCTTTCCCAGTTGTTGGGATTTTTTTTTTCTTTTTCTGGACAGGTTATACATATGCTAATAGAAATATGCCTATTATTTGAAGCATAGTTCTGCTTGTCAATGAAGCTTCATTAACACCGTTATCACTGCCTGACATTTATCTTATAATTTTCCAGAGTTGACTGTTACATCTCCATGGAAACCCAAATTGCAATTGAAACAAGTGAGATAATAAAGGCATCCATAGAGGATTGACAGTATGCAAGCCCACAGTGTTTGCAGGCTACATTTGTTTATAGTTCCTTAGATAAATCTATTGCAGTGGAGGTTTTTATTACCTGTCTCCTGTCTTTCTATGCTGCTTATTGCAAGGTCTAGAGCAACATTTTTTTATTTTGCTTTTTAATTAGAGCAATAAATTGTATTGGGCTCATCAAGGAATGTTAGAGCATTGAAGATATAAATTCTGGTGTGGTTTTGGGGGGCGAAATATGGAGGTGTTTATAGATGATTTTTGGCACTATGTAGACTGATGCATTCTGAAATTGATTTGGGAGTTTATTTGAAGCAGCAAAAACTTACGATTGCGGACTCTTGATTTGCTGACTCTTTCAGTATGCAAGAAAGATATTTTTTTTCTATACCTAAGGACTTGAGCTCTCTAAGTTCATGACTCTAAATCAATTTAGATGGTGCCTCAAAGCATAGAGTCATGAAACTGGAGTGGGTCCAGAGTGAATTAATCTGAAATTAATTTGATTTTGAAAGGCTCCATCTGGCTGTGTTTGGAAAAGGCATTTAGACAGATATATAAACAAATGATCATCTGTATTCTATATGCCAGATGTGGTGTCAAAAAAAAATGAAGAAACGGTTTAAAAAAAATCAGCTGAGGGGGATTTTGCTATAATGATGCTCAACTTGTTAAAATTACAATTGCATCATACTTTGGACAATAATCTTTTCATATATTCTGATTTGTAGAAGGGGGGACTAAGAACAAGCCTGATAGGATATTTTGTTTTAAGTAAGAAAATTGAATGTCACAGCTTGCTTTAATTGTCTATTTCAGATCTCCCATATATAAGACCAGCTAACTGAAATTGGCAGGACCCTTAACAAGAGCAGTGCTGTGATCTTCCATTCCCTTTTTAAGGGAGCTATTTAGGTAAAGCAGCCTTGTCAGCCACGAGCTGTTGGCCTCCCTCTCTTTTGACTTATGCTTTTGGGCCCTATGGAACCAGCTCTGTGCTCTGTGAAGCTCAGCAGCGAGCGGGTACAAGTGCTTACACACGTGGGTGCCAGGCTGAAAATATGTCATGCTGTAAAGTACTTCCTGCAATAATCATTTGGTTTTAGTGCACTGAAACCACTGCTGTGTTTCCAAACAAATGCTTGGAGGATTCCTACCCATTTTCTCCATCCCTCCCCAGCTCCAGGACACAGGTTGCCATGAAATAGCCAAGTCGTGCAAACCTCAGAAGAACTTGCAGGTAACTGCCAGCCTGCATATAAAGCCTGCTGAAATTGTCACGTCATTAATTACTACATAAAAACATATATTTTTAAGCCTTCGTTATTGCTTTTGATGTTTCTGGGGGCAAAAGAAGGAGGAAGTTGAGTAGCAACTTAGTACATTTTGATTAGTAGGTGTGGAGAGAGAGACTGATGTTGTTGACAAGAAAACAGATGGTCTTACGTGTCCTGAATTTTAAGAGCCTGGTACTATTCTAATGTGGTTGTTGGCATGTCACAAATATATAAGCATTTGTTTGTAATCAAATCCTCAAATACTTTTTTTTTTTTTTTTAAGTAGCATCAATAAATGTTTCTTGCCATACAGAAAGAAGTATTCTTCACTGCAAATATGTGTAAAGCAAAGCATTGATAATCCACACCATTAATATTGAGCAGTCAGCCACTTGAAACTCGACTTCATAGGAAAAATGGTGTCAATCAGTGCCCCAAAACTGTAATGTCATTGTGCAAGTGCATCAGTGCTCTCTGTGGCCCTGTCCGACTTACAGTAATGTGGAGAGGGCCCCTTTGCAATTTGAGTCCAATTTAAACGTAACATAGATTTTGCACAAAAGCTCAACCTCTGCTCCAAGGAGATTACAGTGAGAAACATCAGTGTGGGGTACAGTAAAAGTACAGAAAGTCACAGTCACTGCTCATGAGCATCGTAGTTGGGATGAGCAGCCAAGGTTCTCTTCTTGCCATAACAGAGATTAATGTAAAGATGGAAAAATGATAAATGAGAAGCCTTTGTTAATGCTAACCTATCCAGGCCAAAACCAGATGTGCAGACATCCACCTGTTAGTTGGCCAACAGAAAACAGATACTCAAACATCACACTTTTGGTATTTATTGGGAATGTCCAAACTCATGTTATCTTTTTCCTGCTGCACGGAGTTAGAAATGCACCAACCTTACACCTGACAGCAACAAACCTAACCTTGTTTGCAGGTTTAATGTAGCAAATTCTGCTCACGAAGCAAAACTGACTTCTGGGGTGGTTACCGAAGCTGAGCTGTCTACCAGAATGGTGTTGCCTGGAGGACCTCATCCAGCCTTGAATTAATTAGCTCCCGAATCCTGCAGGAAAGCCTGGAAGAGAAAGGCAGGGCCTAATACACGGCCTCTTGGTGCAGATCTCCAAGCACTTTTAGTCATTCTTATCATGTGTCCGTAGAAATGAGTGATCCTCAACCCTCCACCTGAACAAGACAGGGGGCAAAGCCAAGAAAGTAAGGGTTAGGATGGGTTTGGCTTTCTTCAGCTGTTAAAGGGCAGCCGTTCTTTACAAACACTGAGCTTCTACTAGTTTAAGTTTAGTAAAATCGACAGGCTAGTGTAGGCAAATACTTAAATATGCTGAAAGTAGACCATTATAAGTTTTATCAGCATAAACAGAAAGATACTACCCAGTCCTGACCTGTACAGATGGCGCGTTTAATTGTTTGCTGCCACTATTGGATGAACTAGTAATGATATTTTAATTGGTTTCCAAAATAGAGGACTTGAAAAAACAGCTCTTTCTCTCTCTGTTTATCTTCCCTTCTGCACTCATTCTTTCCCTTGTTTCTGTCTATATATGTGCATATAATCTAAATTTAAAATATATATTTTAAATTGTGTAAGCTTTGTCAATGTAGAGCACATGCATATCACTAAGCACTACTGCGTGTTCCAAAAAATAATTTTCTGATAAAAGAGGTCCATACACCAGCAGTAAGAGTTGAGACAGCTTGAAGTCACTACACTGAATATATATTTTTAAGATATTTGTGATTATGAGGTGTTTTTTTTGTTTTTGTTTTTCTGAAGGTGTGATATAGCAAACATTCAAAGCTTTTGCAGAGTTACTGCTTCTTTACTCTATGGTTCTAGGAAGCAGTACCGTTGGTTTTAAACACATATGCAAAGGATGTTCACAATTCGGTTTGCAATCCCAGGCTCAAATCAAAGTGTTTTGGAATGGAGGTGGTGCAGCTACCAAGAGGCCGAGCACCGGAGCAGCCACTGGCCTCTAGAGGTAAATAGTTAGGAGTGAGCCTGGGGGAGGTTGTAGCCAGGTCAGGACAGACACGACCTCGTTAGCTTTGGTGAGCACAACTCAGGGCTAATTTTAGGAAGTCAACAAGCCTTGGCACAAAGGAGTGTCTGTGCTCTAATCTGCGCCACAAGTGCACAAGGTAATTGCATTTTAACATAGCTATTATTATGATTTCCATACGTATCCTTGATTCCTTCCTGTAATACTAATGAGGAATCTCTGAAGAATAATGTGTTGTATCTCAGGTGTATTCAGCTCTCTCCTGATGCTGTATGTGTGTGGTTCAGTACTTTTCCCATGTCACTTTTAGCATCATGCATTCTGACCCAGCTGTTTGAAAGATGCCTTCCTTCTGCTTCTCCTTCTTCCAGCCAGAATGTTTCCCATCAAGAAAAATGTCAATACAGGAAAAGGATTTTTTTTCCCTAGATTTTCACATCAGTCCTCCTCGGTGACAGGATGCTACTTCCTTACCCTACGGAAAATTTGCATTTAAGGCATGAAAGGGATCGTGTGTACTAAATTTGGAACTGATCAGGAAGCAAGCAGTCCCTTCTAGACCAACGTTTTATCATGGTTTGTATGAGGCAAAATACAGAGTGAGTTAGCAAACCTGAGCTACAGCTAAACACTGACTCCACCAGAAAAAAATGACTGTGAAATTTAGATTGCTTGTCAGGGCAGAAAAAAAAAGATTCCATTGTCTTAAGCAACATTATGCTTTTACGGATAATTTCTGCAGACATGGAGGCAATGGGAGAAAAAACATCTTTGCATTTACCATTCAGTGCTTACATGAGCACTTGAGTATTATTAGCTATTGACAAGAATAAAATCTCCGCATTGGATGCCAGGTATCAAAAGCCATGAGAATTGTTCGTGTGGTTCATGTGGTCTGTGCGTGCAAGTGCTGTTGCTCTCTGCTGGATGGATGAAGAATTACTCGGCTCTTTGTTCAGGCTTTATGGGTCTGTAAGACGGAGTAAGAGAGAATGTTGTCTGAACTCAGAGCTTCGGTACCCCTCCTGAAATTACAGTTGGCCTTCCAGGGTAGCAGAAACACAGCTGAGCAAGTTATGCAGCCACCAGAAGTTGTCACCCTGCCTCTGGGTGCAGGGAAACCTGGAGAAAATTACTTTGTAGGCATTGCTGCATGTGCGCTACTCGTCCCGCTGTGTGCTGCGGCATTAATCGGGTGCAATGTCAGAGTCATTCAGCAGCTGCCGGTATGGATATCTGTAACTTAATAATTATTATTGTTATTCTTACTAGTGGTTTATAGTTGTGCCAAAACCTGTACAAGACACAGGAGCAGCTAACGATTTATGAAACTTCATCTTTCCTCTGAGCTGCTGTTGAGCTACTGCCCTGTGAAAACACTGATGGGCCAGAAAGCTTCTGGATATTACTTTTTTTCCCCCAAAATACAGAGACCTGGTCATTTACGGCTTAAAAATATAGAACAGCTTCTTTTTGTTTTGTCTCATTTTGTTTTGTCAGAGGTTCTGGCCCTCATTTTGCTGGCCGAAATCCAATTTAGGTAATTACATTCTGTGTCTCTAAATCCCAACCCCCTGCAGTTTCCAATGGGGTATGGTATTGTTCTACCCTTCCTGGCTGAAATTGTTGTGCGATAATGCTCCATGTCATTAAACAGCTGCCGTCTGTCACCTTACGATGAAGCCATTCCTCTCTAAACAATGAGTTTATAAAGCCCTTTTGGGTCCTTCCAGATAAAATTTGCTCATAAGCCAGTAGTTACAGTTTTCAAGCACGGTGAGGTGATGGTCGTAATCTCTTCTGCCAGTGGTTGGAGTCCTTCAGAGTGGTGGTGTCCCTTCAGTCAACTTGTGCAGTACCCTGGCAGCTCGGATGGAAATATCTGTTGCTGTAAAACCGTGATGCTTCCGTGCTAGGTTGGATTTAGTCAGCTTTACACTTGCAGCCTGCTCCTTAGCATGCTCTCGTTGTCGTTTTGGTGCTCAGGAATGAAGCGTTCTTCCAGGGATGTGCAGTTTGGTCGCGTACCATCAGACATGGAAAAGGCAAATCTCCAACAAAACAGCAAAGCCACTGAAGTAGGGTGAGGACTGCGAGAGGAATTGAGCAAAACAGAAGAACAGGAGGTGTTCTGGCCAGGATTACAAAGGAATTGGACACAGGGTGTTGTGCAAACCCATTCAGTCCCAATAAAAATGGGTTTTCAACACCTGGCTTGACACCTAGTTTGTGAATGGGAGTGAGCGAGGATTAGTGCCAAAGGTCTTACCAGTGATGAATTTAAGAGGGTCCCTTTTGATCCAGACTTTGTTTCTGAAGCCTGCCTCTCTCTCTCCGTAGCGGTCAGGTCACTTTAGCAGCCTGGCTGTAATTACAGACATGAATGGGAGAGGCAGAGAAGGCATCCAGTGGGTTTTGCCGGGGCCCCTGTTTAAGCAGCAGTGATATTAAAACAATCTCTGGCTCCTCAAGGAGTGGCCCTGTCAACTTGCTGAAATGATGGAATGGTAGTTAGGTTATTAGAAGGAAAATTGGCACAAATTGAGAGAGAGGATGCTCTGGCAGTGACCACAAGCAGCCAGCGAGTCAGTGGCTTAATCTCTGCCCTCGGGCTGCTCTCTCCAATACAGATGACACCTTGTCAGCAAAGATGATGTGCTGGGTCACCCTGGAGTCCAATGGGCTAAATTGGCCACAGAGGGAAGGGTTGCTGCGGTGTAGAGACAGCAAGCCACATAATCTAATTCTTCTTTTTTTTTTTTTTTCCTCTTTTTTTTTTTTTTTTATGTATGTCATCATTTGGGTACTGACAGTAATTGTCAAGGGATTCTCTTCTCATTAGTGTCCCCTAGCCGCAGCTAGCTCTGCGCTCGTGCTTTCAAGAAGTAGTCCTGAGCTGTTGCAAGGATTGCCTTGGCTCCTCTCGGAAAGTTTCATCCATCGTTTCTCTCCTGTGTTGTTATTTCCTGGGTAAAGTGAGAGGGGAAGATGCGGAAGGAAGGAGTCGCTTCCTCCGAGAGCATCACGGTGGCAGGGAGAAGTAACAAAACCCCTACAGTTGCTGGCGACTAAGAGGTTGTAGTGCTGGGCAGCAATGCCAGCGGGTGAAGTTGAAGGCTGGGGGGGGAGAAGGGAACTCCTCTCTAGCAGAGATTGGCTGGGAGGGCATCAAAAATATTTGGTTGGATTTTGCACTGACCTGGAGAAGCTCAGTGATAGCTGAACCGTCAAGTGGGTGTGCTTTATGCTTGCTGTTCCTTGAGTATTCTGCAGATCTGTAAAATATATAAAATAATTTGATTTTTTTTAATTGTCATCTCCTTATTGTTTTATGCACTTATTTGGTTAGTCCAAGTGGGCTGTAGTCCTACTGCTGGCACTGGATGAGGATGCTCCTGCGAGTGCCATTGGTGTGACATCGCTGATGCACTCCTTAAAACCCCAACAAAGGGGGTAACCATTCCTCCAAGATGCTTGGTAGCCTTCGTTTGCACTGAAGTCAAAAGAAAAGTAACTTAACAAGGAGCTGGCTGTGCCCTCTCCACGGGTTCAACTTGTTTATCCCTCTCCCCCAAATGTAGGCAGCTCAGTAAAACCCCAGCCCCCTGCAGTAGGAAAGAATTATATAGAAAAGTCTTAAGTTATGCTTGCTTTTTCCTAAATCTGCAGGAGTTAGCGGATTGGCAGAGCTGTCAGAGGATGGTGGAATTAAAGCTGGAGAAGTTTTAATGACTTGCCTAAGTTAATTCAGGCAGTGAGTGACACAGCCTGTCCCCCGGAGCGTTGTGTCACAGCACACAGTAACCTACACCTGCAGTCAGGGTGTTTAACCATCTTTACCCAGTAAAACATTTCAGGAATATGATCAATGTAATTCCACTTCAGCCCCACCGAAGTAAAGAAAGTGCGTAAGCATTGTGTTGAATTAGGAGAGATCTAACCCGTGCCTGAACCTCAAGCTCAAAGCAGGAACTTGATGGTAATGGGGCAATTAACCTGAGTAAACAGTTAGAAGTGTAAGGTTTTGTGGTTTCCTCCAAATTGTCTTGTTAGTGATGGAAATTGTAGTGCTCTCGGTGGTAAAGGTGCTGTGGGTAAAGGAATAAGCAAAGGAATAAACTTGTTCTTTATTAAATATGACCTCTGCTGTAATTTAGGGCTAACATAGTAATTATGTGTGGATTTCTTAAGGAAGAGATCCAACAGAGAGACTAGATGAAGGGCATAATTTAAAAAGGAACTCAATTCATTTTTTAATGTAAACAAAGCAGAGAATAAATGAAGCGAAAAGTGAAGCTGATTTCTGAAGGAAAATACTTGCCTGAGTACAGGACAAAGCCGGTGGCTGCACAGCTCAGCCTTATCTTTGCAGGTCCAAAAGAGTGTGTGAGCATTTTCCTTGGCTATTTTAAGCTATAAGGCTGCAATTTACTTTTTATTCTTGTTGGGAAGGTTGTTTAACGCACTGGGTTTTACATAAACAAATAGGAAATAGAGTGGCTTTTCCAGAGGTCTAAATGACACATAGGTGCCTAATACCCCCTGAAAGTCTTGTGTATTGCTCCCATTGGGCATCACTCAAGTGAGTTAAGGTGGGTTTTTGTCTCTTAGAGTTTGGGGTGCCAGTTATTTTGGGATTTTTTTTTGTCTGTTAAGTATTAAGTATGTGTGGAAAATACAGCTCCTAGTGCCTGGAGAAATCATGATGGCTGCATCGGTGTGCTTGGGACCTGTAGAGCATCTTCAGACAAAGAGCATGTGTAAAGCAAGAGAGGGCGTTTGTGCATGAAACACAATAGAAGAGTCTGGGCCAAATCCTTCAGCCTCTTATTCATGCAAGGCTCCCAGTAGGATCAATAGGAATTTTGTCTAATAAATGAGTGTGATAAATCCCATTGTCTGTTGATCAGTGTTAAAGACACTTCACAAGTGACGACCCTGCTTCTTGTTGTTGGTTTAAAATCTGCCTTTAATATAATTTTCTCCTTCCTGCAGTGAGTAGGGAAAGTGCAAAAGTTAATATGGGCATTTAATATGTTCAGGTGTGGTGTTCTTTCAAGGAGATGAAGCATGGAAGACTAAATAATTTGTCTTTGCACATTACAGCTGTGATGACACAAAGATTATTTTTTTTCTTGCCATTCTTATATTTCATTTTTTCACACATATAATATCATTTGTGTCCAGTTATATAGGTTTGGGGCTCTTAAAGCTCTCCTCTAGGCATTTGCCCTGACCAATTGTCAAATGAAGAACTTGTAATTAAAGCCAAGTTTTTTTTCATAGTGGCAGGTGGCTCTGAGATGCCTGAAGTTTGGGATGATCAGCGTTCAGCATTGCTGCACGCACGCCTTCTTCCCCCTTTCCCTGGTGGGAAGATGGGAGGAGCACTCTGAAAGTCACATCTCATTAGCGTTCTTTCTTGAAATTTAAGCATCAAGAAACTATCATCATTACAGAATCGCTAGCCAAAGAATTAATTGAAATGGTTGCCCTTAATTATCAATAGTGGCACAAGGTGTTTTTTTTTTTAATTTATTTTTTAATTCAGTGTTCCTGTACAGTATTTAAAATGTTTTGTTTTCCTTCTAAGAGTACAACTCTTCCTAAATCATAACATGTCATATGTCTCACAGAGTGGGTTTTTTTGGTTAAGTGCTTTTCCCCAGCAAAAGTGTCGAGTTGTTTTGAACTTAGATGGACATCTGGAGATCAGATAGGGTAAAAATTTACGGGGTGTGAAAAATTTCAAACACTTAATGTCCTTTTCATGGAGAAAAACTTTTTGAAGCATCATTTTAGTTTCCTGAGCAAAGTAGGCAATCTTGCCACTGCTTTCTCCTTTTGAATTGTGCATTTTTTGTGTGCCAGGGTGCAATAAACAATGTGCTTTGGACTGGCACTCTGCAGACTGCTTTTCCTTTTTAAAGAGCATAGGCAACTAATCGGCAGCATCCAGCCGCATAGCTGGAGTGTTTTCCATTCTAGGCAATATCATACTAATTTGATGCACACATGGATGCTTCACACAATCTGCAAATTCATCGCTGGCATCTTGCATTAGTCATCTGACAGATTGCCAAGTGTTTCATATTCCTTTCATGTGACTTTATTACAAAACACGCACACACACACCAGCACTGTCTTATTTCTGCCAGTAGCCAGTTTAGTGAGAATTCACTGCAGTTCTGTTTACAACAGCCATGGAGAGAAATCTGCACTTCCTTGCAACTCTCCTCCACTTTAAAATGCAAAAGTACCGCTCTGCGTTGTGCAGCTCTCTTCTTATATAATGACATTAAGCAGCAGCCTGCAGAGAAAACCAGACTCAATGAAAAATGTAATCGCGTTGTTTTTTGTTCGTAATACTTATGCTATTAATTAAATAGCAATTTTTTTTTTCTGCTGTGTGCCAATTGACATCATCTTCTGCATCTAGTGCATATGAAAACTGCGTAGTCTCCTAACTTGCCTTTTCTTTTTCATCTTCTTTTCCACTTTCTAGTAACGGCACAGCTAACAAGATGAATGGAGCTTTGGATCATTCAGACCAACCAGACCCAGATGCCATTAAGATGTTTGTTGGACAGATTCCCCGTTCATGGTCGGAAAAAGAGTTAAAAGAACTTTTTGAGCCTTACGGAGCTGTCTACCAGATTAATGTTCTCCGAGACAGAAGTCAGAACCCTCCCCAAAGTAAAGGTACAGTAGTTGTACTCTGTTTGCTTTCAGGCTTTTTTTTTCTTCTTTTTTTTTTTTTTTTTTCCAATGGTCTCACTTTGTTTTAGGATTTACAGAGAGGTTTGTATCTGGGCTGTTTTGAAGCATACTGTGTCAAGCTATGCAGCAGTCCTAAGAGGAGAGAACTCCTGAATACCTATCGATTACTGTCTTCCTCTTCTTCTTAAATTGCAGTTTAAATATCTGTTATCTGGAAGCGAGCATTCCAACTGTGCAAAAAATAACAAAAGATTGCCGTCCTTGTTTAAATTATTATTGCCAAGAGACATGGAAACCTGAACGGTCACTTTCCCAGGATTAGCTCATGAAAAATATAATTTTCTACTTCCTTTCGTTTCCTCTCTTTGCACCCCAGGTGGGAATAATTTTCAGGATACAGAAGGGGAGAAAGGGTAGCAGTGGGCTCTTGCTACATCATTGCTCCAGAGGCAATAAAAATTAAAAAACAGTCGCCCTGTCCTTTTTCAAAAATTTGATTTCTTTTTTTTTTTTTTTTTTTTGCAGTCATGTTAAAGGATTGATTTTTGGCACTAGTGTTTTTCTAAAAGAAAAGGCTTTGTGTTTTTTTTTCTTTCTGCATTTTTTCACTCACGTATAAAGTATTTGTCCTTTGCTTTCTTTAACTGTATGTCTATGCATATTTAGGCATGTGACAATTCTGTGTACTATAGTTATGTAAGTATAGCATAGGCTTGCATGTAGACTTACAGTGAATATTTTGTTTCACACAATGCTTTTTCTCTCTACATAGTATACTTCCATTTACACTTTGAGTTTTTCCAGTTTCGTGTATTAAATTATTGCTAGCATTGCAAATAATTAGCACAGCTCAGAGGTACAGCCAGCTGTGCGTGCATTGTGAGATTACTCAGTAGTTATTCATTCTTAGTCCTCTCCTACCACTGCTTCTAAAAACCTTTATGGAGAATATCATAAAACGATTTTGTGGGCTAGCAGCTCGCTACCAGTGCAAAGCAGCACTCCTGAGGTTTCCAGTTCAGCGAGAGGCTATTGCTGTCGCATGCAGCACGCAGCACAGCTCGGGTGCTCCTGCACTTTTGTGCAAAGCGCTGCCCAGACTCAGCGTTTCCTCCTTGCCCCAGTATGTGGCTGAGGATCTTCTTGGTGGTCTCCTCTTTACTGCCCCAGTTTAAAGGTTCTTGTGTTTTGAGTGATATTAGTTCATTTTGGTTTGCCTACATGTGGCACTTTTTTATCTTGGTTTCACACCAGCATCAGGGAAGGGCTTCATGTCACCGTACCTGGCTGCTTACCAAGTCCCATACCAGACCGCTCTCGCCCACCAGTACCACAGAAGCAGAAGGTATTTTTTGTTGCAGTGTTTCAATGCAGTTCTGCTTCCAGCTCCCTCCATTCCCTAGAACTGATGCAACTGAGCATGCAGACCCCTGCTACGTTAGCACAGCACCCTCGCCAAGTGTCTTTTTCTTGTAATGCTGGATAGAAGGTGGTATTAAGAGGTCAGGCAACTGGATTTGCAGCAGTCCAGGCTGCTATGGATGAGCAAACTCCTACTTAGTTTAAACCACTGAAATGCTGAACTTTGAGACTCGCCCATTTAGAAAGAACAGATTCCTGGGCCACAGAAATGCCTTCCCACTAAGCAGTAAATGAAGTGGGAATGATATTGTGGTTAGACAGAAGAAAGTCATTGATTACCGTTTCTGTGGTGTTTCCCGTTACATCGTACCTGTCTGTCAGGCAGCTGAGAGGCATGAGGATTAAGCACAGGTCATGCAAATCACTGTAGACTAATTATGAAGGCTTGTAGTCCCCATGTTCAATATTCATTTTGAAAGATGGGTTTGGGTTGTTTCGTTGTTTTGGTATTTTTTTGCTTAAACTCTTTTCAGCCACTCCAAGATGATGCTTTTATGTCACTTCAGACATTATATGTTTTAATAAGCAAATGAAATTAATCCTCAAGAAAGACAGAATAACCTTCAGACTTATATTTCCCTGACACAGCAGCGAGCTCCCCCAGTGGTCAGCCTTTCCCATGGAAGCTCTGGAGCAGTGAATCTCCATGCTGGCTCTGTCCTTCCTCCTGGCTGAGGCTGCCAGCAAGGTTGCCAGATATAGAAACCTCTTGAGTTTCGTGTGGGTATCTCTTGACTAGGAACGATTTGTATTTTCTTAATCCAGTAGCACAAAGGATTCTGTGTGAGCGATTAAGGTTCTGTTATAAACCAAAAAAAAAGCCCTGAAAAATGTCTGATAGCCTTCTTGTCATCACAGTGCATGAGAAATGCATCGCCTATGCCATGTAAATGTTTTTTCTTTAATAAAGCTGAGTTTGGGCTTTTTTGAGGGGCTATGGGTGAATTCCATGCCCTCCTTCTGTGCAAACAGCCAGACGAAACAACCTTTTCTATTTCACTTGAGCTAGATGGATTGGGGTAATCCAAGGCAGCTTCCTGCCCACTGTCTTTGCGTCACCTCCAGCTTCATGGAACAGTGCGTCAAAGGGATGCTGGGGCAGGGTGGCAGTGGAAAAAGTCCTTCTTCCATTTCATTGCGTGGCCGTGGCTTTGTGTCATGCTGGACATTCACAGGCCGATATCACTCAGATATTTTTTTTCTGAATATTCTTCAAGCCATGAATTACAATGATGAAAATGCAAGTTAGTGTTACTATGCCACGTGGGGCTGGTCCTTTCCTTTGAAGAAAGGCATTTTGATTTTCGAAAGATTTCTCTTGTACCAGACGAGGGCTGTGTATTTCTGTTAGCTTGGCCAAGGGGGCTTCTCCAATTTGCGCAGGCTTTTTCTCTGATGAGCTGTTTATGAAGCTGCAATCTGAGTCTCTCCCGATTCTGTCAAAAATAACCATCGGCTGCTTCTCTCTCTCCCGCTGTTATTAAGGCTGCCTTTCATACCCTCCAACGACAGACGGCCTACTTCATTTCTTTCCTACTTGTACTACTTGCCAGCTCCGCAAAGCTGAAGCTGGAGGAAGAGGAGGAAGAGAGGTAGAAAGCCAAGTTTTACTCATTTTGGAAAAAATAGAGGAAAGCCACATTACTTCCACAGAAATACCACTGCTGTGCAGCTTCGTTAATTGGATCTTATGCCACAGGAATGGCTGCATTTCAATGGGTGATGGTCAAATATCCTCCTTAAGTAAGAAACTCATCTTGCTTTTCAGAGCCTGCAGTTCTCTGGTTCTTTTTGGATGTGTGAAAGAGCTCAGCAAAGTAATTTGACTTTATGTGTTTATCCCCTGTTGTTTTGTAAGACTTTTTCCTCTTTCTACAGCAAGAGAAATCCGGGGGATTAGGTAAACTAAATACACACACAAAAAAAAAAATTGGCAGGAAATCCTGCAGCACTGAAATAAATGGCACTTTCAGCTTCTGAGGGCTAAGGGGATTCAAAGTCTCAGCAGATCAGCTGTCTCTGTTCCCAGTCCAGCTTGCTCCCTTTGTATAATTTATTCTGGGTGGATAGATGACTTTTTCAGGGTAGTTATTAAAAAGAGCTTCTGTAAGACCCTCAAATGCAGCAAGCTCGATGTGAAGGCAGAATCCAGTGCCACCAAGGTTTCTCCCCTTCCCTGCTGCTCTTATAAGCTGGAAAGATTTCCCTTACTGCTTTTGTTTTAGAGTTGCAGTGCTGAAACAGGCAGATGGCTCAGGGCTACTTTCCCCCATTGAGATGCAACAGAAGTGTCTCAGGTCAGAGCTGTGATGTCGTTTTTGTGCCTTGCCTCTGTTTCCACACCTGTTAATTCTTGCAGGGATCGAGAACCCCCCGAACTAGCCGCGTGAGGCCGAGCCTGCTTGTGCAGCAATCTCATGCCAAAAAGCAGGGGAAAGGCACCAAGAAACAACTGCCTCCTGCTTTCCTAGTAGCCTTTCACAGACCCTTTATCAGATTAGAGGGAGGATGCTGAGTGAACAAGGATGTGCTGTAGTTAAAGGCCAGTGTTTATTATTATCCTATTTAACATGGTAATTTAAGTCTACCGGGAAGCAAGTAGAGGAATCTGATAATGAGGCGTTCATCTGCTACATCCAGGCAAGACAGGATGGGCAAAGCACATCGGAGGCAGAAGTCATCTGGCTCTACTGGGTACCAGTTTGGCTACAGGTTAGCCCTTCAGAAATCCTCCTGCTCCTGCAGGCAGGAGAAACAACTCCCCAACTCCAGCAGACCCCTCATCCCTGCTCAGTGCCCCATTCTCTGCAGGACATGCGGAGAAGGGGGAACTCAGGCAGTCCTGCATGGGACCAGCGCAGTGAGACTCAGCTTGGCACACAAACCCACCCTGACCATCCCAAACAGCAGCAAAGGCG
Source organism: Anas acuta (assembly GCF_963932015.1). NCBI lineage: Eukaryota > Metazoa > Chordata > Aves > Anseriformes > Anatidae > Anas > Anas acuta. The sequence goes on along the minus strand of NC_088979.1, from coordinate 199,062,508 downwards.
TTAACTGACTGCTCCTTGCCTGCCCTTGCGTCACTGCTCAGCGGATTGCACTTTGTGTTTTTGCTCCGAGAAGCAATTTCAATGCACTGTGTTTTGCAAAACTATTTTAAATGCTTCCTTCAGCCAGCGCTGCAGGAGTCAGGGTTTCTCCACACATTTTCCACTGACTTACTTTGAGTTTTGAATGCTCTCACAGGTCCCCATGATTGTTGTTTAGCTTTTGCAGTCTGATGATTTTGTCCCAAGCATGTATGCTGTCAAAAGTGTAGGACTGGGGCCCACAGCCTTTATGCATGTTTTAGACTAAATTTTAGTGATCACAGCTGAGTGATCTTCTGTTATAAAGTTGGGCTTGAAGTCTTTCATGCGCTAGATTGAAAAGTGCTTTTTTTTTTTTTCATTAGCAGGTGACATGTACACAGTATAAAGTATTGCACAACAAAGACTGGCAAAAGCCAGACACTGCTGTTAGGTGCAAGTACAATAGGGAGGGGAGAGCAAGTGATAAAGTGGAGTTTTCAACTCTTCAGTTTCTTACCTCGGGGTGCTGAAATTTAAACCTTAAAGAGACTTAATTCTAGAATTTTATATGGGTCATAAGTACCGTTATAAAATATGTTGTAGATGTGAGCTGATTTTTATAAAAAGTAATTTTTATTCGACAAATCTACCGGAGTTTTCAAGAGGTTTTTTTCTGAAAGTGGACAGGTGTGAAATTGTGTATATAATCAAGCTGGATTTCCCAGGGGCATTTCACACAGCGTCACATGGGAGACTAATACATACGGCTGCTGGTGAAGCAGAGAAGGGCCCATTTTCAAATGGAGAAAGGAGCTGGTTAGATGATCGAGGGCAGATTAGAATGGGGAAAGGTTACGGGCCAGGGGAAAAAAAGGGGCTGATGATTGGAGAACCACAGGGACTGGTATTGGAGATCGATACTTTTTCACTCTCTATGTAAATAGCTTTGACAGAGAGAACCACTAAGTTGTTATCCAACTTTTTGGATCATGCAGAAGGGGCTGGATGGGGGAGAAGCCACCTGATAACCTGGAGCAAACAATCCAATACAAAGGGACTCAGCCAGGTAAAACGAACCATGAGCAAGAAGAGTAAATTTGAGTTTTGAGTGAACACGGGTGTTGAATGAGTGTATTTTTCAAAGATTCAAGAGCAGGAGAGGATTTGAAGAGTGCACATATCATAAAAGGACTAACATGGTGTTTTGTATCCGTGTGGTCAAAAAGGCACTGAAAATGCGAAGCTATATAAATGGGACCATTGAATACTGCTTTCAAGGAAATACCGTACCACTTAAAGAAGGATTTTTTTGATCATGTTTTAAACTACAGTTACCAATATTTAGCACCATTCTATAGAAAAGGGCAGAGGTACAGAGAAGAGCAGCATGATTTTATATGAAGTCAGGAAGGGTTAAGCTACGGTGAAAGGTCTAAGAAGGTTAACTTGTAAAGGGCTTCAAGCATTGACTTACAAGAAAGCTAAAAGGAGAAAAGCTGTGGAAGAATACAGGACTGTACCTTGGTTTGGAAAGAAAAAGTTATAAGGGGATATGATTGAAGTTTCTGCAGCGTGTTGAAGTGCATTCCGAAGGCAGGAATAGATCAGCTCTTTCAATTAATATTGAACCCCAGGACTGCACAGCATAGACTTAAGATTGAGAAACAGCAGGCCAAAAGGAAAAAAAAATTCTTAAGTCAAGCTTTCTTCTTCCACATGCAGAGTAGAGAATGGTCTTCCAGAAGCAGCAGTAAGAAAAGTTCCTAAAGAAACTTTTCCCCTTCTTGCTTCTATTTAGTATTACGAAAATGTGCCTGGAGCTGTATGGGACATGACTGCCCCCCACATCCCAGCACAGTTTCACCCCATAAGCAGGACAGGCTGCCTGGGATGTTTGACAGTGGTTTATCTACACCCAGCTTCAAGAGGGTCTGCGATTTCTGGTGACCCCTGATATTTTTGGATGGCTTTGAATAGAGGGAGCAGATGAGGATAACATCCCATCGCATGCCTGACTGCAAACCTGTTGTCCACATAAATCATTCTCACTGTATGTTCCCATCATTGACTACGGCAAGAAAGTCAGCCACTTTTAGTACCAAAAAGTATCCCAGCAAAGCAAAGCCCATCTAGTCAGCCTGTGCAGAAGTACTGGAGCGTTTTTGTGCACATACTGTAATAGGACTGGGGGCCTTGTGCTTGCAAAACAGGAAAAGTAGAGGAAGTTGGGGGGATTGGGTAGAGCGTGTGGTTTTGGTTGTGATATTTAAAGAGGGAGACAGAACATAAAACCTTCCTTACCCTTGTTTGTCAAGTTCCTATATACAGCATGTAAATGACTGAAGCCCTACAGAATTAAACTTTATTTTTAGACATCATTTATCTTCCTGTTTTTGCAGTATTTATCACAGCAGGAGCTTGGTCCAGAAGTGAGGACTCTAGGTGTTGGTGTAAGAAATTAATAAAAATAACACATCTCTAAGGGATTAAAGTAGATTGCTTTGGAGCTCATCGGTTGCACAGTTTTGTACAGTTGCAGCTTAACTATGATTTACAACTGTATATGAATTTTCAAAATTAAGTTAAAACTGCATAAGCACGCCGCTAATTAAATCTATGCTGAAAAAAGTGCATAAACTTGAGTAAACTACACGAATCAGTTTAGTTAAATTGATAGAAAACCCATACACAGATGAGCCCTTAGAAGAGAAGGACTTCATAATCAATTGTGGTTTTCTTAATAGATCTCTAATGTTCCTATCTGATAAACACTCGGGGAAAAGGCACGCTAAGTAAAAGGATGCTTGAGTTTCAATTCAAGCATGAAATAAATCTGAGCACTTTCCAGATACCTTGAAAATGCCAGGAACACAGCTGAAAATATGTGCTCAATTTTTCTGATTCTTTGGATAAACAAAAAAAAAAAAAGGAAGGTTGTGTCTAGTTGTTTTTTAATTATTTTTACTAACAATTGAAGGCTAATGATTGAGAACTGGGGAGCTTAAACAATAGTGTCTGTTGTTAACACAAAGCTGGAAAATAATATATTGTACAGTAGCTAGAAAAGGCAGGCAAATCTTTGTTATAACGTTAACTTCTTCAGCACACCCTACAGAATTTACATACAGAATATTTTAGAACTTCACAAAAAATCCCAAATGTTTTTAAAATATAAATGGGTAATCTGTTTTTAGTAATGCCGTCATTACATCAGAAAGAACACATAGGGAGGCAGTAAAACAGCCTGAACTTTCAATAAAATTGAAAAAAACAGCTAATCAAATTTCATTGTTGAATCTGAATAATATGCCAAACCTCTCTCTCACAAATACATAATCTCAAAGGCAAAAATTGTAGTGCATGGAAAAAATCTAAGTCAAGTCATGCACGCACTTGCACACAGGAATTAATCAATGGATATAATACCCAGACATAAAATCACATACATGTTTAAATATTTTCCAGATTGGTGCCTACATTTAAAATATGTACCTCTGCAATAATGCAAGACAATGTCAGTTTGAGTTTTATGGTATCCAGTTTCTTCAGTTGCATATTAAAGCTCACATCAATGAGTTTCAATCCTTTTATGACATTGTTGTGGCGCTGAAATTCTTTCCCGTTCCAATTTTCTATTAAATGAATAAACATACAATATTTATCTGCTTACCACATGAAACGTGATGTGTGTTTTGTTAAAGAACAATGGTTTCCAAAAAACCCTTCCCTTGTTTTATATAGTTTCTAATTCTATTCAATGCTAATGTTTGCACCATTTGCTCATGACATAGTAGGAGGTTTTTGCAAAGGATTTGAGGATGAGTCTGAAATCTTCACATGCTTTGGCATGGAGCTCAAAGGAAGAAAGCATTTGACAACTGAGCAGTGTTAAAAATGAAGTGTGATTGTGGAGTAGCCTTATGAACATGCCTTTCAGCTGCACTGCAGCTTCCAAGTCTCTCATTTCCATCTCATTGCTTTCTTATTCTGCTCCTGTCACCCCCCTAAAACCGCACACAAGTGCACATCCACATGTATGCACAAATAAATAAAAACCTAAAATGTAAACCCACAGTGTGAGAAGTTTTGCTCATGAAAAGATGGAATGGCAGGCTCCAGAACAGGAGGAATTCCTCTGACACTGCTGAGATGGTGTGAGAGCCACTTAAATATTACAATGATGGGTCACAATAAAAAGCTGGAGACCATGTAAAATATTTTAGTATAAACATGTCATCAGTTTTCCTCATTCTTTACATGAATTTTAAAGCATAGGGAGAGCCTTGTAAGATGTCTGTTATTCTTTATTATTTTGAAGTGTGTTACAAAATGAATGTATGTGTAGAATTTGTAGTGTCAATTAAATTCTGGTTTATTACTCCCAAACTGACTGCACTGGACCTTGCCACCCTGCACCTTGGGCTGGGGCAGGATGGAAAAAGGACAATGCTGAGTTTGCTTCAGGGCTGGTAGGACCCATGACCTGCTTCGTGCCAGACTTCTGTGGCAGGGATGCCAGGAAAGGCTGGGCAGTGCCAGCTGTAGTATTACTGGGTTTTTCAGACATCTGCCCATTCCATAGTGCACTGTAAGCATCAGCATATTATTTCAAAAGACTAGCAAATAAATCCCTAAGGATCAAGCCTGTTAGTGACTTGTAAACCAGGTTTGAGCTTAACTCAAGCCAGTGAGCTATGGGTGGAAGGCTGAATATGACATATAAATCTCCTGCTCTGTCTACCTCAGTGAAAAAGGCATTTTCAGGAATCTGTGTCTTTCTAATTACTTATAAAAACACTCTGAGAAAAGCTAGTGAATAAATTAAATTTGAATGTTTCCAGTGGATCTTTTCAGGTTTTCACTGAACCTAATTACTGTCTAATCTAAGCCCATGAGTATGCAGTTTTAAGTGGGACGTTAGACTTCCACACTGCAGATTAAACTCTGTGGTGCATAAATTCGTTATTATTTTTGGAGGAAAAAAACTTCAGCGTCTACTACCTCATGGTTTTCATTTAAAATAATGACTGTGTCCAAGTCATGCATTCTTTCAGAAGAATAAGATGAGCTGTAAAGAGGTAGGAGACTTTTTTATAATAAACCGTGTCTCTTATTTGCCTAACTGAACTGGGCAAATTTATGTTTCAAGCGACAATTAAACCATCCTAGTAGCTCAAGATGTCATGCTTTCAATTGCAATTTTAGGGAGCTGTACTGCAATAGGGAGTAGATTAATATAAGGTACTGCCTGCAACTTTGTGGCTGTGAGGATGAGCGCCGTAAGGAGCAGCAACGCACCACTGCTTCAGCTGCACTTCTCGAGTGTTTTGCAAAGGGAGACAAATATCATCACTCTGTTTATACCAGCTGGCAAAAAAATAAGATACAGAGGGCTGTGGGGACTTTTCCCCAAATTGTTGAGTGACTTGGAGCAGGCAGACAACAACATTCTGCCTGTGCCTGAATCAAATCTGCTGCCTTCGTTTTCAGTGCTCGAATCCCTGAGCTCTTTCAACACAAAGATTTCGTTATGTTAGCAGTGCCCAGGTGAGCTCTGCATTGGTTTGGTCACGTATTAAGCAGCTCTGGTGAGGACTGCTGTCAGAAAATGAGCGTGTAGCACACACATAGGCTCCGGCTCCCGCTCTTCCCACGTCCCCCTCAATTAAAACAATAGGCTTCCTTTTTTTGTTTGCAGATCATGGGATATAAAATCATTGTAGATTAAAAATGGACTGTATTAACCTGAGTAATTCCGCTGGGGCTTCAGCTTCTATAGTGCAAAGTGGTGTGTTGTCTCTGGCTCAATTAGATTTTTCTGGGTGTCAATTTTAATTCACTTCACCAGCATGGTGGGGGGAACTATCTGTGGAAAGGAAAATGTTGCTCCTGACTGAGAGCCTCCTCTATCTGTGCTTGATTTACGGGTTTTCAAATCCTTAGCTATCCCGTGTTCTCCCTTGATATCAGCTGGTACGTGCCATAAGAACTATACAAAATCCCTTGATGGTTCTTCATGCAGTAGGTGTTGGGTTGGAGCAAGAAAATGGAAATGGGGAGAGTGAGATAATTCATTCCCTCTTTTTATGTAATACTGCGTAAAGCAAGCTTTGATGAGCCTTGATGATCAGATAGGCATGGTTATATCAAATGTCTTTTATCCGTTCATACATCCATGTGGCCACAATTACAGAGGTGTAAAAACTAAGTAAGGTTTCCTTTTGCAGTACCAGAACTTGGGCACAGAGTGCTTAAGAGGAAGGTTTGTCATAGAAAAGGGCCTGAAATTTTCACTGTGTATGTGTGGGGCTTTCCAATACGCTTGCCTCTATCACACCCAGCAGTCTTCTCTTCCTATCTCTGTGTCTGTCCTTTGAATATTTCATTAAGCTCTCAAGACAGTATAGTTATGGATATTTGTGCACACTCAAGTCTTGCTTTGCTTCAGAGTTGAGGTGCTTTTTTTTTTGCTTTTTGTGAGTTGTTTGGTTGTTTTATGGTGGTGGTTTTTTGTGTGTTTTTTTTTTTTTTTTGGACTGATACCACCTTCCAGTTTTGTGAATCATCTTGACTGTTCTACAGTATATGAAGGGGAGTTCTGCAGGAAAACACGTGTGAATATGAGGGGCAGACCTGCAGGAAAACACATGGAAGTGCCACTAACCCCCGACTGTTGTTTTGGCAATAGCTGGGCTCACGTCGGGACCAGGTAGCTTCTTCTCTGGTTCAGACAGGACGAGGTACTTGTTTGCAGCACGACGCAGGCATGCCCCATAGCTCTTAGTAATACCAGTTCTTGTGTGAGAGGTAAATATGAAATTATCTCAATAACATACCCCTTCATCTTTTTCAGAATGGAACAAAATGCTGTACCAATATTCTGCTTTTAGTGTGTGTCATCCCCCAGCCCTTACATTCTCCACATTTCCAGGTGTTACCTTTCCTTTCCAGCCCTGAGCTGCTGGCATGCCTTTCTGTGCTCTGTTAGTTGCTAGTTCTCACGCGGGTATTTATTGAGTTAAAAGGTGCCGTGTGAAAGTGGGGAATTATTATTATTATTATCATTATCATTATTATTTTAGATGCTGCAGTCTAAGTAGTTCAAAAAAATCTCACAACTAAAGGTCAGCACAGCTTATAGGTTTACACATGCACAGTACAAGTAACCTTCAGAAATTTCCTCATGACAAGATAAGTGCAGCAATTATATTTAAATGAGTGCAGGAGAAAATTTCACTGTAAACTACATTAGCTGGAGAGCATATGCTGTAAGAGGATTTAATTGAATTAATGTTACTTACTATCAAATGCTCCATCTAGTGTATTGCCAGGTCTCCTTATTACTAAGAATAATATTTGGTTCATAAAGACCCCTGTTCAACTAAGCACACAGCCCTGACGACTTCAGCAAGTGATTAAAGTTGAAGAATATTCTGCACTGCTTTGCTGAATAAGAATAGGCTTGAAGGTAAGAACAAATAGCGGTGTATGTATAGGACATGTAATCACCCAGCCTTTTAAGAGGGCTGTTTATGGAGATTCCTGTTACAGATGGTTTTCCAAGTGTCTTAATGAGGTGTGATTTTTGGCATGAGCAAGTGGCCTTGCCAGTTCGAGCGTAGCTGGCGTGGATGACGGCTGCAGGAGCGACAACAAAAAGAAACCCAGCGTATATGTACCTGAAAAGAAGCCCACATGTATATGTACAAAAGAAGCCCACAGGATATGTACATCAGGAGTGGGTTGGGGTGGTTGGTGTGGTCCCTGGCTAATGTGAGCAGGAATGGATCTGGATGGTGGAGGGGTTTTGTTCAGTAATGCTGATGGTGTTTTTAATGCTGCCGTTAACACAGGATTTTCACTCCTGCATTATACAAAGATGCCACGGTGACATTCGGGAGGGTATTTTGTGTGACTTCCTACATAAAAGCAGAAATGCAAATAAGCCATGTTAACATATTCACATTATATAAACGGGAAGCTCAGACGCATGGAAACACAGAGTGACATACCCAGAGAGGTGCTTCAAGGCAGTGATAAAGACATTCACAGTTTTCCTACGCTGCTCTTATGTTTTAACCATTAAGGAGAAAACATGATATACTGGATATTTTTGCCAAATATTTTCTAATGGCACAAATATTGAGGTATGCATCTCCTTTATGTTTGAAGTTATTTAATTTTCCTTTCATATGCACTCTTTAAAAAGTGAATACGTGAAATCTCAGGAAAAAAAAAATCTTTTATCCTCTGCTCATTCAGCAAAAAGAATAAAAATAGTTTTGAACCACTCTTCTATGCAAATTGGGAAGCGGTGGAACAGTTTCTAAAGCTACTTTATTTCTTGTTGGCCGAATCAAATGGCAAAAGTTTTTATTAACCTACGCGTCTTACATTCTACTGATGCGCATTTCACTCCTGAACTTCACCCACCCCTGTTTATGCATGCAGTTGACATTCTGCTACAATCAGTAGGGCACATGCCATTCAAAGGAGTTACAATCTCCTCTTTGTTTTTGTGGTTTTGGTTTTTTGTATGTGTGTGTGAAAAAAGTGTAATTGCCCATGTCAACTGATGTTCATTAAACGGAATTGTTTAGCTCTCTTAAAAAATCATTGATCTGTTTTTTCCCCCATGAAAATATTCAACGTCTCAGTTCACAAAAGAGAAATCAGCATGTAAAGCAGGAGAATAACAATCTGTGCTGCAAGGAGTGCGAGTGCAATGTGTGGTGCATCAAATGTCAGAAGTGCTCGCTGGCTTAAAAACAAAAGCATGATAAATATTTAGTACGGATGAGAAACATTATTACTGTTGTGGTCAGACGTGATTTTTGGGAACAATCTGTTTAGAAAAGAGAGTAGGGAATTTTCGTACATTTGTGTGTAGCATCTATGATTGGGTGTTCATTAGGTAGCATCTGGCATGAACTATTCCTCTTTCCTCCTAAGTTTCATAGCTTCAGTTTGCATCTAAGGAGGATAGTGCAAAAGGTAATTTGGCACCATAGTGCCATTGGTGTGGTCATGGTTTTAACTTTCCAATACCTCCCTTGAAATAGAATGCATTATGGTGGTGTTTTTTTGTTGTTTTTTTTTAGGGAATTTTCACTATTTGACCATTTTGACAAAATTTTACTATTTTATTGCGAATTTTGACAGGGTTTGGACTTTGATGAGGGTGCCTGTGAGGCATTGTATGCATGCAGCAAGTCAGAAGCTCAGCCTCCTCCACTGTGTGTCAGGGTCCATGCTGAGACCCCAAACTGGGGGCTCCAGCCTTGTCCACGTGCTCTTAGTACCATTTCCTGTACATATTGCAGATGCACTTAACAGATTGTACAATATGCTCTGCAAACAGATTGTTAAAATGATCTTTGTCCTGAAACACTGACGGCACAAACGAACAAGATGGATTGAAAGCATGCCTGCTGCGAAAGCTGCAGAGCGCAGACGCCGGAGTTTGGGACCCTTCTCCTCAACAAAAAGGGCTTTGTGCATCCTTATTGAAGCAAGGATCTGTTCTTGCTGATCTTACTGTTAAAGGCTGAAATTTTAAATAAGATTTCAAAGAAAATAGCACAAAGATCATTAGAGAATGAGTAGGAGAAGGGAATGTGCCTACTTGTGCCGTTTTTTTCTCATCTAACAGCCCTTCTCCTACAGCTGCCAAATTGAGCATGTCAGAGGAGCAGACTTTCAAACTTCGGGTAGTTGATCACAGCATTGGAACGACTCCCTGAAAAAAAGTCTGGGGCGTGCAGTGCTGAGGCTTTGATGACCTGAATGTGGGATGCGCTGATCATGGAAACTCTGATGCTCTGGAAATGACAACTAGAGCAAGACTGAAAACTTGGCTCTCCTTCACTGGGCTACTCAACAGGAAAAATTCCAATACTTAATGTCTTTTTTGTCATCCAGGGCATGTAAAGAGATCATCCACTTAGGCCCTGGGTGGTTAAGAAAACCAAGAATTGCTCATCTTATTTATTGAAGTAGCTAATGTGCCTTTCAAAGCGCCTAGATCTTTGCTTATGGGAGAAGGAGGAGTGCACATGAAGATTAATTTCAGTGAGACTGTTTTTGTAGGAATAGGTATCTCAGTGAATATAGATCATCTACAGCTGGCATGATAAGCATATCAGCCTGTTTATACATTTTATTAAATCAATAAAACTATTACATGAAAACGGCAGTGTCTGGATTCTGCAAACAGCCCTTTCAGAGGAGCTCTGCTTAGGGATGAGACAGTTTTGCCCTTTTGAAACACTTCTGTTTCTCTTTCAAGTGAAAGTGCTCTCACTAAAATTATTAAAGAAAACATTTTTCAACTCTGAAGTATTGCTGATATTTTGGCGATGGCTGTGGCCAGAAGTCCAAGTGATGGGAACTATTGAGCACTCATAATTCAAACAACTTGCGTTGACTTCATGGTAAAAGAAATTTTATGCCTGGACAGGACATAAAATTTGGAAATACCAGTTTTACGAGGCCTCAGTGAAATGGGCATGGTTACAAAGTGTATTTCAGTAAGAGGATCGTTGTGTCGAGGTAACCATGTCCCAATGGTTGGAGATATGATGCTACCTGCTGAAGCCTTAAGCCTTCCTGAAACAGGGCTTAGCCCTCCGACCCCAGCCCTATCTGCTCGTGGCTGGGCTGCTACAGTCTTGATCAAGAGAGTTGGCTTTCTAGATCAGCCAAAAGATCTTCTCTTCCAGGATGCAAAGGTCCCAGGTTTGGAAAGCTATCTGAATTGAAAAAAAGACCTTCTAGCTCATCCAGTCTCTTGTCTGCCAAATCCATAATTGTTCCGTTTACTGCATTCCTAAATGTTTTGTCCAATTTTGTTTGGAAGTGGACCATGGGATACTATTCCCATCCCTTCCCCCCGCCAATAAAATCATGTTTTATTATTGTACTGTAAACACACACAGTCCTTGCATTTTTGGGGTATTTTGGTCTCCCCTCTTTATTTATTTTCTGTTGGTTGTTTTATAATCCCTGTTCCGTGCTAATACTGATGAGTACGAGGGATGCGTTTTCTGCCATGTAAAATAGTACTGGGGATAAACTCAGCCTAAGATTTTGGCTGACCCCATCATCAGGCTTAGCTCAAAAATTAATTTGTCATTACCCAGGTGCTACGCACTAAGCTTTATTGGCATAGAGGAGCTCCACATACTGTATGTTCCTTGGAAGGAAAAAAAGTGGTCATGTAATCACTGAGACAGTAAACAGTCATTTCCAATCTAGTAATATTTTATGTGAACTGGCACTGTATGTTGTATATCATCCATCTTGCTAATCCTTGTTCCACATTGCCTCCCACTTGAGGCCAAGAACATTACGGCTGTGCCAGAGAGTGGGTGGAAAAATAGCCTTATTATTAACTTAAGTTGAAAACATAATGGCTTTTTGAATGTCTTCATTCACAGATGCAGTCATACTAAAATATTAATACCCTTAAGTATAGAGAAACAGAACTTACATTTAAAGTCCATTGTCCATGTGCGTTGCAAAAGTGAAAGCCTTAAAAGTGTTGTGAATGCCCTGAACCTTTTGTTTTGTCTTTTATCCTCTAAATTCCAGTATTCTGTGATAAAGGAGCCCAAACATCCTACAGAGTAGGCTTTAAGCAATTTTTTCCATCACAAGCATTGTCTTGTAACTGAAAGCAGAGATTCTTCAGTATTCTGTGTCTCTTAAAACACAGGTTATAGTCAAATGGATATTGAAATGCGGGTGACTTTTTAGTACCATGATCAACCAGAGCTGCATTGTCAGTGTCAGTGTTTGTTTAAATCTCAGCACCAGTAGGATCAGGAGTAGTCAAGATGCATGTGTTTTCTAGGAATAAACATCATGAAGAATAAAGGAGAAAATTGCAAGCCTCACCTGAGTAATCTTCATAGCACCCCGGAATCCGTGATTTACCAAAAGAAATGAGGGACCTAGGAATGAAAACTTAGTAAATTGGTACCATGGTGTGAATGAAAAGCCATGTTAAAAAAAAGAAATGATACTGTTCTTTAGCTGTGCGTAGCCAGGGGGGTTGCCTTTGCTGGGTCTGTAACTCACTTCTCTGTGTGTCTTGCCTTTTGAAATGTGAACCTTCCACAAACATCTTTAGGAGGTATAAGAGTTGCTCTTGAATATTATTCAGGAGAAAAAAAAATCTTTATACACTAATTTAAGGGTAGCATGAAAAATACGTTCCCCCTTTTAAAAAGCAAAAGAAAGTATTGAAACCTACAGCATATCAGGCCGTGTGTTGTAAATCAGCCTAATTGTTTTAGAATTCAAAAGTGTTTCATCATTTTAAATTGGGCTTGTCTGATATTTAGTTCCACATTTTTGATAACTCCGCAGGACTAATCTGAAGCCTGCTGTTGCACATGAAAAGCTTTTTTTATCCTATCTTTTAAGACTGATGGAATGAGAGGAGGTTGACAAGTAATCGCTTAGTTATCTCTGTGTCAAAGCTTATGATATGCATTATAGCGAAAACTTGCAATATGCAGGTTCAGACATAATTTTGCTACACATTAAGGTTTATTCTTCTTGCATACAAAATGCAAGAGTGATTAATGCTGCAGTCTGATCGAGGATTTTGAATTGCTTGGCAGTATCTTTAGATTTGCCTTAATAATGCTTACCAGGAGCCAACACGTTACACAAGACACGGATCCCAGTCTTACCAGGACTTCCTTCCAAGAATCTCCTTATTCCCCCATGCCCCGTCTCATTCGGGGGAAGAAACTTCACATTTCTAGGACATAATTTTGCAGTTTCTCTGTTGACCCACTGCACTCTGGGGATAAATGCAAGCCAGCAATGGGCTAGGGTGTATTTTCTTTGAAAACAGCAAGCAATGTTCATTCCTGGTAAAAACTGGTAGTTGCAAAGCTCATTTGAAAAGATAACTTCTACCACACCCTTCCTCAGTTCTCCTTCAGGAGAAGTTTGCATTGGTTTTCTTAACATAGATACTTTAAGAGATAATAGCATGTTGAATAAAAGACAAGGGCACACTGTAACATTAAACAAAGGTTACTGCTACCAAAATGTTTTGATGCTTTAGGTTGGTTTTCATGCAAAATGAGCACTGATTAAAAGAAAGAGCCTCTTGTCAGAGAAGGAGCAGAGGCTGAAGATGAAATACTGTACAAGGACCCCTTGGATTTTTTTTTATTTTTTTTTAGTTTGTATTTTTTTAAGCTTTCAGATAAGACTGTGGACTTTGCTCTAAAGCTCTATGAATTTTTGGTTGCAAAGCACCCTAAGCTGCACATCCGTGATATTTCCTTGGACGTGTTCCTGTGGCTGCTGCGGTGACCTGTGGAGAACACTGTACAGAATTGTGCTACCCCAAACACGATTAGGTACATTCAGGCTCCACACGCTATTGATGCCAAGGAACGCTGAATAGTTTCATCTACTTTGCAGACAAGCTTCAGTGTAAGCCCTCCTGCCACTGCCTGCTCAAGGCCACCTTTGACAGCCGCAGGAGCCAACACATAGCTGTTTAGGAACTCCTTTTGTTCCTTTTCTCTACTTTTCTTTCTCCTTCTGATTAAGTTGCCAATCATTCTGCTCCTTTCTCTTCTTGTCTTGAGCAGTTGCCAATCATTTTATACAGCCTTTACCTTTCTAGCCAAGTACTTCTCTTGTCATAACTTGGAAACAGGCTGCAAGAGATTTATTTTAAATCTTGATCTGATTAAATGCCACATCTGAGATATAGGTCTTTGGAGAGCCATAGAGTCTGTGTATCTTGGTACCATCTTGTTTGGACTTCTCTGATGTGGTATTAATTAGAGGACTCAAGACGTGACCCATGGGTCATCCACCACACTCAATATTCCCTTCCCTTGATAGATATTAAATATCAGTGAATAGATTTTTAACCAGTTTTCCAAATCACACATAGCTGGTAGTATGGTTTCTAGGGGGATATCATATTTATTTTACAACGCATGGGTTTTAACTGTTTTGCTTGGTTACTGAGTCATTTATAGAAAGATTGCAAAGTAGTCATGTTATTTAGGAAGATTCAAGAAGTAAACAGCAAGGTGAAACTAAGCAAGGGTGAGAGTGCTTACCATGAATAGTGCCTTTAAAATGAGCACTTGTGAGCTTGTCAAATAGTCTTGTGGGAGAATTATGGGAATCCTGATTCTTGGAAGTGTACAGGTAGGACCAGAGAAAACTTTGGAATAATTACATTTGGAAGTCTAATGCTGTCCTCTCTGAGACATGCTTTCCTAGATTTGTAGGATAACACTTTTCCCCTTCATTAGTTCATTTCCAGTCACAAGAAAAGACTGTATGAATCATCATAGCTTTTCTTTCTCATTTTGGAAGCATATGCATTACACACGTACTCTGCATCTCCCTTCATTGATTTCATGTTAGTTAATCATCAGACAAAAATAAATAATAACAACCATAAACCGGGATAACAACCCCTCTCACCACAAGTGCTTTTCTTGTTCCTATGAGGCTGCCTAGGCAAGATGAAGCAGGAGCTGTTATTCTTCTTCAGCATGCTTTTTATTCTTTACACCATTAGTCTGTGCAAATCTAGGTGCCGCATCAGCCTCTATGCTGTACAAGGAACAAACATGAGTCGGGCCAGGAGGCTGTTGCCAGATACCTCTCAAAAGTCTTTGAGCTTGAGCTTTCCGAGCATCGATACCCCACATGAAGTGTGTTGTTCGTTCTCATTGCTTGTGCTCATTAAGAGCTGTCATTTATTTTTGTGTGTCTGCACAAATATATGGCTTTATTACTAAAGTGGTTTGTTTATCTTTGCTGCTGCTGCATTTATTTTAGCACTCATCTAAACAATTAATTAGGGAAACACTTGAGTGCCGCATACACTTCTTCAGATACCACTCAGTTGTGTTTTTTTATTTATTTATTTCCAGAAGCATCAAGTATTAAAAAAAAAAAAAAAAGGAAAAAAAAAACATTTTGCAGTTTTTTCTAACCATGCCTTTTTCCCCTTGTTTGAAGCTTCCACAGGCAGAATATATTGCTTTGAAAGATCATGGGCCCTGTTGAGAGTTCAAAGCCAAGTAAAGATGCTGCTTAAAGTTCAAAGGCTCTGTAGAGTTGCATCTTCATCTGCATAAAATTGTTTCAACCAACTAGAAAGATAGAAGAGTTGCCAGAAATTTCTTCTGTTTCTTTTCTTTTCTTGCTGTTATATAAAAAAAAAATCTTAATTGGGGAATAAATGTGTCACTGCTAACAAGTTCAGTGAAAGTGAAGCTCCTTAGATGAAATGCTGCTTGAAGGTGTACACAATGTGGGAAAGATTTGACATGTGCTCTGACCCTGTGAGAGTCAAACTGTGAATGTCTGTGAATCAATATGAGATACGTAAGCGTTTATAAAGTTGAAGTCAAGAAAGAATTGCAAGCATCTTGGGCAAATAGCACAGGAAGTATGACTTAGACAATGGATTATAACTTAACTGAGTTATAAAGATGGGAAGAGTTACATATTTTTAAGAAAACAGGTTTTCAAAAGGATGAAAATTAGCTCCCTGAAAATAGTGTGTATATTGTAACAAGTCATAGCTCCAAGTGGAGGTTTTGGAAGGTCTTTGACCAGCAGAGATTGGAGCCCCTATTAAGTGGTTTATGCGAATGCAGTAAGATACAGGGTTAGATGGTGTTGGGGGAAAATAGGTCTCTGTTGAATGAAGCTCACTGTAGGGCAATATTTAAGCTAGAATTTCTTTCCAAACTGCTGAAGTTCCCCTAACACCAACTTGACTGTCTTCTATTGATTTCTTCCATTTCCTATAAGCAAACTTTTGGAGGAAACATGCCAGACTGTAGACGGTTAGTTAGAAGCTGCACTTGCAAGCAGTGTTCTCATCATTATTATTGCAGTATCTTTTCACCTCTCTTTTTTCTCTCTCTCTCTTTTTTTATGGTTTCTTCACAGCATTTCTTTGAGCTCAGGACATTTTATTCTTTCCATTTTACAAGGAGAAGCTGGGGCACAGGGAGATTAAAGGCCAGATTGTTCAAAAGCATTTAAGCATCTGAAGATTCAGATGGGCATTGAACGTTATTTTCAGAAGAACTTCAACACTCTATTCCTAGAAATGAATTGTCCAAGGTCAGGTTTAGATTCTGTTGCAAAAATGGTAACCAAAACTTCCAAATCCAAACAAGTGTTGATACCAACCCATCCACTGTCTTCTTAACAAGTTTCTGGGTAAAAAATAAGATTGATTATTTGTGTTGTTTCATTTTAAATGTTTTTGCATTAAGTATCACCAACAATCTTTCTACTCTGTGTCTTCTTTTCTAACTCTTTCTCTCTGGACCATTTCTCTTTGTATTGCTAGATTTGGCCTTACCTAAATCATCTTTAGAAGACACAAGTGCAGAGTTTCAGAGCTGTCTGTGCTGTGGGTTAGGTGGTCTCGTAATACTGGAGGTGTACACTGAATTTAAACAAAACTTCATGATGTAACAGATACAACAGGACTGGATGAACTGTAACTTAAAAATACATCTTAATGCTTCTGAACTCATAAATTTCTTGTTATATTACTGAAAACAAGATGTGATACTAGATGTTCTTACAGTCCCCCTGTACTCGGCTCTGGTGAGGCCGCACCTCGAGTACTGTGTTCAGTTTTGGGCCCCTCGCTACAAGAAGGACATCGAGGTGCTTGACCGGGTCCAAAGAAGGGCGACGAAGCTGGTGAGGGGCCTGGAGAGCAAGTCCTATGAGGAGCGGCTGAAGGAGCTGGGCTTGTTCAGCCTAGAGAAGAGGAGGCTCAGGGGTGACCTTATTGCTCTGTATAAGTACATTAAAGGAGGCTGTAGCGAGGTGGGGGTTGGCCTGTTCTCCCATGTGCCTGGTGACAGGACGAGGGGGAATGGGCTAAAGTTACGCCAGGGGAGTTTTAGGTTGGATGTTAGGAAGAATTTCTTTACTGAAAGGGTTGTTAGGCACTGGAACGGGCTGCCCAGGGAGGTGGTGGAGTCACCATCCCTGGAAGTCTTCAAAAGACGTTTAGATGTAGAGCTTAGGGATATGGTTTAGTGGGGACTGTTAGTGTTAGGTCAGAGGTTGGACTCGATGATCTTGAGGTCTCTTCCAACCTAGAAAATTCTGTGATTCTGTGATTCTGTGATTCTTGTGTGTCTGTGGCAACAAGGACCATGCTGAGATTTGAATGTTTGTAAAGAAGAGAGTAGTCCCTGTGTTATTGCCATGAAAAAACTTGTCTTGTGTGTAAAATTTGCTAGTGAATGAGAGCTAGTTCCCAACTGATGAGTACAACAATAAAACAGCAATTTTACTGATGTTGTTTGCTGAAGTTAAATAAGCTTGCAATATATTTCTGAAGGAGTTGTATTGTGTTACTAGGGTATTGTGAAAAAGCCACTTAAATTCCTTCATTGTCATTTCACGGAATCACAGACAGGCAGAGGTCAGAAGGGACCTCTGGGCTTCATCTCATCCAACCCCCTTGCTCAAAGCAGGGTTGCCTACAGCAGGTTGCTCAGGGCCATTTCCAGGCAGGTTTTGAATATCTCCAAGAATGTAGACTCACAACCTCTCTGCGCAACCTATGCCAGTTTTTTGATTAACCTAAACATTAAAAAAGTTTATCCTTATGCTTAAACGGAATTTCTTCAAAATTTCTTGCATTTTCTTGAATTTCACTGGGCACCACTAAGAAGATCCCGGCACCATCTTTACTCGCCACTTCATCTGTGTATACACATTGGTAAGATCCTTCCTCTCTTTCCCAGCTGGACAGTCCCAACTTTCTCAGCCTGTCCTCATAGGAGTGGTGCTCCACTCCATCATCTCGATGGCCTCTCTCCAGTATGTCCATGTCTCTCTTGTACCAGGGAGCCCAGCACCCCAGCTGTGTCTCAGCACTGACAAGCAGATGACAAGGATCACCTCCCTCAACCTGCTGGCAATGCTCTGCCTAATGCAGCCCAGGATGTCATTGGCACTTAACCAGTGAAAATAATTTCAAATGCACAGTACAGGTTTTTGTAATGACAATGTAGTCTTATAAATTGCAATTAACTCTCTACATACTCAAAGGTTTGAAGATTTAAAAGGGATTGTTTGGTAAAGCTATACTATTCTCAATATTTTCACTAGACTTGCATCACAGCCGAACTAGTAGATGGATGGCTTCTTATGAGTCACAGTAAAATTAGAGGTTAAATCACAGCATTGATCTGGAAGTCTTATTGGGAAAACCACTCTTCAGTGATCTTTCTTGAGCATTCTAATTAAAGAAAACATACGTGGAAATCCAGCGACAGTGGGATATGGACTATGAAGTTTGATTTCCTACAAGTGAATATCAGGGCCAGAGAGTGTAGGGCTTTTGAAATGTCATTTGAGAAAGATGTGTTCCTGTCTACATTGATTTCTATAAACATGATCTTTGCAGAGTCTTTTTGAATTGAAATACAGTGTCACTCTAGATATCTGCTGTAAGAATGTATCAATAAAGGGAGGACATCTTAATTTTTAATTTCCATGTTTTTTAGCATCTACACTCTGAATCCTCTTTTTGTACTATATCCAAAGACACATTTAGCATATAGACAAACTTAGGAGTTCACTTGCACAGTGGCTGAAGATGTTAATGCATTTCAAAGCCAGTAATTTTAAATCAATAGTTGTTACCTGGGGAAGGAGAAAAAGGAAACAGTGACCAGCTGCTGGGAGGAAACAAGTAAGGGTTTATATGAGAGGAGGAGAATGTGAACTTAACATTAAGGAGAGTTAGTGTGAGAATATGAAGGAAAAGGAGAAAAGAAGAGATAGAGGGGAAAAAAATAAAAAAAAAAAATAAAGCAGCATGAGAAATAAATGATTGTTTGTGTCGTAGCTTCATGTAAATATCCCCATCACATTTCTTTGTAATACCTTATACACAGATATTGACAGGCCTTACTTAGAACAATTTCCAATTAATACAAAAATATTTCTTGTTTATCCTATATATATTGTTTTCTGTACTTTACCAGTGGGGAGTACAGATTCCCAAGGCAGACCCATCACAGAACTGGAGACTGGACCGTTGTCTCCTTGGCCTCTCCCCTGCTGTCCTACTTACTTAGATTTTTATTTTCCAAAAGCTCTGACAAGAAGTTTTTATTATAAGCAGACTTTTTTTTTTTTTTTTGTAAACAGTATGTACAGATGTATGTGATCCCAATTATGTTCAATCTTCAAGATTTAGAAGTGTAAATGGACAAAATGTGAACTGAAGAAAAGGCACTGAGCAATGGCTCTGATTTTCTGTGGGGTTGGCGGACAGCCTTCTTCCTCTTGGGACTGAACAGGAAATGTCTCTCCAAGGGTTGCACACTGGCTGGGTGCTTGGAAGGGTGGTAGAGGAGGAAGAGTCCAGGCCAGGCTGGTGGTGCTTCCAGCACCTGGCTGTTTCACAGAACAGATTGGGTGTTGATGCCATGCTGATGTGTGGGTACAATGCCACCAACCGCTCACCAATACCACAGAATTTCCCAAGTTTATGTTTGGAAATCTCAGATCTGTTAGAGTGGGCCCAGAGGAGGACTGCAAAGATGGTCGGAGGGCTGGAAGACCTCTGCTATGAAGACAGGCTGAAGGAGTTGGGGTTATTTAGCTTAGAGAAGTGGAGGCTTCAGGAAGACCTCATAGTGCTCAAAGGTGTCCCACAGGAAAGCTGGGGAGGGACTCTTTGTCAGGGAGTGTAATGACAGGACAAGTGGGAGTGGTTTTAAACTAAAAGAGGGGAGATTTAGAGTAGGCATTAGGAAGAAATTATTCATTCAGAGGGTGATGAGGCCCTGGCCCAGGCTGCCCAAAGGAGCTGTGGCTGCCCCATCCCTGGCAGTGCCCAAGGCCAGGCTGGATGGGGCTTTGGGCAGCCTGGGCTGCTGGGAGGTGTCCCTGCCCATGGCAGGGGGTGGCACTGAGAGGGCTTTGAGGTCCCTTCCAACCCAAACCATTCTGGGATTCATCTACTTGCAAGCCCAGACCATTAGAGCTCAACTCACATCCCAGCATGCAGGTCTGGTTTCTTTAGGGACACATTAGCTGGTAATGACATGAAATTGTCTTGATGCTATAAACCTGATTTGTATGCGTTTATTTACCCTGCCACAACGTACATAATCCAATCCTGAATTCGCTTCCTCCCCCTCCTTTATCACGATCTACTACAGATTTGGAATGAGCATTCCCAAGCTGCAGATGTGGAAGTTGGCCCTGTCCTTCAGAAGGAAACCAGAGAGCCCCGACGTGCCGTGCCGGCGTGCTGGCCGCTCGCTTCCCAGTCATTACGCAGGCAGCGAGAGAGCTCAGGAATTTGCTAACAGCTGTCATTGTCCTATATGAAAAATGGACATTGAAATTCTTCTGATACTTTTACAGCTATTAGACACTTAATACTGTTTAATGTAAGTGGCTTATTTCAGAGAGCAAGAAAAGCAGATTCTGGCAATTTTGCCCGTGATATCTCTTCTATCTGTGTTGCACTTTAGTCAAAATTTACATGATAATGGGCAGGGAAGTGGTGTGGCACACGAACCGGTGCATATTAGTTCTTCGCTGCTTTCCCAAAAGGCTTGAAAATTCAGCAAATTTAATCTAGGTCAAAAAAAAAAAAAAAAAAGAATAGAAAAAAAAAATACTTCCATTTTGTAGGCAGAGGACATTTATAGAGAGCATTTGTATTCACAAGGGTACGGGAATGACAGAGTACGACTCCTCCAAAAGAGCTCCCTGGTGCAGCTGAAGGCTGACAGCAAACTAGGACTTGTGGCCAATTAACAGAAAGGCCGTCATAACTTGCGAGGCACGGGCTGAAAAAATTGAGCTCCGTGGGATCATTTTTCATTGGCCATTTACAGGGCTCCTCCAGGCCTGCAGCAGTTGTGCTATAATGCGACAGGGGCGGTTCGGGGCATGCTGGGGCTGGTCTATTGCCGCCCTGGATGTTATAACCAGACGAAAAAATAGAGCCCGGGGTGGAATTTGGCATGTCCTGTTTGTGAATCCTTCTGGTACATGAGCCCCAGCCTACCTGCGGCTAACGTATTAATATTAGAAGTGGCATTGCTCTAATATGTGCTGTCATTAGAGTGGCGTTTCGGGTTCCTGACTGGTGACAGGATTGGTAATACAGTTTCCATCAGGGTGCCAATTATATCAAACTATTAGCAAACCTGAGCTAATTGGGAGGCGGCATTGTTAAAGGTTGATTTCTGCAGCGTATGGCAATTCTATCTGGGATTGCTTCAGGAGAGAAGCATTGCCATCGTGCTCTTCAGTGACTCCCTGTACAATAGAGCAAGAGGATGGTGCAGGTAGGAATCAAAAATGCCTCCCTCTGCCTTAGCCACCTTCTTTTTCTGTTCAGTGGAATTGCAGAAACAGTTAGAGTTTTATTTCTGGAAAAGCTTTGCTTTCCTTTGTCAGGAATGTCTGTATTTGCTATTCAGCCAGCTCATCTTTTTCTCAGTTTTTGTATGGAGTCACCAAACCAGAATCTCTAAGGCTTGAAACACTTCTCCTAATAGTAGAATGGTGTCTTTCACTCTGGTTAGCGAATTGTGCTAAAACCCGTAATACAGAATAAATACCGGACAAGGCTTCCATTGAGCTGACCAAAATTAATGAATGTAAAGACGCTTGTTGCCCAACTGCACCTGAGCTCCTGCAGCAATAGGTCTTTTCAGTGGCTTTGGTGGGCGAGGATTTTTGATGTCTCCATTGCCTTTTGGAAAATGACAGTGTGGGTCATGGTGTGTTTGGCTGCAAATCATGCTGCTCAGGCAGCTGCTTGTGATTTACCGAGCACGTCTTTCAGCATTGGGATGAACATCTGGAATGCAAGAGACCCTTTAGAAATGCAGCCCTGTTAAATCGTGGTGTAATGCTTAAATTCTGGTCGTGGAAGAGCAATGTGAAAATCAGGAGAGGAACATTTGGAGGGGGTGGAAAAAAAGAAAGAAATCCTCCTTCACTTAAACTAGCTTGAACTGTGCGGGATTGACAAGAAGCTACTGTCCCAATTGAGATTCCAAGCTTGTATGAAGCCAGCACCTGTTCTGCTTGCAAATGCACACACAAAAGTGAGCTTCATTCACAGAAAGAAAGAAACATAGCGGGACTTCACTCATTTAGCCTTCCAGGGCCTTCAGTCCCTTGATCTGTCAGCCCCTTAGAATTCAAACGCAGCCTTTAAAGGAATTTTCAATTCACAACATGATGACTTTGTTGATGTCCTGAATGTGAATGTATTTTGAATTGAATTTGTCTGCCAGGATTCCATTACGTGCTAAAAGAATACAGAGTTCAATCATCAGATAATCATTATAGCTGTTTTGAAGTGTTTATTTTATTAGTCTGGAAGGTAAAGCAAATTTCATACTTTTAAGTTGTCGCAGGCTTTGCAGACGCACTGATAAGCTCTTGTATTTCTATACCCTATGGTTAGGGTTCAGATACTGGCGGCAGGTGATAATATGCACAATGCAGCAGAGATCCAAACTGACAAATTTTGACAGTTGAAAACTATAAAAACTCATAAGTCAGACCAAAGAATATGAGGGTTTTTTTGTTGTTTTGTTTTGTTTTGTTTTTTTTCACCTGTATCTTTTCTCTTTCAACTCCCCAAAGTTAAATTTTCAAGAAATTGCAGCAGGTTTTTCTTCAAGCAAATCAGAAGCGCAGAGCACCATGTACAACAGCAGCTCTTAATCCCCATCCGTGGCTGAGGGTTTTCTCATATGGATGCATGCGTATAATTGCTGGTAACTTTAAACTAGGAACCGTATATTCAGTGTTGGGAGCTGTAAGGAGCGTTTTCACACCCGAAGCAAGATGGAGGTTGCCGTATTCATTCAAGCATGAAATCCTGGCTGAGAGATTAAGCCTCTTACACAGATTCCAGTGCTGTTAAAAGCCAGCAAGGAGCGCGCCCACCACATCTCCGAGCGGAGGAGAGCTTCCTTTTGTTTGCTGCTCAAAATTAGGGATGTAAACAGTTCTCGTGGAGTAATTAGTCTGTGCTTGAATTGGGAGAAAGCGATAAAAATACTGACGTGGATGAGCTCCTAGCGGTGTCTGCGCTGGAGCTTGCAACCTAACGAAGAGGAGAGGCTGTTTATCAGGGAGTGCAGTGATAGGACAAGGGAATGGCTTTAAAGTGAAAGAGGAGAGATTTAGATTAGACATTAGGGAGGAATTCTTTACTCTGAGGGTGCTGAGGCACTGGACAGGCTGCCCAGAGGAGCTGTGGCTGCCCCATCCCTGGCAGTGCCCAAGGCCAGGCTGGATGGGGCTTTGGGCAGCCTGGGCTGCTGGGAGGTGTCCCTGCCCATGGCAGGGGGTGGCACTGGGTGGGCTCTGAGATCCCTTCCAACCCAAACCATTCTGGGATTCATCTACTTGCAAGCCCAGACTATTAGAGCTCAACTCACATCCCAGCATGCAGGTCTGGTTTCTTTAGGGACACATTAGCTGGTAATGACATGAAATTGTCTTGATGCTATAAACCTGATTTGTATGTGTTTATGTTCCCTGCCACAACATACATAATCCAATTCTGAATGAAACTGGGTGGGCTTTGAAGTCCCTTTCAACCCAACCCATTCTGGTATCCCATGAAGGCAGTGGCACAGCTCTGTGTGTCCACACTGCAGGGTGGATGGGGACAAGTGTTTCACCAACGCCTAGTTCAATGAAAAAGTCACACAGAAGGAGAAGTCCTCTTGCAGGAGGTCACCAACAGCTCCCTGAAAATAGCTCACAGGAGGACTAGCATTTTCTGAACTTTCCTGGTGAAAGCTTTGTGTTTTATCTTAATTCCACAATGTGCACAAACATCCTTCAGAAGCCCAATTTCACTGTCAGCAGAAAATCAAAGGTGAATGTGGTATTGTGAGTGTCCTTGCTGTTTGCTTTCTTATTTCCATCCCTAACTTCTAAACGGTTGTTTTAGTGAAGCCGGAGCTGCACAATCCCCGTGCAATCCGTTGGTGCCATCTTTGACAGTGACTCAAGTAAAGCTGTTTCCAGCCATACGTGAGGCTGTTTGCCCCCATTGGTGTCTTGCTAAACAGGTTGCTGTTGGAAAAAAAAAAAAAAAAATCACCACCAGTGGTGCTAATTGGTGCCTTTGGCAGCCTGAGTAGGGGCTTGTGAATTGGATGTGTCATGGAGAATTGAATGTGTCAACTCTCTCCCAATGGCTGGGACCTCAAGGTCTTTTTCTGGCACTAAATTTCCTTTGGAAAAAAAAAAAAAAAAGACAAAACAAGCTGAGATAAGAGATCTTTTTCCTTTTTTTTTTTTAATGAGGTGTTGAAGTTGAGCATTGTAGTGTCTACACTGCAGCATTTGATCACCAGAAGCACTGAGAAGTAGGACTGCTCACTGCGTTGTTTCTCAGGTCCCCTGTTTGCTGCTACCAGATGCTGTACAGTGCAGGGTGGCAGCTTTCATTCAGTCTGTTCAAGCATCTGGCAGAATAGCCACAAAGTTGTTGCCGATGTCCTTAAGGGACTGTAGGGATCCGTATGATTCATTCAGTATTTTTTCTAGGTACAGAGCAGAGATGTCGTATGCTGGAGTAAATAGAGAGTAAAGTGTGCTCGAGTAAATCCAGCTAGACCACAACCAGTGTACGAAAACAAAGGGGATTTGCTGTTTTGGAGGCATGAGCTCCCATTCCTTCAGTCAAGAAGAAGCTAGTCCACACAAAGTTAAATCAGAGCTAAACTGGGCTGACTGAGAATAGGCAGAACCATGTCCACAAGTCAATCTGCCGTATAAGTAGTCCTGAATAGGAGGGGAGAAGGTTATCACTGTCAGGCTTTTGGGTATTTGGATGTCAGAAAGGTTTAGCTGGGGTTCAAGCTGCTGTCGTGTCTGCTGCTGATGAAACCATGATTATATGTGCAGGGGACTGAAGAGACGAAGGTGTGTTGTTTTTTTTTTCTTTTCTCTTAGGAAACATACTTTTTATTGTCCAGTGGTGTCACTGATTTGGCTATGGTAATATTGCATTTTCTTAGGGAAAGTGGAACAGAAAAGTTGCTTCCTAGCTGTTCTTCAGCAGGGCCCAGCTACCAGCCCAACAGCACACATGAGCCCTGTCTTTTTACACAGCACTCTTCCCTTCCAATATTTCTGCAGAAACAACTGAACTCCGTATTTTCTCCTGTGGCACGTGGTCCTGAGCCAAAGGGATTTTACACTTAAGGCATCTTCAAAGCTGGGTTTTTGGAGCTGCAGCGGTGTGTGTACCTTGGCAGTGAGCACCTCCATAGGCTAAGCTCTAGCATTTCCTCTGGGACTGTGTGCATGTTCACCGCTCCTGGTCTGGATTTTCATATTTTCTTTTTTCTTCAGTCCAGCCCCAACCTCTTTGTCAGAGAGCATCAGAATCAAGAATCCACAGATTGTGTCCATGCTCTCCCCAAAGCAAGGCAAACCATCATTTTGTTGTATTTCTTTAATAAGACGCAAGCAAAATTAGTACAGATAATGATTTTATCTGTGTGTATTTTCAGATGTGTCAATCTGTGGGGTTAAAAGGCACCATCTCAGGCTGCTAACCTGCTGGAAACGTGTATTTCCTGCTGTGTTTTCTCCCAGTCTTCATTCCCAGAGACATTTTTCTCTCTTACACAATTGCTCCCCAAAAACGACTAGTTAAAGGGTATTTCTTGGGGTATTCATCTTTCAACTGCAGTTCTTTCAAGTGGTGCCAAGAATGATGAACCCAAAGCTTCCAAACATCTTATGAGAATAAGCCCACAGAGTCCAAATCCAAAACGAAATTCTTCAGACCCATGGTAAGGACATCACAATTGCAAGGTCATGACTATTACTTGGTATTTTTTCCTCAGAATCCTCTCTCCTGCTTAAAAAGCTGTATACTAAACAGCTAATGAAACAAATACAGACGCAGTAGTAGGAGATGATAGACTTTGGAACCAGCTGGCAGGACAGAAATATGCCATGCTGTTTTCTCAAAGTTTTGCTACTTAATGTCACAAACTCTGATTCGTTTCCCATTTTAACTCTGGATTCGAATAATTAAAATTTGCAGAGTTTACCAGTGGAATAGAAGATTTAGAAGCACTCACAGGAAGCACAAACCCTAACAGGCTGTGGCTGTCTGTAATAGCCATCCCTATCGAACAGTGTTCAGCTCACTGAAATAATTATCAAACCTTCTCTTTCGTGAACTGTGAAATTTTAAGGAATCTGTTGGCACTACGAGAAGTGTTTCTCCCAGCTGTGTTAAGTCAGCATTACCTTCGTGCCTGTGTATTATGCTGCCTGCAAGTGCTTTTCTGTTAAGGGATAAACTCGCCGTATTCCAGCTGGGAATACATGATTACCTTTGCTTGTTGTAAAGGTAATGGTTGTCACCGGCCCTGCTGCAAAGCCAGAGGGAGCGTTCACGGAGCAGTGCACAGCTGGAGCCAAGCAGGAGGCAGCAGAGGGGGGATTCTGGATGGAGCCCTTGCTTGTGTCCTCCTGTGCGTGCTTTGTCCTCGGTCCCCTTTACTGCTACAGCAAGGCTGAGAGGCTGAATAAAAGCTGGCACGCCAGGGGTGACGTGGTGTTTCACCTTGGGAAGCACTAGGGAGCCGCTGCAAGCAAAGGACAGAGTATCTGGCCTGTGTCACGCTCCAAGGGAGCAGGAAGGCCAGCGCTGAGGCTCGGGAGCTGAGGTTTCTTCTACTAACTGTTTGGTTTTGGCATTTCCCTGGAGCTGCAACAAATCTCTGTCAAGGATTAAGACAATAGGATTGTTTGCTGATTCGGCAGTAAAATCGCCATTGTTTTGTTTGCTGTGAAGTAGGTTTTTACCTCAGCATTCACTTCGGCCTCCCAGCAGACTGTCCCCGTACCGGCTGGGTCACCAAACCCCCTGACCACAGAGCTCCAGAGCAGTTTGGGTGCCACTTCTTAGGGTGACATAGCTCCAAAGCAGGGGCTGCCCACGTCCACAGCACTAGGGCTGCATTCAGCCCCAACCCCTTTCCCATATGGACAGAGCAGCAGCAGGTTAGGCTTTGTGAGCGTGCCTATAACACTGACACTGTGCTGGGTGTGAGCTGTTTCAGGGGCAATTTTCCTTGTGTTAAGCACCCAGTGCTGCAGTGATGCTCTCAAGGTGTTTTCTCTCTGGCTGGAAGTCAGGCTGAAGTTACAAACTAGGTTATCATGTAGAGGACCCCACCTGGAATGGGGATACGAGGTCCTCCTGCAGAAAGCTCTCTCCATGCACCGTGCATGCCTAGGAGCAGCAACCTCACAGACTTCATTGCTGGAAAACATGCAGTGGGACATAGCCTAAGAGTCATTACAGACTGAAGCAGCTCAGCTCCTGGTCCTTTTTTCTATTTTTTTTTTTTTTTTGTCCCACACCAAGATGTTATAGCTGTCCCTGAGTCCTGGCCTCACCCTGGGTGGGTGTTGAGCTGCCTGGGCTGCGTGTCCTGCAGGACTGGCTGCGTTTGCAATGGGAAGCAGCAACCTGTGTCTGATCCTACATATGCTCAGTTGCACCATGCTGCCAATGGGAAAATGAGGGATTATGGCAACTGAAGCTGCTGTACCGAAACTAAAGGTGGTTAGGCAGGTGCAGGGTGAGCACAGCCTCACATGGTGCAGCCAGCCACCAGCTGCCTCCACTATCCCACCTGTGGCAAATTCTCCTGCAGCTTGTTTTCCCTCTTGCAGCTGAGATGGGCGTTCTACCTCCAGTCTCAGCAGGTTTCAGAAAGGGGGGAGCAAACCTTAGCTCCTTGCATATAGGCAAAGCAAACCTTACATATAAGGCCCTTTAAATGAGGTCCTGATTTTCTGCCTGGGATGCAAGAATGAATTCCTACTGGTTTGAGCTTGCCATGTTGCTTATATTCAAAGTGTAATGGGGAGCCTTCAGAAAAATATAACCTTATTTACACCATACAAAGCCAATTGGATTTTAGTTAACTTAATTTCTAAGTGATTACAGTTCACTAACAATGTAGGTGTGCTATAGATGCAATGCACAGGGGGTGACTTTTTATTTTAAACCATACAAGCTTTCTTTTATTCATGTCATTCAGGCAGCCTCATGGTAATTCACATTTTCAGCTTTCATAATGTGTTGTTCAACCAGTTTTTTCTGCCTCCCTATTGTACTCTCACAAATCATACTCACTAATTTCTGAAAGCTTTTCATTTCTCTCTATAGGTTGTTGTTTCGTAACATTTTATACAAGAAAAGCTGCTCTTGAGGCACAGAATGCACTGCACAATATTAAAACTTTACCTGGGGTGAGTACATTTACTTTTTGATCCTAATTATTTCATTGCCAGAAAATAGCCCTTTTGCTTGAGATGCTGCTTAGTGCCCCAAATGACCTTGGTCTCTTGGGAGGGTGACAAACCGGATGGCCTATCCTGTAACAGTGCCAGTCCTGTAGCAATGGCATTATCTCCAAAGGCAGTTGCTCTTCTGTAGAAAGTCCCTTGGCTGGAAATAGTGCTGATTCCTGCTGACTAGAGGCAGTTACTGAAGTGCAAGGTAGATCCAATTTTATTTTTTTTACAGAAGGGAGGGGGGGGGAAACATATGGCAGAAAAACACTGCACCACTGGGGACTCTAGTTTCAAAAGGGAGAGAAGAGGAAAAGACAAAATACAGCCAACTTCATTAAACGCAGCCTTTGTAGACATGGTTTCTAAACAACTGCCTGCATTATCGTGATGGCTGCACATCAGGGGACCACAGAGCACAGCACCACATCGCTGCCTGCACAGAGCCATCCTGCTCCCTGCCACCGCCACTGCTCAGCACCCTGCTCCCACTGATACATCCCACCGGTGCTTAAAACAGTTGTGCTTGTGTTACTGGGCTAATCCTACAAACTGTAGCTTGTTATCCTGCGGTGGTTCAGACTTGAGTTACAGGTCTGGAGCGAAGGATATCGCTGGTAATTGCATGACTTAACTCTGAAGTCTTCTTGTTCTAATGTTTTCATTTGTTCTGCTGGTTGCAGCCAAATACTTTGGGGATTGAAATGGAAAACTATAAGGGATAGGGATATATTCCCTCTTGATGTAGGGCAAATGTTCCAATATATGTATGGCTTGTATGGTTACACACAAAAAAATAAATATACATCATTGCTATAAATAAACAGAATAATGGTTGGACTGGCAGTTATATGGCCAATATCTTCTTTAGCTCCTGCATGCTGTATGATATTGGACACTACCTGTTTGAAAAAAAGTCACGTCTGTCTGGCCCACTTTATGTAACTGCTATTAGGAAAGTCACCTCATCTGTCATGGAAATGACCAATGAGGAGAAGTATGTTGGATAGTTCCCCATGAGCCCTGCTCATTCTCAGAGGTAGAATGGGATTCCTCTGTCATTTGCAAGTGGAAATGCTGGACGGGGTGGGAGGGAATCTGCAGAGACCAGCCAGCTTAGAGGAAAATCAAAGAACAATTGTGCAACTTTAGATTCGAGTAAATTTTTCCAGCATCTGGCCATTACAAGGGTAAATGTCAATAGTCGAAGTGGCAGGTTCAGCTTTTAAGGATATTTGGGATGATGTGCTGTCCTCACAGAGAAAAGAAGGTACTGAGGGACCCCTCAGGGAAGGTGCCTTTGAGACCCCCTTGGAGCTCGGGTTGAATCACAGCATCCTCTGGTTCTGCAGCTCCACTTGTTGGTTCCCATCCCCACTGCTAGAAAATGCCAAGCCCTTAGCTGAACACTCCCAAACTCAATTCAGCTAACGCTGAAGTTAACCCAGCTCATTGTATAACTGCTCTCCAAACCCAAGTCATTTCCAACAGGCTTTCAGTCGAGTGGCCGTGCAGGCTGTCTAGGTGGGATGGACACTCCAACGGAGGTGCTCCTGAGCTGCTGGTGCTCCTCTTTTCTTCCCTGAGCCCCACAAGCTGGCAGCTCTGTTTTTAGAGGTCTTAGATAAATCCACGGGTGACTCAGAGGGGCAGCCTCCTTTCCCTGAGATACCCATGTACGGGTGGCAAAGCTGGCTCAGCTCTGCATAGCATCTTACTTGAGCAGGGCATCATTTTCTCCTCTGCTTCTTTATAGCTGAGGAGCATGCAGCAGTTAAAGAGGTTACTGCACCTTTTTATTTTTTTTTTAAATAAAGCTCAGAAATATAACCTTTTTTTTCCAATGCTGCCTCTAGCTCTGTGTCATTTAAAATGTTTCTTTTCAAGCTCTGTTTTTCCATCCTGAACACAAGGCTGCAAACTTTTCTTTTAAGGAAATGTGAAAATTGCATTCCCATGACACTGGGGCCTGGGCTTTAAAATTTCTCCTGATACTGCCAGGGATGTTAAGATTTTACTTGGAGATAAATTTTTATACCTTCTTCTTAAAGATACATCTCTAATAAAAAGAACCAACTCAAAAACAGATTCATTACTTCAGGAACAATTCGACGTGTACATGTATTATAAAACAGATTCTGTTGTAGGCTGACATTCAGCATATATTGTGATACTGTTATGCTGCATCAGGATATTCCCAAAATATCTTCATTTATGTGTGTTTTAAAGTTGTGGCACACATGCAGAAAACACTTCACTTGCGCAGGATTCTCCTCCTATGAATTTTAGCAATTTCCATGCTGTTAGATCTGGCCCACTAAGCAGCTTTCCCTGAGCTAGCAGGGATTGGTAGTGGATAGCCCGTGTGCGAAACAGTCTCTTTCAGAGCAAATGGAAGCAATTGTCTGTTGGGGTTACAAGGAATGAATTTGGATCAGGTTTATTCAGGCATCAGCTTGCTTCCAGTAAACAAGATGTGCTATGTGGGAGGTACAATAAGAAGGTGTATTTGGAAATAGAAGATGTGCCTTCAGCTTTTGCTGATATACAACCATACGTCAGATAAGAAGCATCCCTGAATAGCCCAGGAAAAAAAAAAGTCAGGGGCACAAGCAAGTGCTTTACTGGTTTGAGGTACATAATTAGGGCAGATACAAGAGCAGGGATGCCACAGCAGCTGCACCTTGCCTGCATGTAGGTATCACCCATCCTGCTGCAGGCCTGGGGAGAGGGATACATGTGGCCCTGCACTGTGTGCATTAAATGATTGCAGCCAGGTTATCTCTGGTCTCTGCCTCTCCATTTCTTAAATGCAGACCTGCTCTGTGTTGCTCAGTAAGCAGGTTGGGGATCAATACTCACGAAGCCAAAAAAGTGCTTTTGTAGAGTGAAACCTATCCCCCTTCTGCATGTTCAGCTTAATTTAGGTGTCTATTTGAGCAAAGCCTGCAGTGCTCTGTTTCTGTATCTGCTTTCTGCGTGGACCTCATCCGTAACAGAGACATGAAAACACGAACGCTTTATCTGCTCCTTTGAGCTGCACCCTTTTAGTGGACATGAAGAAAGTAAGACCAGACATAAATGATTAATGCAGAATCTTGGAAGAAAATATTGCAGGGTGCCTTGCTGTTTGATTACAAGCCTTGGAATTAGTCAACATTTCCATAATTCTAAACCAATATACACCTGTTTTCCCACTGTGATGTGAAGGCACAACTTAATTTAACAGAAACCCTGCTGTGCTAAATCTCTCATTAAATACCAAGCTAGTTCTGTAATTTAAAGTTGCAGCACCACTATTTTAACTGAATTGCCTTTGTATTATGAAATTAATAAGAAGTTAATGATGCACTTTGCTGTATTCTCTCAGATTTTTTTCACAGCAACAACAACAAAAAAGAAAGATAAAGAAGAAAAACATGTCACCAGCTGACATCTCAAGGCTTTTCTTGTTTTAATCATTTTCCTGAGGATAAAATTCATTTAAAAGATTTTTTTTTTATAAATTTTAAAAACTTTCAGCATAAGCAGGATCAAACATCTTCTTTTCACTCATGATTATTATAATCTCTCTGTTAGACATAATATTCCTTGTCATATAATGGAACTTTTATCTTTCCCCAAAAGTGTATTTAGATATCACTTGTTACAGTAGCATTGCTACTAGGCAGAGAAAAAGATAGGCAGTGTTTGAGAAATGCATGCATATTGATATATATGATACATATCAGTGAAATAGGGACAGTTCTCTTCTGTTTACTTGGTACTGGCATCACAAGTGGCTTTTATGCCTCAGAAATGAACAACATGAATTTTCAGATGTGTCTTTTCAAATATAGCATGCAAGCACATAGCTCATACACTAGCTCGTAGGGATGCGGTTTGTGTTATTCAAGTTACAGTTGCCTTCTTACAGTATGAAAGTTGGTGTGGATTTTGTTTTAAAAGGCAGAGGGGAGAAAAGGGAAGAAATCAATTTGATTATAATAATTGGGATGAGGTGTAGAACCAAGACTTAACTAGTCTCATCTTCATTAAGAATCTCATGGCTTTGCTAGAGGTGTGTAGCTTCTATTCCCTGAACAAAATAATCCAATAAATTCTTCCCATCTAAATTTATTCTGTCTTCAGTTAGATGTAATAATTTTAGTCCCCCCATGCTCTAATGTGCTGCTTAGTGAAAATTGGCTTTTATGGAGAGGGCAAACCTTGATGAGCTGTATGCTGGGGCTGCTCTCAGAGGTGTTTGTGATACTGACATTTTTTGGTTTGGTTTTAATGTATATACTAGATTAAAAACAGAATCCTCTCTATTTGGCTAACTAGTGCATTGGGTAGGATTTCTTAGAAAGAGTTAAATGCCGATACATAAGAGGAGGACTAGATGTTGGTTGGATTCTTGAAGCCCAGCAGCTGAATAAATGGACTTTGAGCAGACGCTGTTCGATCCAGGAATCTACAGGAATCCTTTTCTAAAATCAAGACCTAAGTCTCTTTGGAGTCTGTTTTGTATTTGCAGTTAGTTTCACCTGACATGACAAAGATCATTTGTTGCCTCTATGTTGTTGCCTATATCCTCATAGAAGAGGTTATCACAAAAATAATTAGCAGCCTGCACTGGTTTAGGTGTCAGCACTCCTGTGCATTTAACAGACTAATAGTTTACGTGGTTCTTATTTCAAGTGGGATATACATATTCCAAATAGCAGCAAGCCCTTTGCACTGAAGTTCTGGCATGAAATAGGAACATTAGCTGTATGAATCAATTTAATTAAAGGTGTAACAACGGAGAAACACAGTTTTGAGAAAGCTCTTTAAATTTTAACAGCAAGGTGGAGTTTGTAGGATCTAACTGTCTTGTAAAATATTAATGGCCTCCTTTTTGCCAGATGTTGTCAAGGAAAAGACTTTCATTTTTTACATTATATGAATCACTACTGGCTTTATAAAATGCCCTTCACGTGCTAGGGAAACAGGACTGCCTTAGAGGGAACTTTTCCCTAAGCATTGTGTGCTAGTTGAAAGAAACCTCGGAGTCCATTTAGGGATGCGAAAATAAGTGAAACTATATTTTAAAGAGGAATTTAGGCCATTGGCCAGTGCGGGTGCCCTTTCCCAAGAGGCTTCCCCCTGCCCTGCAGCAGGCTGCCTGTCAATCAGCACAATGCCAGCGTCTGTGGGGCTTCCCCTTGCCTCTGCAGGGCAGCTCACGTTTCTCGTTGGGTGTAAAGCTCAGGCTGTCTTCTTGTTTGCCCCGCTGTCGGTATCCTGTAGATGGGCAAAGGCAACACCATGGCCCCTCCATGTGCATTTGGCATAAGGGGTTGTAAAATGGAAGAGGAATCTGTGTCGGGTTATCGGGTTATTTAACCTCCAACATAATCAGAATAACTCATTCCAAAATGCAGCCATCCATAGCGGCTTTGTTTGGATCCACAATCACTTGCTGATAAAACAAGTGGATTGTCTCACAAGGAGAAAAAAAAAAAAAAAAGTATATTTCTGATTTTCATTTTCCTTCATGAGTTCTGCTCATTTCTAATGAATATCATTGCACACTCCTTTCTGGAATAGCGTTTTAATAACCAGTCTGCTTCTCTGCTTTAGGCCTTATGAGTTGTCAGTACTGTATGAACATTATGTAAAAATTACCTGTAATAAAAAGGTAATCATCCAATACGACTTGAATAATAGCCTGAATATGAGATATCAGTGACTTTGAGAGATTTTGACAAACAGAAAGGGAATTCAGAGAGTAATTAAGTTAGTTAAGGGTTTGGAGTGATTGATTTATGATGACAAATTAAACTAATTCAGTACCCATATAGCATGGCCAAATGCTGTTTAATGAAGGATCTGAAAAGTGTAGAAGCATTTAAATGATAAAAATAAGCAGATGGGAAAGTGGGGAATTCCCAGGGAGAGTCTATTTCGAGGAACTGGGCTATAAGACACCACTGAATGATGTTGAGAAAGTGAATCTGGCCTATTTCTTCCTTTAAAATACTACACAAACTATGCTTAATTTTTGTTCAGCTCAGAAGTTATTTTTATTATGCAAATACATCACTGCCACCTCTGTCCCCCAAAGATAAGTTGCACCGACTTTGCCATTTAAATGAAAAATCACTATTTACACAACATTCAAACACCATAGTGGAAATGTTGGGTTTGCGCCTACCATTGTTGTGAAACAGGACATAGCACCAGCCCTGAATTCAATTTTGCCTAAAATGGTAAAAACTGACAAATTGACTGGAGCATAATGAAATCCCTGTAAGTAGCTGACCTTGCAGCTGAATGGCCAAATGATAGGTGTTATGCAGGCACAGGGAGAGGTGCGTGTTGACTAAGTGAAAACAGCTTCTCTAAATTGAGCAAAACATTTCATTCATAATTATAGTCCCTTGTTCTCGATGAAGGATGGGGGCCAGATTCACCTTCTCTCACAGCTTGATCATTAGGATACTTTTCTGGCATGCAGGAAAATGCAGTGCACATCCACTCTGGCTTACTTGTTATAAGGATTTAACTTTAAATGACCTAACAGAGCCATCACCACTGGACTCAGCTGAAATTGGAGGTCACCAACTCTCCTGTTGAAGCTGTTCCACTGTGCATGAAAGTATTAAAATCCCATGGGACTGAGAGGAAGCAAGTAAAAGCACTTGGTTGCCTAGTACTGAGAGCAGTGACTCAAGAATTGTGATGTCTGGATATGAGTTCATGCTCTAATAAGGATTTTTATTGTTTGGAAAAGCTTCCAAGGTTTGGAACACACTTGCCCTGAATAGGGAAGTGTGTCAAATAATAATCTGGCAGGAATATCCATCAACCTGAAATACAGGGGGAAGGCATCTAAATTGTGGGGTGATACCCCAATGTAGCCCTTGGGGTATGGCAGAAGGATGCAGAGCTGCACAGTGAGCTACTTCAGATCCTGGACATTCAAATCAGAGGGTTGCTTTTTCCTGGTGTAGCAGATCTGCTGGGAAGCAAGAGCACATTAGCCCAGCTGCAAATGCAGTTAGATGCAAGCTAGCTTTTTTAGATAGCTGTTTTGGAGTAGTTCGGGATTTTTTTGTGTGTGTGTGTGTGCAGCTTTGCAGTATAACACTGTTGGGATGGAAATGAAGTAACTCATAACGCTGGCTTAACCTCAGTGAGTTTTCCTGATGTGAAGCCCATCCCCAAAAGGCCAAGCTGCTCTGACATGTGGCACTGCTTTACCTCTAATTTCCATAACTCTGGACAGCTGAGGTCAACACTTCGCAATACCTCTGGATTTTAATGGCCAGCTTAGAACATCTTAGCCTGCTTTGCAGTGAGGCTGGAGTATCTATTCACAGGATATCAGTTTCAAGCTGGGTACCCAAACACCACTGACTGGAGAACCTTTTGCTGTGCACTTGGGAATGGAAAATTGAATGAAACTGAGAGGCCATCACCGGCATACTCCAGAGTATTGCAAAGCTCACCAGGATTTAGGTGGGATGCTTGACTAAGGATAATAGCCCAGGCCCTCTCTTAGTTATTTACCCTACTGCTACTGCTAGCTGTTTTCTGTTATCCAGAACAGAAAGTACAGGTGCTTCAGTCAGCCTCATTAGCACCATGACACAAGCTATTAAAATTGTCTTTGTAATGAAAAAATAGTTCAGGGAGCCTTCCTAGCTGTCTGACTACTCCTACAAGAATGAAATTAGAAAGGCAAATCATAAACAATGTTGCAGGCGTCAGGAAGTAACATCATTAGAGATGCCCTTGGATGCCATTTACCTGCCTCGATAGCAATGTTTGGTGCCCACGGATCTGAATTATGTTATGACTAAAGAGACAGAGCTTCATGGCGTGTTTATAACAGTGAGATTGTTTGTTCAGCATCCTTTCTGCTGCTGGATCCAACCCCGTGAGCTGTGCTGCTTCTTTCGAAGACCTGTGCTATGAGGTCTGTGGCTCCATGCATTGGGTTGAAATGTTTTCGCATTTAGTGCTGTAATCCCATGTAGGTGCCAGGAGCTTCCTTGACTAGTTTTCTCCCATCTTAGTTGGGTAATGAACCATGCAGTTTAGATGCACCATGCTGTTGTATGTGCCAAACATGGAACAAGAGGGAAAAATATAGGTTCTGTCTTCTTTGTGGTCATAGGAACCCTATAATACTTCCTGGAAAATCAAGTGAAACTGCGAAGCTTGAGTGAGCCTCCCACTCATAGCATACTTTGGGCAATTAAATTCTGCCTAATTAAAAATACTCTTTGCAGACTCAGAAAGATAACCGATTTTTTGCTCATTCTCCTGAAGAAATTATTATCTTCATCTTCTTAGCTGGAAGAGCCACTGCTTTGTCTGCTGTTACCCTGTGGTGTGCAGAGCAATTCTTTCTCCTTTTTCCAGTCTAGAAAGCACACAGGGATTCATTTGGGTGCAGGCACCTCTTCATTATGCAGACATGCTCAGCTGATTGTCATGGTAGACATCCAAAACCTTCAGATACACTAAAAGATGCTGTGAATTCATACCCTGAAAAGTTCAGAGGGAAACTGCAACCCCAACTGCAGAGCCTGTGTTTCAGGCTGTCAGTGCATGGAGCAAGTCATCAGCACCCTCTGAAACAGAGAGCAAATATCATTAGTGTTATATACCTTCCAATGCAAAAGCAGTACAAGACTGGGCAAGGCTAATGTTTGGTTTACTTTTGGAACAGTACATCCTCTTACCTGCAGTTTTTCTGAAATCAGTAATAGCTTTGCTTTTAGAACATAGCCCAAATACCTTCAGAAGCAGGGAGAAGCAGTCATTGAAAAACATGCCACCATAACTCCAGTTATTAACAAAAGCCCGTCTCTGTTGCATTGTGCCAGCAAAGTTAAAAAGGCAAAAGCTGCAAAAGAAAAAAAACATTGGACTAAACAGAGTCTTAAGCAGTGGTAAACAAAATGTAGTTTCCTTTGTGGTTGAATTTTATCCAGCTGCAGCTAAATATCAAAGTGATATCAAAGGAAAGCTACCCATTAATTAATTCAGACTGACTTCACAAAGCAAGCCGGAGCTTTTGCTGATATCTGATTCTGACAACTTCCTAATCTTCACAAGTTGTCATTAAGAGTGGCATTAAAGCAGT
Organism: Anas acuta; assembly: GCF_963932015.1. Classification (NCBI taxonomy): domain Eukaryota; kingdom Metazoa; phylum Chordata; class Aves; order Anseriformes; family Anatidae; genus Anas; species Anas acuta. The sequence continues at coordinate 199,024,968 of NC_088979.1, read as the reverse complement.
CTGCAGTCAATCCTCGCTCTCGCCCTATTGTAACTCAGAGATGGGCTATCTCCCGTCGCAGAAGGGGGGCAGGATACACAAGCGAGGGTTAAAATAAGCAACTTTGCTTCTTTGCAAATAGAATTTGCAATGTATCAGGGAATCTTATGAATACATTGCCTCTGTCATTCATGCTAGGAACGCTCACCCAGTTCCACTTGCAACCATTACAAGAATCTGTTGCAATGAGTGGAAATTTTCTCTTCTGAAGGAGAAACACAGGGCGAAAAAAAAAAAAAAAGAAAGAAAGAAAAGAAAGGAGCTCATGTTTGAAAGGGATAATTGGAAGTCTGTAACGATCTTTTAAAAAGTATAAGTAGAGCCTTATCATTGATTTCAAGATAGAGAACCTAGTGAGTTGTAGAAAATAAGATTGGGGAAAATAAGACACTAATCAGAGAGTAAGATTAGTTTTTAACTAAGAACTGAAAAGCAGGTACCTCCATAAGAGAAGCTTGTAATTCCACCGTGAAAATAAACAAAACACTCTAGTGTTCTTTACTGCTGCCAGCATCTCTCCGTAGGATTACAGCCTCCTGTAGAGACTGGAGGTACGTGATACCTTTGTATTTCCATTCAGCTGTGAATGGCTCAAATGATTGAACATAGTTTGTGTTGTAGACCATCACTTGAGCAAGTATCCACCAGACAGCGACTAATATTATTTTGTGGCAGATTCATGACAATACCTTAGAGGAAAATGTGCAGTGTTATTATACAGTATGTTCATTTCAAATATTGCAAGAAAAACACAGAGGATAAATGCTGTTGCGGGAGTACCTTGCCAAGCATCCCCGGCAGCATGGATAGAGCTGGTGCATTTATTTCCTTCAGGGCCAAGTGTTTGTACTGCCCAAATGCCAATGACAAATGGGAATTATTGTTGATTGTACACAGAATTGAGGATTTACAGTCATAAGAGGTGAAATAAAACTTAGATCAAGTATCGGGAAAAGCAGTATCTCTCCAATTAGAATAATCTTCTAAATGAAACAAAGTTAAATCCTAGTCCTTAGAGGCATTTGGGGTAGGAAAGAATTAGAAAATATATGATAGGCAATAATCCTTTACTGGCATTAAGTCATTCCAGATGAGTTACTGAATTTTCTTCATCTCTCATTTCTACATTTGCTAAGAAGTGAAAGAAATTGCTATGCTTGTCTCAACACAGAATCCCCCTGTTTGTACAAAAATGTATGATTAACCAAAAAGAAAGCTACTGGTAAATAATAACTACAGTCAGTCTAAATGCTGTGCTTATATGCTCATGTCTGGAGGACTCTGAAGATTGCTCAAGCAAGCGTGCCCCTTGCCTCTAGTGACCCCATCCATTTTGCAAATAAGACATGGATTTATCCCAGTTTAAAAGGGGCATGATAACTAACAGCTCTCATATCTGGCACTCGTCTTCTTCCTTGTTGACATGAGAGCCAGAAATAGAGGGTGTGACTTGGTAAATGTTTTTTTTTTTCTGCATCCATGCTGTCCTCCCCTGTGCTTTCATTACCCTCTGCTAGCCTCACTGAGTCAAAACAGCCCTCAGGATGAATTAACCCCATTCAGAAAAAAAATAGCATACACCCAGAAACCGGGAGTTCAAGACTTGCCAGTAGCTGAAAATGCTACGTTTGGAGGAGGTAGGACCCATGATGTTTAGCTCATTTGGTTCTACCAGAGGACCTTCCTGATAGCTGTCCTTGGCCTCCAGCTGTTCCACCTGAAGCCATCTCTGCAAAGAGATTTCTTTGACCTTTAGGCAGTTGTGCATGAAGATGTTACTCCTGGGGCATAATGCAGAGAAAGCCTTTAATTGAGTAGAAAGGCAGTATAAAGAATAAGTAAGAGAAGACAGCTTTTCACCTACTGGCATTTATAGTCACTAGATGAAGCACTTTGGTGCTTTTTGTTTTTGTTTTTGTTTTTTTCAGGGGAATCAGGGGCCCAATTTCTAGAAAATGCACTAAGGTTCATATACAGGGTCAGATGCTAATACAGAGCTTTGCAAATGGGTGGAGGCAGGTTGATTTTGGCCTTATTGTTCCTGATACTGTCCCTTTTACTAATGAAAGCGTAATCACAGCTCTGTCCAAATACCACAGCCAGCTGGAACTGACTCATTCTTCAAAAATATATGTTGCTGCTAATGTTGCCCATTTAATTTTTTGTTTATTTAACTTCCCAAGCACCTATTGAGAGAAATATTTAAATACATTATAATTCCTTAAGATTAGCATTATGAATGTATACTGCATGCTTAATATGAGTAAAAAATGTTTTCTTTACCCCAAAGAAAGCACTGGCAAAGTACCTTAGCTGTATAGATGCTGAAAAAGAGAATGAGTTCATACAAAGAGTGGTTCAAAATTACGTGGTTACTGAACAGGGTATTCTTACTGCAGTTTGTAATTGTGTATATATACACAACTGGATATTCATATTTTCACATGGACAGTGTGTGTGCGTGCTTGCTGCTGGAGACTGCAGCAATGTTGTTTTCAGAGGTGGATCAAATATCGAGCTATCTCTTTCAGTCTATCTCCACAGCCAGATTATTTCACCACTGCAGAGTATTGGCATAACATTGAGAGCTTTTATTTGGATGCTGATACTGGATAGTTGTGGAAAATTCCTGTAACTTCAGCTCATGGACAGCTTAAATAGAATTTATGAGCCATGTCCTCATTTGGCGTAAAATATTATGGCTCCACTGGTTTAACAATAAAGCTGTACTATTTACCCCAGCTGATCTCAGTCAGGAAAGTAGGATTTTTGACATCTTCATTCAAAATCACTTTTCTACCTGAATGCTTTGGCTATTCTCTGCTATATTTAAACAGGTGTGCATGTTATCAAGTAGTTTGGGGCTCATATATGATCTTTGAAGAATTCTGGATTAGTTTGTATTTGGTAACAGGGAGAAATTGACTGACTGCGTGAGAGGTGGAAATTGTGAATAAATTGTATTCTGGACTCAGAACAATTCTGTGCCTTTTCTAAGTGAAAACTGCAGCAGCCCCACATCATCGGTGCCAACTCCCTCTATAAATTGTACCCTTTGCTCTAATTTAAAAGGTAGGATTTCAATAGAAGTTATAATTTGGATGCTTTTGGGGCTTATTTTAGACTTACCTCAATCATACTTTTTAACTATGAGATGTTCTTGCTGTTACATTGTAATGCAAATATGAAAGCTTTCCAGCAAGAACTTTAAGAAAGCTTTGCATTAAAAAAAAAAATCCCATAGCCTAGAATTTGCGTTTTGTACCAAATAATAGACTCTAGTTTCTGTCAGAAGAGGAGACCAAGCACATTGCTGGATCAAGGTGACCTTATATTCTGCAGAAAGAGTCAGGCAGAAGATACACTTGGTAAACGAACAGAAAAATCTGTGAAGTGAAACTGAGGGAGTGGTTGAGGCTGGTTTCTCTCCTACTGAATGAAAGCCAAGAATGGAGAAGATAACTGGGAATGAGATAGTGTTGTAAAAGAAATGGAGGAGCCCCTGACTTCGTTTTCTTACCTTTCTGCGACTCTGCTATCCCTGGTCATTCCCTTTAAAGGGTTATTTCCTGAATTTCATCTTGGCAAAGGTAGAGGATATTGCTGAGCATAATCACATGGTGTTTTCCCAGAGCATAGTTCACAGAGGAGACAGTACATGCAAGCACAGAACAGCATAAATCTTAAAATAAAACTTCTGCAAAACAAGCATTTCATATCCTGGCAGCCATGCCCTCAGTCACAGCTGAGTTTGTTTTGCATTACAAAAGACATTGCATGTTTTTAAAAACCTTTCATTTAAACTAAATTTCCTCATGGTCATCAGTAGCCTAAAAGATAATTTATTTCATTTTCATTTTGTTTGGGATTGTTTTCTGGAGGGGAGGAGAAGGAGGGTGGAGAATTGCTTTCTTTTCTGGGTAAGTTTCTAAATGTCATCCTCAATGTTTATGTGGAATCAGTGGGATTTATGTGGAAAGGGAGGGTTTTCATGTGGACCAAACTCAAGCATTAGCACCCTAAAATAGTGTCCACAGCCTGAGCTACTTGAAGGTTTCCATGCAGCAGCAGGAGGGGTTTTTTAAGATTGAAATTTAGAAAGTCAAAATTGAAAGCCTGCAGCAACATCATCTTGAGTCTTCAAAGGTACTGGAGTCATAACTGAGAAGGGCAAAAGTCCCCGAGCAACGAGAGCCAATGCATCCTAAGCAGAGGATTTGACTTGTGCTAGGAGAAGAAAAGTGAAATGTGTCTCTCCAGACCACTCAAGTAAGCACAGCTTCTGCGGTGCTGCCTCCCCACCTGGGACAATTTAGAGGCCTCTGCTTCATGCCCATTCAGAGGCTGGGAGGTGGGAAGACCTTTCATAGACGGTGAGCTAATAGGTACCAAGTCTGGGCTTTGCACTGTTTCTGTTTTCCAAATATTAATATTAGGGGTGGAGGTGTGTTGCTCTTAGTTTTTAAGGAAAAGTACTCCTTTTTAAGTCTCAACCCTCTGTTGACTTCTGGAAAGCATTCCAAAGCCTGAGTAGGGAGATGGAAGAAAGTACGACTTCAGAACACTTGAGTCATGTCCAGTGAGACATTGACTTTAAGGCTTGTGTCATTCTGGGAACTGAGTCCTGGCATTTTAAGTCATGTTGGGCAAATCCACACAATGCACTGTGAGGCAGCAGTAGTTACTAGCTCTGATCCCCAAACCACAAAAGCCTGGCTGGTATTTGGTTCCCCCAGCTCTCCTGGATCACTGCTTCAGGTTCTTATGTTACTTTTTGGGTAGGATATCTAGGGAGTACTGTAAAAATAAAAAGGCTTGATTGAGCACACCCCCTCATTACCGCCTAACCTATACCTGGTGATAAAACCGCAAGATTTTGGCTTGAGAGATTTAGCTTCAGTTGCAGAATAACTGTAGATGAATCACATATAGCCTCTGTGGTGTGTGTGTGTGTTTTTTTTTTTCTCCCATCATCTTCCTTTCTGCTAGAAAGAGATAGCAGCAGCAAGCACCTCGCCGTTGTGTTAGGAGGAGAAATCAATTAGAGCGTGAGGAGCTCGGGCTCTGCTGCGGTGAGGCCAGCACTGCTGCCTCCCTTCGTTCTGGTCCACACCGTGTCGCACTGCGTGACTCCGGGCGGATCACCGCTTCACCGCGCTTCATTTTCTGCTCAGAAACGTGGACAGTAATTTGGCTTCTCACAGCTACCTTCAATGGGTGTTAAAACTCAGTCAATTAATGTCATGGAGACACTTTGTTATCTTTCTATGCCTTATCGGTTTAACGCAAGGGAAAAAGAAAAAAAAAAAAAAAAAAAAAAAACATGCTGGCATGCAAACTTCAATTGGCAAAATGTCAACAAAAGTTATTGCTGCTGCAGATGAGATGGATAACTCTTGCTGTTAAAATAATATCTGGTGTTTTGCTCAGATGTCTAATGGGTTTGCTTTTTAAGCATGGATGATACAAAATATCCCCAAGGCATTATTCCCAAGAAGATATAGAATCCCACTTAATGTCTATTTTTAGGATTGAATAGGTTCTGTAAAGGCTCATTTGTTTGAAGAAAAGATAGTTAATCACTTTGGTTTCCATGTGATTTTTGAAGGGAGAAATTTTGTCGTACCTCCCCTTCCTTATCTCTACTCTGCTTGGCTCGCATGTGTCCTGGAATCGTTGCCATTTTTGTGTGGGTGGTAAGAACTGAAGGAATTAAATAAATGGAGTAGAACTGCTAACAGAGCAAGAGTAGTTATTTGTACATTACGAAGTGAAGTTGTCACTTCTAAGACTGCCAACTTTTTCATTTCTGTAAGAGGGTACAGCTTTTAAAGAAGACAGTGCTATAGGCAAATTAGTAAATGGACGGAAGGAGCAGGAGGATGTGGGGGTGACTATGGAAGGAATTGTTAGAATATTTTACTTATTTTAAAGTGTACCATTGTTTTTAGTCACTCAAGTTCATGTCCGATTTAACTTGTATTTAAGAAATGGAATGTGGTGGATTGCAAATGACTGGCTTGGAAAACTTCCAGAAGTCATTGAATTTCAGCAGTTTTACTGTTCTCCTGTAAAAGAAACAACTTGTTTTAAGCAAGCTATATGCTTCTTTCTGTGCTCTAAATAGAAAATAATGATGTTATGCATTACCGCATGAACTATATTTGGCACTCACCAGCAATATTCATTTTCTCCTGCTTCTCTCTCTCCCTCTCTTCCTCTCTCTCCAAAATACACATATATATATGTCTGACAGTAATCTAGGAGGCCAAGTAACAGACCACATTCTTCTACTACTAAAATCATATAAATACCTAACATGGTTTAAATCCCTTAAATTGGGATTTATGAAAGAATGACAGCAAACAATCTTCTGTCTACACCATCGCTCAGGCAGTTACAGCTACTGCTTTGCATTTATTTGTTAGACTACATGGTGGATCCACATTTAATCTCCTTTTACCCATGAATAAACTAAGGCAAATGACTTAAACCAGTACTGGGAATCTAAAGCTCTGTCTGTGCTAGTAAAGCAAGCATACCATGGCATTGATCTCAGTGACAGTTAATACTTTCCCAGCCAATGTGTGGTCATGTTTGGGGGAATAAGGTGGAATGGGCACTGTTCCCACTAGGCAGTGTGGACAAAGAAATCCTACTTTGAGAGGAAGAAGAGGTATAGCTGTGCAAAAGCGAGCTGTGCCACACAACTGCTCTTAAGTCAGAGATCAGTCCCTTGCCTCTTCTATTCAGTAGTATTTATTTGGCCTAAGAGACTGTCCCTGGTTCCCAGAGAAGCCCCTGAAGCTGTAGCCAGATATTGACTGTGTAATTCACAGTAGTCTGACCCCAGAGAAGTCATTCTAAACAGTTCTTCGTGATAGGAAAATACACCTCTTTCACTTCTGGGAAACTTGCATTACTTGTGAGTCACAAGGCTTTAAAAAAGCAAAACAAGTTGCAGTTGAAGTGATATGAGAAATATGCTCAAGAGCTCCTCCAAAAGGACCCTACTGAAAAACTTGGGAGCCAAGAGCTGAAATGGGGGGCTGGGAGGCAGAGGTGTCTGCACATAATACAGAAAAATGGTGATCTCTGAAGACACTGACAATTGTTTAATTCTCTGGTTCTTGTGAACCATTTCCCCTTCTTCCTACAGTTGTTTGGGTGGTCAATACTTTCCTTCTTGACTTCCAGACTCAGTGAAGGTGCTCAGGAACCTGGCAGGCAGAGGTTTGGCTTCTTAGTTCCTTTCACTGTTGGTCTAATTCAGCTGCATTCACTAATTGGATCAGTAGCATGGAGAAAACTTTAAATTCATTCTCAGAATACGGTTAGGCAAAGCACATAAATTTTCCCCACTTTCTCAGTGTCAGTGCCTCTTTAGGCACTTTTCTTTCTCTGGGCTCTTAGCCTGCTCCTGCTGCTCCTTAATATTTTCTTCAGCTTTCCTTTGCTTGTTAGATTTATAGTAAGAAGAATAGATTTATAGTAAGAAGAATATTATGGTCCTGTTAAGGACCTTCTCCTCTCTCCCACAATCTCTCCTACCACTCTTTAACTCTGAGATGTTTAAAATGTGAAGAAAGTCCCCTTTAGCTTCAACAATGATTGATGCTAGCAAACAGCAAGTCCCAAAGTGCTAAAAATGACAAGATGCATGCAAGTTGTCATCATTTAATGCTTTTGCAGTTTGTTTGGTTTGGATGTTACCCAAGGAGCCCAAGTTCTTCAAATTTACCCTTTGCTTGGGAGAAAGTTGAGCTTGCATTGTGCTTCCCTGTGATGTGGTCTGTGAGGGTGACAGGTAAAGGACAAACTGAGCTGGGGCACAGCTAGACACATATAGCCACAGCATATGACAGAGAAGAGAAGAAGGAAACAAGAGGCCTAAGAGCTCTAGGAATCTGCAGGCTGCTTTAAAAGGTTGTAGAAAGATGATGAGAGGAATTGTAAGACAACCCCTGTGAGAAGTCATGGATGACATCCTCCCCACACATTCCTTAAGCTCCCTTGGTGTTCAGAGGACTTTTAGGCAATGGTTTCTGACTGACATGCTAAGCTGGGTGAAGGCATGAGCAGGTTTATATACATTCAGAGTCTTTTCTTGACCAAGGGTTTTCTTCCCTTGAGGTACAAGGAGCGAAGTGAGCGTGCTGTGTCCTGTGCAGTCTGCAATAGCAGGAATGGGGAATCAAAGCTGCTAACAGATGTAGTAATCATGTATGAAGGTGTTGTTGTAATGGATTGTAAAATAATGATTTTTCGTAGTCTAATTACATGGCCAGAGTTTCCAAGGGGCTGGGGGCACCCAAATTTCAGACTCAACACAGCTGCAGCAAATTGGGCCCATCAGCTCCTTTACTTTCACTGAAAGGCATTTCCTGCCTTTTAATCACCACAGTGCTCTGTAAGACAACCACATTCATATATATAACAAAATATCTCCTCTTGCAGCAACTGATACAGTTCATTTAAAGTGCTGACTGCTTCAGCCTACAAACCCTGCCTCCCTCACAGAAATTTCTGCTCGCAGGTAGTCTTTAGCCTACCTAGAATATCTGAGTGCCCATTTCGCCTTAGAAAATGAGTGGAAAGCAGGTGCCCATCCTTCCACCAAGTGTGCTGACAACTGGGAAATGAGATATAGGCAATCTTTGGTAAGGCCAAGGTGACTCAGCCCATGCTGGTCCTGAGAGCAGCCATGCCTTGGTAGAACTCTTCCCAGCTCACCCCTAGCACTCGCTGCTTAAGATTGCACCTGATTTTGAACATCCCCTGAATAAATAAAAGAAGCTGTAAGCTGATGTTGTTGCGCAACGCGAAAGCACACAATAGTAATCACAGCTAATGACTCTGCTAAATGCTAGGCTGCACACACCTCCTTGTTTGGTGTTTGTTTTGTATACAGAAGGTAACATTGGCTGAATAACGAGGATGCCAAGTTACAGATGGGGTTGTGGAATCGTATTTGACAGCCGATTAGAGTAATCTGACAGAAATGATGACTTAATCACCACGACAGACTCCAAATTCCCAGACAGAATTCCACCCAGGTTAATCTAATTTCCTTGCAATATTTTTGCCAGAAATAGACTCTTAGCCGGCTTGTTTTCTCCCGTGCAGATGTCACATGGTTTTGACAAGAATGTAAATAGGTAGCATTATTATTGTTCAAAAGATGACTGTGAGGCTCTAAAGCTGGAGAGGATCCGTGCCTTTGAGAGGTTTTTGGTTAGCTCCATTGTGCTTTTTTTCCCTGATGAAGTTATATTTGCATATAGTGGTGTGTACTCTGGAAAAAGAGGGGGAAAAAAAGGCATAACTAGTCAATTGTAGTTACAGGCCACATCTTGGTCCTGCTGCTACCCTGGACATAGCCAATAGATGGATTCCCTTTGATTTCAGGGGGATTTGGGATTTTGTGTTTTACAACCATTTCTTTCCCATTGAGATTTTCGTTACCCCGTGGACCACATCAACACCTCTGTTTGGGGTGAGCCCAAAAAGCAGCAGTGATGTACTGGGCCTCAGGTTTTCTGTGGCCTGCATTACTGCACAGGCCTCGTGTGGAGCCTCTGTGGCTGACAGCACTGCCGCAAGGCACTGCCAGCCTTGGGCAACAGGCATCTGCCTGCTCTCCATTGTGAAAAAAGGGTAATGAAAGCTCAGTCGCACTGTTAAGAGCTGTACAACTGCATCCAGTGGAGCTCTCTAAAATCTTGCCAAGGAGGGATCGTTCCTCACAGCCCGTTCTCCAGTCTGGTTGCGATAGTCCCATGCACATTGCTTGCTAGAGAGGCTGCCCACCCTCAGAAACAACTTGTCTGAGAGCTGTGCTCTTCTCTTGTATTATAGATCCAAGTGCAGGATGATAATGTCTGTAAATGATTTGCTGCAGTTACTTTTCTCACTTTTTCCTATTTATTAATTGCAAATGTACAGTCATAAATACTGTATTTTTATAGGCAGAGCTTTCTTCAAGCACAGAAAAAAAAGCGTTTCCTGTTTTTCTGTGACAATATGACATACTAAGAAATCACTTACCTTGAGATCCATAAGTGTACGGCTTTGTGATGTATAGCTACAATAACAGCTTTCTGATAAGACATGAAATCCTTCATTTCAGCAGATGACATGATTCTAGTGGGTGGCATCTAATTTGAAACAGGTTTATATCATCTATAATCTTTTGGAGGGTCTCAGAAAGCACAGCTATTTTATTATTTTATAGCCTACAGTTATACAAGCAAGATATAAAACGCACAGATTATTTTCTCTTTTGCTGGTTGTGGAGTGAAAGGATAGTACCTATTTAGCCTTTGTCTCTGCCCCTTTAATATTCTTACTTACTTACTTCACGCCTTATAGTTCATCTTTTTTTCCTTTTTTCTTTCCCTTTTCCCCTTTCCTTTCCTTTCCTTTCCTTTCCTTTCCTTTCCTTTCCTTTCCTTTCCTTTCCTTTCCTTTCCTTTCCTTTCCTTTCCTTTCCTTTCCTTTCCTTTCCTTTCCTTTCCTTTCCTTTCCTTTCCTTTCCTTTCCTTTCCTTTCCTTTCCTTTCCTTTCCTTTCCTTTCCTTTCCTTTCCTTTCCTTTCCTTTCCTTTCCTTTCCTTTCCTTTCCTTTCCTTTCCTTTCCTTTCCTTTCCTTTCCTTTCTTTTCCCACCTACTTCTAAATATTTTATGGGTAGAGAGCTTATAATATGTATTGTCACGGCAGTTGTCTCTAGAGGTCAGCAATGAGTTTAATAATGAGATGCGAACCAGTGACTCTGTAAAACCCATTTCAGGTTATAAATGGCATGTTTTATTGAATCTAGTGTTAAAGGTTGTTAACGTATCAATTGGTGATGGTCAGGGTTAAACAAGCTTCAACACGAGCCCTCTCATGTTAGGGAACTGTCAGTAACGTATTTTTCCACCATCCTCTTTGCCGAAGCCATGTTTGTGTATCGCATCCATTTTGCCATGGCTATTCCGCGGTTTAAACCCTTCAGGCCTGATCTGAATCTTTTATTAGTTTTGCACTGATATAATTCTGTTAAGCACGGTGGCATTCCTCCTGATTTAGACTTGCTGGTGAGAAGAGAATTTGGGCCCTGGGTTTTCAGCAGGAACCTTTGAAATCAAGTCAACACCTAGTTGGAACGTCTTGTTAAATCATACCTCTTTGCAAGCATAATAGATTACTGACTTAATGAACTTGAGGTAATTATGCAAAACAGAAGAGGATAATTTCTGATGTGCTAACTGTGTTTACCAGGTAACCCTGATCTTTTGTGGTACTGCAAAAATAACTTCTTTACATGAGTTTGGTCCAAAGGTCTCTAGTTCAAGAGGTTTGTAAAGTGAAAGGTTTTTAGAATTGTTAAAATTGCATTTATTCAAAGTATATCCACTCAGGGACATAAAATGGAGCTAGGCAGAGTGAAAGATTCACTGTCTATATAAGGCCTGGATTTGGGTTGGTTTTCTGTAACTTGCATATTCCCAATGTTACAGTGAACTGAGAAGTGATGTTTCTAGTAGTCATCAGAAATTATCCTACATCCTCCTCGGCCTCTAGTATTAGGAGATATGTCTGACTACCTCAGTTTTTCTTTATTTGCACCCTCTTACAATGCATCCAAACAACTCAATTTTGTTTTCTTTATTTCTTCACCTTCCTGTGGCTGTGCAGAGATGCCAGTACCTGCAGCAGGCTCACTGAAGCAAGTTGCACCTTTTTTCCTGATTCAGCTTTTGTTTGCTGAGTGGACATGCTGCATCCCATTCCCATGAATTCAAAGTCTCCTGCAGTGCCCAGCGTATTGTTGATGCCAGGATAAATGTTAAGCACTGGTTAAAGAAGATAGAGTACAATATAAGGTCTCTTTTTTATATAAATTAGATCAAATAAGAGTGGTGGCAGACAAGTGCAGGGCTCTTTAAGTCTGTCTTGGAAACAAATGATTCAAAGAGAACAGAACTGTTAAAATTGAAGCAAATTTATGCATCCTGGTGACTACATCAACCTTGTGGCTTTGCCTTTTCCTTAGGGCACAGTAGGGAATTTTGCAAGCAGCGCAAGGCATACATTGATTTGTAGGGCCAGAGTGCATTCTGGACTTTAAGTAAATCTTACGGAAATATGCACGGCAATATTGTATATTCAGTAAAGAATCTAGCAGCTACGTCCCTGGAGGTTAAGTGACTCCACCAAAAACAATGCAGATTTGGTTTTCTGTGCTGCTTTGAAAGCACATTTGATATGAGTGCATGGATATTCTCTCCTGCTCAGCTATTTTTGTTTTCCAACATCATGTTTGTCATAATAGTCTTTTATAAAAAAACATGAAATTGCTGCTGACATTTTCAGCCAATACACAGCTTTGCTGCACCGATAGATGTTACAAAAGCAGAAAGAGCTCATATTTTTACATGTTCACGTGAAATGGAGAGAATTGCCGAAGAGAGTAAAGGCAGCGGCCCTGCTGCTGCCTTAAGGTTTGTGCAGAAAAATCCCAGCAGTTCTGCAGAGCCCAATGGTAAAAAATAAAGAGTTGTGTTTTTTTTTTTTTTTTTCAGGCTTAAGCATCTCCCCCACTGAAAAACAATTCAGGGTCCTTTCTGAGGGATTTTGAGAAGCTATAATAAAATTCCCCTGAATCCATCACAGGGGACCCATGGCTGACTATAACCAATGTCCACTAGAAGCAGCATGTACTCTCTAACCAAAGAGGACTCAGCTGTTGTGGTGTTTCTAGTCCTGAAATAACAGAAAGCGTTTGGTGAAAACTTTGTTGGAATTTTCAACAACTGAAGGTGGGGGGAGCCTCATTTAGCAATGAAAGCCAAGGAAACACCATTTTAGGTGTGGGAGGTTAAGATGACATGAGATGTAGAGCATAGCTCACTACACACGTTTTCTGTTGCAATAAGAAGGAGACAAATGAAGGAAGAAGTTGAATAGGAAAAAGTGTTAGGAGCTTTTATGGCTTTTGTGGAAGCCAGAATTGTACAGTGTTGTGATGAAAGCTTTATGAATGAATGTATAATGTATTGAGAGGAAAAAAAAAAAGATACTAAAGAGTTATGGGAAGCTATTATAGGAAGCACAAGTCTTCCTCTTCAGTCCTGAAAGAATCAGCACATGTTTTTTTAATTACAAGCAAAGTTCATTTGTCAAACTAAACTCCTTTGAGTATGTTTGAAATGCTTTCGAGCTCTTAAATTACTTGAAAATTCCATCTCAGTCTTGGCAGTAGTGGGGCTCAAGAAAAAAAGTTGGTAAAACAGAAACCAAGCATGCCATAAACTAATGAGGGCTGTAACTTTAGAGGTCTTCTGAAACTAGATATGGCAAATTAAAGTTTTATATGAGTCCTGTGGGCCCAATGATCTATTTTTTTTAATCTTCCTGGTTATAAAATGCTCCTTTACCATTTTATACTTCTTAAAAGCCTATAATATGGTGTTATTTTGAAGTTATATCATTTCAACATGTTTAATATTGATCATGTATCCTTTTAGCCCCTCATTAAAAACCTGATTCTTGATTTTTATGACTATCCAACCTGCCTTACTCTTTTTCATTTTTGTTTTTAGATGCATCATCCTATTCAGATGAAACCCGCAGATAGTGAAAAGTCCAATGGTATGTGTTTAATTTATTTTTACCTAATTGTGACTCTCTTCACTAAAGCAAACAAAACATTGTGAGAGTTTTTGCTTTACTCCTTGTGTGGTGAAAATTATATGAGGCAGTTTTGCTGTACCTGACAGGTCAGGAAAGATGTTGACCTGCTCTGAACTCCCATTTATCCTCAGCTTTAAAGAAGGAAGGATATGTTCAGAAAAATGATCTTCCCTTGTACCTGCTGTATGTCACGGCCTACCTTGCTACAAATGTCTGTTCACTTGTGTTCACTCCTAGCAGTGAGGTGATCCAAGAACACCAATATTGATAAGATGGAGATTAAATTTTAATGGTGGGAAAAAAAAAAAAAAGAAACAAAAAATATTCCAATGTTATCAAACAGTGTAAGCAGCTGATGGGCCTTAAATATTTGCCTAAACCTCCGTTTTATAGAATGATGCTGTTCTGAATCTGAACTAAATTTAGGTTTTAATGATATGCTTAGTTCTGAACTGGGAAACCCACCTTGCATCTCTCTGTATACTTATTCCTCTCAACGATTGTAAAATGAATGCTATAATGACAGTAATATCCGTTCAGAATACTAGGTTACTGCCTAAGTGGATGTATATGACATGCAAAATAGACAGCATTCTCAATCTATTAAACATGCCAGGTTTGTATATTCAAGGAAATAAGATAATCGGATGGTAACGCAGCCTGGCTGTGTGTGATTCTTTAAAAATATATACATGTGTATATTTTGCCCTTGATTTGTTCCTGTAATTTTCTAAAATATATGTTAAAGATATCATCTGCCTTCTTAGATTGCAAGAGCTTCTTTTTCCCATAAGGCCCACATAATCAGAGCTGGTTCCTCCAACAGGCATCTTTGCACCTCATTAATTAGTAATCAGGGCAGAAGCCGTGCACTTAGAGATCTACATACCTGCAAATGTAAATTATGATTGGGCTCTAAATCTCTCCGCAAGGCTTTTTTAAGGCTTCTTTTGTGCTAATTGTAGTGCATCCATTTTCAGGCTTCTCCAAGGATTAAAAAGTTTGGAAGGAAATTAAAACTTCACATTATGCTAGGTTTCCTATTATGACAACTTTCAAAACAAAACTGGCCACAAGCATTGAAGATTTGGGCCATCACCCATTTGTAAGGGAGTGTGTTTTCTCTCTTGGGATGTCCACAGAGTTTTAGCAGCAATTTGTTGCTCTCTTTGGATGTTCAGCAGAGACGCCAAGGAATGAGCAGGAGGACCAAACTTTTAAGTCCCCACTGTAGCATGTGAGAGCTGCTGCTGGAATCAAAATTTCACTACCTAGTATGTGTTGTGCTTGCAGTGGGCAAAGTTTTCCCTTAGATACAGGAAGACCGGCCTGGACCCTCTGAACTACTTAGCCTGTACAGGTTCTTTTTTCAAGAATAAATTTCACCTCAAGTTCATTGGCAAATTAGAAACGTAAGAGCCAAGGGGCTGAAAGTAAACTCCCAAGGAATTACTTAGTCATTCCTCATTTTTCTTCTAAAGAAGATTGAACATATTGGCAAAGCACTATGGGAATTGTGCAAACCCTGTCCTGCTCTGCAGTGCTTACAAAGCAGAGTAAATTAGCTCCTTGCTGCTGATGTTAGACTGGGGTTATCTACATGATACTCCTGTCTGCACTGTGGGAATACTCTTATTAATCTTCAGAGTATTCTCTTGCACCTATGTCTAGCATGAAAATCATGAGGGACTGGGTTTTTTCTTCTTTTTTTTTTTTCTTGACTTCTTTGTATTTTGAGAAAACACATCCACAAATCAAAGGCAATCATCATTGTCAAATTAAAAACCTTTTTAAATTTAGACTCCTGGAGAGTGTATATGCTTCTGGTAGGCATGTTCAGAGGGTGGTGAACCCTTCGTTTCTAATGACTGGGGAAACAGAAGGCAAACTGACACCATGATGATGGGAACAATAGCACAGCTCCTCGGAAGGACGGGGCGTAGGAGTAGGATGCATGGAGGAGGCGAGAGTTTGCAAGCAGCCTGGAGAGCCAAAAGAGAAAAAAACAGCAGCATGGGGGAGGTGGAGGCCTGTTTGGCATGTGTTTCCCGTATGCTTCAGGCTATCCATCTGAGGAGGTATATTATCTGTGCCAATAACAAAGTGTAAACTGTACCCCTTCAACCAGATTGGTAAGTTCAAAGGGGAAAAGAAAGAAGGCATGCCAAGGAATCTTGTTTTTCATGATCCATGGTGTTTGAGCTTTTTGGGAATGCTTGAAACCCTTTGATTTCTGAGTAACGAGAGGATCCAACTGCATTTTATAGGTAAAGTGGTGTTTCTCAAGTTTCAAAGAGGTTAAAGAAATTCTCTTGTTCAGGATTTCCAAGTAGCTTGTAGAAAGATATGTGGGAGAGGTTGAACACTCACTGCAGTTCTTCTGAGCTCGCACGCCTTTGTGAAAGGTTGAGAGACCTGTTCAACTTTCAGTGGCAGGAATCATAGAATCATAGAATGGCTTGGGTTGGAAGGGACCTTAAAGATCCCATAGACAAGGACACCACTCACTAGATCAGGTTGCTCAGAACGTCATCCAACCTGGCCTTGAACACCCCCAGGGAAGGGGCATCCACAACCTCTCTGGGCAACCTGTTCCAGTGCCTCACCACCCTCTGAATGAAGGGGACATTGTCTCTTTCATCTTACAGAGGTTTTCAAAGAACAGTATTTTCTGTGTGATAATATGCCTCCTCGCCATCCTGAGTCCCTTGCTAAAAGATCTGAATGACCATCCAAGCCCAGCAGTGCTAGGGTGGAATGCTCCCCGTTCCTCATCAGTGTTCCTGTCTTTATGCATCACTTTACAAACATGCCTTAACACAAAAGGCCAGGCTCACCTCATGGAAACTGGGAGAAAGTTATGAAAGAGCCAGCTCCTAGGCATGCTTGACTAAGTGCCTGGGAACTTTTGTGGTGCTAGGACTTCATTAGAAACCTGAAGGTCTGTTTTTATCTGGGTAGGAACCGGGTGGCTGATAGATCTATGTAATCATCTCCATTTCATCCCTGTATATGGGACTGAGGGTGGAGAACAATAGCTCATGTGTCCAAGCCAACTCTTTGCTCGTGCAGATGAAGCAAAGCTTAATCAGTTTCACTGAGCTTTTAGCAGCTAGAGTTGATGGAGAAAGACTTGCCTTTAGGTCTAATTAATTTGTCTACCCTGGAGGATTCTGAAAAAGGCTTTTATTGTTGAGAAATGTAACCACCCTGAAAAATTTTCAGAAGATTAATTTTGTAGTGTGCCCTGTTCTAGTCACCCATTAGGTCTACTCTGACCACCTTTATGTTGCTTCGTAGCTATTTTAACCTATCTACACAGTTTCAGTTAAGGAATACCTGCCAGAGAAGCATGGCTTCAAGACTTCAAAGACTCCTCCATTGCTCGATTCATCTTAACTGTTAATCACTCACAATACTTGGCTGCTTTTTTTCCAAAAATAAGGAGTACCTGCACTCTAATGCAGAAAATCACAAACACCTTTGGCTCTAAGATGTCAGTGGCCATTAACATGATGCAGTTAGCAAATACTTAAATGTTTCTTGGACCAGAATTTGAATACTGTCAATACTTTCAGGCACATATCCTGAGGACAGTATACTCTTATCAAAGCTTCAACACTTCAGGGAAAATTACAATATTCTCCATTAAAAAAAAAAATAATAAAAAAAGCGGGGAGGGGGGGAGTGATGCAAGGGGTTATTTGTGTGATCCTATCATTTATTTTTATTTATTTGATTAGTGAAAACTTGAAGAAATAATTCTGAAATTCTATGTGGCACGACTTTGCCAATTTGGAGGGAGTAATTAAATGCCATATGTTAGCACTAACACATAGAAAAGTTGATAATTAATGCAAGCAGCTCCGGATCCAGGTGTGACTTTGACAGATTGTATGCAAGGGTTTTTCACAGCCTTACAAATAGGGATAAAAAGTCTGTTTTCCCCCCTTCCCTTCTGGATGAAGAAAAAAATTAATATCTTACCATTTGTACATAATTAACTATTTCTTGATTCGCTCAAAAGAGAAGGCAACTTCTGAATGGAAAGTACACTCTTTAACTGGCTGGAGCCCTCAAAATATATAAAAATAGGGAAATAACTGATTTTTCAGGACATAATTTTGGGGATTTAGGGTTAGAGAAAATGAAAGTTTGTTGAGTCTTAGGGCAGATTTTCCATTATTGTTACAAGGTTTACTTCTTTTCTAGCATGCAGGAAATAATCCCTGCTCCTTTATTCTCCTGGGTTAGCACTACTGATCTAATACAGATTTCAAACCAAGAAATGGGAGTATGCTCATGCAAAATGCTCATTAATGAAGCAAAATGAGTAAAGGTGAAATATTTGGAGCCTTCAGGATGTTATTCTGCAAGTTTTGTGTAGTGCTGTCAGAAGGCAGGTGGCCCTGGTTTGAAAGAAGCCCCCACCAGCAGAAGACTTCACCTCTGCCAGCTTCTGATGGCTGACATAGCTGTCTTCGAGCATGATACTGAGGCACCCTTGCTAGTCATCAGAGCTAGTCTTGATGGAGTTAAGAAAACTCATTTTACTATAAAACAGATGTCTGATGCTCGTCACACAAAGCTTCTGCATTCAGGCAGAAGAATCCCACCTCAAATCCAGTAGGTTCAGCACTGGATGTGTCACACTAACTGCCTGGGCAGCAGAGCTGACCTGCATTCATTACATGTTTGGGTGGATTAGAGGTGAATCCCACAATTATTTGCTCAGGATGCTGTGCAGTTTCACACCTTCCTTCACATAGCTAGAAATTCAGGCCTTGTTCAGTGTGACCTTCTGCCTGCTTCTGCTCCATCAGTGCGGAGCACTCAGCCATCTCATCATGCTTGTTATTTGCAGCCAGTGGTATCTCCTTCAGGGTCACCAGAGTGGTGCAAAACAGCCAGAAGTTACAAACAGGCCTATGAGCAGAGTCAGAAAGCAGTGATACCAAAGGCTTGCCAAAAATTTTGCATTTAGTTTCAGGATTCTGAATTATTGAAACCTAACCCTACTGTGGGAGAGAGAATTACCAAGCAGCAGTGAAACGTTTTTGAAATATGTGCACACAAATACTGTCCCCTGTGCCCTGCTGTCCTTCCCCCAGCTTTCTCCTTCCCCTGATCTTATTGCCCAAAGCACTCACAGCTTCCAGGCTTTCTCCACTCCCTCAGAGCTCACTTATTCCTTTCATCCCTGAGGCTGGAGCTGAGGACATCTACATGTTAGGGTTGGGAGCTAGCTGGAAGTGTACAGCCCCATCTATTATTATCAAGAGCAAGGGGGAGGCTCCCATGAAACAAGCTGTCCTGTCTTGCCAGGAGAGGTGATTTTTTTTGGAGGAGCTGACCTCTTGGCATTGGTAACAGCCAATAGATAACATTTTAGCTGGGACTAGGACCAGTAACTTCACTTTTAAATGAGTATAGTTGGGGGATATAGCTTCAGAAACTGCTGTTCTTCCTGAAGCCAGCAGTGGGTACCACCTTTCCAATCTCCATGCTTTGTTGGGTTCCATGGACTTAATGTTGAGCTCTTCTTTTTAGTCTGTGGGAACAACTCAACATGCACAGATGAGGCAGAAGGCCTGGCTGGTCGAACAGGGAGTTTGCTAACCTCTAAATACACTTGAGCCATACTTCTTGCAGTCCATTTCTATTCGATTCTCACATCACATCTGCAAGGCAGGGAAGTATTCCTTGTAGAAAGAAAGTGGCTGACCAAAAATGCAGAAACAAATCCTGTCAGCAAGCCTTAAGCAAGTAAAAAAGCATTCCTTTCGCTGCGTGAGAATACATAGTTTAAAACTATTTCAGCCTAATAATATCAGATGTTCCATCAGATGGAGTGAAAACATATCATTCTGAGCCTGACAATTGTCCCTTTAAATGTTTTTTATACTGGGCCCCTGGCCAAAACAGAATAGCAATTTTCTTAAGCTTCAACGCTGATCAGCACTGACTAATAGCACTGAATGCAGGGCACGTCATCATATCAATATGTTTTCTGTACTCTGAGCATTCTTTGTGAAATCTGCATTTTTAAGATGTACAGTACACGGGAGCTGGATGTTTAATTTACTATAAAATCACCCTCAAGCTGAAAACCTGCAAATCATCTTAGTTCAATTGCATATTTATAGGTTTACTAGCGAAACTGAAGGAGGCCGGTGGGGAGTTTGTCATCTGTTACTCTTTGGAAAATTAAAACAAAGCCTTCCCATTTGCTTTGGAGGGGTAGAGAAGCGGTGGGGGCTCCCTGCACCCTGACGGCTTCTGTTTGCTTTGTGGGGCAGGGTGAGGATCCCTGCACTACTGAAAGATCTCTCCTTTTTTTTTGATTCTCTGAATGAATTGCTTTGGTTTGAGTCGTTGTCCTTACACCTAAGCAAGACCTTCAGCTCCTTACTCTGGAACTGCATGGTAGGCACTTCTCTGACAAGGCCAGCAGCTATTTTTAAGAAAGAGCTGGATCTGGTCACTCTTTGGGTAGCCTAAAATCAACTCACTTTTTAACTGCCTGGGTACTAGCTGACACATAGGCAGAAGTTAAGAGGTGGCACCTGGGCTTCCCCCAGCCTGACCTCAGTTTGCAGCATGAGAAATGTTTACAAATGCCTGGCAGCCCAGTGGAGTCACTTGCTCATACCCTTTCCTGTGCCCTGGCCTTAGTGTTTGGCTGCTGTTGAGGGAGAAGGCAGGCTATAAACCTTCCTTGAAGAGATTAGTTAAGGCAACAGAGGATTTTTAAGCAGCCAATTTACAGGTATCCTCTCACCAGCAAAGGTGAGTACCCAGACTCTCCTCATGGCTGAGCAAGCCAATTCAGTTTCACCATCCTTAAAATAATTATTTGCAGCACCAAAAACAATTGTGTATCGTGAATCAGCTATAAAGCTTCATTGAAATGCATTTATTTGAATATAAATCCCAATTTATGAGTCTCATCTGCAATCCCACTGTTCAGCTGCTGGTCTCTGTATACCTGGCTCATCCCATGCATTCATTGTTTGTTAACCTTTCCTGAAGGGTTAACCTGCCAGTAGAACCCCAATATAAAGTGTGAATGAAAATGTTGAGACTTGAGGAATCTGCCGAGAAAAACTTCTCCTGGGTGTTAAATTCACACCAATTTTCTTGCCAGCTTCTTGAGCAAGAAGCTGAGATTGTAGGGGCTGGTCTCTGGTTTGGATTCTGAAAAATGCCTGGTCTCGGTGCTTGCCTGTATAAAAGCTACAAATACTTCTTAAACTCTACAATTCTAAGGAAAAAAATACTTCACATACCTCTCTTGTGATCAATAAACATGAACCTCTTCTTTTTATTGGTGAAATTATGAAATGCACTTAAAGTGTTGAAGTATAACATAAATAAAATCTTATGAAAATAGATGCAGTTTCTTATTCCTCAGCTGCATTTTTTCCCATTTGACAAACTTGTACTAATACAAAGAGAGAGGGTTGGAGAGCAATAGAATATTTTTTTTTGTAGGCCCAGAAATGGAAATACTTCGTTACAAAAATAATTTGCACAATAATAGAAATAAGCAAGTGCACTGCAGCCTCTCTGGAGTAAAGCTTTCCTTCTCTCTTTGCATCCCTGCAAACTCTGGCAGTCTGCTCATTAACAGTGAATTGGATTTACATGCCATTTCAAGAGAAGAAGAAAGCACTGGTGTATATACTGTATAATAAGTGCTTAGATTTGGGGTTTAATATAGATGGGATGGTGTGTTAACGTTTTTAAGTCTTTCCAGAGAGCATTAAGTTTGAACCTGTTTCATTTTTGACACGAGTCCGCAGTTTGAGACCTGTAAATTTGAGTTGGATTAACAGGACTGCCTGAGTCCTGTTGCTGCAGTGTAGCTTTTGCTGAATTTGATGACAATACAGGCAGAAAATATTCTATCAATAAGTCAGGTAAATTATCTTTTTCATGTTTTGGTTGTGAGTTGTTGGGTGTTTTTTTTTGCAAACTCAGCATCATTGAAAATCAAAGGGTTTGGCTCTTGGAAAGCATTATGCAGCCCCCTTGTTAAAGTGCTGCCCTAGAATATGCCTTGTGCCCCCTTGGAGGGGAGAGGACTGGATCACTCCAAAAAAAAGCAGGAAAATTTAATGTCTTCTTTTTCCAGAGCAGTGGGTTACATGTCTGCCTTTCGAGTGCCATGCATTAAGTTGGTTGAAATTGAAAGCTAAGATAGGAGCCTCTCTCTCAAAACATTTCTCAGGAATATTTTTCATTAGCTCATATCATTACGTGCACAATCCCCTCTTCACCCTCACCCCTGTCATGATTTCTTTCATACATAAGGGAGGTGAGGGAATTTATCTGAATTAAAATCTATGCAAAGATATCTTTACTCTGTCTAACAGAGGATGCTTTTCTTTTAGAAGCTGTGATGGGGGAGACATATGTAGAATGACTAAGGCAGCCAATTAATATGTTATATAAACAGCAACAACCACTAAAAAAAGGCAGAGAGATAAAGAAAACTGAGAGATTTGGGGTGGGGGTGGGAGGGGGGGGGAAGGGAGGTTGTAAGTATAAAGTGTTTGCCTTAGGACTTGTCTTCAGTTACAGAGCCAGACTCACATGACTGGAGCTTGGTTTGATGTGGTAATGAAGCATTGATCACAGGAAAAAGATGAAATGGCCTTTGCTCATTCATTATTTTTATCTTCTAGCTGTGGAAGACAGAAAATTGTTCATAGGAATGGTTTCGAAGAAGTGTAATGAGAATGATATCAGGGTGATGTTTTCTCCGTTCGGCCAGATAGAAGAATGCCGAATCCTTCGGGGACCTGATGGGCTGAGCAGAGGTGAGTGTGCAGTCTGTAAAGTCTCTTTCCTTAAGCACTAATTGGGAGCTATATGTCACAGTCAGGGTAGGAATAGCCGCTGTCTGCAGCTAGAGGTTACGCCGTAATACGTCCCACGTGATGAAGGTATCCGCATGAACTTTTCACAGTGACTGAAATTATCACCTTTTATTTCCAGTGTCAGAAAGGTCTTGGTGCCAACATATTAACTTGTGTTATCGCACTGTTTGTCAGCTGGAAAGGTTCCTTTGCACCCTGAGAAAACACCCTCAGTTTTCTGCTCTCACAAAATCAAAGATCCTTCCCTGACCCCATTTCTGTTTTGTACCACAAGGCCAAAAAAAAAAAAAAAAAGGACTGTAAATGACTGTTTGAAGAAGTACAGGGTCATGGGAACTGGCCCACTATCTCCTGAATTCCTGTGTTTTTTATAACCATATGCAAAATATAGGTCTGCTCTAACTCAGAAACAAAGAGGTTAGCTCGAACCTGAAAGCTTTACCTGGACCAAACTTTGTAAAAAGCTTCTTGAGCTTGTGCCTCTATCACAAACCAAAAACCAGGGAAGAGGTGTTAAGCGGCACCACCAGGAGCGGTCAAGCGGCTGTCCTGAACTTTGGAAATGAAGTGCAGCACAGACTTCAATAGCTGGTGACCCTTTCTGAATGCAGAAGTGCCTTTTCAGGAAAGGCTCTCTGAAAACATATTGAAAAGAAAAATAAGTGTATATTGATGACACAGACTGCATATTAACTCCATGGTACATGGACCTGAAATTATTCTCAGACTATGAACCTTCCCACAAACTCAGCGTTGCGTGGCACTGAGTAGCACAGGGCATCGTGACAGCCCCATCTTTCAGTGGGGAAAGCTTTTGGGGTACTAGCTGCTGTCATGTAATGGCATGGGGAGCAAAGTAATTTTAAGTGTGGAGCTGTGAAGAACATCACTTCTATTTCAATAGAAATAAATTTAAAAAAAACAAAAAACAAAAAAAAAAAAAACAAAAAACAGAAAGCACAGTTTATGCATTTTATTACATTTTCAAAAGGCACAGAAAAAATAATTGTATCCATCTTACATATAGATATAGCTCTATCTATTTTTTTTTATTACTTCCGGATCTATTTGTTTCCTGTAGGCTGTAGGATCCTCAGTGTTTTGTGCAACAATTTGTGCCTGGGGTTGAGAAGCAGACGTTTTTGTTTTGTGTGCAGCCCAGCTCGTTTAAAAAGACTATGCATTTCAGCAGGGGAAGTTGCATGTATTGCTATATATTTCACAGCACTGCTTGAAACATATACTCCACGACTTCTGAATAACAAGGGCTTGTTAAGAAGTTATTCTGACAATAAATAGGAAGCCCAACGAAGATTATGCTCTTACATTTATGAATGCTTAGATTGCAATTCCAAAACTTTGGGGGCTGGCATACAACAGTCCCTTCAGGCAAGTAGAGCATCAGGATCATGGCTTTTGCCTTGGGGAAGACCAGGGGAAAGGTCTGAGGTTGGTTCCTGCAGCTCAGTAATGACTGTCAACTGATGAGTCGAGCACTGTTATTATCTGCTAGACCCCACACTGAGGGAAAACAAATATTTCTGATTTTTAGTGATTTCGCTTTGTAAGCAGCACAGAGAAGGGGTGATGGAAGACACAAGTGGGAAAAGAGCTAACTAGCTGCTGAAATAATAACAAGATCTGGGCATCAGATATTTTGAGCCCCCAAAGAATTTATTGACTCCAGCATCATCCGGCAAAGAAACGGACCTCCCCTGGGATCTGTGGAAACCCCACTACATTATTACTTTTATTCAATAGTCATTGGGTATACTATAAGCATAGAAAAGCTAATTATAAATTCAGATAGATTAAGTAAGGGTGGTGGGGTAGTTTTATTCCTCCATAAATAGCAATATTACAATCAGCAACTGAGATTTTGAAGCCATGTCACTAATGTATCAGGGAGAGCAGTGTCGTCTGCCAGCCAGCAGACCCATGGAGTTAATGTGCTGCTCTCTCCTGTTAGAGGGTGAAGATCTTAGTCCAGGTAGGTCACACACCAGCAGTCTTAGCAGAGCTGTATCCTCCCTGCTACTCGGGTTTATTTCGGTCACCATCATGACTGATATTCTGTCATGCCCTCATGCATCATGGCTTGTTAAACTTGAATTGCTTTCTACACACCCATGTTCACACTTGAAAATGAGTTCAGCTGTGCCAACCAGGTTTTCAGGCAGATGTTTATCAGCTTCACAAAATCACCACGCCATGAGAGAAGGCAAAGCGTTGGAAAAATGGTTGGTTTTGCAGAGCTGAAATGAAAAGTGCTAAGGGAGATTTGAAACCAAGGGAGCCCAGTGTGAAAAGCTGCTTCGCTAAAGCAAGAAGGAGAATTTACAGAGTTAAATCTTAGTAACGAGTTCTGATACTTAATGAGTTTTAATTCATGTTACCGTTTCTCAAGATGATAGTTCCCTTTGCCACAAACAATATTTGTTTTCCCAGCACCAGTTCAGATGTGCTTCCCTCCCAGACACAGAGGGGCGAATGAAAAATAGTCACTGTCTTAAGAAAACACTGTCCTCATGATGCCAGAGCCTTCGGGAACTCACAGTGCTCACAGCAGTGAGATGGAAATATGGTCCAATAAACTCTGTTTGGCATCTCTTTCCAATTGCATAACGAGTGTGCATCATGGTATCATGGAAGAAAAGAGCTTGAAAAATATATTCATTGGTATTTATGCCAACTTTCGAGCTTCGTTGAAGGATTCAGGCAAATAATCTTTATTACCAGCAGATAGTTGCAAGGAATAGCTCCAGGTTACACTGCTCAGTAGAATAATTTTAGTTTGTGCTGCTACTTTTTTTTGTTGTTGTTGTTCTTTTTCTCATAATGAAGAGTAAAAAGCTTTCAGCTGACTTTTCTGTCACATCTACACTACAACAGCAACCATAGTGCTAGCACGGTAACAGTAAGCCATAGGGTTTTACTGTAAGGTTGTAGGGTACCACATGCTTCCAGCAGCAAGACGAAATCCCTTTCTGCAGCAGCAAGGGAAAATGTAACACTTGTGATGGGTGCAGTATAAGTGTTAAGATAAAGAGAGAGGTTGAACTGGTTGTTCCTATTGTAGTTTGTAGCCAGGAGCTGACAGAACTTTGTATTAAAGTCGCACCCCTTTCTGTCACTACTGATAATGTACCATCAGCATTTCCACTCCAAATTCCTATTGTCAGCTGTTTGAAACTCATCTGTAATACGAGACTAAAATGATGATACAAAGCTCCAGTGGTGGAGCGGTGTACTTTAAAGAAAGTGAGATTTTCTCCTTAACTCAAGTTTATAACTTGTTTTATTCTACCAGCTACAAGAAATAGGCAGCAACCAAAACACGCTGCCTTCCAAAGGCTCTGGGATAGTCCCTGTGAAATTAGTTGGCTGGCAGAGAGTAATTCCTAGCTGCGAAGAGTATTAAAAAAATAAAAATACCCTGTTGGCTGTAGAGATAAAGAAGCCAGGGACTGAACAGACATGGAGGATGGCCTTCGCTTTAGCAGGGTTCATGGGACTATCTAAAGAAGCTTGCAGCTGCCTGTACTATATTCATTATTCAAAGAGAAGGATTCAGCCTGCAGGGTTGTTTAATCCAGCACTTTTTCTGAAGAGCTAAGTATGCTTTACAAAAATTCATGATTGTGATATCATGTGCTAAGCTTCATTATCATGAAAAAGCAGAAGTGAACTGCCTCAGATGATTAAGATTTTAAATCACTTATTGTGAACGGCTTAAGGAAACTTTCAGACCTCCTGACTTCCAGCACATGTCTACATGACCACAGATGCCAATGCAGACAGCCATACAGTGATAGCTGGACTATGCAAAAATAGCCAGAAATAACCAAATTTGATTTATTTCTGGGCTACTAACGTGCTCTATGGCTGTAGGTGAGTTTATTTTTTCATCATCTATTATCCTCTTCCTTAAAACAAGGATAGCAATGCTCCTCTAGCTTTATAAGATGCTTTTTTTTTAGACCAGTGGATCAATATCTCTGTATCACTCTAGGAATTATTACCATCCATAACGATGATAAAAAAAAGTCCTCTTATCCTTATCACAGGAACACCACACAACAAATTATTTGGCTGTATTGCTAAGTGCAGATTTATATAATAGATACCAGAAACAACTCAACTTGGTTAATAGCGTGCTCTGAAGAAAACCTGCTAATAACACATACAGACAATTGGATGTACCACGAAAATTGTGGAAAAGCTCCAAATATATATTCCTACACCTTCCAGGCTCCTAATTGTGTGCTTTTTTTTTTTTTAAACAAAATATCACCAGACACATGGGACAAGTGCACATTTCTGAACACATTGATTACAGGAATATTTTTTTATTTGCTTTAAAAGCAGGTTAGAAGTGGCATGGAGAGTTATACCACGGTCAGGCAATTTAATTTCATGAAAATCCATTCATAACTTTCAGATTTGGGGGGTTTCTTGATGAATGAATAATACACAATTAGCATTTGCATCATAATTAGCTGCAGTGTAGAGTAGGTGAGGATGTTTTATGCCTTTATACCCGTTTCTTTTTTCCTTATGGGTATTTACTGCTCCCTTCTGAGCTCAAGTAAGGTGAAGTGCCACCATGGGAGCAGCCTGGATTAGGGGCCACCTTTTGACCTCTGCATCAATAAGTGATGAAGAACAAGCACAGGGGAAGTTCAGTGTTTTTTCTTGCTATTCAGAAGCACCTTCATGCCTTATTTCTTTTGCTGTAACATGGTAACTTTTTAATTTTTCCAGTCATTGTGGCACATTTAATTTTCTTCTTCCCCTGGTGAAACGTTTCCTGAGGTGTGAAGGAGCGAACACATCAAGTGACCAGTGTCTCAGCTGGCCTCTGGCCAGCCCAGCAACTCTATATCTCAGTTTCCATTTCTGCACCTTGTCAGCAATCCCTGCTCAGAGGGAGGCCTGAAATGAAATAATATACACGAGTTCTTATGCCAGCAGGAGGGTCATTGAGGCACTGTTAGAGAATGTAGTCTTTGGAACCCGTTTGGTTGCATAAATTCCAGTTACTGAAGTCTGTACTTTGCAGGGTGGTTAACGGACTACCCAATTAGAAACTCTGCAAGGAAACCATGAATTTATCTAGAATTTGTCATCTGGTCAACAGTCAAGAAAAGTCAGTAAAGCCAAAGGGATAAGGCATGTTCACGATGTGCCTGTTGGCTTTATGTGCCTGACATGCATAAACTAAAGAGCTTTACTGTGACTTCTTCATCAGACTTTACTTTGAGATTAGTTGTTGCCCTTGTTCCCAGACCTGCCATTGTGTATCAGCACTAGTTAATGACCCAATGTCTGTACAGTAAACTACTGGATGTCTTCATTTTGAGCTGAAATGTGTGTGACCCACTAAGACATATTTTTGTGCAATCTTTTTTTACTAGAAAGCTGTCTCCCAGGCTGGTCTTCCCTGCAGACTATGCTATGGTATCACAGTGTATAAAAAGGAAAGTCTACTTTGCAATCTCAGCTAGAAATATTTTAGCACAGCTAGGACTTATTTTTATCACACTTAATTTCCATAGCTTTTTACTTGAGCCTTATCTTTTCCTTAAATAGAGACTTTCATCTCAGAGGATCCCAAATGCTTCTTGCAGGAGTATTTTGGCAGCTTTTCACTATTGTTTCTTCACAAAAAGTGAAGAAAAATCTCAATTACGTTGAACTGGGAAGCTGTAGCACAACCATTACACCACCAGCTGCGCAGCCTCCATGCCTAGTACTGAGATTGCTTGGATGCCTTGGAAAATCTCCTGAGCCGCCTTCTGTGTCGGAAGGGTCGCTGTATGGTTGTTGTGTTTTTGTTTTTGTTTTTTAATTGATTACATCTGCACTTCTTCCATCTCCAGAACTTTAAAGGCATGTTTTTTAAACTCCCATTTTTAACTCTAAGCCTGATTCCAAAATGTCTAGGGGTTTTGCATCTCCCTTTGTCTTCAGTGAGGGTCCGGGGGTTTTAAACCTCTGGTAGACAATGGTGGTTTTATCTGGGAGGTTTCTTGTGTAGATATGAAATCAGACCCCTTACCTTGAGGCTTCTATGGTTAAAAATGTTCTACTTCACTGGCAGCTTGCTGGTATTGATGTTATGTTACTCTGTGCATGAACTGCCAACTGAACATTTCAAAACAGTCTATGAAAGCCTGAGATGAGAAGAACTGAGTGAAGCAGGAACTGAAATGGGGCAGTGCTGAGCATCTTTAAATATTTCAGATAATTCGAGCAGCGAGCCCTAGTTATGGGGTGGCATGGTTCAAGGAGGAAGCTTTTCTAACTTTGCAGCCTCTTCAAAATTCTCTTTCAGTTCTGGAGGGAAAAGAAGACCAACCTGTGAGTTTGGTAGTTACATTAGCTGAAGTGGTAGATGCAATAACACGTTCCAAAATCTCTGTGATGGGGCTGGGTGCCCTCCTTCAATTCTACCTGTAGCAGGAAATTATTTGGTGAAACCTTTCCCTAGTCAGCCTATTTCCTGTAGGGGGTGAGAAGGCAGCTTTAGAGAAACAACCAAAACTCTCAGCCTTCCTTTCTCCATCCCCTTTTGCTTCTGTTAGTAATCCCTGACATTTTGAAACCAGAGGTGATAAATTGCAAGGTGACTTTTAGGATAGTCATATTTATAAAAGATTTTTGTTTTTATTTTTTTTTATAAATAAAAGGAAGTAATTTCAATGCATTAGCTATAGAATTATGCCTTCTCTGGGTTTTTGCTCCCAATCTGAGCTCCAGTAACGGGGCAGTAATTGAAGTATCAGGACTCGGTATGGTAAAACAGAAACAGTTTGCTTGTAGCTGTTGGTGCAGAAGAGCTTGGCCCATGGCACTACAATTAATGCAGAGTTTCATATGATGAGGTGAGAGGCCGTGGAAATCTTTCATGTTTCCTTGCACCATGAGGCATGAAATCTGATTAGTCTTGTCCTGTTATAATTGTGATTTACAATCCTAAAGCTACTGGCATGTTCCCAAAAGACCACCTATATCCATGAGATATAGAGTGGAGTATACTGAAAAGGGAGCTTTCTCCCAGCGCGTCAGAAAACAGGATGAGTACAGGGTGGTTCAGGGCTGCCAGAACTCATCTAGCTTTAACAAGTGAAATCCAGTATGCTCAGATACCGACTTTTGATGAAATTCTACATGCCCAAGGAAAACATCCTCCTAAAGTGTATATGTTCCCCATATAGAAAATTAAAGGTGCTGCCATCACCTGAGGCAGAGAATACAAACATCTCAGAAAAACAACTTTTCTCAATACCCAACTTATATGTGCAAGTCTGGCGACGAAGTGGACTGAATCCTGTTATCTAGGTTTAGCTTCTCTCCAGTGTGATGGTCTGATCGCATAAAAAGAAAGGATCCCAAGTTTTACACATAATAAAATATATAGGATCCCATGTTTCACACATAATAAAATACATGTGCATAAATAACATATACAAATACTGAGCATGAGTGTCCAGGTTTGATAGCTGAAAAAATTGCTTTTAAATGTGAATGCATGTAGCTTTTAGCCTGGAAAGGTGGTTTAATTATCTAGCATCTAATTGGGGTGCTTGATGGTAACAACCGAAAGTCTAGGTTATCAGATAATTTAGAAATGAAGTTGTCTAGTGAATTTTTACCATGATTATTTAGGCAAATTGGGTATTTGCTGTGCAAATGGGCAGTCCATCGGTGGGAAATGGCTTGCTGACCAGAGATAACAAGGGGACCTAACCTTGTAGCCTCTGGCTGGCAAACCTCAATTAAAATGCAGTCCTGTCTTCTCCATGGAATGCTGTTTCCAAACTCTCATATTCAAGCCGCATAACCTCATTCATCAAGCATTCCCCTTGCCCAGAGAACAAGTTTCTTTTAAATAGGTAGCTTGCTATACAGCACTTTGCAGAAATCTGCTACGAAAGTCTTTTCACTCCACAACAAAGGAAAACAGGATCGAGGCAAATGAATTTGGGCTGGGCAATGAGGAGGGAGGTTTTGCCATAGCAAAGTCCCCAACAGCTGAGCTTTGTGGTTAGAAAGAGAAAAAGCTTAAGGGAGGGAAGAGTGAGTCTGCTTTATCTTGAGAGGAGTACAGCTTTATTTCTCTGCTGATTCACATTTCTTTTGAGACCTGCTAATTGCAACATCTCTCAGTAAGTTACTTACAGCAGTACTGCTGGGTAGAAATTGTGATAAATGCATAAACTGTGTCTTATTGATTTTTGTTGACATTTTACATGCTTCTTATGCATTCTAAACCTCCATTCAGTAATTGTCACTATGGTACACACTCCTGGATAATGAGAGCGAAAGAAGTGAATGAAGCAGTTTCTTGACCATTATGAACAATATTATTCAAGGCTCTCTGGGGTTTCTCGCCTGCCCTCCAGTATATCTCTATTTGTGCTCATCCCCCTATGAATTATCAAGACAAGAAATGAAAATCCTTGGTGTTATTTCTTCTGTTAATGATAATAACAGAAATGTGTTTTTTGTTGTTTTGTTTTGTTTTGTTTTTTTAAGAGAGATTACTTTGATGGTAAATTTGGGCCTCTTTAATTTTAGTGCACAGCAGCAACATGGAAGCTAGCAGAGGTACTGTAGTTTATTTACCCTTCTACTGCACATTTGGTCTAGAATGCTGTACAGAAAGCTGTTTGTTACATCATTTTCTTTGACAGGACGTTGATGCTGAATAGCAGTAGTATAGCAACATGTAGTGTGCCTAAACAGCAGTAAGACATCATCAGTTCTTATGTTACCTGAGAAATACGTAACAAGTCATGACACTGCCGTGAAGTTTGCATAAAAGGATCCTGAATTCTGATTTTATAATGCTGACCCATCAGCCAGAGGTTCATAAGCCAGTTTAGGTTTTCTTGTACCAAGGGCCTTTACATTAAAGAGGAAAAACTACCGCATGATGCAAAAATGCATTGACTTTATTTTCATGACTAGATGTAGTGCTTTTGGGTAATGATCAGGCATTGCTTTCTCTTACTGTTGTTTGATTAAAATGTGAATACAGTCTTGACTTGATAATCTCACCAGGTGCACATGGAGCAAAAAGAAAAGGTATTTTATGCCTCTAATTGATTTGCATAAACCGAACAATCTGTTGCTTGTTGGATTGCAAAATGGTTTATTTTGCCCATTGGCCACAGGGGCAACAATATTATATTTTTGATGCCAGAATGTAGCTTTCATGCATTAGCTCTAAAATGACAATATGCTTTAGCCTCTCAGTGCTTAGATTTGCTTCATTTGGAAATCTTTTAAGTAGTAATAATAATAATGTTTTGAGGAAATTGAGTGGAACACTAAATTATTCTCTGAAACCTAAGTTCAAACTGTGCAAGGCTAAGGGAGCTGAAAATCAATGCACTTTTAAAGTCATTAGAGATCACAAGTGAAATAAGTCTGTGTTGCTTTAGCTAAGCTTTTAGTGTGCCATGGTATTATTACAAAATCAGCCTGAATCTGCATTAATTTCACAGTCTTTTTCTTTAAGATGCCCAAGGGTGCATGAAGAATAAAATGTAAATCTCAGAAGGCAGTGTTTTTATTAGTCAAAAGGGCAGTGAGTCATGCACTAAGAGAGTTGACCTGTACCATGCCTAGTATAGGTATGACTGACAACAGTAAAAGGGTGGAAAAATAGCCCAGACATTCGCCTACTGGCTTTTCATTATGATTTAAAAGGCTATAAAGCGAGAAAAGTGATTTTTTAGTTATTCATGCACATAGCTTCAGAATTGTTCGAGTTGGTGGTAGCTTTCATAGATCAAAGAATTATACATGTACCTAGGACTCTGAGAAACAAAAAAAAAAGAGAGAGATTTTTATTTTAAATATGTTATTTTCTTAAATGTTGAGATTCCACCTACATTACTGAATTTTGTCTGAGTCTTTCCACACTTAGTTGCAGGGTGCACAGTGGAGTTTTTCTCATCCCTATTCGTATGGTTGTTCTGGGCACATCACAGAAATCTGTAAGTGACATTATGGACTCCTTTAAATTCTCAGTTCAGCTGCCGGTGATGCCAGTCCTTTATTCACTATCCAAAATTTACCTGCACAAAAGACATAGCAAGCAACTATTAATGCATGGCCTGAAGAGACTAAACTATGCAATCCAAACTCTGCATAAAAGCCTTACTTATTTCAAACCCTGTGGCTAAAGAACAAAACGAAAACAAAACAAAACAAAAAAAAAGAACAAAGAAAAAAAAAATAAAGAAAAAAACCCTTTCTCCTCACCCATCCCCACCTAATTTTTTTTTCTTTCATCTATGGTCAGATTAGCAAGTCAGCACTGTCGATAAATAAACTAGAGAAGTTGTTTATTTTTATGTACTACTGAGAACAGTGTCGTCTTGTGGCCGTTCTCGTAGACTGTGTTGGTTTAACAAGCGTCCAACCCTTTTGTCTTGTTGTTTTTTGTCTTTCCTGCTCCCTGTCCCCTTGTTCCCACAGGCTGTGCGTTTGTCACATTTTCTACAAGGGCAATGGCACAGAATGCAATCAAAGCCATGCACCAGTCTCAGACCATGGAGGTACAGTACTGTATCATTTGCCCTTTCTTTGTTTTCTTTGTGCAAATGATTGCGAATGGTAAAGCCATGCTCTCCTGGACCAGATCAGACACATGACAATCACAGATTTAAACCTTTTACCAACTCACTCTGCCTCTCCTTGTCAAGCTTATTTTCCTTAATGACCTGGAAATGCACAATAAGGTTGCCGTGTGGTATCCAACCACGGCTCTTTATCCTGTTTTCAGTGGCATTCAGCAGAAAATAAAAATGCCATGAATACCACTCCTCACTAATACTCAGAGTATATCTAATGAGTAAATTACCTTTAATATTAACACCCCCTCATCTCCTCCCCCAAAAAATTCTTAGTTTCCTTTAAATAGATTTTTAAGTGTTCTGGTTTGCGCTGCTCTGAGAAAAAGCTCAGGAGATTTAATGTGGCCACGCTGAGTTACTAGTGCATGTGTTTTTCTGCAAATAGAATCTCTTTTTAAGTTAATATAATTTCTCCTTCATATAGCCAATAAAAATGCTAATGATGACAGAGCATACTGAAGCTTCCTGCAGAGCACCATCGTGGCTGGCCCCTTACAAGCAAGGGGCTCTATCTCCTCCCACACTGCCTCTACGGCCTCGTATTTTATAATGATGAGCAACACGAAACTTTAAACCTGTTCACTTAATGTGAATATATCTGCAGGCTAATGATCCGGTCATTGGAGTGGTGATCGAATGCCACAGCTTGTCTGGCAATCTCAAACTTTTGTCAGTCTGTGATTTTTGTCATGGTCTTTCAGAATTTTGCACAAAAAACCGCACAAGTATTAAGTCTTTACTTACTCTGGATCTTCTAGCTTATCATTGGAGAGTGCATGTTATACTGTATTATGTATACTGTATCTTCGTGTAGTGATGATTTTTCTCAGAGGTGGCATTGATGTTATGTGCACTTGTTTCTTTTTATTTATTTTTTCCACCAGGACCTTTCGATTTTTCTCAGTGACTTTTCTTTGCAATGCTCTAGTCTCCCACAGCATGCTGGGTGCTAAACAATCATTATTGCGTCATGTCGTTGAGCTGCTTTGTGTAACGAGCCAAGGGGGGAGAGCAGGGGTGGGAGGGTGGAGAGAAGAGAAGAAACAAAAAAAGAAAAAGAAGGCAGTGCATGAAAATGTCACTAACTGTTTCCTGTATTCTACAAGTAATGATACTGGCATTGCAAAGCTATTGTCTTTCCAAACATCACGTTTGAATTTGGTTGAGCTTATTTTATAATCAATGTGTTTTCTTTTCAGTGCAATGCATTTTTAGACTCTAAGTAAACAGTTTTAGATGAGAATCTGCCAATGAGATGAGAATAATTGAAATTATCTTTACTAGAAAGCTGATGCTATACAATATATGCAGTCTGACATTATATTGTGAGAAAACTGCCACTTTGAGTTTTTGAAATAATACTCGTAGTAATTTGTCTGCCATGCACTGCTCCATTAATTCAGATCTATATATTTTGCTGGGTTTGATTCCAGGTAAAAAGAAAATGTTTTTTTGGTAATATTGTGTTTTACCTCTATTTTTCTATGTGTTTTAATGTATTTTTCTGTCTAGCAAAATGAATTTTACACAGCTCTGCCTCAGAAGATGTTAATATTAAAGAGATAATACATCCCAGACAAATTCTCCCATTCTTCTGTTAAATGTCGTACTCCAAGTGAGGCTGCATTTTGATATGATATTCCAGTTGACTTTAGTTCTGTAGAATAGTTACTCTTGAATCTCAACATCTTTAGAATCATCATCAGTTAGGTCCCCAAATTGGCAAGGCAAAACATTTTGTACTTTGAACCTCTGGGTTTTTGTGCCAGTTGAGCTCAGGCTGAGAGTCCCTTCTTGGAGAGAAGCAGTACACCCTCCACCTCCATGGGTGATGGACTGAACAGAGTCTGTACCTACTGTCTTGCTAACACAAAGAAAAATATGAAGGCAACACGAGCTGTTGAGAAGAAAATAGAACGAAGTGAGGTGCAGATGCCAAGCCACTGAATGAGGAGGGGAGGTGCACGTTGTGTATGTACTGGGACCTTCCTCTCAAGATAGAAAATGGAAAAGCATAGAGCAGAAGTCATTCTTTAAGCAAAACAATTTTGCTTTCTTTTACCAATACTCTCCTGGTAAAAACATAGGTTACCTAGTGTTAAATCTTGACTCTCAGCCTGAAACAGTGGTCCCTGGACACATTTATTTCACATTTAATGCAAAAAAAAAAAAAAAAGTGGGCTGGGGGGAGAATGTGTATTACACAATCACATCTCAACTCAATTACTGCAGTGTGTTTTTTTTCTGACTTCATTATTTTCTGTTTCTTGGCACGCATCATTGACCAAGATGTATTTTCAAAGTGGGCTAAGAAAGAACAACGGGGATGTTAATGTCCAGACGAACACATCTCCTAAAATAATGAATAGTTCTACTACTTTTTGCATCTGACTTTGTGACCTGGTTAAATCAACTGATTTTAAAAACATAATTGCTGCTCTGAGTTTGTGCTCTTCTATCTCATTTCTGTGGGTTTGTTTGTTTGTTTAAGGCATTCAAATGCAGCACCAGTGGAAGACACTAATTTGTTATCATGGAGGAAATTTGATGCAACAATAACCCTTTTCTCATATAGAGCCACTTGCTACGTATAATTTCAGTCTTCAAAATGTTTGCTCTCTCAAAAATGATGAAGTGATGAAATATAGAGCAGACAGTGAAAAAATGAATTATAGATTCATAAATTGCAGAGATATTGTTTTTATACAATTTACTGACATTTAAGCATTCATAAATATGATGTCAGCTGTAGTGTTGACTGCTGAGCTGCTGAACTGAGAACTGAAACAGCCGTAAAATATTTCTTCCTTTAAAAGTAATTTCTATTTCTTTGGAAATAGATTTAATTCTCCTGTATATCTAGGTAGCAGTCAGTAAGTTCTAGTTGTTTTTAGCTCAATGCTACCAACGTTCATATTAAATACAGCTTGCTTTTTTATTAGTTAAACCAGAAAATTTTCTCTCTCACCCTTCAACCCCCAGCTCCCTTTTTTTTATTATTTTTTTTAAGGGCCTTGTTTTTAATATTAGTATAAAAATCACTGAAGAGAGGTAATTGTGTAACAAGATGACTGCTTCATAATCTTTATTTGATTGCTGGAGTGGTATGTATCTCCTTTCTTCCTCCCTGAAACATTGAAAGACAATTTTACGATGAAACACGCAGGGAAGGAGTTGGAGGTGGAATAATAAATCACAAGTGATGATTTTCTAAGATAATTCTAAAGGAACAGTGTTGATGGGAGATCTTCATAAAAGAGATATTATTATTGTGGTTTATTTCATCATTTCATCTGTTGATTTTGAATGTTCTTATCATTTGTCCTGGTGTGAGGTTCTTCAAAGAAAAGGTACTCAGCTGCTCTTTGTAGATAATAGAGGACGGGAACTTTTCTCAAGGTGTTTGCAGTGTTGTGAGAGCAGACAGAGTTAGGTTAAGTAAAACCCCGCGCCCCATCCTACACTGCACACTTTGGCTAAAATGCTGCTGTGTTTTTTGGACTTGAGTCATCTTTCACTCCTACCATTGTGTTCAGATTGAAGTTAGACAAGAAATTAGTATAACAAAGCAAGGTGGTGGAGGGAAGTTATTCATTGGCTCCTGTGTAGCTCGAAAACAGTGTGGAATGGATTGGCAGGTTGTGTGACTCACCAAATGCTTGAGTTAATTTGAAGAACTGAATCATTGCAGTTTGCTCCCTTGATTTGAGAAAAAAAAAAAATAGAATAAAATAAAAAGACTTGAAAGGTTAAAATATGAAAACATTTGATAGCAGGGAAAAAAAGTAGCGCAGACATCATTCACATGTCTCATTCTCATAGCAACTTTGCCCAGGACTACCCAACCTGGAGTCCGTGTTTGGACATTTAGCCATTTAGCTTCCCTTGACAGTCCACAACCTTCTACTTCTTCTCAAGAGTCCCTCAGACATGGGTGAGGAGTAGACTGCAGACCAGATCTCCGGTTCTTTCTTAAAACCTCCCTATTTCCTTAGGTATCTTGCAGCCCTCCCATATCATGTAACAAGAGGCTTATAGAAGCACTAGGATAATCAGATAAAAAAATAAAAGAATGGTGTCAATCAGGAATAGGCTGCTATCACCAGAACTAGTTGCTTTTGGTCTGCATTCTGCCCTTTGTTCACATCTTAAGGGTGTTTGATACAAAGCGTGCCAGGGAGCAGACCGCAGGAGGGTGAATTGTCCAAGCAGCATCGCCCTTTGTGCTCACATGAGGTTCTTGATATGAAAAGGACCAGTGACCCGTTGATAATGGGCTCTGCATTAAATCTGGACCTATTTACGTAGGGTACACGAGCCAGCTGCACTGAGCACGACCGCACAGTCAGCCCATGGTGGCAGGGCAGCGTTGGCTGTGTGGTCCCTGGCAGCAGGGAGGTTGGACACCTCTCCCGTTGGCGATGCCTTGAAAACAGACTGCAGACAAAGCATCATGTCCATCTCATCAGCTGTGAAGCTTAATTAAAGAGGACTGGTACACTCGCTGTCTCTGGCAGCAGTTTTGATAGCTGGAAGGAAAATAGAGCCTGAGGAAAGGTGCTTTATAAAAAGAACTAGGGAATCAATAATTCTCCGTGGCCTCTTTTCCTACAAAGCTGAAAATCTTAGTCCTTGCGGTCCTATATATGCCAATCATAAAGAGAGGGCAAACAGCCAGGTCGTGCCATCGCTGGTGGCCCTAGGGGACATGGCTGAGCTCACGATGCAGGGTTGACTCGGTGTGATTTAACGCCTCCGTTTCCTGATCTGTCTAACCACAGGGCTGCTCTTCGCCAATCGTGGTGAAGTTTGCTGACACCCAAAAGGACAAGGAGCAGCGGCGTTTGCAGCAGCAGTTGGCACAGCAGATGCAACAGCTCAATACTGCCACTTGGGGAAACCTCACAGGTCTTGGAGGACTCACACCACAGTATCTAGCTGTAAGTTCATTTCAGAGGCGGTGGCTATGTAATGCTGTATTTATTTTAGAACCATGAAAATTAGCTATAGTAAACTCCCTTCAGTAAGATGCTACATCCTCCAGGACATGTAGTATGTCTTCTAAAAAAACTCTGTATGTTTATTGCATGGTCTAACAATAAATAATAAGGAATAGAATTTGAATAAATATTTCAATGTGTCACTGCTGTCCAAGGCAAGCACTTAAAGTTTACTCACGCTGCAAAATAAAATTTGATTCCATTAGTTTCATTGTTCTTTTGAACATTAGATTCTGTTTTTTATAGCGGGGATAAAATTTAAGTTATTCCTTAGGGAAGGACAGATAGGCATCTGAACACTGTACAGTCTGTATTTATATGGTGCAGCTTCGGATGTTCTGGTTCAGTCCTCTAATTTTACATATTTTCATCTGGAAATTACTTTTACTTTAATGCATGGTCCCATCAATGCTAAACATGCGTGATTCATACTATCTTTTACAGAAAGCGAAGATGGCAGAGGAAAGCAATTTGTCTCTCATAAATTTAAAATGATATTTTCTTTGATCCGTATGTAAGATGAAAAACAAGCACTAGCTGCTGCCCCTGTTGGAGAAATCTGAAATGCACGGCCGTGTGTCTTAGGTCCTGGATTGTCAAATCTCCCTTTGCAGCACAGCTGAGAGGGAGCCTGTTTTGGGAGGCTCTGGAGTTGCATGCACTGGTTGAGAAGCTTTTTGATAATTTGGGGGGTTCCTGGTGATTATGAGCTAGATGAATAGATGCATCCATATATGTACTGTATATGCATAAGTACATAATTTGTATGCATACAATGCTTTGGTACAGTGATATAATGATAAACAGCAATTTACCTGGCAATTAAAAATATATATTAGTATTGAGGTTAGGCTAATTAATACTGAGGTAGGCTAAATTGCTGTATACAAATACCAGTCTAATGAGTATCAGTGTGCTTGATTCATATAGATAATAAAGAAAAAAATTAATTCAAGAGGGTGGGGGAGAATGGACCGTGATTGACAGAGATGAGTTATAGTAACTACTAGACTACAGAGGGTTGTAATTAGTCACGCTATGTTGGTTTAAATAGATTTAACACCTGGTTGTTAAAAAGAATAAATTGATTAATTGTTTTAAAGCAGCAATGTTATTGAGTTTCCCTTGTGTCTGTGTGTTTCTTAATAGAGATTAGACATTAATATGGATTTACAGCGTTGACTCTAGGGATGTTCATTCCAACAATAGACAGAAGCAAGAGACTACATAAATGTAAAGGAAAGCATAAATACTCCAAATGTGAAATGATAGCTCATTTTAGTTTTATCTTCATTTGTTACATTAATGTCAGATAGATTGCTGTTTTGTGTTGTTAATTTGCAGCTTCTGCAGCAAGCAACTTCCTCCAGTAACTTGGGTGCCTTCAGCGGCATTCAGCAAATGGCCGGTAAGTTAAAAAGCATTTCATTTTGCTCCAGCTATGTTTTGTATTCTTAAGCTATTGAATTCTGTACCTCTAATAATCACATTGTCGGTTGGGGGGTTGTTGTGTATTAAATGTGGCAGATGTATTGGCAGGGGACAGCTCGCGGTTCAACGTCAATAGAAACACTTTCTCCCCTCTTTCAGAAACTGAAATTAAACCCAGTGCTCCCAGGTTGTGCAAACAGTTTGTCTTGCATTAGTCACCTGCCATTTGTCCAAAGTAACCAATTGTAAATTGCAGGAGAGCTCTTAGTCCCTGCAGCTGTATCCTTCCCTATGAAAAGTGTCAGTAAAGCAACAGCAGGATTACATTCTAATTTCCAGTGAGATTTCTGTGTCCGGAAAAATCAAATTAATGGCAGCCCTCAAACATTTTAATAATAGGTGGTGAGTAAAAATGTTCTGACCTTTTTAATGAAACCCAAGATTACAGGCCTACCTTTAGTATGAATTTTCAGGCTCCTTTTATAATCATGGAAAATTAACTGTGTGCCTTTTTGACTTTGGAACCCTAGTTGACAAAATTGCACAACAGAAGCTTTTATGTAAAGGTATAATCTTTAGTCTGAGGGAAAAAGAAAGGAAGAAAGAAAAAAAAAAAAAAAGAAAGAAAGAAAAAAAAAATCAAAGTGCAAGCATATTTGAAAGCCAGCTAGTTGGAGGGTTTCTTAGTAATGAGCTGTGTGCCAGTAGTAACTGATGTGTAGTGATTAGCAAAAGGTCACTCCCACTGTGTGACCTACCATGCTGATACCCTAACTTAACATGATGCTAGAGAAGGCAGCATGTGCAGTAAATCAGAGCACAGATGCACATTATGCCTGCCGCGAGAAACTGTTAAAAAGCCTTTTTTCTTGTTAGAGGAGGGAAAAAAAAGGAAACACAAAACCCCCAAATTGCTACATTAGTTTATTTTAATCAGGAACCCACGGAATCAATGGCATACAACATTGTGCTTGCTTCATCATCACAAAACAAAGACTAAAATATTCAGAAGTCTTTATGAACAGCATTTTCTCACTTATCTTCTAATCCTGATCTTTTGCTTCTCTGGTTTGGCTTTGAATGAATCCTGAAATACTTTAACAAGTATAGATATACCGCACAGTATAGCTATACCCCACAGGTATTCTTTGCTCAATCGTTATATTATGCCATTATTGCAGTGACATCAGAGACTAATGTGAACCTGCTGTCTGACAATATAAATTGGCCTACAGATGACAATATCTCTGAATTATTCTCTCTTCCTCAGACCTGCTGGCAGTGCTTGCTGGTTCTATTATGTTACACTTGCAATCTAGCATTTTTTCATCAAAAAAATGTATCTTAATATGATAAACAGAACAGAGCGGTACAGTAACAGTTTTATACTTGGCAGTTTTGGAAGTGGCTTTGAGCTCAGAGATTGTGTTTAATGTTTCCATATTTGGTTAGGTCTGCAAAATGAAAGAATTGAGACACTGAGGAAAAATAATGTGATATATATTGCATTATATGCACCTTAGAAGTTTTCTGTTGCCTGTTTCTCACTGTTAGTGTAGATTCAGCTTTGTCTCAAACTGTGTTGAAACTAAGAATTTTAGTCAAGTAATTTGAGGAGGGGCTCTCAATCCAGGTTCGGATTTATTCTTAGAAAAGCATATGGTCTTGAGAGTAATAAATCATCTTAAGAAATCGTAGCAGTGCATCACTTTTACTTAAGAGATATAACTTCTTGACAAAGTATTAGATTCCTAATGAACTCATATATGGGATAATTTATTGACTGACTGCCTCTCCCGGAAAATAAATATCTTTTTACCTTATATTCATGTTATCAAAACTGCTCTAAATTTACTCCGTTCTTTCCCCGAACCATGCCACTCTTAAACCTTAGAGTTGAAGGTCAAATCAGTGATACTAAATTTCTTTCCAAGCTAAAGCTGTACATGAAAGCACAAAAGACTAAGCACTATTTCATCATTAGGACCAAGAGTTCATGCCCTCTCCTCAGAAATCATAAATTACCCCAGACTTTATCTGCAGTACTGTTATGCTGTGCACCTTGTATTAAAGATTTGTATGTCATATTTTACGAAAGGAGTAGAAAATGATCCTGAGTCTGCAGGAAGGTCTCGCATTACCTGAAGAAGCCATCCTTGAATATTTGTCCTTACAGTCCAGAAAGTAGCATAAAAGCCCAGGGTTTTTTTAACTTAAGCTGTATGC
Organism: Anas acuta; assembly: GCF_963932015.1. Lineage (NCBI taxonomy): Eukaryota > Metazoa > Chordata > Aves > Anseriformes > Anatidae > Anas > Anas acuta. The sequence continues at coordinate 198,983,058 of NC_088979.1, read as the reverse complement.
ATTCATTTTACAAAAATGAATCCAATACGTATTTTTCATATTGTGTGTGGCTTGCGTATTAATAGAACGTGTCAAGATGAAGACTAAAGTCTAGACAAAATTGAGTAAGATGCTAAAGAAGATCCATTATTACAGCTTGCACATTCTTTGAGCTAAAAAAAAATATGTTTACAGTCAAATATTTGCACTTGTGCTGAATTTACTGGGAAGGGTTAGGCATTCCTCAACATAAGCAATGACAGCATCTGCATGCTTGGTTGACTCTGCATGCAAGAATTTATTCAAACATGTGCACTGTGAGGGGTCAAACTTCTGTCTTCGAAGTCAGCGGGTATGCTTACCACTTAGACACTAAGTTTGATCAGAAGCCACAGAAGCCATTGAGATTTCATTCTTACTTACATGTCAGGGCCCTAGCCCATGTCAGGGCTGTAGAACCTCTTGAGTGAGTAAGTCCCAGTGAAGTCACAGTTTGCTAAATTAGGATGTTTCATATAGCCACCTGCTTGTTCAAAATTGGGGACCTCCAGATCTGTAAGTATTTATTTGTACTACTAGAGTTCATGGTGTCCCTGAACAGAACAGAAGGGACACAGCACACAGCCTGCTGTACATGTGAAAAAAATTTTTTACCATGCAGTCCTCTGTGATACTATTTCTTAGATCAAAACAATTTTCTTTGCAAGCAGAGCAACACTGGTCTTCAGTGGGAAGTTTTTAATTCCCTTTGTGTTAATATCATGCCTCAGACTAGTTAAATTTCATGTGGCAAAACCAGGGATTCTTCATTTTTATTGAAAGGAGCGTTTAGGCATTTTCAATTGGAGAGAACTAGAGTTTGTTTGGAAGATGGGGATCCAATCCAAAGAAACATGGGGATTAGTCTCAAGAACTGGCTAACACAGACATTAAACACACAAAGCATGAGCTCCAGAAGTGAATGTTGTTTTTGGTGTAACAGCCCACTGGCACTACTGTATGTTCAGTGTTGCCTTTGCCCTATTTTCATAAATCATGTGTGAAGTCCAAGTAAATCATGAACCTGGCTTAACTACAATTTGTGATATTTAGATTTGAGAGACAAAAAGTAGTAGCTTGCCATTTAGCTTTCCAAGCCTTAGGGTTCCACACTCAGTTCCCCAGCTTAGATTTTCTCATTTTTATTGAAAAATTAGATTTTCATAAAATCATTTTATTTCAGGAGTCAAGCTGAAAAAAAAAAACAATTTAATATGTCAAGACTGGTAAAAATAAGTTGGCAGAGTTTGCAGGTCTGCTTTGTTATTATAATAATCCCCTTGTCTTGACTACAGGAGCTAACCCTACCTTGCCAAACGCTGCTTTATTGTTCTTTGTAGAACATGCAAGCACATACCATCACTGAGCATATATTTTATAATTTTTCCTCCCTGCCTCCAATATCTGCTAATGCTAATTTAAAGGCAATGTTTTCTGTCACATGTTTCTCAAGCTTTGGTGTCTAGCCCATGCTTTGTCTTTGGGGAAGGCTAATAATGTGGACGAATTACATTATGTGATTTGTTTGTCTTATTTTAAAAAGACAATGCAAGCTACACTCAGCACTAGCAACCTTTCAAGCAAAAATAAAAAAATAAATAAAAAGATTGCTTCCTCAAATTTACAAAATGCATGCAAGGCTTAGTTCAAAGGTGACCGATGTCATTTGAATATTTACATTAAATTTGACTCAGATCCAAAAAAAAGGAAGTTATTTAAGCCAACCTGCCTGTTTAAGAAGCACCTGGAAAGTACTATACCAACAGTAAAAACAGGGAGGCTTAGGGAGGTTTTATACTCTGCTGGGTGGCTGTAAAAAAAAAAAAAATCAAATGCCCAAAAGTATATAATCTATGAAGATGTTCTATTGCCTATTAATGTGAAATGTTTTGGCAGGAATAAATATTTGCTTGTACAGGAATATGTCTATATATGTGACCAGTCAAGACACGTAAACATGTACAGTACTCATAAAAGACACAAAAGAACTCTTTTCTTTTCAGTGGATAGACAGTGTATTTTACTTCCTGAAGTCATGCAGGAGAAGAATCCATGCTTTTGGCTTTTCTTGCTTTGGATTTCAGACCCCTGAACCCTCTACAGCTGGGGCTTTTTATATTTTTCCAACGTATTTTTTTGTTCCAGTCCATTCCAAACTCTCTCACAGTTTCGTTGTGTTTTGAGTTGAACTTCTGGCCCATTCAGAGCCCTTTTCAATTCATTTCACCCTTCTTCTGCTACCCAAGCCAGATTTCCTCCTGTTGCAGAGTCTGTGGGAGCAGATGGGTGAGAGAAACTCTGCGAGGTTCTGCTTTCTGAATATTTTCCTCTAATTGTTGGATTGGCTCGGTGGATCTGGAGGGACCAGTTGGAAGCCAGGGCCATCTGCACAAAAGCTCTATACTTCTGCATTGGCCCAAGGATCTTTTATATCCTCTGACTCGGTGGTGGCTTCATTCCAGCAGAGCCATACTGAAGGAGGGCTTCTCCTGCTATGACCTCTTTAGGGATATCGTATTAAAAGTAAAGGTCAGTGAGAAACTCTTTCCAGCTCAAGGGAAATAGCTGTTTCTTAAAGATAACTACCAGTTTTGAAAATGTTGACCTCAGGGACTGAAAGCATTGAGCTTTTGTAACACTAATTCCATTGAAAGTCTTACTTAATTTAACCCGTACAATCTGCATTTTTTTTTAAGATAATAAATTAAACAATTCCATTCAACATTTTTTGGACAGCCAGAATTTTAAGTGAGTCTATTCTCAATCCACACGTAGCTCCTGCTCACAGGAGAAGGAGAGGCACCTTGAGAGGAAAACCAAGGCTCGGCAGCTTACAAGACATGCTTATTCAGATGGTAAAAGTACATCGCATGGAGTTTGGCCAGGTCTGGGCTCCAGATCTGTAGCTCTGGCTGGGCTTTCCACAAACAGTGAAAGGAGAAAGAGATGCTTTTTATTCCCTTGGCCCCTCTGCAGGTGAAAGTCATCTCACTGAACTTTAGCAGCTTGGAAATCAGGCACCGTCTTCCTAGGTGGCAATGAAGAGAAGTCGTTCCTAGGTGGCAAGTCACCCTTCCAAGGCCTGGGGTTAATCTTATCTATTTTAAGGTTGAATGAATCATCCATTCTGTCCTTCCTGACTATCGCAAGAGCCTGGGCAAGTAACTTTAATTCTCACAAAGTTAGTTCAAATGAATCTCTCCCACCAGGAGTGGGAAAGTTTCAATTGAGAAAAGCACATTGCTTGCCAGGAATGAGTTAAGAGATCGTATAACTTGGAAATGGGCTGAAATCCTATGTGAATCAACTAGTAGTTCTTTCAGTCGGATTTAAGAATGTACTCTTAAATAATATGATTATCAAGGCAGATCAAATGTGGACTTAAAAGTTATTTTAAGGGCTTTCCTAAATCACACACTACATGGTCAGGATACCTTAAGCACTGTTGATATAAGCAGCTTTTCTAAAGGTACGGGCAGAGCATATTTTATTGGAGCATTTATTGGAGGTAACAGTCTCCTGTCCATTTTAATTCTCTGAATATTGATGAGGTAACATCCCACTTTCAGACACAGTCCAAGAAGAATTTACCCCCATTAAGCACCCAGAATGGCTGATATCAGTGTTAGCAACTGTTTGCTTTTTGGCCCAGAGATGACAAATTTTACTTTTTATGAGAATTTTTTTAAGCTGCAGTCAGGATTTAATTCAGAATGCTAACAATTGGGACAGATAAATTTTCCAAAAAAAAAAAGGTAGGCAACCACAGACTTCAAGACATTGAAGACTGCTTCTGAGCTATTCAGATTTGTCTCTGATAATCACCACTGATTTTGAAATTCTCAGTGCATATCTTGTCTCTAAAATGTGGTCAGTGTCTTCCTATATTAGGCATTTTTTCAGCGAGCAAATTTGACTATTTCCTTACACATTTTTTTTGTGGTTTTGGAAACCCAGATCTGATGAGACCAAAGAAGTCTTCGGGACTGGTTTGTGATTCTGTCGGCTCTTCTACAAATACCCAGTAATTCCAAATTTACGGTTATCACAGGAGAAAAACTGCGGTGACTGAAATGAGGCAAATTGCTTCATTGTATGAAAGTTTGCGTCGGAGGCAGCACAAGAAGTTGTAAAATGTAAATCTTGTGCTCTCAAATTTCCCCGTGTTTTCACAGAACTGCATCTGTGACTGCGCAGCACTACAAAAATTTCCTGCGAATGTGCTAATAGGCCTTATGAGAATGTTCTATCACCATCCATCTGTCACTTTTTAACAGGCCTGATTGGCAAGCACTTGTAACAACTGACATCTGTTCTTGCTTATTGATATGTAGATTTATGGTAATTGCTGTGAACAATAAGACACAAAATTACCTAAGGTGAACATTAAATTAAATTTTCATGCCCCTATCCTTATAAATAATTTTTTTAAAAAATCTTAAGTTTCAAGCAAGGCATACTGTGCATCTGTTTTGTACATAATTTAATTGTTTTTTTTAATCTGCCAAATAACAAAATGAAAGTTGAATTTCCTTGCAATCTTGAATATTTGCCAAGCTGATTGCACATTGGTAAATACATGTTATTAAAAATGGAATCAAACTGTATTGTGATTCTGTGTTTTTTTTAATCATTCCACTTTAATTCCCAACATCGTCTCTATCATGAAGATCAAGAGTTATTCCTTACCCAGAAGTTTTTTTTTCCCTACAGGGGGATTTTCATTTTTCATGTGCAGCTCTGCCTATGAGGCTGCTCTTCAGCATTAAGCAATTTGCATTTCTTCAGAGAGAGGTGTATGTGCTGAGTGAGCAGCACTTTCAAATAAAAACGATCTACTCATTTTCGGTCCATCTCTGTTGCGGGATTTGGGACCGTTTTGAAAAAACTGTAGGATGGGAAATGTGTGAAGACAGTGTGTGAAAGAGAGGAGAATGAGAGAGCAGATTAGTCCCACAGAACTATGCCTTGGCTGAAGTGCAATTGATCCAAAATCCCCATTTGAAGCAGAGTGCTTTTTGGGTCTGGGACTTGAGAGTGTTTGGTTTCTCTCCTCCAAGGTTGTCCTAGCAAGCGGGATGTTGTTGCACTTGACAAGTTGCTGGGAAAAGCCAACAAAGAGGAAGCAGAGATGAAAAAATATCTAGTGAATGTGAAGCAGTGATGGCAGAGCTTATTTTTTATAAGTTTCAGCAAACAGAGGATCCTGGAGAGGATGCACATTAAGGATAAAGTGGCTAACACAATCGGCTCTAGAGCACGCTGGATGACAGGCAGGTGCTCTGAGCCCAGGCTAATGGCCACTTTTGGGTGCAGCAAGGTTCTTTGGTGTCCTCTGACGTGTGTGACAACAGCAAGCTGTTCTTGTTTTTGTTTTTGTTTTGTTTTGTTTTTTTTCCTAAAGGCTCTGTAGTGGACACACCATAACATCTGCAGAGCTGGTTTGGGGCCAGTGTCTTTTAGTCACCTCTACAGTCAAACAGACTGGGTGGGGAGATGACTTCGTCACTGCCTAAGCTCTTGTTTGTTAATCTTTTTTTGGCATGGAAGCTCTTTCTTCAAGTTGTTAGATTCCTCTTTTGCTTTCAGAGGAAACATCCCTCTATGAAAAAGTGTTTTTGTGAGATGAGGCAATGGTGGTGGTAGTTTTGCATCTATATAGGCGTGATAGCAGCTCACAAGCCCAACGAGAGTGGTTGTTTGTTCCACTGCCTGCTGACCTTGTCTTGCCTGCCGTATTTGTGCCGAGCACCGTACGGTGTGCGTGGGCTGCCTTCCAGCTTCACATCCCTGTATGCTCATAGCCTCTCTGCTGCTACAGCCTAACGCAGCTTTGCATGCGTGCACAAATCCATGCATATGAAATGCAGTAGGAAAAGCAGTATTAAACTGCTTCAAAATCCATTTGCTTCTGAAGTGAGATTTGGAGAAATGTCTATGCATTTTCCAGAAGGATGTGGGATTCCATTTCACTGAAGCTCTTTTACAGTCTCTCCTCCTGTACCATTCTGTATGTTTTGTTCGCTATTATTTAATCTTGCCATGCATGCTGTTTAAAAGTTCAAAGTAGAAATGTCACCACAGAATAAATACAGGCTGGTTATGACTGATCCTCCTGATGAACCACTTATCAGTGGGTGATAGAAAACCATGCTGCCATGGTGAAGAACAACCCACTACTTTATCAAATGTCCATTACAGAATGGCATCAAATAGGGCCTCTATCAAGACCAGCAATGTCTGCTGGACATTCTTTGCTGAGCTACTTATACTTCTTATAAAAAGGAAGGTAAAAGATCCATGAGGACCAAATATCAATCCAGGATGAAAATGGATGCCATATCTCATTTTGAAGACCACTTTGTCTTGTTTTGTTTTGTTTTTGTTAATTTTGGGCTTATTTGCAAAGAGCTAGACAACTTTTAAGTCATCTTCATTCCTGTTCAAAATAACCTGCAGAATCTTACTACCAAAGAAAGAGATTTTTTCTTTTCTTTTTTTTTTTTTTTTTTTATGAAAAAGGAGAATTTTACACACCAGGCTTCTTGTATAATCAAAAAGTGAGTGAGTCAGCTAAGTAATTTTTTTTCTTAAATGCTTGAAAAATATCTGAATTGTACATTTTCACTGAAATGTAAATTGAAAACTAAGTTCCTCACCATCTTTGTTTTCAGGGATATATTAACAAATATGTTTGTTAATACCTTGTTCCGAATATACCTCCTATATTTAGTTAGACTCAGTAAAAATCACAGAGTTTAGACTCTCAGTAAAAATCAAAGGTTAAAAAAATCAATGTTTTATGATTTTGAAGATGACTTTGTTCAAGATTTGAGATGTTTTAAGCAGTTTTGTTCTATTAATTTGGGTATTAAATGCCTAATTCTTCGTTATTTATCAAATGTCCATGTAATTAGCGTACAGTTTTGCTATTTCAGGCTTATCTTCGTATTTTAAGCATTTACAGTTTGTAAGAGCTGGGTTAGAAGAATGATCACGTGCAGTGATTTCCTGTGATCATATTATTTAACAGTTACACCTAATTGTCTAGATTATTAGTGACTTGTGACTAGGGTAGGTTTATTGTGCCTTGCAAAATAATTTGGGTTGGTAATGTTGGCCAAAAATATATATATATATATATATATTATATACATATATATATATTTATTATGGTCATTAGCTTTTAAAATAAACCAGAAAAAGCTTTTTTTCACATAATTCCTCAAAGTGTGTTATGTAGATTGCAAAGTGGCAAGTCTTGAATGAACTGAAACCTTACTCCTAATGTTGTTGTCATGCCATGTTTTCTAAAGTACAAATATCTGAGCTGATGCCAGGCAGCTGACTGAGGAACAGTTAGAACCAGAGAAATGCTGCATGCTCATCTTGGACCTGACCTTCCTGTTGAAACAAGCTGTATTTAAATACAGACTTTTATTTACAAATAGATGTTTAAATCAAGGTTCACCTCAGAGCTCCTAATGCCGGGACAGAATACCTATATGTTCAGCTCTATGGGGAGCTCATTTGTTGTACACAACCTGATTCTCAGATGTATGCATTTGAAAGTGTTGTCAGTCTATGTTATTGCAGAAGTTCTCATTTCCTAGAAAATACCTCTCAATTTCATCTTTTTTTTCTTCTCAAAAGTGCTTACAAGATATTATGTTTGACCTCTTTTTTCTTTTTTTCTTCTCCAAGTTGTTATTAGGTTCCCCTGGTATGAAAAACAAAGTATGTAGGAAGAAATAATATCTCTTATTAGACAAGCTAATGTTTAAAAAAAAAAAAAAGGACAAGTTTTCAGGTACTCAAGCTCTTTTTTGTGTGTTCCCCAAAACTCATGCAGTCATCCCAGCTCTGTCACTTGGTCTAAAAAAAGGTATTACTCTTCCTACCAGCTAACCTTTTGTATATACTTTTATTATCTAGACTACAAGAACATTAGGAAACTGTTGTAGTGTTTTACAGTTTTGCCTACTTATTTAATTCTACTGAGAGCTCAGAGAACATGTGGAGATCTCTCTCAGGTCCAAACCAACACTATGAACTCTCACTGCCATCCAAGCCCTCTTTGGACAGTTGCATCTTACTCAGAGGATCCTGAGCAGGATCCAGTCTGGTTAACGTTAGCCCCTAACTTGTCTCTGCATTTTAGTCTCATACTGAAGCAGTCCTGTGTAGAATAAGTGCCTAAGTACTTTGTGTAGTCCAAAGTAAAAGGTAGGTACTTTTGAAGGGACTTCCATCTCTCTGAAATAAGTCAAATGAATGCCATTTGCTGTTCCTTATTCATCTTTTTTTTTTTCTATTTCACATAAATTGTATTTATTGTTTGTCTTTTTTTACTTACCATCTAAATTAAATGTTTTTCTGTTTAAATGAAAGCTTTTCTTGAAGGTCCTTACTGAAATGCAGGTGTACCTCCCCCACATCTTCTAAAGTAATGAAGTAAGAGATGACTGAGTGGACTTGTTACCATAAGGCAGAGCTTATGGCCTAAATGTCCCCGCTTCAGTGATGGTTCTGTCATCAGTCTGATATTAATTCGATGCTCTTAGTTCCTATATGATTTTAGAAATGAACCATCAAAAGAAAAATCAGCGCAACTGTTGGCTACTGCACAGTGTAGTCTTCGTAGGTACTTTCAGAGGAGACACAGGAAACAAATTATATTCATCCCAATTATATGACCCAATCTTGAAGGTGTTTTAAATGTTAGTTATCTTCTTCATACCCCCTGTTGTGCTAGGGAATAGTATTGCCCCTGGGCTTCACACAGAGTTTAAATGACTTTTAATTCCACACTCGCCTTATAGAAGAGACACAAACCAGATTTAATTTGCCTGAACTGTAGGCTGGTGCCGTTGCCATATTCTCCCACTCCGAAGGCAAAAAGGTGAGAGATGCTATTTGGGGACTTTAAAACGTGGTTACCAGATTATAAATGCCTTTTGTTAAAATAAAAAAAAAAAAAAATCTCTTAGCAAGCTACACCCAAAGCTCCATATCCACTGAAAACAACATGGTGTTTTGTTTTGTTTTGTTTTGTTTTTTAATGGCACCTTTTAATTAACCCTATTGTTTCTCCATACAGGCATGAACGCTTTACAATTACAGAATTTGGCAACTTTAGCAGCTGCAGCAGCCGCCGCCCAAACCTCAGCTACCACCACCAATGCAAATCCTCTCTCCACAACGACTGGTGCTCTGGGAGCCCTCACAAGTCCTGGTAAGAGCAGAGTGCTTGCTTTCAAAATACAAAAATGAGAGTAAATGGGAAGAAAATAGTTACAATTCTGATTCCGCGCTGTGACTAAGTTCTGTTCTCATATAAATTCTGGAGACCCTTTTAATAACTGAATACATTATTTTTGATGTTATTTTTAAGGAAATACCTTATTTTTCAAGCTTTCCTATATGGCCATGTTCTCTGTTCCAGATTCATTTCAGGGGCTATTAAAGCCTAACAGATCCATCATGCAAAACTCTACATGAAAATTGCAATTGCGTGGGAAACTTAAGCTAATCTTAACTTTTCAGAAAGAATTCTGAACATGTGCTAATCCTTCCCATCCTACAGAAATATCAAACAAGGTGGCACTTCTTAATCTCTGAGAGACTGATCTTTGATTCCCAGCCCATCACGCAAATACTGCCTTCACCCTTCATGAATTTTTGTGCAGTCCTCTCTTTTTCTCCTTCTCTTTTCTTTGCCATAGCTGTAGAGCTTTCTGTAGAGCGTTCTTCTGGTCCTGAAGTGATATCAGATGTTCAAGAAGTCCACAGCCAGAATCTGACTTCATTACCCTAAACTGTATGGGGAAATAAGGGACAGGTTAAGAGATGGTGGTGCCTCCATTACAACCGTATAGGCATTCAGCCATGCACTTCCCATGTGTGCAAAACCCTTCCCACTAAGACAGGGCAGATTCGGAGTTCAGTACCACTTCAGTATCTCCAGAATCCATGTAGAGGGGTGTTAATTCAGTGTAGTTACTCTGGATTTACAGTGAAGAAGCTGAGTCAAGAATCTGGCCACTTATCTTTACATAAAGGCTGCAGGGTGTAATTATTTGCATCATGAAGTGTGTTTATTGCTGTTCTAAAAAACATTTGTATTATTTTAGACACCACTAAAGAACATTTGTGTTTAATCTTGTTTAAGTGTGTATTTATTTCCCATGAAAAAGTAATTCATGGCAGACGGTTTGAGCTCATCAGTAAGGAAAACAGTCTTCACTGCACAATAGAACTGGGACTGAGTGTGTTGCCGGGTGTTAAAGCTGGCCAATGCTTCCTGCTATATTACAGTTTTATTGTTCGTTTGGGGGAGAGGTTAAATGGAAGGCAGCTTGACTAAATAGTAAGTTTGTGCAGCATTTTCCTGTTTCTGGTGTGAGCTTCGTATCGACCTAAAATAATCAGACACAACAGCTCTGAGAAGCAGGTTGGGTCAAAATGATTTTGTTTGGATGATTTATGTTTAAAAAAAAACTCAGCAAACTCTTCTCTCCATCCTGGAGCTGGGTCTTAACACATTGCAAAAGGGTAGTCTGAGTGTCAGTGCTTCTGCGCTGCTCCTGTCTAAATGTCACACGTTTAGAGAAGCGGAAATGTTGCATTTCATGCGTGCTGTGTAATATCTCTGCAGTTTAGCTGTTAAATGTCTGAGTAGCCTGTCCTCCCAAGGCATACGCAGCTTCTCTTGAGCTACACTGACAAGACTTCTCAGGACAACTAAATGTACTGCACTTCAGCAAGGAGGGTCTGGAAGTGAACTTTCCCATAATCTGCAGCAAAGGGGCACGAGATTCTCAGGCAGCAGCATGTTTCTGCAGTGCTCTTTGCTATGCCGTGTTAGCACAGAACTCGAATTCACAGTTAAGGTCCACATTTTTTTCCCTCTCCCTCCAACACAATCTCCTTCTCCAGCCTGGCTGAGTTGGTCTCCAGTCTCCTGAGTGCCTGTAAGGATGAGTGGTATCAGGCAATGTCCAAGTCTGCAGAAGCACATGCTTAAGAAGGTGCTTTGGCTGGGCTGGGCAGATACTTGTTTGAGATAACAACAGCGTAGCAGTGCTCAAGGTGCCATCTTGGAACAGATAGCAAGGTTTTTCCAAAGAGATTAATGATTCTGGCTGACACATTGAAGATGCAGTATTTTCCAAAAAATCATGGATGGTTAGCCTCTGAAATAGTGTATTAAGAATGACAATTGCTTTTGAAAGTCTGATAGAGAGTTAGTAGCTGTACACAAAGTTTTTTAATATTAGATAGATTGGCATACCCAAGAGAAAGTCTGTGTCTAATAGGTTCATTAACCTGTTTGTGTTGCACTGCCAGCCTAAAACCAATCCCTGTTAAAATGTCCTTCAGTTTAACCTTTCTTATCTTGTTCCACATTCTCCACCCTATTAAATATTTTGTAAACCTGAATAATATCTTCAATGATTCTTCTCTGTTCTTTGTAAACTGAATTTAGTTCAGTAAAGCTTTCAATAGTAGCTTAAAGTATTTCCATTAGAACTTGAAATATGTTGGCAGAAAACATTTAAATCTGCCTTTCAGTCTGTGGATGTTTGGAAGCCTTGAGGGTATTTTTTTGGTCTAGTTTTCTTTTAATAGAACACTTCAGTTTGTTGTGTTTCATAAGTATAAATTATTTTGTCTGATTTCAAAGCCTGCACTAAGCCCAGGAAGAAATGTTTGTGTCTCTCCAGATAATGTATTAAATTAATATTTCTCAGTTCAGAAAGCTGCCCAAATTTAGGAAAGTGCAAAGGTACATGCTTAAATTTAATCATTTTCTTTATTCTGTTAAAGCCAAAATACTGCACTGAAAAGGGATAGGCATGAGCATGTACTTCTGATATGCCTTAAGCTATGGCAACCACATCACATAAATTGTGTCCATGTGTTTACCCATATATAACCATACCCCTCCTGAACATCTCTCCTGTATCTGTCTTTGACTAAGAGCTCTTGGTTTGTCCTTTGTAGACATCTGTCATAAGAGCCCCAGTTTGTGACTATGTCAGTTCAAAATCATCTGGCAGCTTAATTTTATGTAGGTAAGATTAGCAACCTTCAATACATCAAACTACTAAGGTGAGGATGGAGGTGAGACCAACTTTGGTGCATTGGCAACACAGAAAAACAGGCCAAGAGGTGAGAAACCAACATGGTATCTGATATTTGAGAATGTCAAGTTTTGCTGCTGGCTTCTAATGGCAATATATTCACAAGGAAAAGAAAAATATTCAGTACCTAATAGTAACTGTTCAATTTGTATGAAACTCCTTCAAGGTTCATACAGTCACATATCTCCAAACAAATTAAATGCCAATGATCTTTCTCTCATATGTTCTGTATACTTACTAAAGAGCTTTGACCGCCAGAGAGTCTAAGGACACTCATTCTCCTCCATGTGCTAAATACTTTCTCTTAAGCTTGAAATGCTATTCATTCAGAAAGAACAGAGACAATGCAATCCCCCAAACTATTAATTTTTTTATAATTGTAAATTTATAATTTCAATTTTGCATACCCATGGAAGTCTCTCCCTACAGCATTGTTAGAAATGATTTTTTAAAAGCCTTTGCTTAAAAAAACATGAAAGATTAAGCTTTCATTTTAGTAAAAATCCCCTCAGGCAATAAATAGGTTCTTTTGTCTCTTGGCCCTGGAAAAAAAATTAAAATGGTTTAAATTGCCCATGGTTAAAGTAACTGTTTCGTGCAATTATCAGATGGTAGTGAATAAAAATGAAAATGAAATCATGAAAGAATAAAAACCAGGTAAAATGCATATTATGTCTTTCATGAGTTTCTCACGGGTCTTTTGAAGACTCATTTAATCATCTTCCTTGTCTTTTATTTTGATATGATAATTGTTTCCTTTATTTACTTTAATCACCTCTATTTAGTTAATTAATTCTTCAATTTCTTTTCATTTCACTTAACTTACAATACTTTCCTGTTTTAAAGGCGTGTAGTGTAGCACTCCATAATGTAGGGGTTTGGCCGTGGGGTAGTTTTTACCCAACTCCATGTGGCCACATGCATTGTCTGAGCCAGTTTGTCTCAACTCCGCCTTGGTTGGGTCTCAGAAGTTTGCATTTCCCATTAGCTCAAAAGGGAGTTTGGAAGAACTACCTCAGATGTAGATATTAGCACTGTAAATTTCATAATTTAGGCAGGACAAATCTCAGCTGAATGTTGAGAATCTTGACCTCTCCATCAGAGAACATCCTTTCCACATCCTGCAAACATATGGAATAGCACAGAGCCCACAGAGAACCTGCTACTCAGGTTGACATGAAGGGGGGACATATAAGCCCAGGATGAGGGTATCTGTCTCTAACAGTCTGACATTTCCTTTGCCTCATTTGACCTATTACCCTAATTTTCCCACAGACAGTATTTTTTTCTGGTCTTCATAGGTAGTACAGCCTTGATACTTTCCTGATATCAAGAGCTATGAAGCTCCCAATCTTTTTGTAAACTGATATTAAGCAACAGCAGAAAAACTTTTTGCACTCTAAAAAGGAAGAAGAATATGGAAGTCGGGTTTTAAATACCAACTTATTTTGTCATCTTGCCCTTTTCCACCACTGCATAGTTTTTTTCTTGTTTAATGCCATAACATGACAGTCACAAAATCATGCAGGCTGCAAGAGTCTTTTCCCAAGGTCTCTACTCTGGGCTCCTGCTCAAGGCAGAAACACTTAGAGCAAGTTGGTGAACTCTGCATTCAGTCAAGGATCGAACATCTCCAAGAATGGAGATTCCACTGCTTCTGTGGGCTTGTTTCAATTTTATTTCTTAAAATTCATGCATAAATGTTTTTTCAATAACCAGTAGGAAAGCTCTTCTATGTGCAAATGAAGAGACAAAACATCTAATTATACATCCAAATTTATCTGCATAAACATACTCAATATAAATTCTGAGCTGTGGGGGGATAGAATTGCTAAACCAGAAGCTAATTCAGTTTCAGACTTAGGAGCCTTGATTTTCTATGACATTTTCATGATTATTTGATTCTGTAAACTATTATTTATTCACACAGCTGAACTAGCTATTCATGCTTCAGTAACAAAGCTTTTCAGGTTTATCTGCTGTGTGAACCTAACAGGAAATCTTTGTGCAAAAAAAACGTACAGTGTAGAAAGTAAGACTTTTTTCTTTAACAACCTCTTAAAATCAAGCCCAGTTTTGGCCATATTATATCAGAATTTACCAATTAACTCTTATGTTGAAAAAAGTTCTCCTAAGCACAAAACTCTAAAAATACTCATTTTCAGACAGATGCTGACATTTTAGTATAACAGCCCCCCTAAAAAAAAAAAGGAACTCTCTGAAGTATAGAAAAGTATAGAATAAACTGAGAAAGAAAGAAAGAAAGAAAGAAAGAAAGAAAGAAAGAAAGAAAGAAAGAAAGAAAGAAAGAAAGAAAGAAAGAAAGAAAGAAAGAGAAAGAAAGAGAAAAAGAAAGAGAAAAAGAAAGAGAAAAAGAAAGAGAAAAAGAAATAAAAGAATTACCATTACTGTCTGTCCTGAAAGAATTAATTCATCCTTTCTGAACCGTGCTAAAAGTAGAGAATTATAACTTACAGTTAGCTTCCGTGGTTCATTATTTTGTCTACCCCCTAATATATCATAAAAATTGTCTTTGTTAGTTGAAGGTATTCATGTTGTGAACACAATTGTTGAAATGTTAGAGATTTTATAGAATATACAACATGGTTCAGCTGAGAAGCAGTGGAGAATGTTCAAATAATCATTCTTAGAAGATTCTCTTTTTGTTCACTTCAGTACAATACGTTTTTCTCCAATCAGCAGTGCAAGTCTGCCACCGTGACATTTTGTTAGAGGCCAGTACACCCACTGAGATAGATGTGATTTGCTTCCAGGATGATCCAAAAATAACCCTACCAGTAGGTGTGTAGGAAGGTCTGACAGTTTGCTAAAGAATGAATTGGACTAGATGTTTCATGTTGGAAAAGATCAGTTTAAAATGCAGAATGGCACTTTTTATACTGTAGTACAAATTGATTATTTTTGTACCATTTCATGTGGAATTAATGCAGGTTCTGTAATTATAAAATCATTTTAAATAAGCTTAATTTGTTTTGCAGTACATAGGAAATTTCCCTAGCATAATGTTAGTTATTTTTAGGATAAAAAAGTTGATAAATATAACACATATCTTAAATAAAGGTTTACATATACAGTGTACATACTAAATAGCTGCCTCAGACAGATGGATGCTTAAACAACCCAAATGTATGATTTTCAATTTTACCCTTAAATCTATTAACATCATTGCTCTGTGAGCACAGAGCAATCAATGTCTTGACCCTGATCTCAGCACCAATTTTTTCAAACTAGGTGTTTGCAAGGAAGCCATGGAGGAAAATCTTGCCTTAGCACACCCACCACCCAGTGCCTGACACTTAAATTCATAGTTCAGGGAGACTGCTGTCTGTGATGGAAGGAGTAAGTTACTGAACTGTTATGTGTCAGCCAGGCTTACTCACTTTGTGTTAAGTTTCTGAGTCTGTGGTTAGGCTTCTAAATAAATGAATTGATTGTGACTGTTCTTAGTGCCCAGAGATGATGCTGCTTCTTGGAGAAATACATTGGTGCTAAGCTCATCTTTAATTAGGTCACCCTTAAGTAGGCATCCAAGCATACTTATTGGAGCCAAAACTAGGGGGACTGGGCATGAATTTGACCTATATTTGTATTTTTAATAATGTTTCAAAATGTCTAAAATGCCTAAAGAGAAATTGTGGCTAAAAATCTCCTGGAGTCCCAGTGCAGTGGAAGGAGAGGAGAGGGGTGATGAATTCTCGTGGAGCATTTCTGGAACAGCGGTGTCTCTCCCTGATCAGGTGGAAAAATGAACCTGAAGGATGCAGGTGGCAGCAGGCTGCCTACTGATTAACCTCCAGAATTACCCATTTGCACATTTGTCCCATAAAATGTAACAGGTCGTTGTATATTCTCCTAGCAAGGAGGTTTCTGAGCAGGGGTGTAATTCAGCCTAAAGGATCTTAGGGAAGGTTGGGTTTAGAGTGGGCAGAACCTGTCAGTGAAGAAGTGTGAGGCTACCCGACAACTGCAGGAAGACACATTTTTGAAAAGCTCCTAGCCTCTTCTTTGGAATAAACATTAACATCTTATGAATTTTTGGCACAGAAAAATACCTTTCTGTTTCCTTAGAATTGCATAATCACCATGGTTGAAGGACAGAAATGTGTGCATATTTTTCAGTGAAGCATTGTGCTGATTAATTCTTTGGGGTGTTTTTTGTTGTTGTTGTTTTTTTTAGGAAACAGTGTATAGTACTAAACCGTGGATTAGAAGGATCTAATTCAACAGGAGACATGTTTGTTTTTTAAACATTAGTACATTATCATCGTCCTAAAGTATTAAATCCATTGCCTTAGCACATTTCAGGATTTACTTTGCTTGCAGTGTACAAATAACACTTTGTAACACATTATATTTTGAAAGTGTGTCTCTACACGGCTCTTAATCTCTGTTTTAGTCCACAAGAATCCCAATTTGTAAGAAGGCTGTTTTTCTGTTTTTGTTGGAAGTAGTACTTCAAGCTCATTCACAGTTGTTTTCTACTAAAGAAACATGATACTGTCAGCTTGGCTACGCAGGTAGATATGTGTGTTTATATGCTATATATCTTACAACAAGTCCAAGCCAAGAAAATGCTGGAGTTCATAATATTCAGAAAACAATCCAAATCTTAGAAAAACTCAAGCACCTGAAGGAGCTTTCAACTATTTAACATTTACTACTGCCAGCACTGCTCCTGCAGCCCTGGAGAATTGTGCTTGTGTCCATAGATACTCATAGTCTGCTTTCCTGAGGCAGGATAGATTATGGAATATAGTGGGAATTAGAGTTTGTGAATGTTGTTGCAGCATTGTCTGCAAAGATCTAGTTCACTGAATATGGAGCCATTGATTTATTTTATGCATTGGCCAAACGCAAGTATCTCCAGCAACTATATGAGTTTAAAACCAAATTAATGAAACCCTTGACTGCCTTAATGATGACCTTTGCTGTTGCAGAGCAAAAACATGCAATACAAATTAAAATAACCAGTGCCACATCAAACTGCATATGACTTTATGAATGGTCTGCAAAGGAGCTGGGAAAGGAATTTTGTATGAGACCAGGTAGTCCTCAAGTTCCATTGTTTACCAATGTGAATGACTACCCACTGGGTCATCGTATTACACTGAGGTTGTGCTTGCTCACCCTGCTAAAAATCCCTTCTTCCATGGAAATTATTATCCATAAATTTTCTGGACTTGTAACTCCTATGTCTGTGTATTCTGAACGTTTCAAAATACCAATATATCAGTTTATCTCATCTCTATTCTAAGATAGCATGGATAGAACTTCTATCTGAACGAAACAAATCTTTTAGGCACATCCTATAGCATTGGAAAGACAAACATCTCCAAAGGACAGTTTACCTGATCTTTAGACAGATGTATTAGAGAGATGAAAATGAAGATGAATCAGGCCATCATCTGCCACGTTCCAGGATGGAAACTTGCCTTTGTGAGTGATTTGATTATTCTTACAACAAAAACATGGCTTACCTCACACTATAGGCCTGGGCTCTCCTGACACTAACTCTTTTTTTATGGAGAGATGCTACTGGTTGTTTTTATTACATAGTGGTGAAAGTATGTCAAAGATGTCACAGACCTGTTGGGGGTGGTGTGACAGAACCTGTACTGCAGGCAGAAGACCCTGTCCTGAGGTGAAGCTTCGTTAATTCCACATCAGAAATTTTTTGGAAGGTGATTGAGAAGTGGTTGTAGGCTGAAGTGGCTCTGCACGGAGATCACTGCAGCTCTGGGGTGTGAGCACCTGAACAGTAGCTTACTCCAAAAAGTGTGAGATAGCAGGAACAAGCATGAGAGCACAGCTGCAAGTTCCCCACAGAAATGCGAATGCTCTGGTTTTGATGTGAAGTCAGTGGTACTTCAATGAAAACAGGCCACCATGGCCCTTGGCCCTACTGAGTAAAACAAAGTCGTAAATGCACAGTAATTAGTCTTCATTTTCTTCGTATTGTGAGATTTCAGTTTGGTTTGATTTCATTTAGTTACAGTTACAGTTACAGTTGTAAATACCTAACAGGCAGCTATGAAGTTTAACCCAAACCAGTCCACTATGCCCTATTGTTTTCTCCTGCCTCTTTAATGTATTTCCCAACCAAAACCAAAAGCAAAAGAAATTTATCATTGTGGTCTGCTGTCAAGAACACACAATGTGTTTCAGGCAGAGCACTGAAATGAGATGTGTGACTTTCAGTTTACACAAGAGGTGGATAGTCTCCACCAAATAATGCATTTCAACAAAACAGAAGCTTCAGTGTGGAACTGGCCCAAAATAGTAACTTGCTTTTTAGTCTCTCTTTCCATCTTCATAAATTCAAAGGAAAACATACCCTTAAACACAACAACAAAGATTCACGCAGCTATGCCCAATAAGTAATCCCTTGTTTCCTAAAATAAGGGGCTTCTGATGGATAGACAGGTTTGTAGGAAACTTGTGGAACAGAAAAATAGAGGACCACAAAATTAGCCAGCTGATAGCTTTGTCTACCATACCTTTAGTGCCTTTGTTTGCTTTGCATTCTCCTCCTCCTCTGGGGAGCTGTGGAAGTTGCTTAGTGTAGACATTGTAATTTAAAGACAATCAGAAATGTGAAGCTAAGCGTTAACATAAATGGCATAGTGATTAACATAAGTGACCCTGATTTTCACTCGTCCCAAACTCAGAGAGCTTCCTTAGCCTTCAGTGACCCATGCATTCCTGAAAAGTGTGTATTTAGGAGTCTAAATTAAGTCTCCAGTTCTTGGAAACCTTAGCTGCTTCTGTCTTTGCAAAGAATTTGAATGACTTGGTTCACCTCTCTATGTTTAGGGTTGGTTTTGTTTGTTTGTTTGTTTCTTGTGTGTGAGCGTGCACTCACAGGACACTGTGAAATATAAAGCAGTTTTCAAAAAGCCACCTTCAGCCAAAAGGATCACCATGGGGAAAGATTCTTCTTTTTCTCTCCTTATCCCCCCTCTTTCTTGCTTAGTCTCGATTTCACGTGCGTGACACAGATGCAATCAGACATTGAGAGGCTGCTCTTTTCCCTTCTTCCATTCCTCAGTAGTGTTTCTCTTTTCCTGCACCCTGAGAAGACGTGGGTAATCTTTCATAGGGATCGTTCACCTGTGAGTAATGAAGAAATAGAGGGACATTGACTTATTCAGGGAAGGCTGTGATATTAGTATATGTCTCTCCATAATGTCATTCTCGTTTCCCCCGACTCTTTCTTGCTCTCTTGCTTTTTTGGTTCTCGTTCCCTGGAGAGCATCTGTCACTTTTATTTTATTCTTTCCAAGCACAGGCAGAGCGCTTAAACTTACTAGAATCTTCCTTTTTGACATGTCAGACAGCACTTCCCAGATACCAGAAAATGATCAAGTTTTTACTCGTCTTTCCACACTATGGCCATTGTGTTTGTCAGAGAACCTGATAGAGAATTAACCTCCCAAGAGCAGGAAAATCCACCTCTTCTTTGCCAAAAATAGCCCCAAGAAGCACAACTGGTGCTGGGGCTATGTTAGCAACTGGCAGACCATCAGTTTGTATGAGGGTGAATGCTCAGATTGGCTAGAGATCACCGTAAAGGGCAGACAATTTAATGCCAATCACAGGCACTAGTTAGATTAGAATACTGATGAGCCCTTTTGAAAGGCCAACTGCATCTTCTTTCAGCAAAAATATTAAAATGCCCCCCTTTCCCCTACCTCCCTCCCTCCGATTCTCCATAAGAATAAATTAAAACTTGGAGGTGTGGTTATTATCACAGAATAATTAGACCCCATGGGATTAGAGACACTCAACGTTTGTTAATGCCCCTGGGTTGTGATTATCTAATAATGATGATGCCTCTGTCATCAGTTAATTATTCTTCCCCTTTAAAATGTTCCTTATGCAGTCAGAGCCTGTAGAGTGTGCTCATTTCAGACAGAAATGCAACTGCAAATTCCTGAGAGCAATGTCACATGGGCGATGTGATTGACTTGCCCGCTTCTCCCCTATACCCATGTTTATGATGCTCATTTCATAAGCTCCATCATCCCTATGCTTGAATTGCTTCTCTTTTCCATAGGAGATAGTTAATTCATGTTTAGGAGTGAAGTTTATAGCCTCCATCTCCTTAAACCAACCTGTTACGGTTAATGCACCTTAGTTGACTGACCTTAAACATCTTAAACAAGACCAGGTCAGGCCAGAATCCAGCAGAACATCAGTCTACACCAGTCTGGTGATCCAGGTTCACTGCTACACAAGAAACTCTTACAGCCAAGTGCCATTTTTTCTCTGTTTAAGAGCGTACCAGAACCAAAATAAGATGTTATAGATCAGAACAAAGTTGGAAGCTTTGCACAGACTTTGCAAAGACAACACAACCAAACCTTTGCCACTATCCTTAGTCTTTCACTTGGGCCAGCAAGTTCATATTGTTTAGGTGCAGTTTGCAAGACATCATTGCAAACATCATTGTTTTTTTGCAACTAAAGCTTAGAAAGGAAATAGAAAACATAGCCTTAATCTGATTATCTTTAAAGCCAGTGTTGTCTCTTAGCTTCATTATCCCTCTTGTACTAACAAGGGGACAAAGAATATTCTGTTTACCCAAGAGATTTTGGGTAGTAAACAAAAAAATAATAATAAAATAATAAAATAAAATAAAATAAAATAAAATAAAATAAAATAAAATAAAATAAAATAAAATAAAATAAAATAAAATAAAATAAAATAAAATAAAATAAAATAAAATAAAATAAATTCAACTTGCTAAAATTAAAGATTTTTTTCCTTAGAATTAGTATTTCTTTTCCATTTGTCCCCAGTTCTTACCATTACTCTCTTCTATGTCACTGACCGGGGACAATCAGGGTCAGTCTGGAGTCAGATCAGTTTCCTCAGAGCTTGATTCAGTCAGGTCTTAAAAACCTCCAAGGATGCAGACCAGGCCATGTGAGTAACCTGTTCCAATGTTTGACCAACTTCAGAGAGAAAAAGTTTTTCGTTATATCGAGACTGAACCTCTCTCGTCTCAATTTACCTCTCATCCTCCTACCACACACTGCTGTGAACAATGCAGCTCTGTCTCCCTGATGACCTCCTCACAGGTACTGAGGGGCTGCTGTTAGGACGCCCTGAAGCCATCTCTTCAGGCTGAACAAGCCCAGCTCCCTCAATGTCTCCTTCCAGGATGAGTGCTTTGGTGTCCTTCCACTGAATTCTCTTCAGTTGATCAATGTTTTCCTTGCAATCAGGAGCCCCAAAACTAGATGTAGGACTTAAATAAGACGTAACAAGTGCTGAGTAACAGGAAAAATCATCTGGATCTCCTCGCTCTGTTCCTGTCCATACAACCAAGGACACTGTTAGCTTTCCTAGCTGCCAGGGCATGCACCAGGACCCTTAGATCTTTTTCAGCAGAGCTCCTCCCCAGTCCATCTATCCCCAGCCTGTGCCACTGAAAGAGATTACTCCTCTGCAGGTGCAGGCCTTTGCATCTGTCCTTATTAAATTTATTAAGGTTGGCCAACTCTGCCTGTCTTGGTCTCTTCAATTTGTAACCCTTTAGTCAGGATCAAATTAAGTCAGATTTTGACTCGTCTTTGGAGTCAGTGGGCTCAGGAAGGCAGCAGAGAATCAGAAACACACTGCAATTCATGGCAAGGAAGAAGATTCTGGACTCAGAAAGCTGCCAATACAAATTTGACAGGAGTGTCTCCCAAAAGAAAGCTTGTTTTCTCTGCAGCTTCTCATGCTTAGAGTCATAGAGATGCTGAACCTTAAATTTTTGGGTAGTATTGATCCCTAGTGCACCACTGTATCATCTTAACTGGAGCAAAGTGCTTCCAACACTGAATTATTTTAACTCTCCATTAAGTAAAACAACAAGAACAAAGTTGTGTTTCACAGCTGAGCAGTGCGCTTTGCTTTTTAACATATGCACGTCTTCTACAACTGACTAAGCAGGATGTGACCAGAAAGCAGATAAGCAGGGAACTGATATCAAAGTAAATGTTGAGCTTCCTGTTGTGCTGTGCATTAGGTAGTGACAGGCAATTGTGGAGTGTAACCGAGAGCTGCCTAAAGGAAAGCTGTCAGCAGAGATGACATAGTTATTGTAGTGAATCTCTATTTGGAAAGTGCCAGCTTAGTTAAGCCAGTCTTGGAGCTGCCCTGAAGCCCTGCAGCACCAGAAAGCTGATCCTGCTCCAGAAGCATTAGCTCTTCTCTTCACATGGATGGAGTAGGTGAAGGTCTACAGCAACCCTCCAAGCAGGCAGAGAGGAAGCTGCCTTTAATTTTCTTTGCCCGTTCTCTCTTGTAGTCCTGCCCTAAAACCAAAATAATGCTTCCAAAAAGAAACCTCGCTTTTAATCTTTGAAATGCCTCTCTGATATTTTTAATACCTTAGTACAGGGCCAGCAGTGTGACTGTTTCATTTCCAGACAGTATGCTGGAAGTATGGAAACAGAGGAGAGGAGTGGGACAAGG
This sequence comes from Anas acuta, assembly GCF_963932015.1. Taxonomy (NCBI): domain Eukaryota; kingdom Metazoa; phylum Chordata; class Aves; order Anseriformes; family Anatidae; genus Anas; species Anas acuta. The sequence goes on along the minus strand of NC_088979.1, from coordinate 198,960,406 downwards.
CAAAAAGGAATGGCAGGAGTGCACAGCCTACTGATATTACCACCCAGAAAGTAGTGCCAAGTTAGTGAACATAGTATGGAGTTTCCAAGAAGCCCTTTTGTTCTGTGGAAAATGGCTTTGCTGAGAAGTCACTGGAGTTCTTTGTTACTCAGGTATATACCAAATAAATTAAGGAAGGAATGTGGTCTAATACACACTTTAAACCATCCTGCTGCAAAATTATAGCAGCGTACGCGTGATTTAAATGTCTTTTTATTCAAAGCAGCAGTGAGAGGGTGTGTTAATGTAGTATTTTGTCTTAGCACCAAGTGCCCAGGCAGCCTTCTTGGACCCTCCAGTTGGGCTCCTCTGTTGGGGAATAGGATTTTATAATTTGCCCCAGCGGCATGGCTGAGGGGGTTGGATATTTACCCAAATCTCTACTACAAGTCTGTACTGCATGAAGTCTGTACTACAGATGAACACAGGTCCTTGGTTTTTGTGCTGAGAATACCTAGGAGCCCTGTTAAGGACACTCCTTGGTCTTAAGCATAGGGAGTGAGTAGGAATGATAAAAACGTACCCATGCCTGCAAGTTACAACCTTCTAAGAGAAGGCAGCAAATGGGAAGCAGCAGAATCAACCCTGTTGTGCAACATAGTGAATGCTTTATCAACAAGGTAGCACAAGAAGTTTGAGGCAGAACTGGGAAAGAAATCAGCAGCACCCAGTAGCTCGGCGTGCATGTTCTGGTGCAGCCCATGCTACTTCATGTAACCTGTACTGTAACACTGCATAAGTCTCTGCTGTCTAGCTCCTTTTTCAGTTACAGAAAAGTGCACATCCTTTGCATATTAGGTCAGGATTGCCCAGCATCAGGCAATTCTGTGAGCTCAAGATTTGATGGAGGGGATTACACTGAAATTTCAGTGTTTGCATAGTTTGGCATCAGTTCTGCACACAGGACAAAAGCAGACCTCTCACCTACAGACCACAGGTCTGTACCACAACATATGGCCAACGGGAAGGGCAGCATCCACCCCCCATCATGTTACCTCTCTGTAGGATCTATGTCCTCCCATGTCTACCTGCATTTAAGGTCTGCATCTACCATCTCAATCAGTGGAAGAACTTCCAAAGGGCAATTCAGCTCATCCTGAGAAAGAAATCTAAAGGTAGAGCGTTGAGGTTAGAGTTATCTTAACCTCAGAGACAGTCCAAAAGAATAGCTTTGACTAGAATAGGTCAAACTGACTATGAGACTGCCAAAGATGGAGAAATTAATCCCATCCACAGTGTGCACAGCAAAGCCAAAGAAATATTTCCACATCATTGCCTTTCCTAGATGCTGAACCTGGTTTTCCAGCTGATGTAAATCCAGATGGTGTAAATCATTATGACTCTGTGGATTTAAGCTAGCCAACAGAATGGCCAAAAGTTTATATGCTAATACTGGTTGTTTTTCTGTGTTGGCAGTTTTTAGGAACTGTGTTGAAATGCTGTTTAAATAAAAAGGGAAACAGCTCATTGCTCATTTAGATTTCTTGGGGGGAAAAAAAAAAAAACAGATATAGAAGGTGCTGTAACCTGTTACATGCAGAAATTAAAATGTTGATGAGAATAGATGAAAATCTATTTCCAGCCTTAAAAAATGTCCATGAAAGCAACAGTGGTAGTTAAATACAAATATATATATACTGTGTACAGCATCCACTCCAAATCAAAATATGTTTCCTATATCAAAGAGAGATCTGTTAAAGAATATATTAACCAAAGGCCAAGTCTTTTTTTTCATAATGAGTCTTGCAGCAAAAATTTCATCAATTAAAGGGAGGAAGCATGGGAAGATCAAATGGCTGGGATCGGGAGGGATTTGGGGTGTTAGGGAGAAGGGCTGCGGCATGCCCTCCTCCATTTCTCAGCTTCTTAATAACATTATTTACATTATTTGGGGATGTCTGGCTATTTATTAAAGTGAAGTTGAGTACTTTGGAAGAAAAAAGAGGGAAGTAGTTGTGAGACTGACACAGAAAATTGGGTACAGAGGAAACAGTGAAGAAGGATCTTCAGTCTCTAATAGTTAAATATACATTTTTAAGCTTCTCACCTTTCACAGTTGAAGATACTACAGTGTTCTGTAAAGTTTCTCTATGTGTCCTGGTTGGAGAAGACAACAGGTGACCAGCACACAGCATATCTGCAAGAAACTGCATATTTTTCTATGGGTCACAGGACAACTCCTTACTCTTACAAGTCTAAACTGACTTCTTTTTCCAATACTGTTATATTATTTTCATGTATTAATAGAATTTAAGGGTCACACGGGAATATGATGAACATCTTGCCTGAGCTCTTACAATGGCCAAAGGATTCAACCTCATAACTCCTTCATTAGGGCAAACAGTCTCTGATTGAGCAACAGTTAGAGACTTTGAGAAAGCTGTTGGCTTATTCCAGTGACTGATATTAGAGAGGAAAAAGTTCGTTCGAGCAGACAAAACACTATCCATCATGTTCTGATGTTTATCCAGGGCTTAAAATTATGAGGGAGTGATAGGTGCAACAGATACAGAGCAGCTCTGTTCTTCTCAGAGTATTGTATATTCAGCCAGTATTCATCAGGCTGGAGTCCATTCTGCAGAATCTCTCCCCCTAGCTTCCATATCAGGTAATTCAGTTAATGCTGCCCCAGAAACGTACCGAGTCTCTGACATATATATGTTTTAAGGAGACAAGTATAAAATTTCCAACATAAAGAGAAAAATAATATACCAGATGTTGTGGGTTCAAGGTGTGCCATATGGAGTGACTCCAGAAGTCTAAGTCATTTGCACTTTTTTGTGTGTGTTTTCCACCAAATGCTGGTGCACCAGTAGCACAAAGAGGGTGATTCCTAGCAGCACTACATGTCCACACATCAAGCTGTCTACATACCTGGAGACAGATGTCTACTGTTTATTAAGCACAACTATGAAATGATTCAATTCAGAACAGTAACGTTCTGGTGTTGAGGATGGAGGGAGTTGTGAAATGTTTTATTTTAATTTATATGGTGGCAGGGGACCCTGGTAAAAACAATTTATAAATGCTGTAGGTATCCAATGTATTTTTGTCATCTGGTCAACTAAAAGCCATAAATACAGAATAACACTGTTCAGACAGTGCGTTATACTTCCTTTGCCATTACTCTGGGCAGTTGTGGAGCCCAAGAGCTTTGCTGACATGAGAAAGATATCCAAGTTCCCCCAAAGTAGTGCAGTCATCTACTGTTACCACAAGGCATGTGATTTTTCTTTTTTTTTCCCATTTCTTTCCGTATACATTACAACTTTTTAGTTGAAAGAAACTAGGAAAGAACAAAAGACAGAGAAAGCATAGTTCTTGTCTTTAGATGAATTTCAAAATATTCTGGGAGTTCATGAGGTAAAAACTTTCAGCTGTCTTAAGTCTCCACATGTGTCTTGTAAGACTTTCAAAGTCTTGAAGACTTCGTTTCATCTCCCTATAAGTTTCTGGGGGACAAGGAATACCATTGCTTCATCTATTGATTTTATGCAGCATTTTGTGACAGATTTTCATCTCTCTCTAAATCTTGGTCTTCTTATGGCTCCCTTCATGATAATGTTTTAGCTCATCACTGTCTTCATCTTCATTTCATATGCACAGGATGCAGTCAAAGAGGAGAAGGTAACTGGTGTCGAATCTCTCAGGATACCTCATTCAGCAAGGTGCTGGATCCATCGCTTACAAGTGCCCTAATGAAAAGAGCTCCTTTCATTTCTGCTCAGCCCATGTTCAATAAGATAATGGAAACCACACAATTTGTTCAGTTTCTTTTTCCTCAAAGAAATAATAAGCCAAACAGGAAAAAACATTGTCCCAGTGGATCTGTGAGACAGATAGCTGCTAAGCAGAAGAAATAGCCGCAACAACAAAACTCTGATTTCTGAGGTTCTTCAGTTCTCCAACGAGTATTTTACATTGATTATGTGCCAAGTCATTATTTAGGGAAGCTAAATAATCTGCATTGCAACTTCAAATGGGAGAATCACTGAGGCACCTGCTCTGTGTTTGTCTGATGGAATAGAGAAACTTGAAAAGAATAAAAGAAAAAAAAGAGATGTTGGCCCCAGATATTGGCCATCCCCAAAGCATGTGTTTGAGCAATGAGACCATGATAAGAGCCTCTGTGATGTGCTCTGTGGGCTGAGCAAGAGGGAAGGTTTTAATCAGATTTTTCTGCCTTCTCCAACAGATGTGTTGACAATCCATAAGCGTATGGCTCTCATTCACAGGAGTTATTTGCCCCCAAGAGCTTTAATGTAATTTCAGGCAAACAATTTGCTAGCCCCCATTTCTCTCATTTCTTAAATATATGTGTTTCCTCAAGAGAAAACGATAATAATCCTCTGAAACAGACATGGATGGGATTCAGCCTAGTCATAACCAATCAGATCCTTCAGATTTGAGGTTTATGTACTTCATTTAAATGATCTGCTAATGAACTTGAACAGAAACACAGAACCATGTTGGTCACAGGGAATTCACTGACATTCATTCCCTTTGATTTTTTTTCTTTATTCTCTGCTGGTGTTCACATTATCTGACAAAGTGTTTTATTTTTTACTTCTTTCTTGGATTACCTTTTTTTTTTTTTTTTAACCAAAAACATTATTGGCTTATTGCCTTGCAGAGAGAGATTGAATAATCAAAGCTTCTTCTATCTGCAACATTTAAAATAACTCAAGTTAACATTGCAGATGTGGTGAAAGTGGGGACAAGGAATCTTTCAGAGTCTGGAAATCTCTCCTCATCCAAGAGAGTCCTTTGGACTTTGAGGCACAGTAAGAGGAAAGGCTTGTCTTTGGTGGGTCTTGAGGTTGTAAAGGTGGGTGGCTTTGTAGATTAGACCTTTGAGGTTTAACTACAGAGTTTTAAAAATTAGCTTTCTACTTTCCTTACTGGATGCTGAACACTGTAGTGACTTCACTTTCTTGAGGGCATGCTGGGCAATCTGGTGTGTTCAACAGCCCAAAAGAACATCAAGATAAAAGTGGTCTTAACCATTTCACAGCTACATAATGGGCAGGAACAAAAAAATATGGTGTAGACATGACATGCCTCCAGTAAATGATCAACAGAACACTGATTTCAAATGTTCACTTTTCAGTAGAAAAAGCAATTTTTAAAGGGAAAAGAAAGAAAGTATTTATGATTGATACACTAAAGTAGGGCTCTGGATACAAGCTAAATACCTAAATGTTTCCACAGCTTTTATGAGTATGATTCACATGGTATAACTTTACCAACCTGTAGGTTAAATTTTTAATCCACACTGGTTATTCAAAGCTCCTCTGTGGGTGAAACACACAATTCTTGTTCATCCAACCTATCCTAAATGCTAGGCATTTCTGAGGTGCCTTACTACTTTTCTGTGACAAGAGAACAAGTATCTTTCTCTTCCTAACCGTACAGTTTTAGATGGATTCATCTCACCCACCATCAGCAGTCCCTCAGCATCATAGCAGCAAAGACCTGTCATCCACCTGAGCTTCAATACCCCTCTGGCACAGCTTTTGGAAGTGTATACAATACCATTTGTGCGGTCATACACATGGCTAGTTGCGTACGTAGACCAGCCTAAAAGCCTACAATAAGTTGGGTAGTAGTTACATTTTGTATTTGGCATGTAATTCTTCTTTTTGTAAACTTCAGGCCTCTAAGTAGTGTTCATATGGTTCCCTATAGCCATAATAAGAGGGTAGTATCTTACAGAATAATTCAGATTTCACTTAAGAGGCCTACAGCGAAAAGCGTGTTGTATGGCAGCAAAACTATTATGAATAATACTATATTTTTAAAGATGGTTATTAAAAGGTGGCAATATCTCAGCCAGCTAGCTGATCACTCTGGAATGCTAGACTGATTGACAAACTTTTGAGAAAGTGACTGTTCTCAATCTTACTGTTTCTGCATTATGTTTGCAAATACCATAGTGCTAAATTCTGTCATCCAGTCTTTTCTGTGCAAGACTCATCACTTTCCATTAATTTTCCATACTAGTAATATTTTTTTGAGCAAGGTTGGTCTATTGGACTGATATTTTTTTCTTTCTTTCTTGCAAGTAACCCTGTTGTTGCTCTCAAAATTATTGTAAGTGGTTTTGTGATCAACTAAAATAACTAAAATATGGCCTTAATTTTGGCTTCTTTTTTTTTTCATTTTAGTGGCTGCATCAACTGCTAATTCCACAGCTGGTGCGGCCATGAATTCTTTGACTTCTCTGGGTACTCTCCAAGGACTGGCAGGAGCCACTGTTGGACTGAATAATATTAATGCACTAGCAGGTACCGTAAACAGTGAGTATTTATTGCTGTGGTGGACAGCCTTTCCCAATAATCATTTCACAAAAACTACCAATTGTAAAATGATGATACAATTATTTTTAATCTATATGTAAAATAAGGGGGTCAAGTTGATCTAGTTCCATTCATGGTACATATGCAGTTCTGGAGTCTTTAATAAAGTTTCACATAGTTTGCTCTGCAAAGTGAAGTCTTTTGGGTCCCTGCAAAAAGACTCCTATTCTTGCAGGGCAAATGGAAGGTAAAAGAAATATCAGCAGGGTGTCTGGTTACCTATGTTATAGGAGAGGCTCCTTTTTCATTTTGGGAGTCTGAAAACAGGTATATCATCTCAACACACAAAACCTCATTCAGAAATGTCATGGTAAGAGAGGCATGTTTGCCGTAGACATAGTTCTATTAAAATGTCTGTAGGAATTATCAAATTGACTTAAGAGCAGCATACTTGCTTTTAAAATGAAGGCAAATTTTTGGCCTTTAATTTGGAAGTATAAGAGAATGGTGCGGTCAGTCAGCTGTAATACCAGAGCATGGGCATCTATCCTAATACATCTTAAACCCTGACATCCCCTAAGTAGATGGCAATAGCTGATAGAACATTCTTCCTCATTCTCAGCCTTGGTCAAGATTTTCCTGAAGAATTTATTTTTTATTGTTTCTGCTATGATGACTTCACCTTTGCCTGAAATGGAAGAGATTGGTCCAGCTGCATTTTTCCCCTCCCTTCTTTTAGCTGCTGTTGTTCCTTGCATTTCCTTCAGCAATGCAAGGAATCTACTTAGTCATTACCAGTCAGTCCATGACCCATCATAATGTACCCCCAGGAATGGATGTCCTCCTCAGTACCACTTGCTCACTCTGATGCTCTGCATGATGTCCTTTTTGTCACTGTTACTTGGCTGCTCACCCAATCTTTTTGTTCTGTGATCTCTGGTTGTCATTGTTGGGAGTTGGGAAGGAAGGGGGCTGATGGCTGTCCATGTAGCAATGATGAGTGGTTGCATGGGGCCTTGTGTAAAACAGGTCTTGCTTCTGGCAAGGACATGCATATTTCACACAAGCAAACAACCTCACGGTAAATATGGCTTAAGAACAATTTAAGAAAAGTAAGCACATTAGGCCCTAAAAAGGCCAATGTTTCTTATCTGTTTCTAACTCATTACAGCATGCCACTGAAAATGGCATGCATGAAAAGCTAACTTATCTACTCTCATGAGCTCTCTTAGTAAGAGGGCTACACTGCCGTAAGTAAGAAAACATTAAATGTCCTTCCCCTGATAAACAGTCATTATCCTTTACATGGTTTATAAGAGGTCACAATATCAAGTGCGGCATACGGCATCCCACTGCTTCCCTCCCACAAGTACTAAGAACCCAGGCACACTGGAGCACTCCAAGATAACATTCCCTTCATCAACATCAAGAATGAATCACCTATGAGCTCTTAACTTTGCGTGGGAATCCTTCTTTTGCGTTCCTTTTAACATTTATTGCTAGGCTGCAAACACAGTTTACATTTCCTCAAGAAGTATTTTCAGGTGTTGTTTGTGCAAACTTACCTGCATGTGCCATTTGAAGTATTAATGATGTATTCACAACCTGGTACCAAATTCAGGCTTGTTATAAGCCACCTTTACTTCCATGGACTTGTACTAACAATGGCTTCAGTTCCAAATCTTCTTCATGGATGTTTTTATGGGTGCAGAGTGTGTATGTGCCTAGAATATCTCTATGTATATAGCACACATACTTAAAAATATATGTGGATATGTCTATGTATATGCACAAGTATGTACATATATGAGAGGGGTCTAAAGAGTAGAAACTGCTTCCTCGTATGCTGCATTGTGGCACCTATTCCTCTCCGAAGGAGGACCCTGATTATCAACTTCAGTTGTTCGTGATGCTAATGATAGCAAATCATTGTTCCAGTGTAAACAACCTCCCCTGTCTATTTTAATGATGAGCCAGTGCTTTTCCTAGTGACTATTTCTGATCCAGTTGTTCACACTCAGACCTCTCCAGGAGCCTGCCTTCGGTAAACCTCAAGTTCAATGGATTTGACGTTTCACAGTATGCTGTGGTCACAAACACTCCAGTAAAAGCATTCAAACATTATTTTGTCATGAAAGTTCCTGGAGTAATTGTGCAGAAAGGCTGGAATTGAGTGACATGCTTCCAGCTGGGGAATTAACAAGAATGATCCAAAGCACCAGCCATGCTGAGCATCACCCCGAAATACATCAGGAGGTGACACTGGGCTTAGGCATTGATTTACGCAAGGGTTTTGGAGGAGGTATTCTGTTGAAATCATGTCCAAGTATGTGAGATTCACAGGGAGAATGTCCTCCAGGCTGAGCTCACTAGGAGACTTAGTCTGCTTTCTGGATCCTGGCTGTGTCTGGGAAAAATAAACTGGGTTCTGGAAACTAATAGCATTCTCATTGTAGAGAGAAGCATTGTAGAAACATGTCTGGAGACCTTATACTGTAAAGTGAAATCTGGTAAGTCAACTGTCTCCAAGGGTTTGGCAGCAGTTGTACATACTGGGATTCAACCAGTCATCTTTATTTGTACTTGAAGCATCTAAGACCGTAAATGACAAAACATTAGTCTGTCTCCATTGGGGCAAGTAAATTTAAATGAAGTAAATTACAAAAAGAATTATGAATAATGAGGAAAAAATAATAAAGAGGGTAGAAGAGTTTCTTTGTAATTAAGAAGGAAAACCATGAAATTAGGATACTGGACAGCTATGACACAGTAGTTGTATGTGAAACTAGGGCAGTCACTTAGCCTTTTTACCCCCATATTTACATCTGTAAAATGGAGATAAAACTGTTCATGACAGATTTGAAGGTGCATGGAAGGCACTTTCAGAGACCTTTGGACTTGCCAAGCATTGTCTCATCTGTATTATGTAACTCGGAAAAGTAGAAGGCCACAGATGAGAAACTCCAAACAATTATTTCACAAAAGTGAGTAAAAGATCAAAGTTCAATATCAGAGTGAGGTGCATTGGTTGAAAAAATACAAAGATGTGTAACTGAAGCTGGATCTTGCATATTTCATAAAAATAAAATAAAAAAAATCAAAAAAAAAAAAAAGAAAAGGAGAAAAGGAGAAATGCTGACACCTTTCTGCAGATCTGTTTTGCTCAGGAAGGAGGCATATTTAGACACATGCTCTGTGGTAGCCATAGCAGTGCCCTTCCCGGAGGCAGTGAGGTGAGCTGAGGCTATCTGTTGGCTGATCTGAAATCATTTAGTGGGAAGGGGCTATTGATTCTAGGCGAAAGAAGGGGGAGGATGCTGCCCACAGCAACACAAAGCATGTTTATCTAATAGGCTGATGACTCACAAAAGATAACGTGTTATCCTAATACTTCCTCTATTATCAGGTTATTTCAACACTATAATAAAGGGAGAGATACAAGTTGTTTTATCAAGAGCCTTTACTTCAGTCAATGCTGTGCGTACACGTGCAAGCGATGACACAAACCTCAGTACAGAAACATCAGAGTAGGTTAAGGTCAGGCTCAGCACCAAATTACTGCTTTATACCATCAGTTTGAATTTCCATTTTCAAAATGTCCTGTCCTTTAGCTGTAAGATGCTTCACAAACTATATTGGCTTGCAGGTTTTGTTTTACATCTGGAACCATTAGACAAGAAATAGCTGGCTCTGCTCTGACAGAGGTTTTTGTTCAAAGACATGGCAGCCAGTATCTCCTATCAGGATACAGCAAAGTTCTGAAGTGGGGTGGATGGGAAAGAGAAATCTTCAAAGTGCAAGACATTTTATTAAGCAAAGGCTAAGAATATCACATTTCTGTCAAGTGTTTAGTCACACAAATTATAGTAATATCAAAAGGTATAATTTATGCAGTACAATTCTCTTAATTGGCACAGAGTCTGGTGGAGCCAGAAAGGTGCCACTTGAGCAATTGTCCTGATTATCAGAGACTCACAGGAATACACTTTCTGAATCTACATAAGAGATGGAAGAAAACTAGTAGGTCAGTATCTTTATCCTCCTCTGTCAATGCAGTATAATTCCCTCCAGTATCTTTTCTACCACTAAATTACTCATGTGATAAGGTTTATGCTACTTTCCTTGAAGAAGACCATTTCCCAGTCTAATAGATTTCATTGTTAATTCACTATGAAGTGTTCTCTGCTTGATTTCCTCACTTTTCTTCAATTCCACATAACCCCTTTATTATTGGTCTGAAATTGAGCTCTCTCTTTCTTTTCGATATTCCTAGTTATTGGGGACCACATACAACTCTACCAGTCACTTTTTCACCCATCCTTTTGCCAACAGAAACTCTGCACAGTCAATGTGTAAGAAATGGTCACAGGTGGTTCCAGATGCCCCCTTTTTCTGGTGACTGCTTTCCTGTACCTTGAGGGGGCTGATTAAGCCCAATTAAGTTGTTTGTGAGCTGTTCACCTAAAAAATATGAGCACAGGATAGCTGGTTGGGCATGAAATGTGGCCTCTCTGTCCTGCTGAGCACTTACTCTCCTGACATTAGTCAGAGGTGTGGGCGATGAGGTCTCTGATTCCTGCTCCCCATGACTACCAAGGTAACTGTAATGGGAAATTTCACTTTTTCTGGAATTTCTGGGGAAAAAAAAAAAAAAAAAAAAAAAGAGTTAACATCGTTCATTTTTATGTGGCTCACTTAGGAGCCATAAGGATGCAGAGAAGTAATGGAGAGAGGCTGTATGTAGTCCAGGAGTTTGTCAAAATTCTTTTGCAGACTGCACTATTTGCATGGGTAAGGGATGCCATTTTATGCACAGCTAGCAAGCCTGTCTGAAACTTCTTCCTTGGTGGTCATCCCAGTCAAATTAATCTGTTATTTATCAGGATGTAGAATTGCTTTAAGGAAAAAATAATAATAAAGCGACTCTGCTTCCAGTGAGGAGTAAAGGAACACATTGCTAGAACCAAATGCTCTTGTTTCTTCATGAAAGATGCCTGGTTTGGATGAAGCACTTGCAGTCACTCCAGATGTGCTGCTGTTCATCCATCTGTCCTCACAGGAATAGCTGGAGGAGGAGGATGGAAGCACACAGCATCACAGTCCATCTTCCTACCGCAAACCCAAGGGACAAAACCCATCCCTGTACGGAGTGTTATTCCAAAAAGCTGTTAATAGGGGTTCTCTGCTGACCCCACACAAGCAAAACATCTCTGATACCATGTGGTCATGTCCTGCTGATAAAGACCTGGCCAGAGAGAGCGGGTTTTCTCACAGAATGCTCTTTCCCAAGTGGCCAGATTGCAAGGATGGAGGCTGGGGGGTCCTGCTCTCCCAGCCTTGGATGCCCCCAGCAAAAGCACAGGTGTTGAGGACAGTGGGCAGAGAGGGTTTGGGGAGCACCGAGCTGTAGTACTTGCCAGTAGCAGGCTGCATGCGAGTCCGTTTGACTGTGCAACCGTTGTGCTGAAGTGATCCTGACGCCAGAGTCGTGTTTCTTTGTTTTCAGTCCCATTTGGTGACGCGCCGAGCTGCATGCACTGCCGTCGTTGTCAGTGTCAATATAATACCAACAACTTTCGGAAAGCACTAATGAACAAGTGCAATTTCTTTTCTCTATTGTTGGGTTTTTTGTAAAGTTGCTCAAATGCTCTCAGGTATGGCGGCCCTGAACGGAGGACTCGGCGCAACAGGCTTGACGAACGGTACAGCCGGCACGATGGACGCACTCACCCAGGCCTACTCAGGAATCCAGCAGTACGCTGCGGCCGCGCTGCCCACCTTGTACAGCCAGAGCTTGTTGCAGCAGCAAAGCGCCGCAGGCAGCCAGAAGGAAGGTAAGCACTCGCCCTTCTCAGGATAAGCAACGCTCGGCCAAGCGAGAGCCATGTTTTGGGTCTGTTTCTTCACAGAGGCTCAGCGAAGGACATCGAGTAGCCTCATCTTTGATGTTTATGTTTTCTCCTGCCCTGATTGGTGGTTTTCATTTTTTCAACCTCTACTGTAAATCACTTTTTTTTACCATCTCTCCTTCCAGCCATACCTTCCTGACCGTTCTTTGTGGTATAAAAGCACCGCTGTGCAAAAAAGCACCAGTAGCAAAACGCATCCCGTTATGGGTGACCATCTTTCACACGCTTTAATGGTTTCCATTTTCCATGATGATGGAGTTAATCTGATTAGGTTTAAGTTTTTGAGTCAATGACAAGACCTGGCTTTGCATTGAGTGATTCTTTGCTCAATTCTGGGTTTTGCAGGGGAACAACAAAGGGTTTGCCCCTCTCCCTGCGCCAGTAGAGCAAAACAAACCTCGAGAAGTTGCTGCTAAGAAAAAAGGAAATCTAGTAAATATTTAGTAAAATGAGGTTACCTTTTTTCCCCTCTCCCATTCCCTTGTATGCTTCCCAGGCATTTTGGGGTTTCATTTCTGTTTACTGCTTTCCCTTCTCTCATCCTAAATTCCAGCTAATTCTAGGAGGACAGGAGAATATTGCATGCTTTCTAAGATTGTATCTATGTTGTCACTACTACACTTGCCAGGAATAAGCTTTGGAAATAAACCTAGTGTAATATCCTCAAGAGAAAGATTTTTACCCTCTTTTAATATAGTATCATGCACTGCTATGGGATGTGGTGTTTCCTATGAAGACAAATTTGGCATTCCCATAGCTGGGTATTATACAGGGACACTGTGGAGTTTAAATGTTTATTTTCTCTAAATTTGTTACATCGTTTACCTCTAAAAGCTCAGATTATATTAAATGAAATGATTTTTTTCAATCAGCTTTTTTTTTTTTTTTAATTTTGTGTGTTCTCTGCTTTTATCTTTCATCTCACTCACTCAGTCAGTGACAACAGACTGACACCAAAACCAAATTGTTTATCTGGTGTCATTGTGCATATTCAGTTTGATTTTTTTTAACTATTTTTTTCAGTTCATATCAAGTGAAAACTTATTTTTTTATTTTAAGAATTGGCAGTGTCTTTTTTAAAACACAGCCTTTTATATGTCTTTGTTTCTGTTAGTAAGGGGTTATGTTAGGGTGAATAAATTCTATCTTTAAATACTGATGACTATTTTTTGTTTCTTAACATGATTTCTGATGGCATGGTGAAGAGTCTGCAGTGGTTGACGATAACCAAGTACCAAAGAAAAATACTATATCAATATTAAATGCTGAAGCTTAGTGAACTGCCTCATGCATATGCTGTAAACTATTGTTAAGTAAGTTTTGCTTACTATTTTAAGAAATTTTGTTTTCTGGAAAGGATAGTTTATTGGCAGAAAGAAGAAATAAGTTCCAGGTGATGATTTTTTTTCTTTTTTTTTTTCTCAAAAAAATGTTTCTTTGAAAAACATTTTTTTTCCAAGCCTTTTATCCCCTGTGCTGGGCAAACATTGCAGCCCTTTCTTTCAGGCTGAGAGAGGGTAGCCAGGCTGGTTACAAGAGAGGTGAGGCTTTGTGATTCTTGCAGGAGGTGTCCATAAATCTGGTATGCTTTCCTTTCCAATCCAGAAAACCACAGACATCACATCTGAGATACACACAGGTTCCTTTACACAGGGGAATACTCAAGCATGTTACTCTAGATGTGTTTTTACCAGAAATTTTTGTTCTCTTTGTGTACTGATTGTGCTCCTGGTGTCTGTGTGGGAAGGCCACACGTCTGGTTCCATCATAGATCATATTCTTTTAGACATTCATGGCTTACTTCCAGTATGTTACTGCAAGGGAAAAATTGAGCTGGGATTAAAAAAAAAAAAAAAATTATTGCTGGGGGGGCGTGTTTAAGCAAATAGCACTATAATGTGTATCTCAAATTTAGGCTCTAAGAAAAATATTCAAAGTAGCTCCAAGTTTGCCCCTTTCTTTTCAAACTCAAATTGATGTAAAGCCACTTTAATTTCAACCCAAAAAAATTATTTTGAACTTTTAAAAAGTAGTTATTTTACAAAGTTTCTCTGGGAGACAGAGCTTTCTCTGGGGAATTCATATTTAAAAAGAGTATGCTTTCTGAAATGAGTCCACACGTTGTTTTTTTCTTAGTATCTTTCTCTCTCTGATTCTGCTGATTTCCAAGTCAAAAAGTTTGCTTTGTCTTACCCTTTTTATTCCCATCCCCACCAAGCTCCTGCCCTTTTATCTGTGATGCTCAAATCTGAGCTCAGCTCACTGCATTTCTCTAAATTCCTGCAACTAAAATTAAGCCAGCAAACCCATGCAGGTGTTTGAGGCAGCAGGGGGCTCTTTGGGCAGATCTTGGGGTGTTGTGAGAGAGTAATACATTGTGTACCTGTTTTCCTAACCTTAATTATCCTGAAAGACACTTGTGTAAATTGAAGAAAGAGGCTGCAGTTTAACTTCTTTTGTAGAAGAGGTATCAAGTGAACACTTTGCAAGATAGGATACTCTAAAGAGCTGCATTTCAGCTCTGTTCCTTTGATGATCCACTTACTGTTCTTCCTTCAAAGTTGGAAAGTGAAATGCTTTCTGACCATCACCTTCAGTAAGTATTATGGGAAAATAGATTAAACGTAGCTCTTGTAATAGCTGTTTTCAGACTTTTGTTTTGTTTTGTTTTCCTAAAGGTCCAGAAGGGGCAAACCTCTTTATTTACCACCTCCCCCAGGAGTTTGGAGACCAGGACATTCTGCAGATGTTCATGCCTTTTGGAAATGTTATCTCTGCTAAAGTCTTCATTGACAAACAGACCAATCTGAGCAAGTGCTTTGGTATGTCAAATTTAATAAATCAAATAGTAAAAACCACATGCACCACTCTGAAAAGGGGTCAGGAAAGAAAATTAACAGCAGTGTGAGAAATGTCATACTGGAATTTCATTCCCAAAATAATGGACTCTTAATCCTCAAATGAGAGGAAGGATGCACAGGCAAACTAGTTCTAACTAAAAATTGGCTGTGAAAAAACAATAATAATCTTCCAGTCTGACATCTCGCATGAATGTGTCAAGTACATGAAACTAATTACACCCTATGTGGGGGAATGTCATTTAGTATACTATTAAGCTGCCTTATTATGGATACCTAATTATTCTCTATTGTATAGCTGAGCCACTTAAAAATGCTCTATGTTTAACCCATTACTTCTACATTACAGGAATTTCTTTCTTCTGAATTAAGTACAAGATTGTGCAATTAGCGTTTGAATGGTGTGTACATGTAGTTCAGAACGTTTTACAGACAGTTGATGTCTAGATATGCAGCTAGAGCTGCGGCAGGCAAGCTCCAATACATTATGAAAGGTAGCATCTCCCCTTACCTTAGGGTGGGGATGAGGGGAGTGTCAATGTCAAGTTTTCCAGGCAATGCTTTAGGCTGTCAGAAAACTAGATGGCAGCAGAGGAGAAGATGATATGTTGGTATAAAACAATTTCTAGGGTTGGTCAGATAGGCTGATGTCCTTTGAATGACATAGGTGCACCAGTTCAGTGCCTCAACAGAGAGGAAAACAGAAGGTGACTGAGTGGCAACCTGTTAGATCGTTGGTCTAATGACTGTGGTTTTAATGCAAGACATGAGAAGGGTCTTGGAGGACAGAATCTCTTAAAGAAAAGTTTTGTAAGGTTTGACCTAAAATACTGGGGCTTCCAGCGAAATGACAACTCTTTCCCAGAGTAAAGGAAAGCAGCTGTATGTATGACAAATTAGTAACCAGTCGAGACAATCCCTTTAGTTTCCAAAACTTTTTTGTACTGACAAATGTTGCTCTTTGCACAGCACCATCACTTAATTTTCAAGTGTCCCCATTAACCATAATACATGTTTCTTAGCTTGCATATCATTACTTTTTTATTTTTTTTTTAATCTAGGTTTTGTTCAAATGTGTCTGTCTCAGTGTTTGTCTACATGAGGTCCATTCAGGAACAGCTATTGGGCTTTAACCCATTTTAAAAGAGATGAATTTATCTAAACAGACAGTACCCAACCAAGAGCAGCATCTATCAGGCTACTCAGAAATACCTACTGCACAGGAATTCAAGCCATACCACAATCTGTGTCTATTGCACCTGACAAGCCCGTAGTACACCTGGAAATTTAATTCACTTTGCAGATAGCGTGTGATATTCTTTCTGCATTTTTCTTTATTTTTTAGGCCCTGTTTAAGCTTTACAAAAAAATTGCTCATATTTAGACTAATACAGTACAGCATGTTTCTGCAATGTGTTAAAACAGTCCCTGAGGCTGTAGCAAATTTGAAAACTGGAATTGAAAAGGACTCCCTATTGATCTGGAGCCAGTTCAGTTAGTGTGTTGGGGTGACAAAATCACTGTTGAGGTCTCCAGGAACCTTGATGAAATGTCAAATCAAGCTGTGTTAATCGAAATGCAGCAATTGTGATCACTACTGAAAAAAATGTAGATTAGTTTGGGCAGGCGGCTCAATTCATCAACTCGCTTCCCACACTTGTTTTTTGTGGGTTTCCTTTTACTGTTCGATTACCTACCTACACATTTCTCTGGGTTTACAGGACACAAATACCTACCTTAGAATGATGAACTGAGGTTATCTTGTTTGAGGGGAAACAGAAGGGTCAACACCCAATGGATGGAATAGTCCTCTGTCTTTTTGGCATTAGTCAGGTTTCAGTAACATTGCAATTTCTCATTCTTCCTCCCCAGGTATTCTGCCAGCAGTCGAGAGAGTTCTGCTTTAAAAACAAAAAGTACTGCAGTGGCAGAGGAAGTTGAGATTTTCTGATTCAGTAGGTGTGAACAGCACCTGTGTGATTCTGTTAATCACAGGCAAAGCCAAGATTAATCCTGCTAGTTTAACATCCCTGCATGCATCACCTCAGCTTTTATTGGCAAGAATCATCTATTTGTTGTTTCAGCCCCAAACTTGTGTTTCAAAAAACTTTCTTTTTTTTTTCTCTGTATTCCCACCAAAAGCTGAGACAGTAGTACATCTGAATTACCCATTTCTCACTGGTACCGCTAATGCTCATTGCTCATGGTGCAATCTGGGTTTGTTTCTTTTTTTTGTTGGACTGGGTTGGTTTGGGATTTTTTGGAAGTCAAATTGCAGATGAAAAGAGATTGAACACTAGAAAGGTGAAAAGAGTGTCCAACGCTGTCCGCTGACTGAATCTGGATGGGAAGATTTGTTCCAATCTCAGAGTAGTGATACACAGTGATGAGCTTTTATGTAACACTGCTTCTCAAAATGAAAAATCACTTTTATTTGCAGAAAATGAGCTTTGGTGTTATTTGCTTTCTTGTCCATCTCAGTTGAATGCTCAAGAGATTAAATGGTAATGAGGATGACAGGACAGTCCATCTACCCCTGGAAATACTTTTTCATGAGCTCTCATGAGCTCTAGTTGATTCCACAGACAAAGGGTTTCACTCTTTAAGCTTCTCTCTTGCCTTTCATAAAACTTACAATAACAGAAATGAGAGAGTAAAGTAAGGCAGGGGAGGGGGGACCCAGTGACATCCCAGCGTAAATACAGTCTGCCTCATAACAAATTTGCTACTCAAATGATGAAAAATATTTATCCTGGTTACAGAGGTACCAAGAGATTTAAAACAAAAATCAGAATCATCATGACAGGGGCTTTGCAAATTGATAAGAAACATCATCCCATCCCCACGTAACCTGCGGTTTAAATTTCAGACCAAAAAAAATGATGAATGGATGCAATCAGAAACAAATAAAGGGAGAGAATGTCATATTCCTTCACAAGCTTTGTAAGTGAAGGTTCTTGATAAGGGATAAGATGAAAGTGTAACAGGCTAATGTAGATAGAGCATTCTGTGCATAGAGACAAATTGTGAAGCAGGATAACAATTGAATGATAAAGGCTGATTCCACTGATGCAGCACAGAGGATGTATGTTTGAATTTGTGGCTGAGTCAAGGAAACTATTAAAGAGACATAGAATGAAGTGACTTATTACATCCCCTGGAAGGTAAGCATAGCCTAAGCTAATTGTTCTTCTGTCAGCACGGGAGAATCTGAGTTGGTGACAAGAGAGGTGGGTGGAAAAGCCACCTCAGGGCACGCTTGCTTCTCTTCATTCACCATTCACAGATGCCACCTGATGACTAGTTTAGATCAGTTGCTTAACTTTCAGGTCACCATGACTAGCTAAGATAAAAAGGAACTAAGATGATGAGAGGTTCATAGTAGAAAACCATTCAGAATGCACTCAAGAGAACAACGTGAAGGTTAGGAAGGCTGTAAAGGAAACTGCTGAATTGTCGAGGTAGGTAGGAGTAGCTTATGGAGGTTATGCAGTATCTGCCCGGAAGGTGCTATAGCTGCCTTCTAACTCATGGTAGGTTGCTTTTTCTTTCTGTCCCTGAGGAAATCTTACAGCTCAAGGTTGAGATCTGTGAGCTGATGGAAGTAGACAGAGGAGTGCAGTGCTAAGGCAGTGATTGGAGTCGTGTGAACAGATAAGATCTCCTACAGGAAGACAGGGGAAGGAAAGGAAGAGGGTGATGAAGTTCCTCAGGATATGGTGATAATATTCAGAGGAAATGATCAAGTGAAGAAAGTGAGGAAGTGACAAGTTACTAAAATCAAGGAAGATATGAAGGAATATTTATTATCCCTTAAGGAGGTAATGAATAATCAACCACAGAAGAGCATGAATCAAGCATATTGGCTTTGGCCGGGAGAAGGTCTACAGAGATTTAAGTGAGAGGCTTTTTGAGTGGAAAGGAGCAGAAGTGAGCCTGAATTGTCAGAGAAGAGTCTTAAGTAAATAGTTCGGTGAAGTCGATTTAAGGTGAACCGTAGGGAAGGTCTGTAAGGAGGGAGGGCAGACAGGGACCAAATGACTTGTTAAGAGGCTTTTTTCTTTACAATGGGCAAAGTGTATCATTCTGACACTGAAGAAGGAAGAGGGCAACAGTGCGAGGTAAGCAAGAGCCATAA
Organism: Anas acuta; assembly: GCF_963932015.1. Lineage (NCBI taxonomy): Eukaryota > Metazoa > Chordata > Aves > Anseriformes > Anatidae > Anas > Anas acuta. The sequence continues at coordinate 198,941,163 of NC_088979.1, read as the reverse complement.
AAGAGCAGGTTAAAATGACAGCAAAAAGAGGTTGTGAATCAGAAAAGGATGCAGGCACTAAGCACAAATGAAGAAAGCTGGTGGAAGACAGGAGCTAAGCAGCTTCCGTGTTAGTACTGAAAACAAAGTGTGGGGGAGCCATGCTTTAACAGGGTGAAGGGATATGTGTTAAGTCAAATTCAAGTGGAAAGGAGAAGGAGCATTTCAAAGCCGATGCATAATAGCAGGCTGGAATGCAGTGGTAATTAGCCAGAGCAGAGGCAGAGCAGCAGTTAGGCGAGCTTTGCAATTACAAGTGGGAGGCCCAGATATGAAAATGAATTTTGAGCTTCCAGAATCAGGGAGATTTGAGTCCATTATGAACAGAGCTTTTTTTGTCTCAGGGGGAAAAGAAAGCTGAGCCAGGCCAGCCATTCTGAATTACCCGAGCAAGCATTATCCCCCTAGTTAGTGCTTGCAGCTGAGGAGCAGAAGATCTGGAGTTCTCATCAAGCCCTGCCATTGTCTTTATGATGTTGCTTAATTTCGATCCTTGCATACCCCTTTTGGGACCAAGAGGCTGAATTAATTAACATTTAATGTACCTTGAGATCTTGAACTGGAAGGAGCTGTAAAAATACAAAATATTAATATTGCAACTGTCCCAGTCTGGGCCCAAGGAGATGACTGTTTAATATCACCCAGGACCAGTGTACGTGAACTCACATTCAGATGCGCAAACTCGTACAGGCATCCAAGTTTGGGTTTTGTTTCTGTAACCAGGTCTTCTGTTTCATCTTCACATGTACAGACTGGCCTCATAGTACTTCCTAATAGGCTGGGAGATGTGTAGATATTACAGTGAAAAGTGTTACAGTAATAAATATCTACAGTCTCTAAGGTAGGTAGATAAAAAACAGATTGGGAAACTGCATTGCACCAAAACTGGCCAACTGCATCCCAGCTAGGAAAGAAATATTATGAAGGTAAAAGGGAAGGCAAAGGGAAAGGGCGAGGAAATGGGCTATGGAGTGTGATCAAAGAAATAATTGAAAGAGAGGTAAATGTGTCAAATAAATAGTAATAATAAAATCCTAACAAAAAGCCTTCTGGAATTTGTTCTAACCTACAGTTCGCTTTCTCTCCCGCCTCCGTTCTGTGTCTCGTAGGTTTTGTTAGCTATGACAATCCAGTCTCTGCACAAGCTGCTATCCAGGCTATGAACGGCTTTCAGATTGGCATGAAACGCTTGAAGGTTCAGCTGAAACGCTCCAAAAATGACAGCAAACCTTACTGATCTTAACCCCAGATGCTTACTGCTCTTATTTTAGCTTTCTTAGGGTAAGTCCCATGAGCAAACCTGTCCTCTGCAGGGGGGTTAAGAGAGAACATATAGCCAACCTTCACCAAGAGACAGTTATTTTTACAGTTACCACTTCCATTTCCCCACTTGTCCTTACTACACTTGGCTCCCATTTCCTTGCCAAGTAATTACTGAGTTGTGTTACTGTATTTTGTTTTGCAGCATAATTTATCTCCTTTTTAACAAATAAACGTCTTGAAATTCAAAGCAACACACACACACACAAAAAAAAAATGTGCAATTTAACTCTGTGAACCCTGGTGCCATTAGCACACAATAAAAGTTGTTTTCTATGGTTGGATCCTATTTTACCAGGGTGGCACCAGCAGTTTATAGGTTAAAGAAAATGGCCTCATGCCAGTTGAAGCACTTATTTTGCAACAAGAAAATTGAAACAAGTCTTTCCACTACATCAACTTGTTTTTTGAGAAGATTTGATTTTTTTTTCAGTTCAAAACAATGTGTTGTTATATATTAGTCTGATTTTACACTGGTCGTCTTTATATTTCACTTTTTTTTAAGTTCTTGTTTTTTTGGAAAGGATTAATGTAAAAAAGATTTAGAGATCTGTTTCTAAAGCTACAGGGTTTAAAATAAAAAAAAAAAATAAAATAAAATGAGTGACAATACTTGATGTTTCTTGAGAGATAAATTTAATAATAATAAAAAAGAAAGCCACAGGCCTGTAAATTTTATTTGTAAAAAGCATTTCTATTTTTATACAAAATTTTTACTGCCTCAGAAATAATGGAAGTTATTTATTGCCTATTGTTAACTTATTGGATACCTAAAGAGCAGCTCTCTATGCTAGCTAGATCCTTTGAAGTAGTCTCTAGAGTAATTGTGCCAAGAATGGGCGCTTTTTCACTGTTGAACCCTACACCCTTTACAGTTCATGCTTTTATCCTCTTGTTTGTATTTGTCTGGTTATTTTGTTCGTAGTTTCCATTACCTAGTTTAAAGTTCAGTTGTCTGACCTTTTTTTCCCTCCCCGTACCTTTATGTTACATTTGTAGAAACTGGTTCTTTCCTCTCTTTTCTCCCCAAAGACGAATCCATTCTCTCTGACTCCTTTCAGATGGATTCTTTTGGGGTTCCATTGTGCTGTTGTTGACAAGTATTGTAAGTTAATGCAAATTATGTGAACAGCTCATAGACTCTACTGACAAAAGATTTGCATTAGTTTTCTCCTGCACCCATAAAAGTGATTTTGTTTGTGCTGCATAGATTCTATGTAACTTTTTTCCTCTTCCTTGTTTTTTCCCTAGACATCTCCATGCCCGTTAGCCCATCGTTTGCCTAGCATGTCCCTGTGGCGTCTCAAAAAAAAAAAAAAGTTTCATCGTCCCGTCATTGTTTCTGATGTCTTTCTGACCTCACATCATATTTGGTTCTCCTACTGACCTTTGATCTAGTTTGACCTTTGAAATTTGCATGTGACCTCATCTAGCTATGAATTCTGGGAAGTCAATGTGAAAAAACATTGCTGCATTCATGCAAGACTGAAATTTATTATTAGATAAATTAATGATAGGATTTAAAAACAACCTGTGGCAAAATGTTTTTTCTTTCTTTCCTTTTTTGTTTTTCTTTTTTCCTTTGTTCTATTTTTTTTTTTCATTTCGTAAAAAAAAAATAAAAAAAAAAACAGACTTGAAAGTATTATACAGGGATTGGCATTCTGCCTGGTCACTGGTGACAATAGCAATATGTGTCCAGAGGCACAGAATGTTGGTTTCTAACAGACTACTTCCAAAACAGTTTGAGAAATAAAACTGTCTGATTTTAAGTCTCTAGAGGTCTGTAATAGTTTTTACATTTTTCAGGCAGTGTAAAGTTTTTTGATAAGGCCATTTTAGGTGGCTCACTTTCTCATTAAAGTATATATATAGAACCACTTTTTGTAGATTAGTATAAGAAAATATTTACCCTGTTTTAGGGCAAATGCTACCTACTTGTGTCACCTTTTGCTGAACTGACTCACAGTTAGACAATCCATGGTTTAATGCACATGAAATTACCTATATTTTATACTGTTTCAATGTACAGAAGAAAGGTTACTGTAAAATGTGTTACGTTGGTGCTTCTGTGAATTAAGTTGTGGTTTCATCATGAGTCTTATGGTCTTAAGTGTTCTATGTTTATAAAGACAAGTTTAAAATTGGTTTACTTGAAGAACAAGAACAAAAACGAGATTCAAAAAAAAAAAAAGAAAAAAAAAAAGTTGTTTGCTTAAAAAAATGAATTTCATGTGAAAAATTAAAAAATATTCCAGAATAAGTTTGTGTTGGCTTGTGACGCATTGATGTCATTTTTTTATTGTGAACAATTTAGATGTGTTTGTGTTCAGCAAAATGTGATCGGTTTTTCTTTTAAAGAAAAAAAAATCAGTGAAACTATAGTGCCAAATTCCAAAGGTACTTTCTTCCTAGAGCTTCAGTGTGTTTCTTGTGTGAAGTAATTTGATAACATGGGTATTTTATTATGTGTTTTGTATAAATCCCTAATATTTAAAGAAAAAGAGGTTAAAAAGTTTGTTAACTTGCTATCCTGTGGTCTTGTTGCCTGAAATTGTTATTGTTTGTTATTTCTCTTTGATGTTTTTTGTAAAACATTGTATAAGTGCCCATGTTTCACTTTTTTAACCACTCTGCACACATCAATGCTGTGAAAGCAAACCTCACAATGTATTTTCTTCATATTGTATGGAAACCTCTAAGGTGAGAAAGTTTTGAACTTTTAACCCTTTCCACCCAGAGCTGTCTTGAGTGTTAATACCTTTTATACATTCACCATTTTGCTGTTTATTTTTATATATATATCTATATCTATAAATATATATATACTTAGTTTTTTGTGGTTTATTTAATACATGGTTGAAATCAGAACAATGCACAGGGCAGATCTGAAGGACAAAAATATTTTACTGCTGTCTAAATTTCTTCTGTATCTATAACTAAAATTATTTAAAACAGTAATTAACTTGTGGTTTTCCTTTTTAGATTTTGGGGATTTTGTCTTTTCTTAAAGAGCTTTTAATATGCTGCTGGAATATGCTATTCAGTATTAATAAAATAAAAGAAAAATAAAACAATTCTTTAATTATCTATTGTGTGAACCACTCCCAGAAAGGAGTGGTAAATCCACCATTTGAAAATCTTGAGGAGAAAAAAAATATTTTTGTAATTTAAATAAATGAACTTTTGCTTAAATCAGATGCACTAGATCTTCCTGGGTGAAAATTCAGCATGCACTGCAGTTAAACTACTTTTTATGGATAAAGTTTACATACACTGTAATGTTTGGTGTTATCTGCCATTACCTGTAACGGCAATATATTGGCTTACTCCTGCAGACACTCGTATAGAGAGGAGTAACTTTACTCGTACAAGTAGTCCATGGGAATACGTATGTGACTGATGTGGGTGTTTGCTGGAGGAAGCTGTGTGTAAGGAACCAGAAAAGAGATGCTGGTAGCCCTTTCACTGCCTTGTAAGTCTGATTAGATTGCATTTCTACCGCACACGTAGTGACCAACAACCAAATTTGGTTCTTTGCTACCGGTATAGCAAATTCATTGCCAATCCAATGCGTGTGAGCAGCAGTACTTGCTACTGATGATAAAGTGCCATACCTTCTTCCTATTTCTGATTATATTCGAAGCCACCTAAAATTAAAAATGAAGCCCTATATGAACAACATCAGCTGGTGCACTCTTGTCTCTCATCCCCAACTTAAACGCTTCTTTATGTAGAGCCCTGGGATGGAAAGGACTAGCCTCTAGTGATGCAAAAAAGTTTCCTTCTTATAGCACATGCACTTATAAATAAGTGATCTATACTTTTCTCACATTTTTACTACTGCTGGGGCCTTCCTACACCCTTTGAGGGCTATTTTGTACTACTTGCAGCAATTTTGCATATTCAAAGTATCATCTCACGTACGTTATATTATATATATGTACATATATATATAATATGAGATCATCATTTGGATTGTTTAGACTGTTTCACTAATTTATCCTCATTGTACCCACCGTATAAATTTCCAAAGCTTTTTTAGATGCCCTAGTGTGTCCTGCGGGTTTACCAGTCCAGTGAGAGCGGTGATGTCTTTGGTCATCAGGCAGTGTAATTTGGTATCAGCCGCTGACCCAAGCGGTTGCCCCAAATTACACTACACAAGACATTGGCTTAGCAGTGGGAGAGGAGGAACAGTTCAGGATTTCCAGGCAACTGAGATGGGTCCATCTTGAAATTTATTTATTTTTTAAATCAAATATAAAAATGAAAACCCAAACATACACCTCCTTGGAGACAAATTATCTACCAGTTCTCTTTCAAAATATTGAAAGGAAAAAGCTGCAAGGGTGCAAGGGCCTAATAAGAGAGGAAGAAAAACAAGGGAAATTGCTTTACAAAATTCTAATCAAAAGACTAGACTAGTTGCTTTTTTTTCAAACAAATTAGCTAATTGTGATGAAATGGCAGTCCTCAAAGGAGTAACAAGTTCATCTTTCTTTCACCATAGGGGTTACAGTTCCTTGGCTTGTGCTACTCTGGAATCATTTTACTGTTTCTGTTTTTATTATCTTAAGTGCTAATTAACGAAAGGAAAAAATATCCTGTAGTTTCATTACCTTTTTGGATAATGTCATACAAAAAAAAAAAAAAAGAAAAAAAAAACTATGTATTTGTGTTTTTTTTGTGCTGTGAGAATTGTTGTTTGTAGATTAATAATACTATCATTTTGTTTAGAATTACAAACTAGTTTTTAAGTATTGTCTGAGAAAAGCCAAAGTTAATGCAATCTAGTGGAAACTGTAAGACCATTTGAGTATTGTTTCTGTTTTATTGATGCATTTGGATTTTGTTGTTTGATGGAATTTGAGCCAAAAAAAAAAAAAAGAACAAGAAAAAAAAAAAAAAAAAAAAAGCAGGCTTTCATATTTCTACAACCTGACTGTACTTACTTACGCATTTTGTACCAGTGGAACTTTTTATACTGGAGATTAAAAACAAATGGAAATTTTTGTGGCTTACTCTCGTGGGCCCCCTCGATCATGACTGATTTTCAAGTTTGATTTCTGGATGGTAGAAAGAGAGTTGGTTTTGTTTAGAGAATTAAAAACTTTGGCTTGATTTCTTTTTTTCCCTTTGCTTATATCTAGTGTTTAGAATTTTGTCTTAACAAAAGCGGTAAGTTTCACTTTTTATTCTGTATCGTGCAGTTACACAATAAGGTAATTAGAATTAGGAGTACTCGGTCACTTTGCGTGGATAAATGTATTAGTTAAAACGTTAGGGGTTTGCTTTTTTGCTGTTTAGATCAGAGTTTTTTCTGATTCTTCTGTCCTCATTGTGAACATAACCGTGTAGTTGAAACAGTCAGACTTATTTTTGTAACGTATGTTATTGTGTGATGCAGTTTTTTGCTTCTGTCTCCAATATTAAACCATTTTCCTAATACTTGTCTCTCTACTTTGTGTCTTGTATTGTTGGTGGTCATTATGTGTTGGTAATACATCTACACACCTCACTGTTTCACGTTCCTGTTTTTTTTTTTTTTTTCCTCTATTTGTTGGTTGTGTACAAAAGATACAGTCGATTCCACCTAAGTGAATATCTGATTGGGGGGCAAAAGAGGATTTGTGCATTTTAGACATGTTATGGTTTCTTTGATATTTTTTTCTCTCTCCCTCCCCCTAGTCATGCCTTATCACTTGGATAATCTGTCTGAGCAGGAAGCATTTTAAATGAGTTTCCTGCAAAGTCATATGGAAGATAGCTTTTGCTAGTCTTCTAACTGCAAAAGCTTATGCACACAAACACACAGAGAAATCAGAAGCCATGTGAAAAGATTTTTGCTGACATTTCAGTCAGTCTGCAAAACGCGGATTATGGTGATCAATTCTTCCTAGTCATTCAAAAAATACTCTGCCGCTACTTCGCAGAAGCGTATGAAACATTCAAGAAAATATAGCCTTGGGATTTCTTCCAGACTGCACAGTAATCTGATGGCATATGGTGTTAGTCAAACTCCTTAGAAACTAATCACAGCTTAACTAGGGCTATGAGAGCCTGCAAAAGCCTACCAGGTAAATGAGCTTGTTACGTGCAGTTATACATATAATAATTTAAAAATAAAATCCAAGTGAGCACAGGGAGACTCTATTAAAGCCAGTGGAAGAATTAAAAAAAAAAAAAAAAAAAAAAAAAAGAGGGAAAAAAAGAGTAAGAAAATAAAAGAAAAAGAAACACAAAAAAAATCCCCTGTTGTTCAAACGGGTGATATTTTTGCTGTGGGTTTACAAAGCAGATCATTCTCAGCACTGGCTAATAGTATTACACAAATCTCAAAAGGGACAAAAGAAATACCATAGCACTTTTTTTTTTTTTTTTTTTTTTTTTCCCCTAGAGTTGGCTTTTAGCTTTTTTTGTTTTATTTTTCCATTTCCTATAATTTTTTTTTCCTCACAAGAATCTCTCTGCTCTCCCCCATATCTACCACAATGAAATAAAAGCCGCGAAAGAAAAATATCTATGTTGTTCTGGTTTACAAAAGTCTCTTCTCTCCTCTGTCTGATCACAGATACAAAGCTTACAATTTGGAGAGGGGAAAACAAAACCGACAAAGCCAAAAACCAAACAAACAAATAGAAAAACAAACCCAAGGAGGAGAGAGAAGCACTGGCAAGTGCTCTCTGGAATTCAAGCCATATGCCCACTCCCCTTTCCTTTGTCCCACTTTCTGTGATGCTCAGGAATCGAAGACCACTTAAAAGTGCTCTTATGAGACCCAATGGACACTCCTCCCTCGTGTCTCCTCTCCCCCGGTCCTTCTGGCACTCTGGCTTCGGCTCACACACAGACACCACCCCAGGCGAGGGCTCGTGCAGCACGGGGGCACGGCGCGCGGGGTGTTTCCGTGTGGTTTCAGCCATGACGTTGGCTCCTGTGTTTGGAAGAGTTTTGAAATTTTCAGGTGGCTCATGAGTTGGCCTGGTTGCTTATTTATTTATTTTACCTTGGTGGGTTTTGTTGTTTTTTTTTCTTTTCTACACTTTTCCAGTTCCACAAAAGGCCAAATAGGTGACGAGTCTGGGATAGAATCCTAGAATCATCTAGGTAGGAAAAGACCTTCAAGATCATCAAGTCCAACCACCAGCCTGACCTACTGAGTCCCACCACTAAACCATGTCCCTTAGTGCATCCCAAAGAAGCTCAAACATTGTCTTGTAGGGTCAGGGGTCCAAGCAAATACCTTGCCTGCAACTCTAAGTTTAATTAAAAACCACAGAAGCCTGTAGAGGACAGCCCAGGCAAGGGAGCAGATCCCAATGGTCAGGCTGTACCTTGGGTCTTTTATGCCTCTAGAGTTCATGATTCTGGTTCTGATTATGTTGACACCAGTGGATTCAGTTGAGTAAGTCTGGACTTACATGAACGATAAATCAGAGTTGATCTCTGGGATTTCTAGGTTCTTGTAGATGTCTTTATTTTATTTTTTCCCCAAACTTGGTCTTAGGAAAGAAACTGGAGCTTTGTGAGGGGTCTTTTCTTCCAAAAATATAAGTGAGTAAAAGACTTATGCTATAGTTGGGTTTCTTTTGAATACTCAGGGCTGAAAGAGACAGGGTTGTTGTTTTTTTTTCCTTTTTTTTATTATTTTTTTTATTTTATTTATTTCAACAATGGGGAAAAATGAGTTCCTTAAAGCAATGCAGCTGAACAGTTTGTCCTGCTTAAATGCATGCTTTTAATTTCAATTATGTAAGGCACCTTGCAGTGTTAGCAAAATGTCTCTTTGTTAGCTATATGTGTATCGCCATGGGAAATTACCAAACTGTCACAAGACTTGCTGATTAAAGAATAGCCTGCCAGAGTGTGTGTGCCTTTGCCCAGTGTGACTCTTAGGTATTAGGCTAAGGAAAACAGTTTAACAAAATGTAGTGTGAATCATTCCTGATAAGTGAATAAAGCATTGTGACCAAGCAATCAGATTATTCACTTATCAGGAATCGACTGTACTGAGAGTTTGCCTGATTGTTTTTGTTCCTCATCTCTGTTGTAGTTTCACTACTTTGCTGTGTTCTGTTTTTTCTCTCATGCTCTTAGCAAAATCACTGGGAATATCCCTTCGTGTGATCATGAACATGCTACTGAGTAACAAATAAAAAAATTTTTAAAATATAAAAATGATATCTTAACAAAATCTATGCACTTGCTATCAGGAACACAATACTGGATGTGTCTTATATATATTGAACTATAATAGTATTCGATTTCTTAAATAAAGCTTAAGAAAGGATTTTGTTGTCTGTAAAATTTTATGAGCATTAAATGGAAAAAAAAAAATGTTTCTAGGGTTGGGCGCTTTTTTGTTATATGAAATCTTACTGGGTATACAGTCTTTAACCATACCCAGGCAAATGTTGTATAATCTGCTTGATATTTCATTAATAACTGAGACCTTGAAAATTAGTCCATGGGGAGAAAAAGTCTTACCATTCAGTGACTTGCAGCAAACGACACTAAAATGTGGAAATTTTCTATCTTTTTCTAAACATGCTTGCTTTTGCACTAAAATGGTATGAAATAGCTAAAATATGTGAATCAGAAAATGTAATGAAACAAAGCTATATTTCTTCCACAAACAATAATTTACTTATTTTTGGTATGTGACTTTTTTTCCTCCTGATTCTAGATAGGTTTAGAATAAAAAAAAAAAAAATGAAACCTGGTATGCTCAAAATCACAGATTCAACATTCGAGGTCAAAGCACCTTTTTGTGGAAGATGAGTGGTTTACTGTATCCTGTATCTGAGCCTTCTTTTAGGAGAACATTTTCACATCAAAACCCATGAATTAAATGGGAGTCTAATAGCAAAAACTGTTGAGTACACTGAAAAATTTATTCCTTCAATGGCTGTACATTTGCCACAAAATTGTAGGTTTCGCACAATCAGATTTTTATGGAAATGTCTGGACTACTTGTATTTAGCAAACTTTCAATAATGTCAGCCTTTGGCAGAAAGATCCAGGAGAGTGGTTGGGGGGTTGCTTTCTTTTTTTCTTTTGAACTGCATTACTGCCTCACTTTTCATATGCCATTATATTATCTGAAAAAAAAAAAAAATTAAATTGTGGAAATCTACCCTCTGCTTGTATCATTCTCCTCTCTTCATACATATTTAGCAACTGGTATTGAGCTGTACATCGGGTGGCCAGGTTTGTTAGAGGAGTAAGCCCAAAATACTGCTCCCCAGCAAAGCCCTGGGGAGGACTGACCAAGGTAGGCAGCAGGATGCTCCTTTCCATCCCACATCTACACTGAGCTCGGATCGGGATCCAGGCTGGATTCACAGGGGCTGCTGGTGTATAACAAATATTAAGTAATAGCAGTGATTAGCTCATATTTGTATTCCCTCTGATTTTCCTCGTTAGCAGACTTTCTTTTTTGTCCATTAAAGGGAGGTGGGAAGTTGCAGTCATTTTCTGAATCATTCGTCCCTGTTGATAACCTAATTGTTTTACATGAATGCTAATATTTCCCTCTCACACATTTATATCTATCAGCTAAATCAGTAGTAAAGTAAAGTCTTCTGGGATACATTCCTATATCAATTACCAAGGATTTATGCTCCGAAGCACCATTAGCATTAATGGGAGTGTGCTCTGTAGCATAAACAATTGGTGATAGGTCTGGTGGACCTTATTTCATAAACAAAGAAGCATTTGAATCCTAGCGAGTTGTTCCTGAAGGCAGTGCTTCAGGGAGCGATGTCCCCACCTCCCCGGGCTGCTCTGGGGATATCTCACTCACAGTACGTGCCTCAATTGCAAAAGGAGATATTGTTGGTTTGGAAGAGGGATGACTTCTGATGCAAATCTTTGCTGGCCTTTTCCCTTCTGAAAACCTGACTGGAGACACACCAGGTAAAATCTTGAGTGTTGGCTCATGTCCCTCCAACTGGTGACTTCAAAATTTTACTCTTGGGTTGCCCACGTTGTGTGGTGCCACAGGGTGGAGATGACAGAGGTGCTGCAGGGAGGGGTTTTTTGAAGGAGGCAGGAGGAAGACCAGAGGTGAAGTCCTGTTGACCCAGTAGTGTGTTTAATACCTCACTAAACTGTAGGTTTCACAGCTCCATGCCTTTTCGTGGTGAGTTAGAGCAGACCAACAAATAGCATCGCAGAATCACTGAGGTGGGAAAAGACCCTTAAGAGCACAAAATCCAACCACCACCTAACTCTACCAATTCCACCACTAAACCACACATCTCTCAGACACCTCCAGGGATGGTAACTCCACCGTTTCTCTGGGCAGCCTGTTCCAATGCCTAACTACCCTTCCTGTGAAGAAATACTTCCTGACATCCAACCTAAACCTCCCCTGGTGCAACCTGAGGCTGTTCCCTCTAGTCCTATCACTAGTTATCTGTGAGAAGAAGCCGACCCCCAGCTCCCCACACCTTCCTTCCTTTCAGGTGGTTGAAGAGAGCAGTAAGGTCTCCTCTGAGTCTCCTCTTATCCAGACTAAGCAACCCCAGTTCCCTCAGCCATCCTTCATATGTCTTGTCTCAAACAAGTCTCGCCTTTCACATGTAGGACATTATTTTCCCCCTCACCCTATGCTCGATCAAGTCAAACATGTAAGTAACCAAAAGGTTTCATCCTTAATCTTAATCCACTGAGAGTTGGGGCAAAAGTCCACAGCTTCCCAGAGGCACATGATCTTACAAATCCCTGTCCCTGCTTCTGCAAATGTTTTCTCTGTTGGTTCTGCCTCTGCTCAGCCTTGCTACATTAAAAAGCACTTTTGTATCTACTATTTTCCCCCAAAGGCACTCACACAGGTCTTGAGTTGCTTTTCAACCCTCCTTTTCAGAAAAGAAATGTATCATGTTCTTGAGGTATCTGCATATAACAGTGGCTTTTTGGTCCCTGAATATTTTTTGTTGTTGTTTATTTCTGCAAATTTATTTATTTTCCTCTTTTTTTTTCTCTCTCTCTCTCTTTTTTTTTTTTTTTTTTTTTTTTAAATGCAGAAATTACAAATTTCACCCCTACTCCTCTGAATTACACTGTCAAAGATTGCATCAGACCTTGCAAAGAATAACATTCAAAAGCCACAAAATATCAGCTTGGAAGAATTATTTTGGGTTGCTTCTTTAGCATGCCTAAATCTCTCTCAGATTTACTGTGCTCCAGGTTCCTGCATGTGTAGTCTGCTTGCTCGTTCTTGGATATAAAAGCTTGCTTACAACCATACCAAGAGCACTTTTGTATAACTCCTAGTCCTCTTCATTATTTTCCAATGTTATCAGCATTTTTAATATTTACTTTCAAGTCATTAGTGAAAGTGTTCAATAACGTTCAGACTTATTACTGATCCCTGCAGAACCCCTCTGAAAAGTAGTCTCCTATAGTGATTCCCCTTTGACAGCTTCTTTGTTGACATGTCAGCCAGTTCTTAATCCATTTTATGTGCCTTGTATTGATAGGGTAGAATGCTAATTTTTTAATCAGGATCTGCTGCGCTGTCAAACATACGAAACTCAGAGTATATTCTATCTTTTCAATTACTTTTATCAGCCAAAACCTACAATCACATCAAAGAACAAAATTGAGTTTGACAACCTTTTCTCCCTAAAAAGCATGTTGATTGGCTTTAATTGTTTACCTCTTCTTTAATGCCTTCTATTCCTTTATACCCATATCAGCATTTCCATTATTTTGCCAAAGAGTAATGTCAGACTAGGCTGCCATGAGCTGGGTCATCCTGCTTGTCTTTTATGAATGTGAGCATGAGAACAGCACGTTCCTTGTTGATTGGGTTGCTGCTGGTGTGCTTAAAAAGTCCACAAGGTTTTTATGAACAAATCAGAGCTCTCTGTCCCAGTCCAAGATGCCCAGGGCTACCTGCTTGAAAATATATTATCTTTAATAGCAGTTGTAGCTAAGTAGATGGTTACAGAGTAGGACCAGACCCACTTTATCCTTCTCCTGAAATGTAGGTATGTGAAAGAAGAAACTTTTTAATATTTCCCCTTTTTCTGCATCATGACTAACAGTTTTCCCATATGCATAAACCTAAGTTCAATGCTAAAATTACTTAGCATATTTAAAGAAGTCCTGGGTCATTTTTTTTATTTTTTTTTTTGCAATTGCCCTGTTCTTCTGAGCTTTCCCTGCAAACCATCCACACAGTTGACAATGTAGTGGGGAAAGTCAGTAGGTGACTCTAGCTCAGACAGACCCAACATAGTAGCATGGGTGAAGGTAAAATACTTTTTCACTTTTCACCTTTCCATCCATCCATCCATCCATCCATCCACCCATCATGCTATGAGTAGATAAAGTCACTCCTTACATGTGTCACTCAAAACCCTGTGGCTTTGCAGCAGACAGAGGCTAAGAGCCAGTACCACTTGGGGAATACCTGGATGCACAGCACCTCTTGGAGAAGAGATCATGTGGAAATCAGAAGAAGCCTGAGCTAGTCAAACTGACCAGACATGAGTGTTGCTATAGAGGCAATACAATAAAAATGGACAAGCAGCAGTAGAGGAGGAAGGCAACGTCTGTTTTAAGCTCTACCACAGTAAAAGATTCTCTTTTGGGCCACCATGATACCAGATCATGTCCCTGATCGTGTCTCTTGGGTATAGCCCATAAAAGTGCTGAGATATCAGTGTATCTGTTCAGGAACCTCAGCCTCAATGTGGCACCACTCAAAGCAGACACGCCGCTGCTTAACCCTATAGATATCTCTGCTAGCCAGGGTAACACAAGTTCACCGTGAAGATAATTCATCCCATCCTATGTGACATGGCTAAGATCAGGGAGTAAAAGAGCTATTTGGAGGTGCTGCTGATTTTCCATTGACTGTAAGAGGAGAACAGGAGCAAATTCAGTTTTCTTAGAGCAGGCATAAGATACTGCTCTCAGTAACCAAGGACACTTTGCTGGACCCCTAGCTGCTGCAAAAGAAGGGCATGGGTGTCTTTTAGGTCCCTTGTCACATCTGCCAGCCCCACGTGGGTGTCTCAGATGAGGTATAACAGCTGGCACTCAGCCCCTCTTTTTGGCAATTCAGTCAAGCCCTATCTTAGCCTAGGGTTTGGAGATAGCTCACCAATTCAGAGACCCAGCCTGAGATGTTTACAGGTGCACCAAAGGTTTAGCTCTCATGCTGGGCAAGAATGAAAAGAGTTATTTTGCTTGTCCTGAAGTAGACAAGTGTGGCTCAATTCATCAGCCAGACTGGAAGCAACTAGTGCTGAGACATCCTATATTCTCCAAAACATCCGTGTTGAGCTTGCAGACATGATGCAGAGTTAATAGGACATCTGCAACTTCTCAAGTGGCATAGCCCAGGACATTTAAAGGTCTCTAAATAACATAAGCAATGGCAAACGAGTCTGGGACATCCTGTACCAGGTGAACTCCACCTTCGGGCTTTTATTCAGTTGCCTAAACCTGGGCATGTTGGATCCTCCAGGGAACCTCAAATGGCACTGATGCCTGCATTTAGAAAATGAAATTGGACTCTAGGGGTCTCATTTGTAGGTGGCTGAGGCTGAAATTCAGTGAATCCTATTGTTAACAAATGAGCCCCAGGTGATGTGCAGAAAAAAAGACCAGCTGCAATGAGACTGCTTTTCAAGGGACAGATATATGCAGAATACCCTCATGATAGAAGAGACAGACCCCACAGAGTTGTACTTACATGATTTATTGTGCACCTCTGGCATTAGTTTCTACCTGTCTGACTTTTGTTGCTGAGGATCCCCAGGAAATACTCCCTTACCCCAGAGGTAACCTAGGCTCAGGTGATCTGCTTTGGCACTTGGGGGTACTTGTCCCCACACTAGGGCTAGAGGAAGCAGAGGTCTTTCCATCTCAGTGAAGCACCTAAAATTAAGTGGAATGAACTCCCTGGGCGAAGTTGCTGGAGTTCGTGGTGGTTTTTGTTTTGTTTTAAGAGTTCTGAATTAGGCTGTTGGTCCAGAGCAAGCTTTCTGCAGAGACTGGGGACTGTCACCATGTCAGGCACACAACTTCTGCCCCTCTCACTCTTGTCTGGGTGATTGTCACAGGCTATATAAAACAAGGTGAAGAAATTAATATTAGTCAGGAAAAATAAAAAGTCCATAACGATAAGGGGACAGGAAGAAGTATTCCTTCATCCCAACAGATGTATGTGTAGATGTGGCCAAACTATCACATATCTTGTACCACTCCAGTCTTGGTCCCTGACCCTGGTACCATTGTGCCAAATGCTGGAGCATCCTCCCAGCCCCAGATTACAAAACAGAAACAAACCCTGGAATTTCCTGCTCAAAGGAATAATAAAATAAAAAGCAGAAAATTCACAGCCTTGCTGGGCAATTTGTTACACTGCTTGACTGTCCAGATGGTGACAATGTTTTCCTGCTATCTGGACTGAACCACTCGTTTTTGAAATTATGCCCCTTGCTTCTCATCCTCCAGCCATGCACCACTGAATAAAGTCAGGCTATATTTTCTTGATAAGCTCCTCACAGATATTGGGGGCTGCTGTTAGGTGCCTCTGAAGCCACCTCTGTTCATCTCCAGGCGGAACAAGCCCAGCTCCTTCAGCCTCTTCTGGTAGGCAGGTGAGAGCTCCATCCTCCCCAGCCATGCTGGTGGTCCTCTGCTGAGCTCCCTCCGCTTTGTTCCCAGCTTTCTGGCACTGAGAGACCCCAAATGGATCTTGTGGAGGAGGGATAATCACTTCCCTTGATGTCCTGGCTCTATTCAGGCAGTCCAGGGTGCTGTTGGCTTTCTTTCCCGCCAGGGCACATTGCTGGCTGGTCCATGGTCACCTCACTGCCCACCAGGACCCCCAGGTCCTTTTCATGACCCACTCTCCACCCTGTCCATCTCCAGCCTGTGTCACTTCAATGAGTTCCTCCTACCCAGGTGCAGGTCTCTGCATTTGTCCCTCTTGAATTTCAGAGGGCTCCTGCTGGCCTTTTCCTCCATACCATTGAGGTCCTTCTGAATGGCAGTCCTGTCCTTGGTCCCCCCTCAGATTGGTGCCACCTGCAAACCTGACAAAGCTGCATGAAGTAAGGACATTGCACTTGCCTTGGCTTGTGCTTGTCCTCCTACGGGTGGCTGAACCTGCTACAAGTCCAGTTTGAAGCAACATATGGTACTTTACAGTATCCCACCCACTCCTCTCCCCTCTTACTTTCATGCCAAGAAGAAAATAAAGTAAAAGATAAGAACTTTCCAGAAAGTGCCAAGAAAGGCAACAGAGTTTGTTTTCTAGCAGGTACAGCTTTTTGCCTATTTGGCTTATACACATCATAACTCATTACACCCCTCTCTCAGAACACATTCTGGGAGGCAGGACTGGGACTTGAACTCACCACCATGCTGTGCAGCTCACTCTTGGATAAAGTTTTCAGGGCCTCCTGCTCTCCTGTCCTCATCACAGCTGTTTTTGCAGCTCACCCTTCTCCCCACATCCTCAGCTAACCTCAGGTTTCCATCAACTGAGCAAGGGAAAAAATAACAACCACACTTTGTGACAGACTGAGAACATACTGACTAGAAGACCTTGACCAACATTTGTGCAGGAAAAGGAAGGGGTCAAGAACGGCCCTTTCTCTTCCCCTTACCATACCGCAGGTTCCTGTCTTAAAATTTGACCATCCATGGATGGAGAAGGAGAAACAAGCCCAGCAGATGAGATTGCATGAACACATCTGCTTTCAGTTATTCTTTTTGTGCAGACACCATCTGCCAAGCCAGTGGATCCCTCAGTCATCCTCATGGGCCTTACACAGCCAAGTGCCACCACAGCTTTCCCATGTGAGATGTCCCACTTCGCTGTTCCCTTCCTAGCACCTCCCTTGTGACCAGGGATGCTTGCTTACTAGAGAGCTCTCATATGTACCAAAACAGGTTTCCCAACAAAAAGAAAACCCTAACACTGTCCCAACCAGTCCCATGTGCCTCACTTTTAGTGTTTCTGCTACCCCACAAGTCACAGCCAACTTCTGAACAACAGCAAAAGGACTGCAGGGTGGACTATGAGGTGTGTTTTCACAACTACTGAAATTGTACCCACACTTACACCGCAATTTGACTGTTTACATCTTCAACACCTCAGTGAAATGCCTTGTTGATGGGTCAGAATGCAATTTCTTTGCCATAAATCACCTCCGTGTGCCTGGCACAGGGGCAGATGCCAGACATAAATTTAATCTCGGTGGAGCAGAGCTCCTGTGGGAGAGGTCATGTTCCTAGGTGCAAATAAATAAAAAATTCACTCCTCACAGAAACACCACAAAGCAGCTGGATTGTATCCTTGCATGGAGGGCAATCAGGCTTAGCAGGAGGCATTCACTGTTCTCTCTTCTCCTCCAGTCTCATTTTCCTCAGCTCATTTGGCCTTATTGTTTCCTATTACCAGTTAGCCATCTCCTTGCTCCGCTTGATAACCACTCTCTCTTCCTTGGTACAGCACAGAAATGTTTCCCACCTACAGTCCCCAGGGCTGTGCAATTCAGCCTAGGGGACTGGTGCCAAATTGCCCACTTAGACATAAGACCTTTTGTGAGGCCAGTGCTTTGGCTCAGCGAACTGAGACACTTTATTGAGCATCCCTGTACACCTACTGGGAAAGCTACAGAGCTACCACCAGTTGGGGGGCAGACCTTGGCTTGAGCTTTAACCCATCTGAAGAAACTGCTTGTTCTCCATCGAATGAGGGTGAGGAAGGGATCCTGGTATTGAGCCCCCTGACTTTGGCATCCTGATGGGTGTTCAGCTCCTGGTAACTGGACACGGTGTGCTGGGGGCATGCCTTCTGCTGGGAAGGAGCCCTTGTACTCTAGGAATGCACTTCAGGGTTTGTCTTCAAGGTCTAAGGAAACAAAATACACAGAGAGCAAGAAAAAAAAAATCACAATAGATTTTGTGCAGGAAAATCCAGCCACACCCCCTGACAGGCTCCTGGGAAAGCAAAGCAAGCTTGTGAGGAGCATTGCTATCAGTGCTGGAAGCTCTCTTGAGTCCTGCTTGTGTGCATAGGCAGAGCTGCCTTCCCCCGAGCAGCTTTTGCATGCTGAAGGCTTGCAGGGCATTTAAATGGCTGCAGGGCTCGTGTCTGGCGCATTCACCACCGCTCCCTTTTTACGTTCGGTTGCCCAGCCATGCCTGGGGACCCAGCTGCGTGCTGTTGGTGTTTCGGACTGACAGGCATCAAAGGATGCCTTCTTCTGAGCAGAACACTTTGGGACCCCATGAAGAGCTGTGTTTTGCCTTCCCAAATTAATATGCAAAAGTAAGCAGCATGCATCAGCCACAGGGCACTGTAGCGCTCCTGTATCCCTTTTACTCTAACCAGAAGCTTGGATTCTATGCTTGGAGCATCATTTTTTCCCCACTTCTTGCCTCTCAACTGGTCCTCTCTCATCCAGTTCCCATTCCTTTACCTCCTCGGAGTAATTCTTGCTCTCTGCTCTGTATGCAACAAGTGTTTGAAATGAATGAAGGAGGTGATTAATTATTTAGGCTTTTACAAGGGAGTCTAACTAGGTGCAGTGGGAAGGAATTAAGCAAGTGAGACATAAAGGCTGAAGATCAGAAAAATATTTCCTTAGAGTGCAATGTAATAGAGGGCAAGCCTGCCTCTGGGGCAGCATGGGAAGTTTCTCCTCCCGTGGGATTTACGATTGTAAAGAGTAGAAAATGGTCTTTAAGAGTAACCCTTCTGGGACAAGGTTAGCTAGCCCAAGAGGCTGTATTTGTCTCTACCTTCTAGGCACGGTGGTGGGACACAGTGTGTGAGAAAGCATGAAATGAGAACACAAAGAGATTTATTCATGCTGGAAACTTAAAATGCAGTGAGCAACTTCACTCCAGTGCAAACAATTCTTTTTATAAACCTGTTTGAAGATTTTTTTATATATATCCATATTACTCAGGTAATTAATTTTCAGCAGTGACTGTGAGAGGACACTGCATTAGCACAGCAGGTAAATTTGGGACTGAAAAGGAAGCACACTAGCCCTTAAAATGAGAGTTATTTGTAAAAACTACA
Source organism: Anas acuta (assembly GCF_963932015.1). Classification (NCBI taxonomy): domain Eukaryota; kingdom Metazoa; phylum Chordata; class Aves; order Anseriformes; family Anatidae; genus Anas; species Anas acuta. The sequence continues at coordinate 198,921,734 of NC_088979.1, read as the reverse complement.
TCTAAGATTTCTAATATTACTCTGAGCAATATCAGGGTTTTCTACTTTCATTTGCTGTGCTGTCTCCTTTCATTACAGAATGTCCTAGTACAAACCTATCTGCCATGCTCTTGAATCCTTTTATCTCTTGTTAACTCTACTTTTTTCTCCATTGATCACTTCCTTCTCATGCAAAGACTGTTGATATGTTTAACCATCATAATCTTCCAGCTTTGCAGTCGCAGGTCTGTAATTACAGACTGTGTTTGAGGGCTCACCTAACAATAAATCAAATCGTGCTAATTGAACAAAAACTCGTTCAAAAACCTTCTCACTGAAGTAATCTTTTTTCCATTTTTTTTTAAAGATTTTAGACATCAGAGATAGCACACAGATTTGTTGCTTATGTGAAGGCTCAGGATGATTTTGGCAACTCACAAAGCCCATTCTGGCTGCAGATGAAGTGGCACTCTCAGACGGACTAGGCTGTGGGCTGTGGGCAACCACGGAAAATAATGAGTGGCAAACGCTGACTTGGATGAAGCCCGTTATTAGTGGGCAATATTGTTACATACACCAGTGCAATATTTTAGTGCTGCAGACATCTAATTGAGGGGAATGGGTGACAATAGGAAGAATTCTTTACTTAGAGAGTGGTGAGGCCCTGGCCCAGGCTGCCCAGAGGAGCTGTGGCTGCCCCATCCCTGGCAGTGCCCAAGGCCAGGCTGGATGGGGCTTTGGGCAGCCTGGGCTGCTGGGAGGTGTCCCTGTCCATGGCAGGGGGTGGCACTGGGTGGGCTTTGAGGTCCCTTCCAACCCAAAACATTCTGGTTCCAACCTGTCTGAGGGCATTGCAACTTAGCTATTTTAGCAAAATCGTTAAAATTTTGCTTCCTCTTAATAGCTTCATTAACAGTGCTCAAGGCATAGAAGTACATCTGTGGGACACGACGCCGTCTCTGGAGCAATTCCCACTCTGGTGCTGAATTAGTCACCTTGAGCCCTCAGAGGTGCTGGATCATCATATTTCTCGTGACCTAATTAGAAAGGCAGAGCACCAGATCCTCTCCTGCTGTGAGCTGACACATCTGATCTGCTGGTGCACCCTCTGTGGAACACACATCACCTGCAGATGGGGGCTCATACACACGAGGTTCTTGTGAGTTCAAAGTGACCAAGCCACGTGCCAGCATCAGTGCAACCATCAGACATTTGTCTAAGTAGAGGCATCCGTGGATTGGGGTGTCTGATGGCTGTGTGAGTTGATGGAAATATCTGCTAACACTGAAACTTTTCTTTAATTTACCGCTGCAGAAGTCAGGACCCCCTGCCTGAGGCAGCACCTTCAAACATTCAGCACTCCAAAGAGCTGACAGTGATTTCAGATTACTGAAAACACAGGCTGAGGAAGGAAGAAAAATAATGTTACACCAATTTTACAGTACAGGACCTTGATGCTTCTGAGCTGTTCAAAGGAAAAAACCCAAGGGTGGAAAAATGGAGGAGTAACACAAGGGGGAGGTTTCTCATCACTTACTTCTCTTCCCCCCTCTGGAGGATATTAGCTGTACATTGATGCCAAACAATATAGTGCATGTTCTTTATTTTGGCAGAATACCTCCTGCCTTGCTCTTTATCTGATCTCCTGGCTAAATCAGTCAACTCATCTTGCAGATACTCAGCTGAAATTTCTCAGTGTACTGGTAAACAAAACAAAGATTGTTCATGTCCCAGTGGTTTCAGATTCCTTCCCTCTCGTTTAATTATTTCTTGTAGTAGTTAATGGCCAACAAGTCCTCTCTCTATTTCTCCCTGTAGGTTATGAGAGTCTCACTGATAAATGATATTGGGAGGCATCAGGTAGAAGAGGAGGGGCTTTGCCAGTCTGGACCTCACCATTTTATTTTCTGCTTTTGCTGAGTATTCATTTCAAGGCTAAATATTTCACCAAACTGACACTCGTGAGTGATACCCAAGTTAAAGGTTTTCCTGCACAGTGCTGCTTTTTTGAGGAGTGTTTTGAGCATGTTAGGCCAAATTAACTTCACTGGCTGCTGGGCCTGGGTCTCACACCTCTAACTCCCCTTTGACCATTGCATTGTGCAGCTCAGGCTATTGAATACTCTTGTGGCCAACTTGGTCTTGAGCAAACAGCTGTAAGATGCAGAAACTGCCCATATTCTCTAGTGACTCCACAGATGTCTGAATGACATTTTCCTTTGCAGAATATCACGAAATAATGGTGGGTAAATATGTGCATCCTTGCAAAGACTTGTTGTTGCTGGTTGGTAAGCAAACTTGACGAGAAATGTCTCTGTGCCTTGGATTAAAGAGAAACATTGGCAGAACCCCAGAAAGCTGTGATTTTGTCCATATAACATTTCAGTGAGCAAATTTGTGCCAGGGGAAAGAAGAGGAAGAGGTTAGCGGAGGAAAGGCAGCATCTTTCGATTGCATTAAAAAAAAGAAGTGGATTCTGAAAAAAAAAAAAAAAACTAAATTCCTTTTTACAGTGAGAAACCTGTAGTGAGTCTTTCCCATCTGTTTTGTAGGTTGTTTTTTTTTCATTTCTAAATAAGCGTATGATTATTTTTTAGTGTTTTCTCCATAGGGTGTTAAAGTGTTACTAAGTGACGCTAGTTCCTGAGCATCTATTTTTAAGACCCCACCATGACTGCTTTGCAGCAAAGATGTGCCAAGGCTTGCGTTTGACTCTGTAGTGCCCAAAGACTTCAAGTTCTCATTATCACTATGGCAACTATTAATCACTTGTTTGTTGTAACATGATAAATACATGCCCTCAACTAGAAAGCATGCTATAAATCACTTGAGTGCCCTCAAAGCTGTTCTGTGTAGCACTAAGTCACCCAAAGGAAAGCACAAGTACAACAGCAAGTACATGAAAGTGGTGCAGCAAACCTTGTGATTTGGATCATCTGAAGAGCAAGTTAATCAAGTTCTCAGATAGCTTTTATTTGATTTCTCAATAACAGCAAATGTTCTTAGTGCAAAGCCTTTACTCTGAAAGGCAGAAGCTTAGAAATGTGATGGCTATACACATCTCTTCCATTCACTGTGACATGCACATTACCTCCAGGAAGTTGGACACAACATAAAAGGATGTAATTTCAGGTCTTGAAGAGAGTAGAGACTCATCTGCAAGGATCTACATTCCCCAGACCAAAGCTGGTTAGACTTTTCTTCACCACAGAGCTATACTGATATGGTTGCAATATTAGTATTAAGCAAGACTCAAACATAACTCTCTTGACTGTACTACTACAACACCGGACACAGCAAAGCCCCCTCATTTCACCTCCTCTCAGAAACTGGAGGCCAACTACCTTATATCCAAGCTGACTGGGACAGCAGCCTGTAGAACATGTGGGCCAGTGTGCACACTGGTCTGCAGTTTGATCTATTTTTCCAGGGTGGCGCCTTATGGCCCTCAAACATTTGAGTAGAAGGGGTCACCCAGTTCCTAATTCCCAAGCAGTTCCTCTTACAACTTTACAGCACAATGCTGAGGGTGTGTTGAGTGCCCTGGAGCACAGAATGAGATGTCTGGGGTGCAAAGCCTGGTAGAATTGCATTGAAGAATGGTCTGGTCTTGTTTCCTGAGCCTATACTTAATTATCATGGCAGCTATGCCTGAAAGCCTTCTCCAAGAGACTACATTCAACAATCAACATCCTACAGTCAACATCCTACATCCTACAGTCAATGAGCATGTTTGTAGCATCATGTAGTAAGCATCATGTAGTAACCATAACATGATAACATGCCTGAAAGCCTTCTCCAAGAGACTACATTCAACAATCAACATCCTACAGTCAACATCCTACATCCTACAGTCAATGAGCATGTTTGTAGCATCATGTAGTGAGCATCATGTAGTAACCATAACAGGACCAGAACTGCAACTGGCAGCAGGAGGCCCAACTGCTCCAAACCACCTTAGCCCTCATCCTGACAGGCAACAATTGAGATTAAAAGCCACTGCCCAACTTCACTTAGTCTTTGGACACATTTTGAGACAACTACAGATTTTTGCCTGGATCATTATGAATTTTATATAGTGAGAACAGGCCTAAGGCCATCATTTCCACAGGCCACTGGCACTGACAGCTGGCAGCAGCTTCAAAACGCTCTACAGTATCAGTATGAGAAGTATCCCAGAAAATCTTCTTTGTCCTACCATCACACCAGAGGAACTGGTTACTCTCTTACTTCATCATTGTGAGGCCACAGTACTCTAGGTTTTAGGCACAGTACCAGTTTTTGGGCAACCAATGAAAGAGAGAGAGATCAGAGAACTGGAGTGAATCCATTGAGGTGATAGTCCAAGATGATGGGAAAGGCAGAGCACATGATGTGTGAGGTAAGGCTGAGGAGGTGGCTTTGTTCCTTCTGGAGAAGAATTTGATTCAGGGAAGGGAAGGAAGGACTTTATGACCTTCTCAGCTGCCTAGCAGGTGGTATAGGGAAGACGGAGTCATATGTTTGTCAAGGGCATACAAAAAAAGGACAAAACTACGTGGACAAGATGAGCACAAGAATTTGCTGCAAAGACAGTTCTAATTAGATACAAGAAAGGAAAAGGTCATCCTGAAAGCAGCTATGTAATGGAGCAGGGGTCCTAAGAGGAGGCAGAATCCCCATCCTTGGAGACATTCAAAATTTGACTGGCTATGGCCCTGAGCAACCTGACCTAACATTGAAGTTGGCCCACACTGGAGCAGCAGGTTGGACCAGGACCTCCTGAGGTCCCTTCTAATCAAAATTGTGCTGTGATGCTGTGAGCTTTTAGGTGATTCCTACCTAGCATGCCACTGCAAAATATGTAGTACTTAATCCACCGCTCTTTGATCTTTAGGATTAGTCAGTGAGCCCAACTCTGGAGAGATCTTGTCTCCAGAGATTTATGACATTCCTCTCTCCATTCCTACAAAAAAAAATTATCTTCTTTTATTATGAAGGATGTTTTATCCCCCACATCCCTGTGCCCAATGTAACAATTTTCTGTGTTGTACATAATCTGAAATAAAGAACTCAAGGATGTTGGTACCAGGCAAGAAAAGCTTTAGAATTAGCTTCTGTCTGGTCAACTTACATTCAGATTGATCAGGGAAATAATCATGCAAAATGTTCATAAATAGATGGATCTTGTGCTCCTAACAGAGGCTAAACTAACAAATATAAAAGAAAATCAAGGGATGGTTTACATCTGAGAACAGCAGGGTTAGTGAGAGAAGGAAAATCTTCTCATGGTATTTCTATTCAAGTCTGGCCTCAGCATACAGTGATCACGCTATGTATTTAAAAATGAAAAACTCCCATTTTTCTGAAGGAAGCTTTATCACAAGGATTATCTAGAAAGGCTGCACAGAAAGATGTCACAGCAAGGAATAATGTGCCAGTCTCGATAAGAGCAGCAGTAAAGGGGCTCCGAGATGCCCGGCACAGGCAAGATACTGAGATAACAGCCTCTTTGTTCCATAAATGTTTTTCCATAACCTTCATTGCTGAGCCACCAGAGCACTTTCAAGTCATGCACTAGGCAATATGACTAACATCTGTCATGTTTTTTTCCTTTCATCCTGTCCCCAGGGGCAGAAGCCTGTGCAGTCATGGGGAGGGGGAGTTAATTACACCATATACGTACATTTATACACACACATGCACCCACGCACATGCGCACATATGTGTTGATGACATCTCTTCCTTGCACACATGTTGATTTATTTTGCTTTTTGTCAGTAATGGGAAGAGCTAAGGGATGTACTTTCCACCACAGTAGAAGGAGGGAAGATTTGCAACATGTTTAAAAGCCAACGGAGATGCTTTTCTTTGAAGTTCTGATATCCAAAGGTAGCATGCCCAAAATTACTCCCAAGAAGTAAAAGACAAAAATTATCTTCAAAACCATAAACATAATCTGTCCTCCTCCAAAAGCTCCAGCCCTCCCTCCCGCCTTCCCTCTCCCCAAAACAAACAACTTGAATGGCTGTAAAAAAAAGTAATGTGGGACGTGGCAAGGCAAGAGCTCTAACAGTGTTCTCTTCCAAAGCAAACACTCAATGCTTTTATTACAGTGGAAAATAATAATGGGAGACGGAGAGTACATGGTGTAAACACCTTTAATGCAATTCTAATTTTATTGTTGCTTCAAGATCACAGATTGTTATGGCAACTAAAGAGGGAAGGGGGGGAAACCTGATCGCAGCATTAATTTGATATCAGATTCATTTGTTCCACATTTGTGCTTCAATGCATGCATAATAAACAATACAAGTTAAAGAAAAACAGTAATATTGAAGCTATAATAATGGAATAATGTAGTATCCACTCAACCCCCAAATCTTACAAAATAAAAATAAAATAAAAAAGCCTTATGAGTCTCTTACAGTTCCAGCTGCAATACAACTTGCATTATAACCAATAACACTTGAAAAACAGAAAGGTAAATTTTCATAAATGCAGTCTATCAAAGCACTGAAAATTGCTAGACTGACTACTGCAGCAGTAGACTGATGTCCAGCTGTAAGCTCTGAGCAGATGACTCAACAGCAGCAGACGATACCACTGCATACCTTCAGATGGGATGTGGGATGTGGGCATTGCAGTACCTAATGCAGGGTTGAATTCCTTAGGGCTGATGTGCCTCCTTCCCAGGGAACAACAATTCAACCGTTTGTCACAGCTCTGCCTGCATGGGGAGGGGACATCTTTTGTGTAATGTCTAAGCCATGATATTTGAGCTTGGGATCTGGTTCTTAAGCTCAGACAGAGCTTGAGAAAACTCATTGCAGATAGGCAGCTCCCAAACGTGCTTAGATCACTTGCCATGGATGTAACAGGTCAGGCTCAAACTACTTCATTGGCCGTTAAAGCCAGGAGCTTTAGCACAAGTATACCACAGCAGGTCCTCATTCACAAGGATTGGGCAGAGCTCCATCTGTGACAGAAGAAAAGTCTTTTACATTGACTGAAAATCCGACTGGTCTCAGGACGTGCAGGCAGCAGAAGTGAAAATTCCAGGATGGATGTGCGAGGCTTCTCCTAATCAGTTTTGGTTACCATGAACTTTACTCACAACCACTGACAGACATTTCATTACTCAGAGGTCATCTTGTTAACTGACACCTAGAGTAGGTGTTTAAGGAGACAGAGGACCTTAAAGTATTTTTGAGGCTCTGTGGCAGTGCCATGCTTCAATTTAACAAGTTGTGGAGGAAAACTACATAGGACTCCACTTGAGCATGGGTTTTATTCCACACAGCTAAGTTACTCTGTTACCCACTGGATATAAAGCTAAAATGGGTGGGAAGTCAAACTTGTATATTTACATGTACAGATAATCATACTCTCTCTCATCAGGAAATTTTTCTAAAGTCCTCCTTTCATCCTTCCTAAGAACAAAAACTTAAAGACAAAAATCTAAAACTTTCCACCAGCCAGGAAACCCATCCTGTTCAGAAGATCAATAAGTATAAAGTGGGAAAGATTGAAGCTACTTAAATGAGGAGTCTTAAGGGAAGTGTATCCATCTCTGATAAAGGAAAATACACAAGTGACTTCAGAGAAATAGAAGATACAAGCTATTGCCCTCCAAGGAATGTGATGTTTGCAGCTTACCCAAACATAATTCCAGAGGCTTTGGGGCATGAAGTGTGGCTTCACTTTGAAAAGGACCCATTATTAATAGTGTCATGGGTTTCTGGGATTACCGTGTCTCAGTAGTTTATTGTATGCTCATTCACTCTGTTTACTAGCAAAATGTTTCTCCTCCAGATTCTCATCTTCCAAGGTTGTAAATGCAGCTTAGGATCTGAAAGTCAAGATGAGCTCTTCCACGCTCATCCATCAAGAGTAATAAAGTGTCTCCTGGAGGTTACACATCGATAAGCAAGAGCACACTCTGACGGCAGTGGGATTATACTGTGTGTCCTACAATTAGAAATTAATGATCAATTCTTTTGGATGATGCAGAAGATAGAAAAGGATTAAGTTCTGCTAGTGTAGCAAGACTGATGGTAGGAAATATTGCATGCTCTTCCCAAGCCAGGCAACATAACTCTTGACACCCAGGAAGTATCCAGGCTTACACGGGTAAGAACATGCAGTATTTATGTCCACCATTTTAGAAGTAAAAGTATGTTTTAGTCATTCTTCTTTCTTTGAAGAATCACTAAGGCAGGATGTGGCCAGAGGGTCAGAAATATGAACACACAGTTAATGCAGAGTGAATTAAAAAATGAAAAATCATTTCACACATTTCACTAATAAATGTAGAAACCAGAAATTTGTTCTGTTTCCAGCCAATAGCCTGGTTCAAACATGACTCTGTAGTACAGCATTCAGAAGCACCCTACTGTGCCTGGGAGTGAGGTAAAACCATGTTTTAGACTCGTTGTTCCAAATGTGTCCATATTATACCTTTTGTGGCAAAAGTAAAAGCAATAGGTGTCCTTACAAAGGATTTCCGGAATCAGCAGCACTTGCATTTACATAACTGACAACACCCAGCCCAACAGAAGCAGAGTCATATAGTTACTGGCTTCTACTTGAGTGTTATTTAATTATTGTAAACATTGTTTCATTTTTTAAGCTTATTTCTGGCTATTCATAGATGACAAGGAAAATCAATGTCATAAACTAACCACATATTATGTTGACTGTCATTGGCACTTAGTGCATAAGGATGTGGCAGTAAGTTCTTAATTAATCAGAGCTACAGACAGATCTTTTATCTCCTGTACTGAACTGTCAGCAGGCACTCCAAAGCACAGAGGCAAAGACATTTAATATTCTTGGTGACCCATTATGACTAACCTGGGATTTTTGAAAAGGCTTGGGTCTTTACAGGACGGGCCACCACTGCCATGCCGAGCACACAAAACCAGTGCTCAAGCTTACATCCTGGCACAGACACAATGTTTTAAGTTCTTCTGACCTACCAGTGAAATCCTTGTAAAGCGAAATGTCACGCCGAGCTCTAGGAACTCGTTTGCATGGTTGAACCAGTCATGACGGGAAGTTGAAACCTGACAAAACCTCAAACAGGAAATAGGGTGGAAGCAATGGGATTCCTACAGAGGACACCAAATTAGATAAGACAGTGATCATTTCTGAACTTGCAGGTTTTTCTCTTTTTTCTTTTTTCTTTTTTCTTTTTTTTTTTTTCATAAATAAACATGCAATCACTGTTTTGTTCATTCAAGTCCTTGGATAAGTTTTTTTTTTAATATTTTTTTTGCACATGGACCATCATCCAAGGCTAGCAAGGACAGGTTATTTGTGCAGAAATTGAAATATTTGTCCTTCATAGTTCATTTCTCATTTGGCATTCTTTATTCCTGATTGTTCTGCTTTAAAAGATAGAAGCATCCAGCCATGGAGAAACAATAATACCCAGCGACAGAGGAAGCCGATGACACAGCACAAACGTATTTTGTGCTTGGTGCCTGGCACTCAGTAATGCCGCAGGAACTGAATCCAAAGTTTTTTGCACAAACCCATTTAGCAGATTCTTCAGAATAACAAACCCATTTAAAGGAGGATCAGCCAATAAATAAGGAGACAGAAATTAAAAAGAAAGAAAAAAAAAAAAAGAAAAGAGACACCTGCACCTACTGGGATTTTGCATTTACTGAGCCACAAATTTTGAACACAGGGTCTTGAAAGGAGACATTGAGCCTCCCTCTTCACCTGGAAAAAAAGACAACTCAGGAGTTCCAATCCTGCCTACAGACTCCTGTCTTCTTTGGGACAATTGGAAAATGCCCCTGTAATAAAAAGTTCAATGTGCAGGTGCATGAATAACAGGCATGACACATTCCCCTCCCGGGGACACTGCAGCATAAAGGATTTATTTATTTGACTTACAAAGGATATAGTTTCTATACTGCTGTCTCCCATTATCCTATCACTGATCTTTTCCCAAACATCCATTGCTACTCTGCAACTGGTAAAAGCACATGCCAAAGGACAAATATTTCCAAGTAAGGATTTTCAGGCAATTTAGGAAATCTTGTTTTTTTCCTCTGTGTCATTGCTGATTTTCAGACTTCCCTCACACTGGCATTTTGAATTATTGCTGCCCAGATCTGAAAATGTGTATTTAGAGAGTTTAGATTTGGATTTGGGCAGTTTTGACTAGAGTGCAACTTTTGACATCTTCATAGTAGTGTATCTTGGATTACATTGACTTGAATGAAGAGAGAGCAATGGAGTAAACACCGCAAGACAAGACAGCCTGAATCTGTGCATCTTTTTCGTCCGTGAGATCCTGGTTGCAAGCAGTGTACAATAATTATACCTTCTGATTCTGAAGTTGATTTTTTTTACAGCAGTTTTGAGTTTTTCCTGTTTAAGTTTGTAACGTTAAGAGTATTTGCTCTTTCAAGTGCTTTTCTGCCTATGATCTCTCAGCAACTTACAGTGATTAATGGAAGCTCCAGTATACTCTCATATGATAGAAGAGACACAGGATTACTGCAGTTTCTTCTTCAAGAAATGAAAATTGCACTCTCTAAACCACTATAATAAGGTAACTGCTGATGAACGTTGACTTTAATGGCTACTGGGTATCTCTCACTCCACTACTAAAATTCAGCCACTTGCAGGATGAGAACACAACTGGCAACCAGCCACCTGCTGCCAAAGCAAGCGGCAGTTTCTGGGTCAAAATGCAACAGAAACAGTAGCAGCGTGCTGTTGAAACTCAACCAAAGCAATTTCCCTAACCTGAAATTATTTTTATACAAATGTTTAAAAAAAAAATGTAAAAAGCAATTTTAAAAGAACTGACCTCTTGCAGTTAGAAAATGGTTCAAAGTAAAATTGTTTTGACCAAGTTAAAATTAAATATTTGAAGAGCTTATTATTTGAGGCAAGTGATTGTCCCACCCTATGCTGCACTGGTGCAGCCTCACCACGAGCACTGTGTGCAGTTTTGGGTGCCACAATGTAAGGAAGACATAAAACTAGTACAGAGTGTCCAAAAGAGGGCTGTGAAGATGGTGCTGGGTCTAGTGGGGAGGATGTATGAGGAGCAGCTGAAGTCCCTGGGTTTGTTCAGCACAGAGCAGGCCAAGGGGAGGCCTCATGGCAGCCTGCAGCTCCCTCATGAGGGGAGCGGAGGGGCAGGTGCTGAGCTCTGCTCTCTGGGGACAGCGACAGGACCTGAGGGAACTGCATGGAGCTGGGACAAGAGAGGGTCATGCTGAGTGTTAGGGAAAGGTTCTGCTGGAGTTCAAGAAGTGTTTGGACACTGCTCTCAGATGTATGGCCTGATTTTTTGGGTGATCTTTTGTGGAGCCACAAGTTGGATATGATAATCCTTGTGGGTCCCTTCCAGTTCAGCATATTCTATGATAGATTTACTGTGAAATACAGCAGTTTAGTTTTAGAGTTGATCCATTTCAGAAAGTATTTCCAGACTTGCAGTGTTTTCAGTGCAATGGAAATGCTGCTTATAAGAGTTAAGAACCCCAAGACACTGAGTAAATGGATGAGGAGAGATACTTCATATCCCAAACAAACTGGAGTCCAAATAAAAGAGTGAGGCAGAGTGGAAAGAACCAGCGAAGACCAAGATGGCCTGATTTTTCTCAAAGCTCTCAGGGGGGCCAGTGGCTAACCTAGTCGTCTCAAATCCTACCTCGTCTCTTTTATTGAATCCCAACTTTCTTATGGTGTTTCCACACTTTCTCTTGTGAGGTACTCTCAGCAGGTTGAGCTGTGCTTCCACCTAGGCTACAATAACATGGCCAGGCATGAAAGAAAGGCTTCATCTGACGTTTTATTCTTATGATTATAATTGACTCAGGCTTAGATAGAAAACAAATGAGCAAACGGTTCATAGTTTGTGTAGTTGGCATTCATTAGTTCACCCAAAAGGTAGCTAAGGAGAGTTTCCTGGCACATACAACCCATATTCTCTAAAGGTGTAAAAGCCATTATGCAAATCTGGAGCCAGAGGACTCATTTCTCCCTCAGCCTCACAGATACAGCCAGCTCCATGGAGTCCTTGACTCTGTGGGCTGCCCTGATATCATGCTGTTCCTGCCTCAAACCAGCCAAAGCCATATGACCATGATAATGTAGCACAGATTAAAGACATTCTTTGCTAGGCAGCTTTCAGCCAGTGTGGCAGAGCTCATGTTGCCTGAAGACAACAGCAAAAACACCTTTAGTGACCCAGGCAATACCCGTCCACCCCATGGAATCTCATGTGCCATTGCCCAGGGAAAAGACCTCTTATCTGTGAACAGCGTGCACAGCCGGATCAGTTTTAAATATGCTAAGATCCCCCTTAACATAACTGAACATCACAGCTTGAACCCTTTGGCCAGGATTTCTAGGATCTTTAAACATCCAATTCAAGGCCTGTGAGGAGACAAACCTTACCCACCCACTAGCCTTGAGCTTCTGCATGTTGCACAGGGGAACCCTCTGGAGAAACAGCATATCACCAGAACTGATAAAAACATCTTCTGCCCTTCACCTAGCTGCTGCATAGATCTGTAGAAACAACTGGTCTGCATAATCAATGAGTGAGAGTTGTTTGCCAGGACACGTCCTTGCTCTGTGCACATGAGAGCCTGCTTGCAGTGCCTCTGGGGTCCCTAGGGTGGTTTTCTTCACAGAGGTTTGTATGATGCTGCATTTTGGACTCTTGATGGAAATAGTGGTGATAACACACCAATGTTTCAGTTGATGTAGAGCAGTGCTTACACAGAGCCAAGGACACTCCTGCTTCTCGTGCTGCCCTGCCAGCAAGGAGGCTGGAGGTGCACCAGGAGCTGGGAGAAGACACAGCCAGGACAGCTGGCCCAGGCTGACCAAAGGGACATCCCATACCTTGTGGTGTCATGCTTAGCAATAAAAGCTGGGTAAAGAAGGAGGAAGGGGAAGGACATTGGGGGTGATGGCATCTGTCTTCCCAAGAAACCATTACACGTGGTTGGCGCTGCTTTCCTGGAAGTGGCTGACACCTGCCTGCCGATGGGAAGTAGTGAATGAATTCCTTTGCTTGCCCACAGCTTTTGCTTTACCTAGTAATCTGTCTTTGTCTCAACCCATGAGTTCTGACAATTTTACCTTTCTGATTCTCTCCCCCATTCCACCTGGGGAAAGGGAATGAGCAGCTGGGTGGTGCTGAGCTGCCTGCTGGGGTTACACCACAACAGAAGGGCTCCTGTCCAGGCTCTCTGCCACATCACCCTGCAATAAAGCTGTCAGCTGTCGAGTGCATGTGCAGGAAACACACTAAAAGGCATCGATTTTTATCCTCTGATGGAGCTTCATGTACAAAATCTCCTACAAAAAGGAACTGGTTGGGGCTAAAAGAGACTCCTCAACATGATACATAAATGATTTTTCCATCTCCCTCTTCAGCTGAGCCCAAGTGGGGATACAGCCATGCTAGTGCACCCAGCCCAGCATGGAAAGCACCTCTGTGGGTGCAACAGTCACAGAGAGGGAAGGAGCTGCCTCCACCCCGAGTTTTGGTGCTGCTGAGCTTTGCCATGATTTGCAGTAGGCTTCCCAATGGTATGAAGATGCCCATCTCCTTTGTCCTGGAGAAGAGGTGGGCTCAGCTCCTGGGTCAGGGGAATAGGAAGAGGAGGACAGAGGGTTGCCTAGCTAAAGTTTAATTGTGTTTAAGATGTCTAAGGTAATCAGCACACACAGACTTTTATACTGAATTGGCTTTCTGGGGCAGAGTTTGGCTCTTAGTAGAAGCCAACCCAACTGATGGAGGCCAAGAAAGGTTGGATTCTCCTTTTAGCTGTATCAGAATTAAAACAAAGAAGCAGAATGAATAGTTAGGGTGGGTTTCACCTCTACACACACACACACATGCTGAAAGTAAACCAGCATGTCCCTGCCCCTCCAGCCCAACCAGCCTCCCCATGCCTGCAGGGACACAGGGTGGCCTTCAGTGCCCATCTGCCGGTCCTTGGTCACAGAGGATGTAAGGATGGGGCATGATTACTTAGAGAAGACATGAGTGTGATAGCATCGTGAGAATAAGACAGGATTTGGCAACCCAGAGCTATCCAGGGCTGGCAAAATATCTCAGGAGTATGAGGGGAAGATGGTGGGGACTGAGGTAATGAATGTGCCTACAAGCAGGCTGGTGGGTAGGAACTGGTGGACAAGGTGATCTGAAGAACAGACAGCCCACCAGTCAATCACAAAGTAAGGAGCCTGTGGTGAACTGGAGGTGGGAACATTTAGGCAGCAGAGGCAGCAAGGAATTCGGTATGAGCCAGCAGCTGACCCGGCAGGCAGGCAGCTGTGGTCCAGCAGGCAGAGGGAGGCATTTCCAGAGCACCTGTCTGCTGCTCCCCCTGGCATGTATTCCCATCCATTTCCCCTTTGGTCAAATGACTCTCTTTTCATCCAGAAACCCCTCTTGCCTTTGTCACTGGAAGCCTCATAATTTATAAACTACCTTTCCCTCACTGATATCAACTCTCCCATCTCATCTACAGTTCCTCAAAACATCTCTTGTTTGTCTTGCATCTAAATAGTCTTGTCCCATCCCCACCCAAATTCTAGCCAGGGCTTCTGCAACCCCGCATGCTCCAGCATTTATCCTCCCCCATGCTGTTGTGCGATGCTATAGAAACCGCAGCACCACTTGTCACATCACTAACAAGCTGTCGATGGAAAGGACATGTTCCCACAACTCCCATGCCTTCAGGGAGGGTCAGGCTCCTGGAAAGGGCAACTCCATTTAAGGACAGGTTATTTTAGCTGAATTTGTTTATTTGGAATAACAACTTCATTTGCATTGGGTGCAGAAATAGTGACCTCTGAAGCACCAAGCTCCAATTTTCTGTTCCAGCCAAGGTAAGAAACAGAATCATAGAATCATTTAAGCTGGAAAAGACCTCCAAGATCATCAAGTCCAGCCATCAGCCTGACCTAACAATTCCCAATGCTAAACTTAGTGCCATATCCACATATCTCTTAAACACCTCCACCACTTCTGTGGGCAACCCATTTCAATGCTTGATCACTGTCTCCATGAAGAAATGTCCAATCTAAACTTACCCTGCCACAACTTGTGACCATTGCCTCATGTCCCATCACTTGTTACCTGAGAAAAGAGACCAACACCCTCCTCGCTGCATCCTCCTTTTCAGGTAGTTGTAGAGAGAAAATGTTCAGGGCAGCTCTAGCCCTTGTAGCCCGGGGCAAGGTTATGATGGCCTCTCGCAGGTTGCCTGGGGCACCTTGAGCTCCCTGTGGGTGCTGTTGACCCAAGCCAGCTTGGCATAAATTTTGTATATGGGACCTGCATGGCCTCCGAGGCTCATTCCTCCCCTCCTCATTTAGGAAAGTGCTGTTACATTTCCTGGTTGTAAAAAGCAGAACCCAGTGGCCAGATTTAAGCTAATCTTGGGTCAAAGAGAGCTGGGTATGGCAGGAAGAGCTTCAATATCCCCAGCCATTGCAACAACAAATGAGAAATAGCTAGCAAAAAATAAATAAATAAATAAATATTTTTAAATGACCTGTGACATTTGGGATAGCATGTTTCCTGACAGATGAAAAATGTCACCACCAACTCTTCTTACATCTGTGACAGATGAGCTGGCAGCTGCTCTAGGTCATGGCCAACCTTTGCTGAACTCACGATGGCCCCGCAAACATGAACCCCCCGGCCCCAAATCCTTGCATGCACAACATGCACAACCCCCTCCATTTCCTCTGCCAGCCCTCAAACTTGGCAGGGATGGGTTGTTTCCCAGAAAGTTCAGCAACAGGTAAAGCAATGACACTTTGCAGATTTGAGTCAAATCCAGCAAAAAGGTTGGAATCAAAAAAAAAAAAAAAAAAGCAGAAGAGCATCCCTCATAACTCAGAAGAATTTGATGTTTCCTTTTCTGAAGTTTTCTGAATTAAACCTTTTAATTTTCTATTGTCATATGAAATTTTAAGACCCCAGATTGAAGAATACTGTCAGGTTGACAATAAACCTTCTGTATGATCTCAGACTCTTTGAGCAGGAACAGAACTGGCCTTGCTAGGAAAGATTGTTTGTTGTTGCTCAGGACAGACCCAGGAAGAACATAATTATGAATTATTGTTTGGCTTGGCCTTCAATACTAAAAACTGAGAATCCTTTTCAGTGTGATTCACAACTGCTTTACAGGTTTTTGGATGAAAAGAAGGAAAAAATATGCAAATCTTTTCCTTCTGCCACATCTGCTTCTTGAGGAGAGTAACCACAGAAAAACAGGGCAGAAAAGAAGACTTGAAACAATTTGGATTTTTAAAAAGTTACAAAAATAGTTTTTTGTTTGTTTGTCTTTTCAATGATAGATGTCATGGCTGCTTTCCCAAAACATGTTCTTGAAATGCCCTAAAAACATGTTTTCAATCACCCCAGGAGCCTAAAGACCAGGGAAAAAACAGCTTTAACTGGTAAACTCTTCTGTCGTGGAAATATGGTGTACCATGAAATACCACAATTTAGTATTTCAGCTGTGTTTTTGAACATTTTCAATGAGTAAGGGATATTTTTAGTTCTCACTACCTGAAAAAAGCAATTTGATTTTTTTTTAACAGAAAGATTGAAAATCTCAGCCTTACTCCTTTATCTCAATGAAATTTTGCTGGAAGTGAGCATAGAAAGCCCAGTGAATGTGCTGAAAATTTTCCTTGTGACTTTTTGGGATTGTAATTTGGTGGGTGGAGTGTTTGAAAGGGAAATTTAAAAAATAAACTTGCCACCTGTCCATTCAGCTTGTGGGTGTCCAGCTAATGAAAACATTAACAGCCATATCACAACCACAGCCAAATTTAGAGCAAACATCATTTCTCATATGAACTAACCACATTATTGTGTAACTATTTAAAATGACAAATGATAGCTACTGAAAGTAAATTATATTGAGACTTCAGATGGCAGTGTTAGGAAAATGCATAGGCAAGCACACAACTTAAGCTTGCAAACTGCATGTATTGAATAGAAACTATAAAATATTTATTTTAAGTGAAATAAGAGAAAGAGAAAAAAAAAGTTCCCTAGAACTACAAGTTCAATTAGCTATTCACATGCTGAGTTCCTAGAGATTTCAAATTTCATGTGTATATGCACATATCATAAAAAAGTAACATTTAATTTTATAAAATAATGCAATTGTTTTATTATAATATATACATGCATATGCAAATTTGTGTATGTTAATGCATATATACACACACCTGTGGGTTTATTTGTTTATAAATGTGTGAACATGCACAGACACACACACACATATATATGTTGGTGGAGGCCTGCCACTTGTGCTTGTATAACTGATTATAATTTGACATAACAGATTTGCAAAATGGAATGGCAAAGACCTAAAAAAATGAGCCCTGCTGCAAGGACAAATTAGCATATTGTGAGATCCCTGCAGAGGAAATCAGCATCTACACATTTCAGCCTACAATGTCCTGCAACAAAGAGATCTCTACAGTTGCCTGCTGCCATATTTTTAAAGATGAGCAACTAATTAACAACTTTATCAACATATCTTTATCAACATTTTTTTTATCTTTCCAAGGTTGAAGATTGCTGCACACAGGGAAAATGTTGATTGTAACAACATAATGAGAGGACATAGCTGGCTCTTGGTCAAATGATAATAGTAACAAACAACAACAATAATAAAGAGATAAGATAGGTCTCCCTTTTTGCATAGTGGTTGGCATATAACCAAGCCATGATTTTCCTTCTGGTTCTGTTCCCTTACAGGTCTTCTAAATCAGCCCAGTTCAGCACCGTGAGCACTAGGAGTCAAGATGCAGGTTGAACCTGCATGGTTTCAATGTAGCCTCCTTATTGCCTTGCTCCTTGTGGCATCCCTGCAGAAGAAGACAGCAAAACAGATGAAGGTCTCCCATCGCTCACACAGCATTTCTCACCAGTTCTAAGGGCTTTTTACAAAACCAATTAGTAATATGGTTCCCAGTCAGAGAAGCTGCTGCTTAGGGTACAAAGATGCCCCATCTGGTGCCCTTCACAGTCAGTGACAAATCTCAGATACCCAAGATGAGTCCCTATTGCTTTGGTCAGAAATACAAAGGTCTTAATTAATCCCATCCCAGTTTGGGGTGGAGCATAGGAAGATACCATGTTGTGAGGTCTGATGGAAATAAAGGGCTGAGTAGGACAGAGAGGGCCAGACATGGTGGAGTCAAGAGAGGAGGTGAGAAGAGACCCGTGGAGTGAGCTGCACGCTGGGAAGGATGAGCAGGAACTAACGCACACTCAAAAAGTGGAGCAGAAGTTCCCCTGCAGCCTGTGGGGACCCTGAGGCCCCTGGTGGAGCAGGTGGATGTGGCCTGGAGGAGGCTGCGGCCCATCGAGAGCCCCCGCAGGAGCAGGGAGCTGCAGCCCGGGGCAAGGAGCCCACGCAGGAGCAGAGGGTCTGGGGGGAGCTGCCACCCATGGGGGACCCGTGCTGGAGCAGTTTGCTCCTGGGGGATGGACCCTGTGGTACAGAGCTGTGTGGGAGTAGTTCCTGAAGAGCTGCTGCCTTTGGGCAGCCCCCGCAGGCTCAGTTCAGGAAGGATGGCATCCTGTGGGAGGGACCCCATGGGGAGCAGGGGCAGAGAGGGACCATGAAGGAGCGGGGACAAAGCATCAGGGACTGACCCCAGCCCCCATTGCCCATTCCCCATTCCCCTGTGCTGCTTGCAGGGAGGACGTAGAAGAGGGTGAATGGGGGGAAGGTGGTTTTAGTTTCTCATTTCTACTGCTAGTGGTAGGCAATAAATTATACTAATCTCTCTATGCTGCATCTGTTTTGCCCTTGATGATAACTGCTGAGTGATCTCCCTGTTCTTACCTCAACCCTTGAACTGTTTCTGTTGTATTTTCTCCCCATTTTCCTTTGAGAAGGGGGAGAGAGCTGTTGTGGTGGAGTTTAGCTGCCCAGCTGGGTAAGACCACCACACTTCCCCTCTCTTTTCACCATTACAAGTATGGAGAAGACTCCATACTCAGTCCATCAACAGCCCTTGCTCTCAGCAAGAGTCATCACAGACCTCTACAGTCCAGGTAGTTACTGCAAGAATTACTTCAACTAAATTTTCACAGCTGACCAGAGATTTGGCAATTACATGTCATTATTCAGGCCACAGAAGTGTAAACAATGTTAACATACTCTGAAAAGCAACTGTTTTTATGCAGTTGGTGTTTGCTGCTCAGTGCTGTCAACTACCATGAGTTTACCAAGAAAATGAGTTAAATGTTGCTTTTCCTGAAAACCAACATTCCTGGACTTGTATGAATGTATTTTATGTATCAGCAAAACTTAAAAATTTCAGGTCTCTATATATCTCTACCTGAAAAGTGGTTTTGATTTTCTTTTTGATCTTCATTTTCAATAAATTGTTGGGATTTACAGGAATGAAAAATGCTGAACGTGGTGTCACTGAGCACTCAATGACAGGTTTCCACCGTGGGTTTTAGGGTTTTGCGCAAGAATCCCACTCCCACACTGTGCACACCATGAAGTCAATGTATTCACTGCTGAAGGTTGAAGGGCCAAATTACCTCTGCTGGGATATTGTCCAGGGTGGTGTAGAGGCTTGAACCTAAGGCTCCAACAACTGGACTTGGGAAATGTCACAGAAGCCTGAAGAATCATAAAAAAGTGGAAATATCTCCCCAGGGAATGTGTGTCACTCGCTGCTCCTGTCAAGGAAATTGCAGAAAAATTTCAACTGACAAACATGCATACCCCGGGAGCAGCACTACCACAGATGACAAACCCTTCACACCAGGGAAGAGTGATTGCTGTACCCCTTCAAACAGCGTCCTCACTGCTCTGGGGCAAAGCAACTTGTAGGAGAAAACCAACCCCCAGCCCATGTAAAATGCCATGCTCCCTGCAATAATGCCCTTCCTAAAATCCCCAAATAAGGAACAGCCCTCTGCCCTGCCAGGAAGGAGAACCACGTGGTCTTGCCCTTCACCTTCCACCCAATTTTCATCTTAAGAAAGGAACCAAAAAGCCCCAAGGAGTTTTTCCAGCCAGAGAGTATAATTAAGCCAATAGTATTTACTGAACAGTGCCCTGGACTTCTGGGTTCTGTACCATCACTACATTGAGGGAAATGGGTCTAGTTTGTACTGCCAAAAGTAATCATAGTCACTGTGGTGACTGCATTGCACACACACACACACACACAAAACACCTTTCCTCAGTTTCCTCAGGAGGCCACCAGTTAAAGTGAGCCCCCAGACTGTGGTGTGGCCACAGAAGGTTGCAGGGGCTGGAGAAAAATACACAGGTTTCTTCTCCTATCCCTATGCCTTTTGCTTCATACTCCAGCTCAACGGCTGGTCAAAAGCTGAGTCTGGAAACATGGCTGGTCAAAGCAGGACTATAAAAGTCAGGGGAAATATACGTAGCAGTATGTTGGACCTAAAATGTTTTCACCATGGATTTAAGCAAAGCATTCTCCAAGCCCCATGTATTTGGGATGTATTATTTGAAAAACAAGGAAGGTGGTGGGTTGATGTCTGGGACGCATCTCACACTGAGGCATCTGATTGTGGGACATTGTAGTCCAGGTACATTGCTGAGCTCAAAAGGACAGTAGTGAGGATGCTGCTGAGACACCACCCAAAACCTTCAGCATTCCCAGAAAGGCCAGTCTGGTTAGAAAAAGAAAA
The DNA here is from genome assembly GCF_963932015.1 of Anas acuta. NCBI lineage: Eukaryota > Metazoa > Chordata > Aves > Anseriformes > Anatidae > Anas > Anas acuta. The sequence goes on along the minus strand of NC_088979.1, from coordinate 198,901,057 downwards.
GAAAAATTGTTTGCAAAGATAGACAGATTTTCAGAGGTATAGAAAATATGGTCTGTTGGACAAGCTGGAAAGCCCAAGGCAGCAGGAACTGCTGATAGACAAGGCAACAGCTCTCTTTTACTTGAAAAGAGTGCCATGAAAAGGCAAGGAACAATCTGTTCTCCATGTCCTGGGCATATAGGACAAGAATAAAAGGGATTAAGTTACAAAGGGGGAGATTCAACTCAGATATTAATCAATGAATCTCAGTGGTTGAGATAGCAGAGAACAGGAATAGATTTTTCTTACAAGGTGGAGTCTATATCATTAAAGGCAGGTTTTAAACACCTCTTTGAAACAACTTAGGAAAAAAGCAGCTTTTAATAGTGATACTGGCATAGCAGGTACTGCCTCATTCCTTCCAGCACTATAATTCTGCAAGTCAGTGTAAATATGTTAGAAATTATAAATGCTCTTTTGAAATCCCATTTTCATGGGATTTCGAAACATGGTGCAGAGTTAAATACATATATATGTATACACACACACACATATATAAAAAAAACTCTGGGGTTTTAGAATGATGTTTTAGAATGATGATATGTAACTATTTACAGTGTCATAGTATTTACAAGTATTTACAAGTATTTACACGGCTTTATATATTCTAATAGTGACTTACCAACAAGCTACCTGGTTCTTTTTGAAGCTGTGAGCTACTAATATTTATTTATTAAAATATGGTGTACAAGAATAACACTTAAGTCTGAAAAAAACTTCTCTGTGTCCCAAGAGGATCAAATTCTGGTCTGAGATTCAAAAAAATTTGCAATTTCTTCCACATACCCTGTTTCAGCATGTGAATTACAGCAGCCCTGGGAACGTGGTGTACTTCAGCATCCTGCTCACCCACCCGGCTGCCATCCTTCCCCTTGGTAAATCTCATTTCCCTTACATATAGGTACAGGCACACACATATGCACGAAGATATTTGAAGTCAACCCCAGTAAGTGGAAACAAAGAACGTTGTTTGAGATGGGCCTAACAGATTGAATTGAATAAATAAATAAATAAATAAAACAGCAACAAACAGCCCTCGAGTGCCCGCGTGCCAAGTTTAATCCCCTCGTTAATTAAAAACGGCCGAATTATAACCCCTTTCAAAGATTAGGTTTCCAGTGGAAATGCCAACTGAACAGACCCTTCACTGTAACAGCCCTGCTGGCGCCCACAGAACACAATCGCAGAACAGCAAAACATATTGGCACCTCCTGTACGCGCAATTGAAATATTCGCTCGGTGCCGTCTCTTCCTGTTAATTGCTGTGTGGGAAGTGGTCCCCGTACAACCTCTTTATCTATCTGCTTCAGAAGCGCTGCCTACCGCTACGGGCACTCCAGGGGCACGCTTGGCCGGGCTGTCGGGCTCGAGTGCCAAGCGCGGCGAAGTCGCCGAGTCCGTCCCCCCCCTCTCCTCCTCCTCCTCCTCCTCCTTCCCCAAAAGCGGCAGCTGGAGCTGCTCTTGGCTCCCGGGCTGGCGCCTTGGCTCGCTCTGCTCTTGGCTGGTTGCGGGGCCGTGCAGCAGCTTGCACGCCTCCCTGGGCGGGATGCTCGCTGCTGCTGTCGCTGCAGCTTCTCCTCCCCGCTCGCCCCCCGGCTCGTTAAAGCTTGCTTTCCAGGAGACGAGGGCTCCAGAGGTCCCTGCTTCAAGCACTGGTTTGTCTCCTTCCAATACCAGCAGCAGCTCAGCACTAACAACCTCACCGTCACTGAAAACCAGTTTGTTTTTCCATCGCGGCCTCTCCTGCCCACTTTCTCTGTTTTCCATTTCAACTACATGCTCGATGCAGCAGGGTTGCTCTTAATTATGAGTTTCTTCAGTGCCTTGTAGGATGCTGCAGAGCCCTGATGTCAGCTGTAAGAACCCATCACGCTAACTAAATGCAGGCTGTAAAATGGCTTCACCTTTTGCAGGCAGATTCCCTGTACAGATTCAGGACCAGGGACCTGATCTCCTCTGGGGCCAGATCTCCTCTGGGGCCATGCGGCCCACCTCAGCTGTCAGCATGGCCACAGACGATCCCATATTTCCACCGCACTCCAGCTCCTCGTCACAACTGTCAGCCAAAAGTCCCGCTGCAGAATATTTATTAGTGATGACAAGACAAAAAGCAGAAGCATCAATACTTAGGCTGAGTTTTGCAGTCAGGAGGTAAAAAAAAAAATAAAATAAAATAGAAAACTTACACTCTGTTCTTGTAAAGGGATTAAACAAGTTGAGAAAGGTACAGGAAAAAACTTATGTGGGGCTTAGGGTGAGGTTTGCTTTTTGTTTAATGAAGGATTGGCAAAGGACTTACTCTGCACGAAACCTGACATCTCTCACTGATCCACAGATGGAACTGGGAAGCAGAACAATCAGCGAAAGTATTGAAGAACTGGCATTTCTGCAGGTCTGACCATGTGAAAGTTAGAAAGTTAAGCACTAAAGGGCTGCTCTGTACTGAGACAGTGCAAGGCTTTGCATTTACATACTGGCTGTTGTCAAGGATCAACCGAAGTATTTCCAATTCCTTTTTTTTTTTTTTTTTTCTGTATTTTGCATTGGAAATTGAGGCACAGAGCCTGCAAGTCTGTACAAAAAGGACAAGACAACTGAAACAAGCTGCAAGTGGAATTTAGGTGCTTACCTGCTCAGAAAACAACAGTAAAAACTCCCTGCTCTACTGCTGTCTAGACTCAGGGATATCCAAGCACCCAAAGCACAATTGTTCATTTTTTGAAAATTCCTCCCTTTCGAAGCAACCCAAACGTGTGGCTCTCATCAGTAGACGCTGAGACCCAGCCCCACCAAAAATGGCCCCACCATCCCATAGCACCTCGCCTTCGTCCCAAACCGGGGTCGAGCCCGTGGCAAAAGATGATTTCCTTTGTCCTGCCTGTGGACTGTGTCTGCCTGGAGGAGCTTCTCCGAGACCTCACTTTTGGGGAGAAAAAGGGAGTTCAGGTTGATCTGTGTGCTCAGATCTCCTGCCCTCAGCCCAGTAACCCCCCAGATGAATCATGGCATTGTCCCACCCCTACCCAGAGTGTGCCTAAATGCATCTCCCTGAAGTCCCTAAATGAAGTCCCTAAATCCCCATGCAGCCAACAGGGAATAGAGACCTTTGGGTTTCCAGCTGGGGAGACACATTCCCAAGCACCCCATTTTGACTCCAGCCCCACACACTCTGCCTAGGGCCCTAGAAGCACCCTGTGCTGGGTGCTCATTTCTCCCTCTCCAGGGTGTTAATAAGCACTCCCTTGCCTAGGAAGCCACCATTTCAGAAAACAAAACCATCTCCTGCCAAACTGATTATATTTACTGTACAACGCGGAAGCAAATGAAATCTCTGATTGAGAGAGAAGGAGAAAGCTTTTAATCCTGCTCTGTGATGCTTGCCAGATTGACAAGTCTAGAAATATAAATGGAAGAGTAATTATACAAGGCTCACTTATGTCGCTGTTCAGATTTATTTTTTCAAATGTAAGAAAGAGAAAGAGACAGAAAAGATCCGGCTTGTTATATTGCTTTCCATAGCTGTTAGTGCAAATTGATTAGAAATCTATGCTCATGACGTACCAAACTACTCAAAAGATCTTCTCTTCTTAGCTGTGTTAGCTCTGGTACAATTCCACTGCTATGGACTGATACAAAACAAAGGGGAAAAATAGGAATTTGGAACAAAATCCTATTTTCATCATTACATGTCCTATAGAGGAAGGGGAAATGTTTATGCTACCTGATCCCAATCATTTTAAAGTGATGGGGGAAATCTGTAAGAATATCTGTTAAATCTTTGAATTTAGTCTGTGAATAAAAGTGAGAGGACCAAACACAGAAGTGTCTGGTAACTGATAGCCACTAAAAATTAGGCAAAGGTACCTCAGGGCTCCGGGTTAAAACCGAGCTAAGTACAAATGCATTTCTTTGAGGGCCCCTGAGGACATCATGCTTTTTATTTGGGCTTGTACTTCCAATCTGAGATCCGAGTATCCATCACACGTGGCATTTTAAAAAAATAGAGCATAGCCAGGATTCATCTTGCCTAATTCAAGACATCTCCACTGGAGACATCTGCAACTTACTGAGCCTCATCTCCTTCATAACCACGAAGAGGAACAGGCACTTTTACAGCACACTCATCTGACCTATTTTAGATATCAGCTTTAGGGCAAGATGAATCATGCCTTGAACGTGCCAATTCCTCTGGGGTGCCAAAGCAAGACTAGACAACCAGTTTATTTGCTCAGCTGAATCCCACGTGGCTGGGACTGATAGACTTGTGCTGTGATCTGGCTGATCATGAACTGGTCCCAAATCTGATATCATCCTGTGGACAGTCCTGTGAGTTGTTGGATGTATCAGCGTGGAGAGCCACATGCTAATTCCATTATAAACCACCGGTACCAGAGCTGCCTTGCATCTGGGCAGCTAAAAACTTAGGTGGAGGAAATCTGTATGTACCTATCCATGAACATGTGAACATGTGGTGGTGCCTAGGTGCTTCCTTTGAAAAGCATCATCTGTCCCCAGATATAGTCAGTGTTGCCACAATAGTGCTGTATTGACAATTACCATGGTCTGCTAATAGATCTGGATAGTTTCATCTGAGAAACAAAGCACCCTAAGCTTTCAGGTTGTCCCTAGAGTTCTGATTTTATAAAACCTGAATCAAACAGTGGCAGGTTTGGCCTAATTCCAGCAATGTTGGTATGGATCTCTAGTAGGAATCATTTGCATTTTCAGATATTTTTTTTCTTGGTGGATGTATACGAATGCCCCAGATAGACTTATCAAGAAAATAATTTACATTCTAGTCTTTCCTCCTTTGGCAAGGACTTTCTCTGAAAGGTAGCTCTATCGGTAAAGATTCAGATTGCACAGGGACGTTGAATATTGAACAGGAGCTTTCCTTCCAAATTTTGTTTCCAGCAGGGCTTAAGAAAGATAACAAGAGTTTTATATGTCTGATTAAAAAGCCAACGCTCCAAACTGTGCGTGTGTAGGGTTTTGGCATGATTTCTGTTATGGTCATAATCAGCTGCTTGCCCATTCCAGCTGCTGAAGCACAGCAGACAAGACTTGAATTCCAAATATTATTCTCATCACCATGGTATCCTGCGCATGGATCCCCAAAGGTACTTAAAGACTTTTGAGGCTCTGACTTCGAAGGCCAGGTCCATAAACAATTTCAGCTCTCACAATTAGCTGATGTGTTTTGTTTTGAAGCTTTGGTACCACAGGGAGCGAATCCAGAATCTGCCTCACCTCCAACAGACAGCAGGAGATCAGGACAGTTCAGAGAGGGAATGGAAAGAATTCCCCAAAAACACACACACACAGAGGAGAAAGTGACTTCAGGCCAAGCCAGTGGAAGATGCTGCACATAGGGACACGACTGCACTCTCTCCTCTCTTGGAGGCTCCTCACCCACAACTGCACAGAATCAGCTCTATCTCCTCAGGATTTTTGGCCAAGACCTCCTTTCCTGAAGGCCAAGACTAACACCTGCATTAAACACAAACATGACCTGCACACAAACAACAGAAAAATGTTTTTTGGTCACTGCCTCCTTCAACTCCCAAGTTCCCAACAAGAGCCTTAACTGTAAGGTATCAAAGCAAAGACCCTTTCCAGACTAGAGGCAGAGGATTTACCTTTGTCTATAGTCGTCCATCCCATGATAAACAAAAATAACCGGGTCTTCAGATTGTAACTTTTCATGCTTTTACACAACATAAAAAAACATGAGTGGTGGGACTGAACAGCAGCAAAACTGTAGGTGTGAAAGACTCTCAGATGATGCAAAGAGATACATAATTGAAGCCAGAGACACTCAAATTTGGTTGTATTTGGAGATTGGTATTATATGTTGTTGTATTGCATTTTACTTGCTTCATTGTCACTCATATTTTACTTTAACCAATAGATTCCTTCTGGACATCTCTCTTATTGCCTTGCATGCAAATATGGCTAACGTCTAGTTCAGTTATTTTTCCTTTTTGGACAAGGAGAGAAAGGCAATTCATATAGATTTTTAAAATTGGTTACAAGAAGGAACAGTAGAACGTTGTCATGAGATAAGAATGGGAAGTAGCAGGCCCTGAACTCATTTTCAGGTGCTGCAGTAACTCATACAGCAAAGTACGACTAGTCTCATGAAAAGTTATTTTTGTCTAGATGAGGAGTGAAGAAATGGCTTCAGCTGAGGGAGGAACAAGAAGCATTTACCCTAGATCTCCATCCTGCAATAAATAGCAATAAATGGTTTTTAACATGTAGCTTTGCATACCTTCAAAAATGGCATGATAATTGCATGGTCAGCATTATTCATTCGCAGGTCTCCTCCAATGTAGATGCTGCAGCTCTAGGTGGTTTTAGGTTTTTCCTCTGTCCAAGTTTCTGGTGTCCCTCCTCAGGTGTCTTGTCAGTCCTGAACACAGTAGCCTCCTGGGGAAGGTTTGGTCAAGCTGGCTGCTCAGCCATTAACACCTTTTTGGAAATTACAACCCAGAATTACACCATTAGCCATTACACGAGAGCCATGAAGAAAAAGAGAATGAAGCTGCTGGAAGGAAGACATGTATTTTTCCCTCAAGTTCCTTTCCATCCCCACCATCTTCCATCAGCCTGATGAAAAGCTGTTTGTAAGAGCCTCTTGAAATGAAGAATCTAATATTCAATCACAAAAAGATTAGCCTCTGACTGTACTCCACTCCATGCTACACCAATACAATCAGCATGGGAAATGTTATCCTATAAGAGGTTAGGGAGAAAATGGAAGACCAGGTGGTGCCGGAGACCCAAATTACAGAGGTTTATTTTCCATGAAGCATGACTTTTATTTTCTTTTTAACTTTAGGAAGCACTGCTGAGTCACTGCCTGGGGAGCCTCCTTCACGCTGAGCTTGGATGGGCCTGTGACAAGGATACAGGAGAACTGGCATTTCTTTGGAGAACTTATCTCAAAACTAAAGCAGACTGCCCATACGGTGTCCCACGTCTGGGCCCACTGAAGGCATGAGGAACCGCAGGAGACCTGGGCAGAGACTGGCCATTCAAGTACAGGACTGCAATCCACAAAACATTTATCACCTGAGGCTCCTGAAGGGACAGAAGCACATAATTTTTGCCACTGTAATTACCCAGCTGTCTGGAGTTTTGCAACTGTGCTCAGAAATGCTGTCACCTCAGCAGGACCGCCTGGGTTCGCATCGATGTCATGTATGTGCCCATTGGGATCTGCAAAGGAGGCTTTCCGTGCTTCAGCTCCCCGAGCAGCCTCAGCTTTTTCTGAGTTAGGAAGCAGAGGGTCCAGGTTTCCTCCCATGTCTGAGAAGCTCAGATATCTCTTTTGAAGCAGGAGATAGGACACCACCTCCCCAAAACTGCTTCAGCATGGGGGGAACCTGGAGCTCGAGGTGGAACGAGGAAAATCGTGCAGCCCACTGATAAATGTTCTGACCTGGCACAAAGGACATTGGTTGTTCAGGTTTTCTAACAGGAATCAGAGCCACATTTCTCATTATTTTCAGTAAGTTGTATACCAATTCGGCACATTTGCTGCCTCAGCATAAGAGAGGTGCGATTTCCCTCAGTGCAAACCACCCTGGCAGGATGGGTACGTCACATTTGTGTGACGTGCACTGCCACGTGCCCTCTCAACTCTAGGACACAGCAGATTTCATGTCTCTGGCAAACAGAACTGACGAGCACTATCAGATCTCCCAGCAAATCCCACCCCTACCCAATATGCCCTCCCTGAAGGGCGCTCGCTGAGCACACACATCACCAGGCCTCATAGCAGTGACCAAGCCAACAGGCCCATCGGGCTGACATGGCAGCCACGGGACCTGAATTCAGGTCACAGACAAAACAAATTAAAAGCTTCTCTTTATCTCAGCATTGCTCCCTCATCCACAGCCCCATCTTTGGTATGGCTGTGTGTATGCAAAGACGGGGAAAACTAAACACAGACGAGGAAAACTAACCCACTGCTTGAGGAGCTGTGCCTGGGCACAACGGCTCCTAAATCAAGGTACCAGACGTCAGTAAATTGGTCTAGCCACAACAGAGAAGCTCTGAATTGGTTGTGCCCACGTAGTCAATGACAGAGCTGTGTGGGAGCTTATCTTAAAAAAAAAAAAAAAAAAAGCAACACAAAATTTGGACTAAATGGAGGTCACTGGCATGGCTGTTCCCCTGAAGCACCAGCCCAGCCCTCAGATAAGAATCCCTGGTCCCCGTGTTAACTCAGAAGAGATTTATGGGTTTATAAAGCATGCCAGGCCCCACATTCACTCTTTACTGAGGCATAAACTTCAGGATGGATAGGCAGACCAAACCTGAGCCTGGCAGCTGAAGCAGCCCCTCTGTTAGGGGGGCAAAGGGACAGACAGCAAACCCAGACAGACAGAGCTTTTGGGTTGGGATGCTGACAGAAGGGACCTGGAGATTTAATCTGTGAAATTTCCCATGTTGGATTCCTCCTGGCCACCTAGGAACTGACTCTCTGTGCTCCTTATGGAAATAAACACAGCACCATCAAAAACAGCAGTTCCCTAGGGTCTCTCTCCTGGGTCAGCTGTGCAAAACTAAATCTGTGGCTAAGCATTTGGCTGAAAGCTGGCAGCAACACACTTTGCAAAACCTCCTGCTTCCCACGGGACACCTCTCAGGGCTGGGCAACCCAAACAGACGAGGCACAGCAGGAATTCAGCACAGGTTAAAAGCACCCAGAGGTGTAAGGTGGCGTAGAGCATGGGGAGACAGCAGGGGAATGAGATGGGCAGGATGGGACATCTGACCTGAAGACATCTGCCATCAGAAAGGGGGTGGCTGCATATCAGAAGCAAGTGGGCAATGAAGGTCTGTGTATGTGTATGTAAACTTTTTATATATTTAAAAATATAAATACATAAAGAGAGCTGGGAGCAGGTGCTGGATGTCCACAGATGCCAGGAGAGGCAGTGGGCCAAGGTTACACAGGAGGAAGGAGAAGCCACCAGGGAGGCGAGACACTGAAACCTTCGGTCCCAGCTTTGTGTCCGCAAAGATGTAATGCAGGTCAAGGTGGTTGGGACATGCATGCAGATGACATACACACAAATGGAGGATTTCTCCTCTTCCCTGAATTTTACAGTTGATTTTAGACCATGGATTAAGACAGCCAATTTAGGCATGCTTTCCATGGCACTTTAGCCTGTTCCATAATCACTGCAAGATAGAATTTGGCTTTAAACCCATCATTTTTCATCCCAGGGACAAAGCCTGTTTTCACCCAGTGTGCCAAGACAGTCTATGAGATTAAAATTATATCTTTTGCAAGATTGTCAAGATCCTGCCTTCGAGGGTCTCTTTTCTAATTGTTTTTGGAGACTGCCAGCCTCGCAGGGAGCAGTGCTAACTTCAAAAGTAGAGTAATCTTTTAAAAAATACATTTTTAAAATCAGAGAAAGAGAGGAGGCTACTTAATTCCGTACAGAAAATCATTTCTTCTTCCTGCCAAGCAGCAGTGGGAGCGCAGGCCTTGGAGTTCACGGTTCAAGAGTGCAATCATTTGACATGCAGTCATTGCCAGGAGGGGAAGGGAGGGGAGGCCAACCTAAGCAAAGACTGTGACTCTGACCTTCCGAGAGAAAATCCCAATTTGCAGAGCTATTCTTCAAGGACCTGGCTCCACAGACGTTCATTGTATTAGCTTTCACCTGGACAATCCGAAAATAATGATAACAAAAGTATAAGGTTGAGAAGTTTGGACTTAAGCTTATAAAGTTCAGGGAGGAAAAGAGGGATGTTGCCTCCCACCGCTTCCCCTAGCCCAAAAAGCTCCCATCGCTTGGATTTTGGAAGATTTAAAACTTTTATTTTTCAGTCTTAATATTTAATTAGGGTGCTTAAAAATGCAGAGGATCAAAATGACAACAATGAAACACCCGCACACACTGGGATTAGGCTGACGCCTGGCATTGAAAAAGCCCCCAAATGACAGAACATACTGCGGTAATTCATGCTCGTGACATTACAGCGATTGGCTTTTAATGCACTCACCAATAAATTACCACTGTTCAAACAAAGCGCTCCGAGGAGACAGATGGACAGAGAGGAACATTCAAGGTTCTTGATTATTTATCAGTTGGCTGAAACATCGAGAGACCAAAGGGAGCGCGGCATGTCCTACCCCATGAATCACCTTGCAGCGAACAAGTTTATGTCCGCATAAACGTTAAAGTGACATTTCCCCGACAGGAGAGAGGGAAAGGATGAGCAAACAGAGCGACTTAGCCAAGGCGGCATTAAGGGGCCCCACGGTCTGGCTGTGAGAGAACACAGCAGACCTGGGACACCGCATTTGTCATCTCCTTTGTGGACTTTGCTCAACTTTTTGTATAAACCCTCAGCAAGAGAAGGAGTCCAATTTGAAAAGTCCCAAAAGTACCTGATTTCCACTGACTGCAATGGAAATCTAGCGTATGCTTAAAGCACTCCAAATATGCATCCTGGATCCACCAGTCCAGCTCATGAATTGACTTTTGCAAGCCCCACATGACACAAAGGCTTCAGCAATGCAGGAAACAAATGCAGAAGCCACACCAAGGATGTTTCATTGGAGGGAAGCTATCAGGCTGAACACATTCCAAATTTCAGCGCCACCATCCTTAATTAAAATTAAGGGTATTTAAACCACCTAAATTATTCTTCCCTTCTTGCCCCGTACTTTTTCCAGGATGCTCCGTGTAGCCACCTAAGCAGCTTAAAGACTTGGCCTTTCATGAGCTCCCACTTTGGCTCTCCCATGCTGTACAAATGTTGAACCACGGAAATATCACGCTGGAGACCAGCTGAACAGAACCTTGTCTCAGGTGGTGTTTGAAACCTTTCAGGAAACAGTGATTCCAACTAGATATTTCCATTTTAAAAAAATTATACATAAACAAATAGAATCACTCAGTGTTCCAAGTTCATCCATTAGAGGGTAATAATTGCAATGTGTAATGCCCAGCTTGAAAGCATGGTGTAATGGGCACCAGGTTGGTAGCAAGAGACACTGATAGCAGACAAACCACCCAGCCAATGGTGCCAAGAAAAAAAAAGAAAAAAAAAAAGAAAAAAAAAAAAAAAGAAAGGCTTGTAACCTGTAATACCTACCTTTTCCTTCCATCATTCTTACATTCGTTGTGTGTTACTGATTCATTGCTAAAGAACAATGTTAACTTCACAAAGACATTCTTAAATGCTTTTCATTCAAGGTGAAAATGAAACCTAACAAAAATCAGAAGGTCCTGCTGACACGCACACTCGATAGCACCCTTCTTGCCAATGCAAACGAGCTCAGGCTGTGTTTGCTCTGCTCTCGATGGCAATATATGCAATAGTTTCTGTATGAGCAATGGGAGATAAGGACCCCTGGAGTTCTGAATTGCCACCATGCTGGACTGCATGGGAGCGATAATTTAGCACTAGTATTTTGGGACCAAAAATTATTGCTTATTTTACTTTTTTGAAACCTTCCCTTCATCTTCATCTGTCTTTCATATGATAATTTGAAATGCTTCCCTTAGACTTTCTATCTTTTATTAAGATGAGACAAAGCCTGAGACATCCTGTAAGCTTGGTAAATGTTTGCTGTGGATGCATTTTTAAATAAACGTCTTATTCGAGGTTCCCAGTACACAGTCTTAAAGTGGGATCCATCACGGTAATTCTGTGCATTTCTACCCAAATATCTCAGTACATCTGTGATGTTGCTGCGTCACCTAATGTTAGCATGTGCGATTTATAGGCAAGAAATGGAGATAGAGTGTGCTGAAATAACTTGCCTATAGCAATATGCACAGGGAGCCGATGCCAGGGCTGGGAATTAGAGCTCAATTGATTTCTGGTACCCAGCCCCGTGCATAATTCACTAGGTCACAGTGGCACAATTTAAATATGGGATTAATTGTGTGTTCATATAGAAACTGCTGTTCTTTTGGTCCAGCTTGGTGCAAAGTTGGAGAAGGAGATGGGTATAGAGAAGAAACTCAGGTCCGTGAATTAAAATCCAGGAAGGGGGATGGGAAATTAGGCAAATAGCTGGGAGTGAATGCTGCTGGGGGCTTGGGGCTGGTTGCTGCTATCCCAGAGCTGCTCAGCTGCCTTCAGCCCCAGGGCCACATCCCTGAGGTGTGACCATGCACAACTCACATATCCAGCTGTCATGCTGTGATCTTCTTTGACTTAGAGGGAATAATGAGTAGGAACAGGCGAGATGATGACAAACATCTTATAGACATTAGGGTGAATGTCTCCAAGGCAAAATCCTCGCAAAGGTCTGAAAAACAAAAACAAGTGGGTAAGGGGAATACAGCTCCCCCATTTTGTGGGCAGCCCATCATGTCCAGCACAAGATTCCTCCTCCTATTTAGCAGGTAGGTGCTCCTCGTCCTACCTGCTCTTGCCTTCATCTAGCTCCTGAAGGCAGTGGCAGTGTTTTTGTGTTTGCTGGGAAGATGCTTCCCCTGAGCACATGCAGTGTGAGCAGTTTGTGGTACCTAACAAAGCTCCACTGAGCCACTTAAACTTTGCTGCATGTGTAAGCACACAAACACTACAAAGACTCCTTCTGCAAAGCTGGGACCTGCCTTAGGCTCCTGAGGTCCCCTTCACTCTGCTGGAACAGGAGAGGACTTGCAGTGCTAACCAACTTAACCACATGCCCCAAGGTTAGGCCCCAAAGCAATTGCCCAGGTGTGATTAGCTTGTCTACCACATCTGGAGTCATTGGGACACTGAGAAAACCTTCTCCCAGCTATATTTCCCACCTTAAAACCTGCAGCAACACCTGCTTCTGCTTCTACACCACAAATGCCCCTCATCTTCCATCTGTTCCCCTCTTTGGGACCTCCTCAGATCTGGGCTGTCTACCAGATACTTGAAAAGCAACACAAGGCTGAAAGGTGAAGCACGTAAGGAGCTTGAGTCAATGCAACATGGTTGGCTCTCCAAAGGAGGTCAGGACTTGCTATCGATTCCTAATGGTTCGGTTTTCCAGTAGCTCAGTTATCACCTCATCTTCCTAAAAGAGCATCAAGACTAACTCTCTCCAAAAATAGATAAATAAAAGCCCTTTTCTGGACTGCCCCATGGAAGTATTTATCTTCAGAGTTCATTTAGGGATAAGTGCAAACCACAGTTGCTCCCATCAGCATAGGTAAAGGCTCAGCTACAGGTGTGCAAACCCCATTCCAAGTCAGCAATCCCCCTTTAGAAGTCTTTGTTGAAGTTGGTCAATATTTAAGGTCAGGGTTAAAAATGAAAATCCTCCGAGTTTTTTCCTCCCTGCCCTCCCATAAAACCTCCCAGTAGCTCTAACCAAAAGTACAGAAAGAAAAAAGAATAATAATTTTTTTTAGTGTTTGCTCTTGTGGCCCTAGAAGTTTTTTAATTCATTTAGCTAAATGCATGCAACAAAATCATTTCAAAAACACTTCTGACCATGACCTTATTTTGTTGTTGCTTTTAAAAACAGGAAAGTATCCTCCAGTGTTAGGAGGAGAGAGGGGTGGTCTGAAAGGAAGAGAATACTTTGTGTCCATATTATATGTCGCCACCACTTTGTGTCCTTATGATATGTCACCACATTGGTTTTTTCCTGTTCCCAGCCAGTCTGTAACAGATTTCCAAACCAGCAACAAGGCTGGAAACCTTTGGGCATGCTAGGAACACCCAGTTCTTCCAGGCCCCTCGTGCTCGGGTGCTTTCTGTTCACAGAAATGGAAATCCCTTGGCTGGTCCGCGAGATGACTCACAGCCGATAACAAACTACTGACCAAAGTCATTACGAATCTTGCTCATCTTCACAGGGTCATTTTGTGATGCACAGATACGGCTTGCCTTTGGGCTGCAGCCAAAGCAATATTAATAATTATGAAAAATATCTTCTGCTTCGCACAACATTGCAAATCTGCAGCGCCACATCTGGAATTAGCCTTTTCGCGGTGACAAATTCTAAACAACAAACATTCATAATACAAGCCCATGAACTATCAGCTGTAAGAGATAATAAATCCTTCAGCAATATGAGGAGGATAGAAAAAGCTTCCTGGTACAAATATTGTTAACTCTGTCTGGGCATTAAAATGGCAAGCTAAGAGCGCTCTGGTTAGCAAACACAATGAAACCTTTTACAGAAAGGGGTTTATAGAAAGGGAAAATACCAAACTATAATGCAGGGCATTTTGTGACAATACAGAAAGGTCAAACACTCACAACCCACTCAGTGGAAACGCACAGAGGATTGTTCCCAGAGCCAGCCAAAGAAGAACAAGAGCCTACACCCAGACACGGGACTGGCGTTGGGTAGGGGCGAGCAGAGCAGTGAGGAGTGGTGAATGAGAGCTTTCAGCAGTGCTCACCTGGAGGGCTGGATGCCACCAAGGGCCCAGAGACACAGCTGGGCAATGCACCAACGGGTACAGATTGCATTGAAACGCTGATGAGGGTTAAAGTTCCTCCCTCCACACACACACCCCCAGCGCTTTCGTGCGAGGATGCTTCTAACGCCATTGTCTACAAGTGGTTTTACAGCTCCAGAGGAGGAGGAGGGGGTAAATAACTCCAGCAATTATTATGCAAAATGTTTTGGATAAATGTTAGTTGAGCTACATGTTCACATACTGTTTTAAAAATATTTTCATGTAATTCATATATTTTTTTCTAATACCATATATAAGGCCTCCTAGCACACCATCAGCAAGAAGCCATCTTCTACTCACGTTCACAATCCTGAGTAGAGCAGAATATAGAACCATTTTTATGCTGTTTGGCTCTCAAAATCGTCATCAAGTGTTCATTCAGCTCCTTACGGGCAGGTGTCCACCTTCCATCTCTGAGACATTCAAACTCAGACTCCGAAGCACTGGAATACTAAATGTTACAAGTAAAAGACGGGCATCCTGTGGCCACCTACAAAATTTAGATCTTCTAGGGGAAAAAAAGAGAGAGAGAGAGAAGCAAAACAGCTTCATGATGTGAAGTCAAGGGACAGCTCAATTGGATTAAATTCCCAGGGGTAAATCTTTTAGCAAGAAATTAGAATTGACCTCAGTCCTAGGGGCTGTGATTTAGTGCTGTTCACTCTGTGTGGCAAGGCATGCTGTTGACACGTGGGTAGGGAATTTTTAAAGGACAGAGTTTTTCAAAGCACAAGGGAATTGCTAGCATACCTTACTGGGAACATTACATTTAGAGACGGAGATGTTGATAAAAACGGTAAATTTTTCAAAGTCTTCCTCCACAAGAAAAGAAAACTAAACAAAAACAGCGGGTATGTAAAAAGTTATGCTCTGCAAAAAGCCAACTAGTTAAAAGGAACAAATACTTCAATAAAGAGAAATGATAAAAAGTAAAGGAGGAAGCACAAAGAGTGCCAACCAGGGTTAAAATACAGACAATGAAATTTAATGTAGACAATGGAATTCAATCAAAACTTTAAAAAAAAAAAAAAAAAAAAAAACACTCCAAGAATTAAGCATAAAAAAAAAAAAAAAAAGTAACTTGAAAAAATAAAACCCCAGGTGTCAAATATAGCTTTATTGTTAGATGTTAATGTTAACATTGCAAGCAATGATATAAAAAGGCAGCACTATTTAAGAGCACCAGTGGGAGATATGAATCAGGGAGGCTTTTTTCTAGCAAATTCCCCCAGGGACTAACTCTTAGATCAATATTATTTAATGCCTTATCAATGTTGTGGATTTTCATAAAAGATCTCTGTAGATGACATAGATTGGGTGGCAGCAAATAATAAGAACTTGCTTTTACAAAATAAAGTATTTCTTTTTAAAGGATCACAGTACAATGAAATCAATTTGAACATAACCAAATGCAAGGAAATCCTTCGGTTGGAGGGGTCTCAGTTCAGTTTCATTTGATCTTTCATTGGAAAACAAGAGTTTCGTTTCCTGGGTGCTTAAGAAAAAAAAAGAAAAAAAAAAAAAAAAACAGAGGGGAAGGGAAAGAGGCAGGAGAAGGGCAGAGGTTTTAAACTGAAAGAATAGGACAGCAAATGGCTGGTAACTTCTACAGAGCCAAACGCAAGGAAGATTGGGAACCATGGGAAGCATCCTCAGAGCATGCCCAGGTGAGCATCTGCACAGAGCTGCTCCCAAGGAGCTCTGCATGGGCACTCTTTATGCATATTAACAGTTTATTCTCTTCTAAAACATTCACATGCCATCATGAAAAGCTCATACATCCTCAACTTTGCAACCCCTAGAACTAGGAACAATAAACTCATTGTTAAATCTCTCGGCTAAGAGATATCGCTTTTCTGTTCTTCTGTTTTTAAAAAGAATAAGGCACCCCATACTTACCTGCATGCCAGGAGCAGCTCTTTGGAAGTTGGTGCATTTGTAAATCCATTCTCAACTCTGCAAATATATTTGCTTAGACAATATCTAAAAGCATTAGCTGTAACTTTTAAGATGAGTCAATTAAAAGCAGACAACTTGAAGATGTACAAATTCTCTTGATTTTTTTCCCTTTTTTACAGTCAAATGATAGATCTATTTTCTTGAAAGTTGTCATTATTCATAAAAGATATATTAAATACTGTTGAGAAAAAAACCTGACATGCAAGGCAGGCAATAATTTCTGTGTATGCATATATAACAGGTACACACAGCTGGACTCTGCCTGTACACTGGTGAGCTATGGCCTCAGCTGACTGCCACAGCCTCAGACTGTACCTTGCGTGACAGCTGCCCATGACTATGTTTAACTATCAATGGAAAAATCCTTTCAGTCTCAGAGGCCAGAAACTCATTCAGCCTTTGTGATCAGAGATGTTGCCGAGTGCTTTTTTTTATTGTTATTATTGCTATTTCTCTGAAAGAAGCCTGAATGAAGAAGTGTCACTTTCATAGGTCTGGGTCCTCCATCTTCCACAAGTCTTTGTTGGCATCTTCGTCCTTGATTTCAATGCTCCTTTATATCTGAGACCTCTGAACCAAAGCTGTAAAGAACTTTCAGAGATATAATAAGTTTCTTGAAGTTTGCTAGAATTAATACAATTCATTTCCCTTCTGCTGCATCTTTGCATTGTGCTGTCACTTCAAACAGAGCCCACTTAGCTTCTTCTGGAAGACTTTAGATGTCAAGGCTATGAGGTTTTTGAGCCTCTTCGAGCGGTTACAATAGCAATCTCATTTCAAATAGATGCTTTTTAGACAACATCTTTACAAAGGAAAACTCCTAAAAATGTTTTTCAGGGTGAATTAATAAACGAGTCACAGAGCAACAGGTTCATCTAGCTCGAAGAGACAAAAATATTTGGCATTAGGCACAGAAACTCAGAGAGAACCATCACTTAATTCAGTGCTTCTGAACAGACATAAAAGCATCATCATCCAGATCTGTGTATACAAAATAAATAAATAAATCCCCCCTCAAAAAAAAAAAAAATGCCATCAAAAATGAACGAAATATAACTTAAAAGAAACCCAGACATGAGAAGAGTTGTTTGTACAGTGCCACCCCTGCCTGAAATGCATTACCAACAGATACGAAGACTTCTCCAAAGTTTCTAGTCTCAAGCACCAAGCATGCAAATGCTGATGAATTTTTCACCTTGTTTATGTAAAAATCTCTCATCCATTGTACAGCTTTGGCTCAACTCTTAGCGATATCTTTCCTGTTCTGCTGAGCTCAGTAGGTTCGTGCAATCATTACGTAGTCCTGAAGGACTGAAGATCTGCTGAAGGCAGCTTTTTCTCCAGCCCAGAAAGGTTCCCCCCAGCCCCAACCAAGCACAAGCAAAGAAGTATGAAAGTTTGAGGACATCAAGCAAGAAGAGCCATCCAAAACTGAACCAACCTTGGTGGTGCATCTGTGACTAATGGCTTCTGTTTCTGTGTTTAAGAAGGGCGTGAGCAGGGCAGGCAGCAGAAGGGGACAAGGAACGACTAGACAGGGGTGCAAAGAGTAAAAAACCCGCTGAGGGGGGCAGGGAGCAGACATCCAAGGGTGATGACTCTCTGAAGAAGAGCAGGGGCTGCTCAGAGCTTTCAACAAGCCAGAGAAAGTGCAGGGTTGACATAAGTCCTGGTGGAAAAGACCAGCACAGGAAGAGACGTAATGGGCAAGGGTAGAGAGTGCATAAATGTTTAAGAATTCTCCCAGTCACTTTGAATTCTAATTAAAATAATTAAGCATTCTGGCTGACATTCTAGTAAGGCTTCTGAATTCAGAAAGCCATTTGCGGTTTGTTATGCAAGCTCACCGTGGTGAGAGGTTCAGGTATTTCCACCTCAAAGCACCGGCAGCTTCCTGCAAACTAATTCAGTTCCTAGCTGGTAGAGGAACAAAGCGGCTAAGAGACCAAAAAAAAATAAAATAAAATAATAATGCTTCAAGCCAAAAACAAGTCCAAAAGGTCAAACTAGAGTTATCACAAAATGATCAGATAAAAACTATTTGAGAAATTCTGTGCAGCTACAAAGATAACTTTGGAATTAAACCTTGCAAAACACGAGAGACATCTTTTAAGAGTCCTGTTAAGCTGGGAAGCGTTTATTATTTTTTTCCCAGCAAAGGCAAAAAAAACAAAGGGGGAACTTCTCCCTAAGAGTCACCACCATTAACACACAGAGCTACAAATAAAAAGATAGCGGCGTTTTGGTCTAAACAATACCAGAAAATAAGCATTGGGCAGAAGATGCAGGCTGGGGAGGTTTTGTGAAGTGACTCATCTGCGGGCTAATGGCAAAACTGAGCATCTGTTAAATGCCAAGGATATAAAGATAGGATTTCTTCCTTGCCTTCGTAAGTAATTTGGACCTTGGCTCCTCAAATTCTATAAAGAATAGCAGGTGCTAAGTCACTTGAAAAGTTGGACACGAGCTCTTTGACCTGCTTCAGTCATTTAAAATAATTAGACCCAACTTCCTCAGAGGAGTACTGTCATGGAGAGTGCTCCTTCAGCACTGCATAAGCTTTGAGTGTTTGCTTTATGGCTGGAAACAATTCCAACCCCATGACAATTGACTGCTACCGCATTGCTTACAGAGAAAGAGAAAAGAATTGCAGGACAGGAGTTCAGGCAGTTCACCTTCCTTACTCTGAATAGAAAACCCTTAAAAAATTACTTATAGCCACCCAGCGACCTCCCCAGCTCGCGGCTGAGGCTCGTAGATGGAAGCACAGCCTGAAAGTTTACCTCTGGAGACATCCACTGGGGCGGCCAACTTATCGACTAAGATTTGCTGAACTCCCCTCCAGCAAACAGTGCACACAAGGACAAATCCTTCTGCATAAGGTACTCGGAGGACTAGCTAGCAAAGGAAATTAAAAAATAAAGTAGTTCAACTACTTTGTCAGCGGCTGACACAAAAGCGTTTTTAAAGGTACACCTAACTCTCCATCCTTGGATTGGTAGTTAGGCAATTTTCTTTTATTAATCCAATCTGATGATAATTAGAAGTCGGGGAAGCTTGGCTTCCCTCCTACAAGCCCCATTAGTCCAGCTGGAAAGGAAATTTGAGGTCTCTGCATAGGGTCATTCTAAATATCAGAACATGATTCACTTCTAAAGGGGGAGGCAGGCAAGGGAGTCTGCCTTTAGAGTTAATAATCAAGTAATTATCAAGGTGGCATGAAATGTTATTTCAGAACTTGAAGGCCTCGGTAAGGAACCACTTAAATGAAGAGGGAAAAATATCACCTGACCAACCCTACGGAGCGTAACAGAGGGGTTACAACAATTGTGATCTGCTTATATGCCCAAAATCATGAGTTCTGAAAGCATTTCCAAGCATTTCAGACATAACGTTTACAATGATAAATGCGTGCCTAGAGTGACACCGTTCACTGAAATTGTGCTGCTTTTTTTTTTTCCTTCATAATGGCATTTAAAGAGCAAAACTATTTTCTTCCCTGCTGAAAGTTGTGCCATCGGGACTTTTCTCCGCGGGGAGCAGACAGACTGCACAACTTCCAGTGGGCTGACTCTGCAGATGCTTAAACCGAGGAGAATTTATGCTCCTCCCCTCTTCATCAGTGTTTGGTGTGACTTGAACAGAGCATGGAGAAGTGGGAGAAGAGGCAGTTGTGAAAACTTAATGCTTCCTTGAGCGTGGCCCCATAACCAAAAACCAAAGAAAACCCCACAGACATCACCCAGGAGGAGCTGTGAACACTCCCAGGACGCATTTCACCCGCTGTGAGCCTGGGTGTGCTCAGCAGAAACCAAGTACATCAGTGAAACAACTGCTGCAGGCAAGCCAGGTGCTGCCAACCTGGCTGTGTAACTACTGGAAAGAGAACACCTGAGGTTAACACTACATTTTTTACACGTTACATAGCAAAATTATGATTTACAGCATCAAAAAAGGGCAGCTTTGAACAATGGGCAGACTCCAGCAACTACGGATGACTTTGGGTAGCTGCAATTCACTAATTCTGTGATTAAGAGCCTGCTCTTTCTTCCTTCAGTCGCTGTGTACAATGAAATATATGCAAAGAGCACTGAGCCCAGCCGACCAATAAAGGTTGGCTTGTTCCTGTGTGTTGGCCAGCACGAAGCTCTCCAATGAGGGGCAAAAACTTCCAGGTTTCAAAAACAATAAAAAAAATACAAAAAATACACCAGATATTGCCTAGGGAAAAGCTCAGTGAGCCACTTCACATCCCAGTCCCTCAGACCAAGGAGATGTGACATGGGTGCTGCATACTGCAAAGCACAGCACAGCCACCAGATAGGCCTTCAAAAAGCATTTATGATTAGTTTTTACACTCATCTGCACTAATTTTCTGGTTTATAATCTCAAAATTGCTTGTTTTGTTTTTTTTTTTTTTTGTTTTTTTTTTTTTTTGTGATTCTTTTGAAACACAGCAACCTGAGAACAGACTTTGAGATGGAGTGGAGAACGCAATGAGTTGATACAGGGCAGGGAGCCCATGATGAGGTGACATAAGAATTGGAAAGAAAACACATTCGCTGGAGCTGAAATAACTGCAAGGGAAATGAGCTGACACTGTAAAACCTGGGGAACAGAAGGGGACAGAGCTGTGAAGGGTGTCAGGAGTTACAGACAGAAACTTTGAACAAACAAAGGCTGCCTGATGGCAGAAGTATTAGTTCACATTCAATAAAGATCATCTAACACGGTTACTTGCTTTGGAAGTTGACCAGTGCGTTGCTTCAAAGGAAGACCAAGGGCAACAGGACTCTTTTATAGCCTTTTATTCTTTTATTTTTCAAAAAAAATATTTTTTAAAAAGATACCCAGTTCATTCTAGGTTACTTTTACTGAGCACGTGCCCAGTAACTTGGGAACTGTTGACTCCCAGAACAGATCAACTCCTTCTCCCCTGAGAGTACGGGTTCTCCATAACGCACTTCAGCCTGGACATCGTTCAACTCTCAGAGGAAGAAAGCCCAGGGGTTATTAGGAAGGGGCTTTACACAGAAATCCAACCCCATTCCAAAAATGAAGGCTGCTAAGTATCACCGCCTTTGAAAATCCAGACCTTTTGCTTTAAAGCTTTGTGATCTTTAATACAAAAACCACCCATTACTGCTGGATTCAAGCAGACACTTCAGGCAGTAAAGCTTTCCACTTCGCCATATTGCAAAACCCCTTGTTAATAGCTGGGTGCCAACCTGCCTAAAAACGCCCCACGACCTACCTGGTGGCAGTACGCAGATCACTCACTGATTTTGGTGCCACTCTGACAGCCCATGCTGTCAGTTATCTTTGGGGGAAACGTCTGGGAAGGGGTAGGCTACAAATCAAGGCATAGATTGGAGTACATCATCTAAAAGGCTCTTTTCTCTGTTACAAAAAATAGTGTGGTCTTTTTTCCTAAGGGATAACACTGAAGATGATTCCAGAAGATACTGTTGAACTGGAAAATGCTCCAAGTTGGGATGGTTTGAATGAGAAAGTTTCACTTGCAGTCTTCTTAAGTGAGAACAGGAGCACGGCCGTCCTGGTTCACAGCACCAGCTCCAGCTCTCCGACTCATTTCAAGGAGAAAAATCTGACAAAAGCGCTGCATTATCAGGAAACAAGGAGGCATTTACCTAACCAAACCAAGCATGTTGTAGCTACATCTGACCTGCTGCCAGTCTGAGCTGGCGCGTTTCTGTGGCACGATCCAGCATTGTGCAAAAACGCTTGATCGGTCCTGCGTGTAAGATCGCCTTTGTTGCTTGATACTGAGCAGAAGCAACCCACGGCTTTGGATGGCCGAGACCATGCAAGTGCCTCTACACTACTGTGTCCTTCGCCAATTGCTAAATTAAATTGCTTTCTGTCAGAAGAAAAAAAAAAAAAAGAAAAAAAAAATCCTGGATAATTTCTGACCAAGTATGATATTGAGCAGATAACTGATTTGTTTTAATTTGCACATTGTCTAGAGAGAGGCAAAGCCAAAGAGGCAAACAGCAACCTGTGTTATTAACTGCTTTATCATGTTCCCGATGAACAGCAGCAAAAAGGCATCACAAAACCTCAGGAAAACAAGAGCTGGCACATTATCAGAGCAAGGAAAGAGAGAGGAGAATCGAGCACAGCTCACCTTGACAAGGCTGACAATAAAATCTTCAGTAAAACAAACATACCCCCTCCACGTCCCCCAGAAAAGAAAAGCCAGAAGAAGCTAGGTTCATTTTTGGATTATTCTGAATGCTTCTTTCCTAGATCTTCTAAAATCGCCATTGATTTTCTGCTACCACGTTACCTCTGTGAGCACCAAGGCAGGCGGTGTTCGCTGGGAGACTCACATCACTCAGCAGAGGGACGCCGAAAGAAGTCCTCTTGGCACAAGGACCAGAAAACGGTGTCATCTTCCCCTACACCACATCTGGCAGCCATTTAAAGGCTAAATCTAGTGACCAAATTATACCCCTGGTTGCACTTGCTGGCCTACTCATCTCCTCATTGCAACTCTGCCATTAAAAGCATTTGGATTGTCTCAAAACCCCCA
This sequence comes from Anas acuta, assembly GCF_963932015.1. Taxonomy (NCBI): domain Eukaryota; kingdom Metazoa; phylum Chordata; class Aves; order Anseriformes; family Anatidae; genus Anas; species Anas acuta. The sequence goes on along the minus strand of NC_088979.1, from coordinate 198,878,065 downwards.
AAAGGAAAAAAAAAAATGAGCTGCAAACTACGCAGTAACTTCACAGCATCTAAAGAGCAACCTAACAGTACTCCGTTAAGTAACTGTTGAGCTGTAACTATGCTACATTCACAGAGCTCTGCAAAAAAAAATGAAAATAAAATATGAAGGGCTACAAAAAAAAAAAAGAAAAAGATTATATTTTCCTCTCACTGAAGTACCGACAGCAGAATGTACTCTGCTGGAGATGAAACGGTGGGCGTCTGATGGCATATTTTAACTGGCATTCCTCTTTGTGCACGCAATGTAATGCCACCCAAGGGGGAGATTAAAAAAAAAAAAAAGTCTGTAATTTGCAAGTCCATTTCAAAGTCATATCGGAGTGTGATGTGAAATTCAGGATAGGATTCTTGAGAGAAATCTCCTTGGAAAATGTGTACGCACCTCGGGGAATCTTTGGATTTGCTTCTCCACACTGGAAGGCTGCGCTGTTTTTCAACATTTCCATGTTGTTTACTCCTTGCATCTAATTTTGGAGCTAGCAAGCAGTTTATGACAAAGGTGTAGCCAACTAGCAGTAAGCTAGTCCTTGTCTGCAACCTCCGAGATTTCTGAAATCCCTTAGTATTCGCATTGCAACTTCTAGTTGTAGTGAGGAATTGCTTTCCGGTTAGGGATTAATCCTGCTGGCAGGTGTTACGGAGGCAGGCAACATTTACATGTGTGAAAGACCTTCCCTTATGGCCCTGGGGGGGAAAAGAAAAAAAAAAAGAAAAGAATTGCCTGCATTGATCTGATCATTCTCAAACAATTGCGAAGAATATCATGCTTTGAGGCTTTGGGTAATCATCAGCGGGGATTAGGAGGGAATACTCTCCTTAATAGACTTCTGGCTAAAGGAGTTTTCTCTTTCCTCTGTGTCACCTTCCCTGAAGCGGTACAGACAGGCCACAGCTGGATCCGGGGAGAGGGAAAGATTAAGATCATTTTCCCGAAGTCATATTCTCTTCCTCGGATGCCTGAGTGATGATGATGCTTAGATCCAAATTCATCACCGAAGCTGACGTCAGACAAGAATCTTCCCGCGGGTCCCAGCAGGAGCAGGAAGACTTCTGTCCTCGCTTGTAGCGTGCGTGCTTTGATTAGAGAGAAGCGGTTTTGATCACATAATCAAATCCCATTCATGGAAAAGGCTGGGAGTAGCAGCGATAGCTGCAGTCCTTCCTGTCTTTTTCCCAGGGCCCCGACAATTTGAAGGATTTCAGTCTCCTGTACATTCCAGCAGTGAAGTCTTCAGATTTAATCTAGTGTCAAAGGAAAAGCAAGCACAGAAGTTCACAGCATACGACTGATGTGATTTCCTTTTGCTCTTATATTCTGATTAATCTCACTTATTTTCTGCCATGCAGAGGTTAGACATCTATCCTCATTTAGTCTTCTGTGTTCTTTGTGGTAGTGGAGATAACTCACTCTCCAAACCCCTACCCTGAAATTGTCTCACTGCCCGTAAGGAGGGCCACGACGGCTACCTTCCACAAATAACCTACAATTTGTACAGCTCAAAGCAGGCAAATTCTAGAAAATTATTAAGAAACCATGGGAAAAAAAAAAAAAAAAAAAAGTAAAAAAAAAAAAAAAGTATTTTATGTTGATACTTCCTGCTTGACTGTTTTCAGATCAAAGCAAGCAGTGACAGAAGAGCTCTTTGGAGGGTATCTAATCCATTACGCTGGGATGATTCCCTCCTCCAGCAAGACACTGGTACGGCTGTGTCTCACTGCACCCCGCAGCGAGGGTGCTTCTTACCGGCACGACGGGCAGATTTCAGTCTGGCACTGCCTTGAGTTGGGTTTGTCCGGTTGGATGGAAACCAAAGCGTGCTTTGCTCTGCAGACTTGGGGCATGAGGCTGCTTTTAAGGAACTATACAATACCAATCCTCTTCTTTTGAATTGGTACTGGGTGAGGGTATTGGAACAAAACCAGAAAATCATCATCACAGTTTATATTCCTAGCTTTCACAAAGGACAGGGTCATGTTTAGCAGTGTGGTCAACTATAATCAATAACCTTGCTACTTCTGTAGTAATGCAAAAGCACTGCACAGCCCGTATCCCCACTGCTTAGCCCCAAAATAAATATGTATAAACAACTCAAATTGGACATGTAGATATATCGAGACACAATTACGAACAACCATTTGTGCAGTTTTGAGCTAATTAGACAATGAAAAAATAAAGACAAAACAACAGAGGCTTAATTATTATTATTTTAACGTTAAAAATACAGTCACATCAAAATAGGATACACAGTTATAAAACTGTTGCAGATGACATAAGAAAATAATGTGTATATATTTTTTATATATAAAAATCTACAGTATTTACTAATGCTGATACATATTTTAGAGCTTTGTGTTGCTTGCACAAATGAATTGTACAGCCTTGTTACGAATTACAGAACCATCGTTAAACACTGCGATTATTACACTGAGCCACGATATTATGTACATACATTTCTAAGCTGCTGTAAGCAAGCAGAACTAAGGTAAGCCCAAGTCATATTTATCTTCACAATTTTAGAGTTTCAGTGTAGTGCTTTGCTACTGTTACTTCGCTGCAGTTTGCGACTCTTCAAATATAAAATTGCCCAGTTCATTAAAAATTACATCAGACACATCATATACACAAAAAAAAAAAAAAGGTTTTTGAAATATACTAAGTAAATGTTACTTCCATTTGTAAAAATTGTTTTACTTCTGTACCTTAAAACTTACAGAGCCAACCTGCAGCAATAAGAGGCACTAAAGCTCATTCTTTAAAGGAAAATAAAATAAAATCCATTTCTATGCTTTCAGTTAACAAATCTTACAAAAGAGAACAGGACAACCTTCGAATCCATCCAGAACCGATGTTGCTACCGATGCTAGGTACTTAAGGATTAGAAAATCTCTCTGCTAAGCACTCCAAGGACCTCTTCTGGCGAGATCCTTACCCGCCTCCGGTCCCCTTGGTTTCAAGGAGAGGTCAGTGCATCCCGCACTGCCTGCGTGGTCCCCGGCAGCTCACAAGGCTGCATCCTCCGCGTGCCACTTCAACCTGCGGTTTTGTCACCCCCCAGTTCATTTTTGTCACCCCCAGTTCACAGTCAATGAAAGGAAAAGCAAACAAAGTAAAAAAAAAAAAAAAAAAAAAAAAAGGCTGCAAACGCTAATTAAAAATACGTTACCTGGAGTCTAAGCTTCCTATTAACAGTCAGGATGGTTTTAGTGTAAAAAAAACAAACAACAGTCTCTCAGCAGCCTGAAAGCACAGCAGCACGTGCCCTATCACAGGCACAAACCTGCTGGCTCTTTGGGGAAAAAAAGGGCAAAACCAAAATGGAATTGACATGACAAAGCTTAAAGGAAGGGATGCTGCATATGCGCACGGCTCAGGGAATATCAAGTCAGGACCAAGTCTCAGCCTCCTGCGTGTACTTCTCAAGAGCGTCAAGGAGCTGGGAGTTCTGATACCTGTGAGATTTGGCCTTGCAACCAATTTGTTTAGCTTGACAGCACGGCGTGGCAAAAAGTGAAGGGTGCAGCACCATTTCTGGATCTGGCCTTGCTCCCACCGTGCCCCAACGTTTTGCAGATTTCAGACATTCTGACGGTAGGTTTGGGTGCAAAGGTAAAAACTCTCCGCTTTCAATTCACCTACAAAACTAGAGACTGCCCTGAATTTTCAGCACCATTTCTTAGCCAGATTATAAAGACATTTTTGGCTTTCTGCTTTTGCCTGCCTGCTCCTTCCTGCTGAGGAAAATGACGAACAGTAGTCAAAGGAGAGGAAATTAACTCTCACATAAATTTAAATTAATAATCCCAAAGTATCTCCCCTGCCCAGAACAGATACTGGGATACTGAGGCAGCTGTATAACAATGACAGAAAATCCCATTCAAAATGAATGGCTTCTCAAATAAATTATAAAGAAAAATTAATATGAAATAAAAGTACTTCACAAGCTTTGCCCAAAGTTAAATGCAATTTACATTTAAACTCTTTAGCTCTTTTTCATATGCATTCGTGTATGTAAGTGCACACTCGCACACATGCACCCACACATCTATACAGTGCATTAACAATGTCAGTCAAAATAAAACCTGTAAATGTGTTAGGTTTTAGGCAGAAAGATCATAACACGAGTTATTTAAATTTGAGGGAAAATGACAGTATTAGCTATCCTGTGTATATGATCTTATTGCTATTGCTACGGCTATGTGCATCAGATCACTTTCAAGAGCTTCGATGCAAGTCTAAAAACTCAACTAGCCTTCAGTGAAAGCCTGAAACATCTTTGAAATAGTGTTGTTTTTGACAGAGTCATGTGAATTGTCCACATTTCATAGAGGAAATGAGGTGGACTACTGCTAACACAGTAATGCATAACTGAGTTTGGTTCTTGCCACTTTAGTAAGTACAGACAGATTCTCAGAGAAGCACAGACTCATGCATAGACAATCCATCGTTTTGATTTCGGTAGTGTTGGGCTTGAGCTGATGGACCTGAATATTGGTATTGTGGCGAACCATGCTCTTCAAAGTTTGGTGAAGTCCTGTATCTTATTGGACCGTCCACAGAAACAGCAGGAAAAGCGTGGTCTTGAAACGGTGTTGCCTGAAAATGCTGGTATTTCTGGAAGTTATCCAAGTGACCCGTGTTAATGTCTTGGTTCCAGGGCTGCCTGTACGGTTCGTGCCTATAAATATACGCAGCATCAGGCCACTTTCTATCTTCTGGTAAATAGTCCACAGGAGGGATTATGAACTTGACACCTGGGGGGGACCTCAGGTTGCTGGTATAGGCATCGACAGGGGCTACTTCTATCCGAGTAGGGGCTGGGGAGAGAGGATTTTGGCGATTGGCAGGATACGAGTTCACTTGTAATTTATCTGGAGAGTAATCTGCTGAAATAAAAGAACCATATGGCCTACCAGAAGGGCTGGTTCGATTCCCGTGGTAGTGCAGAGGTATGGAACTTGTATTGCCTATACTGGAAACGTGCTTTGGAGAATTTCCATGGTAAGTAGGTGGATTATTATAAGATGGCAGTGGCTGTTTCACATTCAGTCCATGAGGTGGTCCATCAGATGGCAAGGAGTATTTTGGAGATCTGGGTTGGGAAGTGAAGGTGTAATTGTTGGATATTTTTAATGGAGCGGGTATTTTATCAGCTTGTTTTCTTGGACTATTTGAATATGCTACATGCCTTGGACTCTGTGGATGAGCTCTCTCAAGCATCTCTTCAACAAGATTCTCATTCTCAATATCAGCTTCTGGAACATTATCATACTGTGACGCATTAGACCCACGCTTACCTTCATCAGCATCCAAAACCCTCATCTTTTGCTTTACATTCAAAGGCTGTGTTTCTGCAGAACCTGGTGGTGAGCCTGAAACTGAATGATTTATTGGCCTTCCTTTCACCTCTGCGGTAAGTTTCATAGTCTTTTCCATTATTTTGATATCGGATGGTTTATTCCACTTAGGTACAAATTCCCTTCTTGTATTTGAAATAGCATTTGAATTTTGGTTAGCAGCTGCATTATCATATTGCCTTGAGTTGTCTTGCCCCATGGGTTGAGGCTTTCTTCTAGCATCTACCTCAGTTTTAGACTGTATACTCTGTGTGTCTATCGGTCGGGACTTCTGCTGTTTTAAGGAAGGTTGTTTTTCCAGTGAATTAATTCTTTTTCGGTTATTTGGTGAACTTTCCGGTTCTTCTCCAGAGGATGGTCTCCTCTCTGTCCTTCTCACTGTTTGTGTACCAGTGCTGTTCTGTCCATTAAGCATTGGAGTGGAATTAGGCATAGCAGGCTGAGGTCCTGATGGAATTTGCCCCAATGGCTTCTTTGGAAATTCATCTTCTTTACCTAAAGAAAGAACAGTAATAACAAATTCATATGTGTATAGAAATCGTCTTTGATCTATTGGTCATGCAAGCAAAAATAACTAAATTATCCAAGCCTCTCTCCGGATAACCATTCTGTCAAAGACCTCAAAGGTTTTTCTGTATTTTAACAAAGAATTTGTTTAGGCTCTCATCTCAACCAGTTACTCTAGTCTTCCTTTCTTCAGCCAATACGATCTTGCCAAGCTTTTCCTCATTGACATTGCTTTAAAGATCCTTTCTGAGATCCCTCTTCCAATCCACCACCTTCCATTCAGTCATCTTTTGCTGTTCACTACTGGCAAGCTATGCTATCTGCTCTGCCCTCACATGTACAACCTCTCTAGCAGACATCTCTGAACTTTCTCTCACTTCTTTTTTGAGTGCTGCTTCCCGTTAACATCTGCAGTCATGCCCTTGTTCTTCCTCAGCCCCTGCTTAGGGGATGTCATTCTCTGTATTAGAAAGTGACACCGTAACAAGAAGACTCTACACAGAATCACCATTTTTTCAGTTCAGCTTTCTATCAGCTATAGAACAACTTAAGTAGCTAATACTGAAATTGTCTATATCATGATTTCAAATGAGCGTTCAAGTTACAGAACTAGGATACAACTGGCAAGCTCTCCCATTTTGATTTCAACACATCACAACAGCCAGTGCTAAACATCAATTAAACGGATATTGAGAACAGCCCACAGTGCCACTACAGAAAGTATAAAGAAGTGTTTCATTGCTGAATTTTATTTACAGAAAAATTTACATCGAATTTTCCACACCAGTCTCCCCTTAGCACTCAACATCCTTCATCTTCTTAGCCATTGTCTTTTACCACCATCTTCTTGTATATGACTTTAATTGTGTAATCCACTCATTTCTCCCATTATCTATTGAAAAGGTCACATACTTCTCATTAAATTTATTAATCTACATTTTATTTATTTGATGTTCTGTATTTCCAGAAAAACAATTAAAAAAAAAATTATAAAGTCAGCACAGCCAAACAAATCCAACTGTTTATCAGTCTATTAAGTAAAAGTCCTACTGTATGTAGAAAAAAAGGAAATGGCTATTCTTAAATGTTACACAAAATAAAAAATATATAAAACAGCCATAAAACAATTTTAATTCCTGCTTCTTCCTAAAAGTCCAGAACTGTAAAATCTTCCTTCATCACCAAAGATCTTAAGGTTAGTTAAGATCTTGAAGATTTTAAAGTTAGCCTCACTTTTTTGAGGTATTTGTAATTAAAATTCCCTTTAAGTGTCTATACGGGCTCACATGGTGAATACATATAAACGTCTCTATCCCTGGTGTGAGCACTGCAATGAGAAGAAAGCCATGTTCATTTTTACAGTCAATAGTACGAGTTCAATCTTTGATGACTGGTTCGTGCTAGAGGTACACAGAGGAAAGCCAGCAGCCAAGGTCAGTGTTATTTATTACAAAAGCATAACAAACTACCATCACGGATCAGTTGCTATATAAACTAAATGAAAACTTACAGTTTGTGCCAGCTAGGACATAGCAAGAAGACAGCAGAGAGAAATACAACAGTGCTGTGTGTCATGACAAGATAACTAAATAAAAAGTACTTTAAAAAAAAACACTACACACAGCCTGGGTTTGCCAAACAATTAAACTACCCTTTTCTTGATATTCACAGTCTTCACAGGAGGCCAGAGGTCATATGGAAATGCACCCTTTCCTTTAGAAATTAACAACTTCAGAAACCTCAGTTTACATATAATAAATCCAACCTACTTGTTTTCTGTAGAAAAAACCTTCCACTCATTTTTCCCTACTCATCAGTTACGATCATACAATTATTTAGATATTTAAACCTCTTCTCTTACACTGAGGGTGTTCATTGTCTGCCTTTCTATGCCTCAGCAAGCAAAGTTACCCATGCTAAGCCCCCTCCCCAACTACTTGCCCCCAAATGTGTGCTTCCACAAGTTAAATCATCCTGCAGGATTGTACACCTGGCATTCTTTACTCAGTGATGAAGAAGCTACGCAAGACAGTGCAGCAGGCTATGTGGTGGGGTAGGGCCTTAGCATCAGGCACCAGTGAGTGGGTCTTGAAATTACAAGCCTCGTGGTTTGTTCTCAGTCTCGGTGGGGCCCCGTGATTCAGAGACCAGGCTAAAATCTGGAGCATGGACTTGAAGACTTGCACATCATGAAGTCTGAATTAAAAAACAATATCAAAAGTATATAACAAAAATTTGTCATTTGAATTAAACAGAATGCAGCTTTTATATGCTGCTAATCATGAATCACATATAACCTCCAGGTTATCGTGGTAGTTTTGGGATGATATAAGAAAATGTCTCCTCAACATCTATAAATTATTTAATTTCTGTCCTTGTGTGTCATAAATGTTTTAGAAAAAAATGTATTATTTTAATTCCATGCTTGTAATACAAGTATTCAAGCTATATGAAAAAAAAAAAAAAATGAAGACAAGACCAGATCCTCTAGTGCCTGCAATGCTTCCTTCTTTGTCATAAAAACGTTAAACCCATGAATGGATTTCCTTTCCTTCAGCCTTTACTCTTTAAGAAATGCACACAGAGCAATATGAGATCCTTTGAAATATACTTGGTCGTACAATAAAGGTGGGGTTTGTTGGAGTTTTTTGTTTCTTTAATTTCATACACTTAAGGTTTCTTAATTACTCTTAAGCTCTAATAAAACCCAAGTGAGAACAGTGCAGACATTCTTATTGAATTCTATCTAGGCTGCTTTGAAGATTGCTTTCTGTCATCTTTCCTTCCCATTTGAGGGTAAAAGAACACTACAACTCATCTGCTCCATGCTATTTCGACAATGCATTGCTGTAACATGAAATACAGGTATAAAATGAATTACAGGTGTAAAATGAGTATCAGAGAAGTCTTGCCATGTCTGCTGTGAAACTGTTCAAACTTGGAATTAATTCATGCACTGAGCAATAAGCAAAGAGTTCCAAGCCAACCATAGTTCATGTAGAAGCAAACCGTTGCATTCTAACAGCATCATACCAGACCTCCAGCTTTTTACAGGCCGGTAATATTGGAGCTTGGTGCTTTCACAGGAAGCAAAAATATGGAACAATGTGTATGTGTGGAAGGAGGGTCAATGAGGAAAAGAAGAAATACAGCTCTAAATCTTAGCCACAAGGCTTCCACTGAATTTGTTTTAACTTGACCTTGGTCTGAAACAACTGACACAGCTTGCTTAATCAACCACATTTGCATCAAACTTTAGGAAAGGCCACATTGCTAGAGATATTCGTTTATTAATTCAAGCTACAAAGCACACGCCTAGTTCTGTTCCAAAAAATTCTTCAGCTCTCATCACCTCCTGCCATAACAAACACTGGAAGGAAAGGAGTTGTAACAAGGATCCACAGCACTGAGCACAAAGACATCCCCCCAAACTGATCACCTCCTAGAGGAAAACCTATTTGTTTTAAAACTGCAAAAAAAGCATATTTAATTCCAATTTCAATATACAAACACATATAGACACATCTACAGAGCTGACACTTCCCGTGGAGCTATCAAAGTACTTTATTATTTAAAAACAGATGAAAACTCATAAAGTTCAAAGAAGTCCACAAAACTAAGGAGGTAGAAAATAACAAAAATCCATCAGCATGCACGTTAATGCTTCTCAAGTGCACAAACTAGCATGCAGACTATGCCTGTGAATGCTTCAAGCAGCCTGCTATTAGTGAGAATATGAAGAAAACCGTGATGTTGCATGCTGGCAAGAAAAGAAAGAAAAAAGGAATAAAAGCGAGAAGCAAAGGAAAAGAAACCACAATTCAAAAGCAAACAGAAGAAACTAAATCACAACAAACATCTCTACTAGTAAGAGGTACATAAATAGCTTGCCAGAGAAGCATGCAAAAACACTGATTCTTCTAACAAGCTGCGTATCTTTTATCTACCCATTTTCCACTCCAGCTCTGCCTGAAGCCTCTCATGCAGCTCTTAGCCATCATCTTTACTACATCAGCTCAACTCATTGGTTCTCATATCTGAGCATGCAGAAATTTTATTTGTATGTTTTCAAGGCCATTAAATTGAACCTGTTTGTGCCGTTGGCCCTAAGTCTGAGCTACTTCACTTTCTGGGCATACCTTCCTGTCTGAAGAAATAACAAGGGAGGAACTTCTGAGTCCTACAAAATGTATTCCTGGGACAAGTAATCTTCTACACAATCTACGATGTTTACACACAATGTTTAAAAGCAATTCCAACTAGGATATAAGACAAAGATGTTCAGCTGGTTTTGGCAGCAACCTCAACGGTAGTCGAATGTGCCGTTGTCTTCCAAAGCTTATTGGGCCATGAGAAAATGCCCAGCTGCATCTTCTCTCCCCAACTTTCTTCAACAAAACAGCTTCCTAGACAGAGTTAAGTTATATGTGTCCTTTGGGAAAGCTTGTAACAGCTTATGTTAGAATATGTAGAGCTGGTACCATAGGATTTTATGTTTTTCTTTTAAAAGAAAGGTTGTGATTTAGTTGATTGGATGTAATATGGTATAAATAAGCAAACAACAAAGAAAAGAGAAAAAAGTACAAGAGAAAAAGAAATAAAGAAAAATGGGGGAGAAAGGAGAGAAATGGAAGTAGAGCAAGAGAATTTAAATGAAGAAAGAACAATTAGGTGCTCATTTTCTGCTGATAAACATATTACCTGACATGACAAGGAGCAAAGCAAATATCAGCAGATCTGACTGTTGACCAAAAGATAAAAAATTCAAGTGATATTAAAGAAAGTTTTAGTCTACTCACTTACTCCTGCTCTAGCAAGTCTTGGTCACCACCCAGTGGAAGTCGATCCCAACTACAAGACTTTTACAGATAATTGCTCCAGGAGGCACTAACAGCCTCATGCATTGAATAGCAGACATATAATTGGAGTAAAGTGCTTTAAGTGCTCTCTCTGGTGAATAACAGTCTAGTCCTTAATTTCAGGACCAGAATACATGCACTCTGACTGTTCTAACACAGTTTTCAAGGATGGTAATGGTCATAAAAACAACTCTTAAAATGACATCTTGATATTTTGTGTTTATGTTCCATCAGTGACTTCCCATCTTACTTGTTCTGTTTACAAGTCCAAGAGAATTTTAAAGAAATTTAAGTGTCTGCACTAGAAGCTCAAGCTGCTGCCTGAAAGTCACTCTCTCTTCCTCCTCCTTTATATGCCAGGGAGGAGATACTGAAATGAAGCCTTGCTTGACAACTTGATGATGGTAGAGCAAAATACACTCCTTGTCTTTCTGCTGCTGTGTAATACTTTTGTAATACTGACAATAACAAAACCTTACTTTATAAACATCTGCATTTAGTGAAACAATAGAAAAATATAACAAACTTGGTCATTGGTCTGAAGCTACGGGTAACGAGCTGTAAGTGGTCTTTGTAAATCAATAAATAAATTATAAAATTAACCACTTTTCATTTTTTTCATTTCAGATCCGTAACTCCACGTTTCTTCCAGAAAATAAACTTTCTTGAAAATTCAGTTCAAGTTAAGGCTGTGAAAAATAACCAATGTAACTATCTGGATCTTATTCAACAAAAGCATGCAAGTTTTAAGCAGTAAAGATTTTGAAATGATGCAAGGCCAATGTCTAAAACGGTTGAAAATAATATGTATTAGTATAATTTCATAGGCCAATTTCCTTCATAATCTTGTAAAAGTCATAACACACAAGAAACAAGGCAGAAAAATTAGTTGATTAAAATGCAAAGCACATGGTATGAAATAGCTACTTGTGTATTCTTCAAGTACAAGTGAAAAATCCAAAGTTCCTCTGAAACAAAACACAACCCAAAGAGATACACCATCAGAAACAAAGTCAAGCTGACTTACATATTTGCATTATTTTGGCCATCAAAATACGTATTAAGAGCAAAAAACAGACATTATTTGAGTATCAAAGAGTATTTAAAATAGATAAAGATTTGAATAAAAGGTATTCATAAAAATTTACTAAAATATACCTTTAAAGAAAAATAGCAGGTATACATTTAAAAAATTATGACAAATAGAAGATTCAGATTTTGCTAGTTGTCCCTAAATACAGGAAGGACTGGGAGAACTAAAAGACTGAGGGTTTAAAGGAGGTGTTACCATGCACTAAGTTCAGCAAAAGGACAATGGCAGCTTTCAAATTTGGCAATATTTCTTTAAATCAGGTCTTGCACCTCAAATTTAAGGCCTTCTCCATTGCTATATGGTCTATTTAACTTTCAGTTAAGAAATAAAAAGACCCAGAATCTCCCTGTCCTTCAGGACATCTTAAATCAAAACGTGGGCAAGCATTTCAAGAGCTTGGACAAGGAAAGTATCTGAACCAACAAAAGAAAAAAAAAGAGAAACAATGGCATCTACCAATGAAATTCGTTTCACAGTCCTTGAATTAAGGAATTAAGGAAGAGATTGGCCACTCTGTGTCAGATCTAGCTACTTGAGAAGATGTAAATCCTAAACCATATAGGTTTATATGACTGTGCTGCTCAAGAGCCTGCTTTGGTACCACCCTTCATAATGTTCCAGTCAACCTAGAAAATCTGTTTTTTTTTTCCTACTAAAAAAACTAGAGGAGAAGTACCTTATAGGACCGTTTCTACATATAGCTGTCACATCGTGGCCCTCTGAGGACTCGACAACAAGTAGCACATTTATCCATACACTCTGAGGTTTCCATATAGTCACTGAAACATGGATGCCTACCTTGGGTTTTGAGAACAGTATTAAAGTTATGAGCCATCATCGGAAGGTTGCAGTCACTTGGTACAGGCTATCCTATTCTGGACAGCACTTACACCAGAAATTACTACGGAAAGGCATAAAAATCTGTGGTCTGGTTTATGCAAAATAGTCCTAATACTGGCAAAGCCATTTAGCTAACATCCAAAATTAGCATGATCAATTCAACTGTGCCCCTGGAATGTCAAATGTTCTGGCTGAGCATTTTATTGGCTTTATCGGTGAGAAAGTGTTGAATAAAGTCCTTTCCCTCCATGGAAGAAGCAAGCCAGAGAAAGCTACATTAGACATAAGCAGACTTCCACTTTAAAGCAACACAAAAATTATTACCTCTTAATATCCTACCACAGTTTACCCTACTAGGGCAGGAAAATCTATACAGCCTAACAAAGGATGCCAGATGGAAAATTCCACAGAGCTCAATTAGCTCACTGCTATTCCTGGATGACTGATACTAATGCAACTGTAAGATGAAGATTTTTTTTTTCTAACATTAATTTTTACTTTAGTTCTTAATTATTAAAGGTATAATTATTGCTCAGTGCAAAAAAGTATAAGACAGGAAGTAGTGCTCTGATTTCAGCTGAGAAAACTAAAATAAACATTATTTTCTCCTGCTACAAAGGATACTTAAATGAACAGTTTGATTTTTTGTGTGTGTATTACTTCATGATGTATAATGGTTTCATAAATTTTATGTGAAACTAAAAGAAAAATAGTAAAGACACTCAAGGTAGAAGAGAGAGTAATCAGACGTACACGTAAGCAAAGCTGAAGCTGAATGTCTAGAGAATGCTGAGAACCTGCAGAAAAATATTACTGCCTGAAGACAGTGATTAGTAAAACCAAAATGAACAGTAAAAAAAAAAAATCAAAGGCTTGTGAAATTCATATGAAGAACAAATGAGACAGCCTCACTCAACTACAGATAACAGCAGACAAATCAGCTAGATTTCCAAGGATTAGGATACAGGCATTTCATATTTATTTTGTGAAAGGTTAAGTAATGTTCCCACTTACCCCTGGCAAAAATATACCACACAGAGAGGCTTTCCCAGGCTACTTTGAAATGAAAAAGAAACAGCCTCACTTCCTCATCCAGCACCAAAATATACTTTACTTTGGCTTTGTTTTTCTTATTTTTATTTTAATACTCAACCCTCCTCACTCGTGTTGGAAAAGAAGACATGTTTTGACACTGACATTGCTTTAGCTTTCTAAAAGAACGAACTGATACGGATTAAAACAATTACTGTCTTGCCAGCTAGTCACATCAAGAGTCACTCCTAGACATACAAAATGTGAAACCACACAACTTGCACTCCATGTCAAGAAGATGCATTCACTAAATTCTGCTTTTTGTTTTCACAAGACAACTCCCTGTGCCTCACACTTTCTGTTACTGCATTGCAAGATAACCACTTTGTGGCTCTTAATGTCAGGTACAGCCTCCTTTAATTGTTTCAAGATCTAGGAGTACTCTCAAACAAAACTTCACTTGAAGGCTTTTTGCATTCTCTCACAAGAAAAGCCTTAAGACATTAAGTCAGTTTGGAACAGCCTTCATTTTTTCTTTCAAAAAAATTTACAGTAAATTCTGTATTTTCCACAGAAACCCTCAACACAAGTTGCATATATGTGATTTTCCAGGGTGGAAAAAAAAAACATTAATTCATTCAAACATATCAAACTACAAAATGTTTCATAATTCTTTCAGTACCACAGTTTTTCCACTTTTCAAGTGGAAAATAAACTCCTCACTGGTAAAATTTGCTTTACCACATCCATGAAAAACCTACCCAACTACAAGTACGTTGAGTTTCTGAAAGGGGGCAAAAAATCTTCACACACAATCACGGATAACACAGTATTTAAAATGTAACGGAGCACTCTGATGATCCTATCTTCTTCTAGCATGATGGAGTGGAATTGATGCTAAAAGACAAAGTTGTCCATTAACATATTTATCCACTGCCAGTCACCGTGATCAAGCATCAGCTGAGACAAGATGTCTGACAAAGCAGACAACTGAAGAGTGGTGCTGAAAAGAGCAACTTGCTCTGAAGAATAAGAAAATGCTGCAACCTAGCTTGGGGAAAAAGGATGAGGAAAAAGCAGGATGGGAAGGCTGTGATTAGAAAGAGGAAGAAGCAGCACAAGCAGTAACATGGAGAAGAGCTGCAGACTAACTGGACATGGAATGTGTGCATCAGAAGGAACAAGAAAACTGAGCAGATGAGATAAGTGAGAACAAGAGTTAGACCTATGGTGGGTGGGATAAAGTGTGCTGGGAGAAATGTCAGAATGAGGGAAAAACATAAGAATAGGAGCAAGAGAAACTGGGACAAGAAGCTAAGATGATGGGAAACAGACACACAAGGCGTCTGACTGCATGCCTGAGAGACAGATCTGCTTTAGAATTACAACAGGTACCTATCTGTGATGAGGAGCCCTGAAACAGCCCAATACTACACGCAATAAATGAGTGTATACAAATACGAGAACAGTTTCCTGTTCCTAGAGGAACAGGAAAATGAAGTTCTAAAATGGAAGAGCTTCACAATTACATTATCACAACAAGGCTACATAGGCAACCTTTGTTCTGACATTTCTGAACTTCTGTAAGCTAACCATAACAACTTAATAAAGTTATGTTAAGGCCATTTTTGCCGTATTTTTTAAAATTTTAAGGCACGTTTCTTTCTCACATACTATTTTACAAATTAGCAAGGATAAAAAAAGAACTAAGAATAATCACAAGAAAATTTAATTTAAATATTGTGAGGGCAGTAATAGAAAATAATCTCTCAACAGGAAGAAGAGACCCTATAGACACTTCTTATGTAGTGTCCTGAGAAACAACAGTCTCTGCTCTGCAACTGAAATGCATGAACACAAAGGCTAAGAAGAAATGAAGAAAATAATTCAGCTGAACACCCAGAAGGTGTATCACCTGCAAAGAATTCTAAAAAATGGATTGGGCCGATAGAAGAAACTATTTGGCCTGACATTTGTTCCATAGCTACTATTCAAGCTACAAAACAATTTGTATTCTCAGACAACAGTGTTGCTTCAAACAGTTGGAAACCCGGATATTTAATCTTCTATCTTACGGATATTTCCATTTCATAAAACCAAATTAATAAAATTATTAGAACCTGGTGTGTTTTAAAGTGCTTTGCCATTAGCAAAAAAAGCAAACTCATAAAATGAAGAGTGTTGATTTTAAACGGTAAAATATTTTGGCAGAAATGATGAAGAGACAACTGTTTCCATAGTCTTTAACAGCATGATTTAGCATTTTTAAGATTTTTTCACCATGTGAAAAGCTCCAAGTATCTAAAAGTGTAGGTGTACAAGTATCTTACCAGCTACTGGTAAATCCAGCTTCGCTCGTTTCAATTCTGATATAGAATTTTGGAGCTGCTCTATTACAAAGTCATCTTCATAGAAGAAATCCTTAGCTAGAGTCTCCTGCAGAAATTCTACAAGCTCTTCCATTTGTAATTTCATCAGATGCTCTACAAGAAGAAAATAGTATTATGAATAAAAATATCTTGTGATTATGACCATTAAACTTCAGAAATGTACGTAAAATATTAGATGTTCTTATTGTCAAAGCAGAATGAAAAGGCTTATTAGTTAAGCAGGAAATAGAATTCTACATTAAAAAATCTGTAGAATGCATCAGAAATTCACTTGCAACTTTGAATGTAAGTGCTTTCTACTAATCATTCTCTACTAGGAACAATGTTTCCCAAAAAGGTGCATCTTCACACAACTAAATGCAAGTCATCTGCCTTTATCCTGCTTAAGTTATATCCAATATTTTCAGCTCTTCATTTTTCAGCCTGCATCCCTGACTTACACAACACTGGCATAGACCTTTACAGAATACATCATGTCTCTGTTTGAAAGGTTTGAAAGCAGTAAAACAGTTTAAAAATTGACATTTAAGGTATTCTGATTCACAACTGAATTAAACTTCGAATGAAATCATTGTGGCAGTTCACACTTTAGTACCAATGTGTTGGGCATTTTTTGCTGCTTCAATTAATACAGGTTATATTTTGAAAGTCATTTTACAGTTATCAGATTTTCTCCCTTTTACATAGCTGTAAGGCCATGTTTCCCACACAAACATATTTTGCTTGCTAGGCTGTAACCCCATACCCATACTGTTACTTTAAGCCTACATATGCCATCAAAAGTTCCAGAATGCTAAACTTCTATACACAAACCATCAAAAATGCTTTTGCCACTGTAATAAAAATTCTCTTGACATGTATTACGCAATGGAACTTGGATTGCACAGCCATACATTCAATGTTTTTAATGGAAGATAATACAAGTAAGGACCGGAAAATAAATCAGAATCCATCTTCTGTCAACTTCTATGCAAGTCCTCTCATCTCTCCTCTGTTGCCATAAAATAACTCTTGGTGTTTTGATCATAGACGAAGTTGCTACGTACTTGCTAAGAAAGCAAACCTCCACCCAGAAGTTTTGCTCAGGTCTTTCCATAAGAAGAACAGCGAACACAGAAAAATTTCAAGCAGATGTCTATTTGCAAATAAAGACAATAAATCAAAATGCTAAGCCTAACAATTTGCCCCCAAATGTTTAGCTGTTCAAAGTACAATTAAGAAATATAATGTTTTTCAAAGCTGTTTATGAACATCCTAATGAACACACTGCAGTAAGACAATGATGCAGCATTACTACAGGTTAAGGAGGATAAGCTAGCAAACAAAACTCCAATTCTGCAAAGAGCTCCGTGTTGACCTCTGAATTTACATGACTCTCTGTGAAATAAAAAGCCAAAGTCCCACAGGACTTTGTCAAACTTGAGCTACAATATCTCCTGAGAAATGCCCAAGAATATTTAGAAGGTAACACGGATCTTCAAAATTGGAGCTTAATGTGCTAAATCACTATGGGAAGCCATGCAGGCATAAATGCTTTGGACAATTCTGTTCAAAAGTTCTATCTTATTTTCCCTGTAGGCAAGGTATGGAAGAAAAGGCCATCCAACCTACGGAAAAGATGAATTTTAATGACATTCTTGGACAAAAATCAGTATAAAAATGAGATATACACTGATGATTCTTCACTGCTGAATTGTTTGCTGATAGAGTTTCAGGTATTTAGGGGCACAAGACATCACCTTTTCTGGATTCTTTTAGCACTATTTTATTAAATGAAATCCTGTAGTGGCTAGCAAGCCATTTCTAAACCATGGAACTAGATCATTTTTTTTCCCCATTTTTTAATCAGCACCACAGCTCAACCTATGTCGATGTTTAATTAACTTTCTTTCTGTGATAGATATTTTATTTCTCTGAGATACTTGCATTCAAATACCAATACAGAAAAATATACAAGTTTTTAAAGTCCTATGCTTAACTGTACTTGTCTAATCATTTAACATAATTATGATTTTTAGGCAAGTGTAATACCATCTAGAAGCCCACTGCCAATATAATACAATTTTTCTTGGGCAATCACACATTAATGAACGAACGATTTTGCTCTATTTTTTCATGAGGAGAGAAAGACGCTTGTAAAAAACAGCATAAAGCAAACAGGAAACTAAGATTTTAACACAAAGGCTACACAAAATAAGAATGAAACCAGATGAATGTATGTTTAGCATTCAAATATTTGAGAGATTTCTTACTTCTATGTAGCTTCATAATTGTGTATGACATAGCAGTGAGAACCCGCTCTCCTTCAAGTATGTAGATATCCCATAACCTGAGGCTTAATGTAAAGGGGGTCTGCAATGAAAGAACCAAGCAACAGTGTGAAAACAGTCTGTCCCAACCCTGGATTAGAAATAGAAGATGTAGAAAATGGAAAGTATACTCACACGATCAAGGAAACATTGGAAAAACCATTTTGTTGTGTAAAAGCTAGTGGACATCTCCTGTGAGTCCTGTAAAAAACACAAAAGTTTTAAAAATATTCACAAACGAACAAAAAAAAAGTTCTTCTGTATTATTAAATGCAGCGATAATGAATATATAAGCAATATACAAAACCAGATACTATGCCAGCCATAATCTGTATCACCTCAATCACATGAAATTATTTTTGCATTTGCAGTTAGTATACAGGCCTTTCAGCACTCATATACATTATCAAACAATCCTTTTGGGATTGCTATATATTTTTTTCCTGAAACATGAAAATCTCAAAAATCAGAGTACTACAACATTTCTTGATAAGAATCATTATCATGTGCTTTAAAAATTAAAATTACAACTTCCATTTCAGAGCCAAGTCAGTTACAGAACTGCTGTTTTTTGTAGTTGTTAAAATTTTTGCAAGGATTTGCTAAAGGATTTTTTCTTTTAAAAAAGTACAAGATTGTCTTCTAGGACTAATTTGGGCTTGACCTCCCAACATTTTTCTTTTTTTTAAACCAGATCTGCCTAATGCAACGTTATGAGCTAGTATTACAGCATGTTGTTAAAAAAGATATTAAATTCTAGTTTACAAGACATGAAGCACACATTAGATGCTATTCATCACTGCCAAGGTGCTAGGTTGTTCTCAAATTTTGGGTGTTTTTTTCCTTAGGGAGATAAAAACACCAAAACAGAAAATAATATAGTCCTGGGAAGGCAATGTTTGTAAACAGCTCTCTTCAAAGTGATCTCTTTGAAGATGTTGCTGCAGCTGAGCAGTTCTTACACTACTGTTTAAGATATGGAGAAGGATTCTTGCAGACCTAACCAGACTGTAAAAGAAAATTCTTTATAACTAATAGGAGAACATTTTCTTCCCACTAGAAAAATAAAATATGGCCATTATTCTTTGTTTGGAATAAATACAGACAAAATTAATAAAAAGTTAAGTGCTATTTCTTGTTTAAGAGCATTAGAAGAGATGTTGTGCAACATTTACCTTTGAGAAAATACTACTCTATCCAAATTTTATAAGGACCATCAACTCCTCTTATAAGAACTTTTTAAATAGAGACTAAAAATAAGGCAGCAAGCTGTAAAATAGTATTCCATTTATTGTGCTATAACTACTTACCAAATGCTGCTTAAGTTTGGACAAAAATTTTTTCAGTATTTTGTCGTGATGTTCTTGAAACCTCAATAGTTTTGGAAAACCAGGAATAAAAAAACCTAAAAGAAGAATTTGAGCATGTAACAGGTTTATGTACCATAAAAATGACAGAAATATAAGACAAAAAAGAAATTCAGAGCTCTGAGAACATTACTCTTCTACAGACCACTGGATCTGAACAGATATTCATAGCAGTATTATTATGTCCGTGTATGGATACACACATACTCCTGCCTAAGTGACTACAGTGAAACATCAACGCCTTTGCTTGATGACTATTATCAGATTAATGATGGTAGCTGATTTAAGTTTGCTTCAATCCTACACTTGTCTACTTCACGTGGATTTGCAGAAACCCAAATTTTAATTATTTTTTAAGAAAACAGGAAACCCTAAACTGCTAAAAGCACAAAGACATAAATCAGGAATATGCCCTGCAAATTCACGATAGAAAAGCAAAGAGTGTAGGCAGCTACTCGAAATGCCTGCACAGAAGAAAAGGTCATAAAGACAGATGAGGGGTATTCTACCAAGGCAAATATCACAAATTTACAGCATAATGTAAAGACAGCTTGCTAACACAAGTGAAACTAAGGGCATATATAAAATCTTGAGTAGCTTTATGGATAATATACTAGGAAAGTAAAGCGCTAAGATTCTCTTCCACTTGTTTTCAGAAAAGCTAAGAGAAAAACTCAGATCAAAATCATAATACTACTCAGACAACTTGAGAAATGTAAAACACAGCTACACCGCAGGATAAAAGACCATTCAAAGGAGATCTTTTGAAAAGCTGAAGTTATGTTCAAGTCAGAAAAACAGTAATGATCAAACACCAGTAGCATAAAAATATGAAAAAGTAAGCTTCCCTCCAAAAAGAACTTAAAAAAGGAAAAACAAATCCACACTAATAAACCTATTTTCAAATACCTTCAAAGCAGAAAGCTTGACAGAGTATTGTAGGTTCAACTGTTTATCAAGACTTGTTGAAAGTGCCCAACAATCATAAGGCCCATACACAAGTTAAATTTCTGTACGGAAGACAGTGAAGATTTTCCCAAGTCAGGATCCTAAACAGCTCTAAAAGAACTGAAGGATCAACTACCTGAAAAACCTATTTTATGAAATCTCTTGCTTAAAATACCAGAGGCCTGGAAAGTGGCTGAGATGACATCACCTATTTTAAGTAAGTTTTCACTCCAGTATCTGTTAAGAGAAAAATAGCAGAAACTATTACAACAGGGAAAAGTGGACACACAGATGGATACTGAGCATCAGAGAAGAATCAATATGGCTTTTACAAAAAGAGATCATGTCCCAAATCTACAGGACTTCCTTTGAAGAAATGAGCGAGCATGTAAAGACAGAGAGCAGTGGATATTGCCTACTTGGCTTTCTCCAAAGGTACTTGATTGGTTCTGTCAGCAAAGTGGCTTTATCTCTTCAGTCCATCTCCTAAAGCAGCTTATCCAATGAGTTAATAGGTAGTACAATGCAAGAGACAAAAAAGCTTCACAGCAGAGAGTAATGACCCATGAAGTTACACAAGAGCTTGTGCTGGGCTCTATGCTGTTTGACGTGTGGCATTTGTCCACATTGTGAGCAAGCTGAAGTCCTAGCCATCCTAAAAGAGTAATGGAAAATCTGGGAAAGGTTACGAAGGGACAGAAATTATCAACGCATGCAACCAGTTCAGTGTCAATGAGATTATAATACTAGGTCAGATCAGCCAAGAGGAAAGATCACCTAAAGAAAAAGCCAACTTCCATGAGCATCTGTTGCTGGTCACCATGAGATAAAGGGAATGTGGCTAAATAAATTATTTAGTACGGCAATTTAATATTCCTAGGATTAAAAAAAAAAAAAAAAAAATAGCAACCAAAAGCCAGTTCTTTCTAGTTACCAATTATGCAATTCAGCACACAGATTATAAGATATAAGATTTACTCCCTGATTCATACAGGTTTAGTACTTCAGAGACACAAATTTATATGTCAGGTTGCACATTACTAATATAGGCAAGGTGCTTGTTTTTTTTGTTCAATATGAACAGTGAATGACTACACCTGCCTGTCTAACATCATGATGATGTTAGATGAACCCTCTTGGTTCACCACAGCAAGTTCAAATGGTGACTACAAAAATTAGCAAGGGACATTCATGGTAGAGTTCTCCATTACCATCACATTCCAAGGTCGGGACTTTTTTTTTCTTTTTTTTTTTTTTAATAAAAAGGAGTTGTAGACCAACCAGTAAGACTTAAAATCTGGAAAAAGTTTACAAATCCTGTTTAACAGTCTATAGCATCTTAAAAAGGTGACTACATCTATGTGAAGCCCCCATGTATCAAAATTAGATCAACTGATTTGGTATACTAGTTGATCTAAACTCTTTCTCCAAAAAAAATTAAAAATTTTCATCACTGAGAAGCTCATCCTTCTACGCAGTTTTATTTTTATAGCTTTTGGTTACTACTAAATCTAGAGATATTGGCTTCTGTAAGATTGCCTTAGTATGTGTTACCATTGCGTAAATCTCCAAGCAAGCCCTTGTCTCTTTTTGAATTCAAATTTCTTGTATGACATTGCTCTCTTCATCAGAAGACTTTTTTTTTTTTTCCTTCCCAGCTTTTTGGTCAAAAAGGCAATGGCTTTGAGGAAGTGCAAACAGAAAAATAGCCAAGTAGCACATTGTGCCAGACTCCAGGAGCTCTGAACAAAATAGGAAGCTGCCATGGTATGTGAAAGCCTTAAGCAGGGAAAAGGAACCAGAACCTGTTGGGAATGTTAAAAATCCCAAATGCTAAATAACATATTTTTTTTCAAGCTCCCAAGAGCTACAGCTTTCTGAATCACTCATTAATGACAGATGCTGGAATTCCTAGAGATGCTCTATCCCTGTGGGCAAGCAATATGCACAGGTCATACTGAATTTCACACGGAAAGAGAGAACAACCAATAACACAAAAGTAACAAGACAGTGAGAGCAGGAAATGCTGCATGAGGGAAAGAGAAAACCAAGAAAGTCGAGATTAATGCTCACAGTGGGAAACAAGCAGAAGGAGTTGGAAACCACGGTGCAATTAGAAATCTATGATCTAATCGCTACCACGGCACCGTGGTGGGATGAATCACACAGCTGGAACATTGCAGTGGAGGGCTGCAAGCTTTACGGGAGAGACAGGCAGGGAAAGAAGGGTGGGCGCATCATCCCCTACATAAAGAAATGGGTAGATTGTGAAGAGTTCCCTCTGAGAAACTCCAGGAAGCATCATGCTCATGGGCTGTCATCCTCCTGGGGGATTTCAACCACCCAGATGTTTGCAGGGAAAGCCACATAGCAGACAGTGAGCAATCCAGGTGACTTCTGGAGTGTGTAGAGGGCAAATTCCTCATCCAGGTATTAGACAACCCAGCCAGAGGACAAGTATTACTGGACCTGGTACTCACCATTGCAGAAGAGCTCTTTAAAGAGGTTAAGACTGGAGGAAGCCTAAATTGCAGTGCTCACACCCTGGTTGATTTTGTGATCTCGAGGGATATGAGCCTGGCTAAGAGCAAAGTCAGACCCTGAATTTTAGAAAAGTGAACTTCCAGCTGTTCAACGAATTAGTGGATAAGATCCCATGGGACACGATCCTTAGGGGCAGAGGATCTGATCAGAGACGGCAACTCTTTAAGGATATTTTCCTTGCAGCACAAGAGCTCTCTCTTTTTCCGTATGTAATAAATTAAAAAAGGAAGGTAGGAAATTGGCATGGCTGAAGCAGGATCTGCTGCTCAAACTGAGGCAAAAGGAGGAAATGCACAGATGGTGGAAACAGGGCTGGGTGCCCTGGAAAGAGTACGGAAACGCTGTCTGTACAGGGATGGGATCAGGAAAGCCAAGGCACTGACAGAACTAAATTTGGCAAGGGATGCAAAGAGCAACAAGAAGGGGTTCTACAGGTACACTGGAAAAAAGAAAGACTAGGGAGAGTGTAGTGCCTCTGACAAATGTAGACTGAGAACTGGTAACAACAGACATGGAGAAAGCTGAGGTACTTAAAAACTACTTTGCCTTGGTCTTCGCTGGTAGTCTTAAACTAAAAGAGGATAGATTTAGATTAGACATCAGGAAGAAATTCTTTGTTATAAGAGTGGTGAGGCACCCCATCTCTGGAGGTGTTCAAGGTCAGGTTGGGTGGGGCCTTGGCCAACATGATCTAGTGGGTGGCATCCCTGCCTATGGCAGAGGGGTTGGAACTAAATGGTCTTTAAGGTCCCTTCCAACCCAAGCCATTCTGTGATACTGGTTTTTGTATATATATGTACAAAAAAATAGACATATTGTACAAAATATAGACATATTTATTTATTTTTAAACTACGGATTCCTGTCATGCCAAGTGATGGCATAGCCAAAATGCTATTTAACATATTCTGTATCGGGTTTCTTTTAGTATTATCCTGCTATATAGACATCTATATAACCAGCTTTCAACTAGTTACATTTTCTTAAGAGATTAAGAAATGCATCATCTGATTTTCATCAAGAACTATTTGGAAGATACCCCCATACAAAAGCAATTACTTAAAAGTATGAGTGAGCTTCTGTAACATCCAGTGGCACCTCAGGATAAAGCTCCAGTTATGTCTTACTTTGAACATATACATAGAACAGCACAGCTCCATTTTCAAATAATTTACAACTTAAATAGGGTTGGTTGAAACCTAATATATACTAAGTGATGTGAGACTCCGTACCATGCATAGCGTGCTTCGGACCCGAGAGCAGTTTCACCAAGGCCCAGAAGGCATCTTCTTCATTCATGTACATAAGGAGTAAAGCTGTGATCTGGCTCATTCCCTGACAGTATCCAACTTCCTGAAAATTAGAAAATGAGAAATATTAAAATCCTGAAAGCAAAAGACCCCAACCTATGAGTTGTTAAGTTTTCTTTCAAGTAGGGTAGCAAAGAAGCCGCCTGCCCTGATGGTATAGATTCTCTAACCTTGGTGCCAGCACAAACATTTAATTTTTAAATATTTAAAATATTGATAGATAGAAGGGATGACATACAACCATCAATCTGAAAAGTAAACTTTAGGTTTGGATTGCTCATTAGGACCCTCTATTGATTCACAAAATCAGTTTTAATATTAACAATTTCTAGTAATTAGATCATTTTACTTCAGAATGGATGTATTTTCCATTTAGTTGCAATTTGCCTCTGGAACAGAGGAAGTTGTTTTGGTTTGTTTACCATCATGGCACCATTTGATAACACAGGAGTTTTCAGGAGTGACCTATAACTATAAACCTGTTCAAGTGTAGCAGCAATGTGCTATTAAATGTGAAGAAAAAGAAATCTTGTTCCAGAGATAAATTTGAGCATCCCTTCCGCTATTAATTTTGACTCTTATGGCAGGAACCAACTGTCACTATCATCGCACTGCTCAGATAGCCCCACTGATAAAACATTTCTAAGGAGAATGAATTAATAGTTGAATATGGGTTTTCAAATTTAAATCTTATTAAAAAGAGCTTTGTTCTAGAGATAAAACCAAAGCATAAGAGAACTGTGACACATTAAGAAAAATGCAACATAAAAGCAAATTGAAAACTCACTACAGTATTCCCA
This sequence comes from Anas acuta, assembly GCF_963932015.1. Classification (NCBI taxonomy): domain Eukaryota; kingdom Metazoa; phylum Chordata; class Aves; order Anseriformes; family Anatidae; genus Anas; species Anas acuta. The sequence goes on along the minus strand of NC_088979.1, from coordinate 198,852,671 downwards.
TCACCTATATTGTAACAGTTGATTTTAAGCGGTATTTTTCATGCAATTTGAAGATATTAATCCAATATTCCACCAAAGATATATAAAGTAAGTTCCTCCTTCCAGAGTTTTATTTCTCAGTGTTTGAAACTTGCAACAAAATGCTTGAGGTAACTCAGTAAGTGAAAGACAACAAATTCTAGCAATGAAATTTATGGGCTAAGGAACTGTGAGGAAACAAACAGAAGCAGGAAAGAAAAGCCACATTTCCTAGAACTTTGAAAAATGAAATGAAGTGGTATTTAATTAGTGCTTAGCTTCACTTCCTTACTCTTAACATTATGTATTTTACATCAAATTGTAAGGCGTCAGTGATGGATGTAAAATGGAAGATGTACAAAGATAATCAAAATGGACACAGTGAAGGCAGGAGGCAGTGCATGAAACACAGTTAAATGTGGACATGATCGTATTTCTCTTTCTTCTATTTTTAGCATACAGCCAAAAGACATTACAAAATAGGTAAGTTTCTAACCCTTACGACATAGTCTAGAAACTCCACTTCAAGAAATCCTCATTCAGGATTACAGCCAAGACCAAATTTAGTACCAGAATGTACTCTGACACATGCATTGGAGCATACCTAAAAGAGGGCTTAAGTAAAGAAGATGCAACCTTTAAAACCATTTCCATTTGTCAGAACCCTCCAGGCTACAAAATATGCCTGCTTACTCCAACCTTTCTGCAGCGTGTTTTCCCTCCCATTATTCACATGATCTTAACTGGAGACATATAATACAATGGGGGAAAATATCAGTAGTATAAAACTCCAGCACAAATTCATTTTTTTTATTAGACACATACTTAATTGCAGTCAAAGTGTGTGCACTGTTCAGTCTGCCCACTACGATACTCATAATCAAGATGTTTTCTTTCATTTTAACTTCAGTAGCTCAAAACGTGTCAACAGACAAATCACGTATTTTTCTGTACTTCCAAAGGTCTCTGAAATGTGTTTTTTTTTGAGGAGAAAGAGGATACAGAATTGCAAATTATCTTACAGCATGTTCAGAGAAACCAAGTGTGAAAGTACACAACTTACCGTATTATATATGGAATACGCAGCTAAAACGTGGAATAAAGATTGTTGCCTGGAGAAAGATGTAGAAAATGAAAATGCTGTAATATTGTTTTTTTTTTTGTAAAAACAGAAACACATAAAATTAGTGAACTATGTTTTGGAAACCTGTTTCTCCAATTTAACTCATCTAGCACTAAAGAGCAGGACAAAAACCAATCCTACAGTTCTGTGTGCTTCTGATTGTAAACCAAACATAAAATTTAGCAGTCTTCTGATTTTTGCATGTTGAAAGATTCAACATCTCATCTGCAATACCTGGAGGAGACAATGGCATCAGACCACTATTTTTACAAGCAGGGGAAAAGTGAAACACAGGACGGGACTCCTTTCAAATGGATTTATCCTAAGTGACAAACTTTAAGCACCCCACAGCTGATTTCTGTTTGCAGAACGCTAACAGCTGTTACTGATTGCAAACAGTCATGTACAACTGAAATGCACAAAGCAGGCACAAAGGTGTCTTAATCTTGGTACCCAAATTAAAAGCTACTTTTGTGACTGCTTTCTGTCAAACTGAAGGAAAACAATTCCAACTCTGACTCTCCATCCTATGGCTCAGTCCTCCAGAGCGGACTGATCTCTGTAATTCTAACTTTGAAGTATGTAAACAGCTTGGTATAAGTCTTTTGCTTTCTGTAAAAACAGATTAAGTCACCTGGTACTAAATCGTGAAAGTAGTAGGACAAAAATATATGAACTGCACTCTTCTCAAAATGGGACATCAGAGTGGATAATGGTGGAGAATTCTCTCTTTTTTTTCTTTTTTTTTTTCCTTTTTTAAACTCGCACCTACTTTCTGTGATTTGTTGTGAACTTGGAAACATGAATGACTACTTTCAACTACAACTGATAAAATTTAGCTGCTGAGTTTTGCACGCTGTCTTCTGCACCCAGTCAAATTCCCTCTTCCTGTCACTGATCAAGTGCCCAGAAACAGAAGCTAGCTGGTTGTAAAAAAAAAAGATTAAGCAAAAAAGCTGAGTCTTTTCTATTGAGAAAGAGGATGCACGCTTGAAGAATTTTACCAAAATATCTAGATTAAGGAAGGCATTTTTGTTCACCCTCTTGCAGAAACTGGAGCTTACCCATTTTTTAGTAACCAAAGAAAAGTGTAACCTGAAGTCCTAGATATAAAACTTGAGAATTATTTTACAAGGATAAAATGAAAATTAATAGGTAGGTCCCAAACAGTACACAAATCTTCTGTCATCAGTTAAGGGAATTTGCACCATACGAAAGCGAATATAAGAGCACAATCTCATTCACAGTAAGATACATAAAATAATGGTAATTTCAGAAATATTTACACTAGATGATACCCCTAAAGACCTGCAAAAGAATGACCCTTCAAAATGTACAGTCTACCAAGAAGTCAAACAAGCTATTGATTTGCCTGGGAGACCTTATTTCATTGCTATATAGCAAGACTTCGGAATTTTCATTGCCATCACTAGAAATGCATAATACATGTACAGTAATTCCAAGATCTATTCCAAGTGTGAAATTGCCTCGTGCAGCCAAAGGCTTTTTTGTGGACTCTGAGGACACGCTTACAACACAGCCATAGGGACTGGAGCTGGCTCTGCCTCTGTTAACCCCAAACTGATGGGGTAGTGAGCTTCTGCTTAAACCTAAAATGTGTCCATAAAAACTAACTGAGGCCCAGAAGCACGACAGCCGTTTTTGTTTGTCATTGTGTCGGTACTACTGAGAGGCAAGGCATGTCAGCTCAAGTATAGATAGCACTGCAGAAACATATCAAAACTACAGGGTCTGCACAGAATAGTGCTCTCAGCTTGGGAATTTCTACTTTGTACTCCATCCTGTGCTGCAGCCATTGCAGAAATTTCCCATGCTTGCTTAGAATTTGTCTGCAAAATACCTGGAAGAATAATATAAGAAAATGTTTCTTTTATTATCACATTAAAGCACATAACTCTTTGAGTATTGCCTTTTTGAAAATAGCAGACTACTGTAGAATGTGCCTTGGAAAGAAAAAGAGATTAAAGTGAACTAACACAGTCGCAGAAGGGAAAGAAATACCCTCTTCATCTCAGCAGGGTGCTGATGTGGCATGCTAGCAACAATGCTGATGTTTGTATTGCTACTTAGTTCACTATTAAGCATTTTTAGTGATGACAGCTGCCTAATATTCCTCATCCAATGACAGTAGGAATAACAACATTTTGAAGACATTCAAAAGCATTAAGGCTTGCATTTGTAAATAATTAAATGCTCGCATCTAAAATATTGCTTTGTTTGGTTCTGAGATAGAAAGTAAGAAAGGAGGGATGTAAAATACAAAGGAAAGCTAAAGTCTCTCAGAAGATAAAAGATATCAGATGTAAAAAAATATTTTGTTTTTAAAAATACACAGTTAAGTAAAATGACTGTGTAATACATCTGAATTTATTAGATTGGCATTTCCATTCTTTCTAACAGTTTTTTTGCTTTTTAACATGTAACAATGCGTTTAGAAATGTCTTTCTTTGGAATAATACTGACTACATCATAATACAAAAATACTGGTTGGTTGGAAGTGACCATCTGGTTTTGCAGTAATAATGCTGATTAATTACATCATTACACAGACAACTCTGCTTTGAAAGTCTGGAGTTTACATTCAACATTCTCGGACAGATCAAAGAAGTTAGAGGCAGATCAGAAATGAACCGTAAGACAAAACAAAACATTTAATTTACTTACTTAACACCATATCTGTCTCGAAACATGATATGATCCCTGTATGTTCGATTTACATCAAGATCAATTTGTCTAATGTCTGGTGAAGACCCTCGTGCTTGACACTTCAATTCCTAGGAAAACGGTACAGAACAGAAGATTAAAATTGCAATCTCTAAAATAGCAGAAACCTGCCTGACTGTACAGCTATACTGAAGTATTTGTCATCTCATGATTTCAAATGTTTAATATAGAATGGCAACTCTGAAGACAACAATATCCAAAACACGCATATAAATACATGAATTCTGTAGAGTCTATCACATTCACACAGCACAGAAGTAAAACACTTCTCTAGTCATCCCCTCTGTCTTTATGTTCTAACCAACCTAGTGGTAGAACAGCTCTACTTCAGCACTTGCTTTAATGTTTTACAATTAAATCCAATTTTGTACTTGAATACATTAGGAAGCCTGCACAGGTTGAACTGTCATCTTTTTTTACACCTATGGTAATTTTCTTTTGACATTCATTCATTCTTACTTCTGTACCCAAAAGTCGAGTTTGTGAGACATTTCTAGCTCGCTTCAACATGGTATGGTCAAAATGTTATGTCAGAAAAGGCATTTTTACAGAATACCAGGGATAATCATTCATAAGGCAGAACTCCACAGCTTCTAGTTGCAAGAAAACAAATGAAATTTAAAGACAAAAATAAGAAAAATAAAGGGACAAGCATACAACAATAACAGCCATTCAGTCTGTTGAATACCATCAGCAGCTTTAGGCAAACGAGGAATTACCTGTAAATCAAGGAATCAATTGGCAGCAGCCACTAACCAACATAACACAAATCACAGTCTCAATTTCATGCACCTTTCAGTATAATTTAAAGCACTAACATCCAGAATGATTTGTCCCCCAGACAGAAAAGAAGTAGAGAACAGAAAATTTACAGTTTTAAGATGGTATAAAGACCCAGAGCCTACGATTTGTTGGAATTGCAGAAAAAGAAGCACCCTTGCTATGATGGGAGGCTCTAGTGTGGGCACCCAAAGTTTGAGAAACAGAAAGGGCAAAAGATTAAGAATTGGTGAGTGACTACCCTGCACTGAGAACTGTAAAAAGCTGTCTGACCTACAGCAAAAGCGTGCAGCTTCCTTCTAACTTTAAGGTGTGAAATTTGTATGTGAGAACTGTAACGAGGAGTGTTAATATCACTTAAGGAAATGGGAAAAGCAGACAGCAGTTAAATGAGCTTATCACAAATAAACAAGCTAGGATAATGATGGAAGAAAGTCTACAAAGACATTTTTTGTTTTGCACTTAGCACTAAATGGCATTAATAATCTCTGAAGATGAATTAACATATTTTTAAATGCTTCTAGTTATATTCGCTATTCTTTCCCACAACTACATTACTCAGCATGAACTCCATTTTATCCCTTTTATCCCTTTTTGCCTCTAGTCTTGCTTATGAAGTTAAACAAAATATACCAGTCGGAAAGAGCAGCCCATCAGACTAAGGAGCAAGAAATAATTCGAAAGGAAGATCACAGAGACCAAAATTACGATAACATCAATCTTCTTTCATGACCTTACAAGATCCCTTTTATGCTCAGACCCAGAGTCTCAGCTCCTAAAGAGTGCTATAAAAAATTACCAAGAGCCAAACCCAGCGATGTGTTTCCTTGAAACTCTGGAAGTTGAATTTTTCCCCCCACAGGAATTTAAATGTTTGCTGCCTTTTAAGAAACAAATGCTCTACAATACTAAATTACCTTTCTGTTCAGCTAAACTCTCTTATAATCCCTTAGCACAGAGACAAACTGAGAGGAAAAGACAGAATATTTAAAATTCAGTTCCCCTTCTGCCCTACTACCCCCTACACATCAACCTCACTCTGCAGTTTGGAGCCTGAAGCTTAGCTCAGATGGCAATCAGAAAAAAAGTAGAGATAGAGGAGAAAAGTTTAGAGGAACATAACCAGAATAATTCAAAGGTGATTTTAACTGCTACCCAGCGTGAGGGTGGGGGCTGAGGGTTAACATATAGGTTTTTCTTCACATTTTAATTAGGAATAGGTTAGGTGGTCAATTTGTGCCTGCAGCATTCGGTAGGGTTAACGTCCTGTCATCAGTCACGCCTCTAAGAATACCACTGAACTAAGCGAATGGTGCTTTTTAAGGGCTCTCCGTGCTTCACTTAGAGACAAGGTGGCAGAAAGGTAGACAGCTTGCTCTGTCAGAGACCCTCCTGGCTCTGACCAGATGAAGAAGGCACCAACACACACCCCTTCAGGAATCCGCAACTCTTCCTGATTGATATTCAGCAAAGGCGCTGCTTGCTTAATAGAAATTTCTCAAAGGAGAGCTGTAGTTTCAGAGGTTTGTACCTTCTTATTGGGAGCAGGATTTTGTCTTATTCTGTTTTGCTTTACTTTTAGGAAGGCTTTTGCAAGGATTTGAGGACGGGAAAGGAAATGGAAAGAAAATCAAATAAATTACATGCAGTACAGAACCAAAAAACAAGCTGGTAAGGTGCTTTCCAATCCACGGCCTTTTTCCTAGCTAAATGTGTTTTTTTTAAACACTGCATAATAAAAAAGCTTAATAAAACCTGTAGATATAGTACCTGATATTCTTAAGTTAATGATAATAGTAAGTGGAAATGTTTCTAACTCACATTGTAGAAGTCTTTCATTTCTTTTTTCATTTTAGGGACATCAAGTAGCAAAGACCAAACTTGCCCTCTGAACTGCAACGGGATCCCTTTATAAATTCTCCTGTGGAACTGTAAAAAGAAAAAGAAAACATGAATGCAGCACAATCTACAAAGTTCTGAACAAAAAGAACAGTGACACATAACATGCTAAAGAGAAAAAAGCATATTATGTCAGTTCTCCTGGCGAACGGACAACCTGCTGAGGATGAGACTGGAACAATTTTTTTTGAGAGGCTGGAAGTGTGTAGAGACACCATCTGGGACCTCTGTTGATGGGATCAGCAGAGGAACAGGGAACAAAATGGATGCCAAGGCATCATCCACACAGGTGATGCTGACAAGTCAGGACAGCACGTAGACAGGTCTACCAAAACTGTATCACCTCTGCTGTGCTAAGCTTACTCTAAAAATATTGGGAAGACAACTGCAAATTTGGTAATTTACACTTTCCTTTTTTCTTTTTTCTCAACACAAGGGTTTCAGGACAAGCCACAAATAACTCATTGTAATTATCAGCTATAAATGGGAACGGTGAAAGGCAATCAGCAGCATCACAAAGCTCCAAAAATTAACAGTTAAAAAAAAAAAAAAAAAAAAAACATTACAGATTTTCAAATTCTTGCAGAACCACAACAGCGTGCTGAAATGTATGCATGCATGCCACGAACATGAGCTTGCTGGAAATACAGCAAGTGCAAGCTAAAGAGTTCAGACCATATTTCTAAGATAATGAGTTTTTTTCCTGAATGCGTATTAAAACATATTTGCACAAAAATAAATAAAGAAATAAATGTACATACCAGCTATAGTTTCTAAGACTACAGAAAAGACTACGGGGTGACCTAACAACACTGCACAGAGTGCAACTCTTGGCACTGAAATATAAAATTAAAATTTCCCCTTCCTGAGGGTCAGAAGGGGACGACTCAGTACCTGGCGAAGTGGAGTAGTTATATAAACTATCTATCTCGTGTCAGTCTTGCCTCTGACATGTCACGGCTCCTCTACTGTGATTCAGTGGTTTGGTTCTCACTGGGCTTATTTGAAAAATCAGCAGCACTGACAACTGTCTTCCCTGCTTCTCTTCCAATTACAGTTCTTTTTGCTGCAGCACTTAGGAGCACGAAGATCCTCTAAACAGAGAAAGACAGGCTAGCTCTCTTAAGTCTTGGCTTCGTGCAGCCAGGAGAGACCCGAGGCAAGCAAAGCCTCGGACCGATGGGGCATTAGGAACTCTCAAAAAATAAAAGTTAGCATCTTTATCAAAAAAACAGACAACTCTAACAAAGGGAAAGAACCTTTCTGAAGCTCTGCTCTCTGCTTTTGCCATTATTTTTCTAGCAGCACAGTGACAACCAGATTCTTTAAAAGGACAAAACACGCAGAACCCCTCCCCAAATGAACCATTCTTTTACTTAACCTGCAAGTTAGAACTTAAATTTCAAATGACAAAGCCATCACGTCCTTTAAACAGTTAGAAGAGTTACGTTTGTAGCCTAAGAAATACTTTAAAAGACAACCCCCCCCGATGAACAGGTCTTTTTTTCTCTCTCATATTTCATGTCTCCAGTTCAGAAAGATTAATGACCCACGAACTGCAGCATGTGTATAAACCTCACATAGTTTGAGATATATCAGATCTTTGACAGTGTTTTTAAGGCCAGAAAGGATCCCTGTCTGGATTTTAGAATGCCTCCCTCTTCCACAGGTCTTTTGATGGTTCTCCAAGGGAAACACAACCTAGAAGGGTTACGACTGTTTTCTCCATCCCTTTTTTATCGTAAAAGATGCTACAGCAATCCTGGAGGCCATCCACACAGAAAATGTTGTGAGGTATGAGCTTTTTGAGGAGGCTTTGATTCTTTATTGCTATTAAAATTGTTTAAGCAGCAGTTTCCTGCAAGGAAAAAGAATAAGCCACAGTGCTACAAAGCACGCTCCTACAGATGTGTATCCAGACTTCATTGGGAATTTCAGCGTTTGTCAACCCAGACACAAGGATAACTGCCTGTGAGAGGATAATTCAGTCTTTTGAAAGCTCAGCAACACCAATTGCAGTGGTGTCATTCTGCAGAGAGATTAGCCTGTCTGTTGGAAACCAGGACGAGCCAAATTTGCCAACCTTATCTGCTAACATGAAAGGAAGCAGCAGCGTTGCAAGTTCCCAACGACATCTAGCTGTGCTCCTCAGACCCACAGTACAACAACAGTGTATCTTGATAACAAGCATTGTCCCCAAGTCCATTATCGTTGTGTAACTCATTACCAAATGCCTCCAACAACTGAGAACTTGCTGGTGAACAGAATAGGCTGAAAAGAAGAAATTCTCCAGATGATTCTTGTTCTAAATGAATATTTTTGGAGAAGGCTAAGGTGGGCATTAGAGGCCAAAAAGAAGCCATGGTGATACTAGTTTCTTACTGAAATAGCGTTAAACAAATTCAAACCACCCAAACTGTGGATTTTCTTTTTTTTTAGGAGACTGAAAGAGCACAGTCAGTTTTTCAGCTGACTTTTTGGTTTTCCCATTTTCTGGATTTCTCAGGCTGGAATGACCAAACACTTGAGTTCTTGAAGTAGCAAGTAAAAACCGAGATAGAGACCACTGGAAGTACTTTTAAAAGAAAAGTTTGAAAAATGAGTTAGAAAATGTAACTTTAAAAGGAGTGAAAAGCACACAGACACTGGCAGGTCCAACATCCCACTATAGTTCTGTGAACAATCAGAAAGCGAGGAAGTATTTTCAGTTGCTGGGATCAGAAACAGTGCACTACCTGGTAGAATAAACCTAACTAACATTCAGAGCTTTTTACAATCCATTTCAGATCTGTATCCAGTCGACTCTGCTGTTCAGCCTGTTCTTTTAGTTAGACAAAGCAGCAAGCTCTCAGTCAGCCCAACACGTTACAAGATCCTGGCTACAGGCTCAGCAGAACGCCAGATCAGGAACTTTCGCTGTCTGCCGGACGGACCAGAGAAATGTAACTCAGGAAGAGGCTCTTTCATGGCTTAGGCTCCATTGCACAAACAATAATGTAGAAAATTGTTAATGCTTGTTTCCATGGAATGGCAAATGACCATGTGCTGCATCTCAGGGCTGGGGGAAACATGTGCTTCAGAGCAAAATTCATTTCTGGTAACCATTCAGTCACCAAACAGTTAAAGAATATACAAAGGAGCAACCTGATTATTAGCCAATTGAACTTCTTTCCCATACGTACCATACTACTGCCCTCTGCTGTCTCTTATTTCCACATATAAATTTAACTTATGTTGAAAACTGCTGGGTTGGATTTGTATTCTTGCAGACCCCTAATCAATTCTTCAGCTCTCCCTAAAGTAACCATTAAAATAAGTAGAAAACTCAGCAAGTTACTTTCCTTAATCTCCACAGAGGCAGAAGAGAAAGTAATCAGTCAATCTTCAACGAACTCATTAAAAGTCAGGCTTTCTTAAGATAGTAGCTCTAAGGAAGATTCAAGCAGATGAGCTTATAATTCAGATAACTGTGGTATGAAAACAGGCATCATCCACAGAATGGTGTTATGACATCTGGGATGTTTCCATCAGCATAGGACCTTATGGGGAAAAAAAGACATCCTCAGGAGATAGAATCAGATAAACACAACTTTAAAATATAGGGTCAAATTCTGTGCCACGTTCAGCAAGACAGAGTTGTTATAAACTCTTGCAATTATTACTAATGGTGTTGATTTTGTAGCAGACAGGACACACACACGTGGAGGGAACCTATCACCTGTGAATTCAAAAGGAGATTCTCGTGCCAGAAGCGATAGGACCTCCTGCACATTGCATTTTCCCATAGTGAAATGAGCCTATATGGAATGAATTTTAAAAAGCTTACAAAGAAGAAAAAAAAAGTCCATTAGATGTGGAATATCCCAAATAAATCTCAGCCATCTTCTCAAATAACGAAGTCCAAAACACCCACTATTCAAAGTGAACTCTATGAAAAAAAAATATAAAAAAAGGAAACTTACAGCCTGCCCTTTCTTCCCCTGCCCCAGTCTTCCAAGTTCATCCATCCACCCGGCTCCTGGCTAAGAAACGAGGCCACTATCACACAGCACAGGTCTAAGAGCAGAGACTGGCAGTCTAGCTGCTGCCAGATAGAAGGCCAGCTTTCAAAAAGCAAGCTCTCGGGTATGTCAGGAAGAGCTGCACGTGACGCAGAGGGACTTTGCCACCTCAAAGAGAATCAGCGATGAGAGGCACAAGAATTAAAATCTGAAGTCCCACAAGTAAGTATATTTATAATGAAAAGAAAGTGTATTTATAAAGGCTGCTGCCTTTAGAGGTTCTTCAGCTTCTGTCGATTGCATAAAAGGAAGAAGTGCAAAGACAAGAGTTGCTAAATCTCATTCAAAAAAAATAATCTGAGGAGTGCGAAGAGGGTTCTTCATTACGGCTCGGTGTTCAGACTCCAGACTAAGTGGAGACTTGATTATTATATTCTGTGTGAATGCCAGAACAGCTGGAAATTGCCAGCTACCCTGATTGTTTCTCTTTTTCCTTTCCCTCTCAATTTAGGCAACTTCAGTCACAGCTAGATGAAGGTAGACAGTGAAAGACAGCAATACTTTGGTGGCAATACTCAGATGGGAATATAACGGTTTTATTTAATCTTTCCTGAAAGTTATGATCATACTAAGACAGGAAAGATTCAATATCTGAGGTAGCTGATCGTGCTCTGGACTATTAAGCAGCAGAATACAAATAGGAAATAAAAGCATAAGCTAGAGAAACATGACACAGAGACACAAACTTTGCTGCTCTGTGACACTCCGTGCATGAGAAGTGACTGTGGGGGAGCAGCAAGCTGTGTGTGATTGCTATTTGTCAGAACAAAGACATGAGGACAGTGCCACCTTTCAGAGACTGGTGTCAGTAAGAATCGAGATGACTGCACTGAACAGACGCCTAAATAATCAGGCAGGAATCAAGGAGCCTGCACGGAGTTGTACTCGGGTTCATTTCCATTATGTTGGCTTTCATTACCTATAAATCGTTATTCAAATAGGGGAGAGACTGGCATTTTCCTCGTTCAGTCTTCTCCAGTTGCTCGTGGTCACACGTTGCTGCCGTCCTCCTAGGCACAGAATTCCTAATGGGAAAGCAGGATGAAGCCCCCAGAGCCCCCACCTCTGCATATTTAATATTCGTCTGCAATAAATGTTAGGGGAAGATGTAAACTGAAGCATCTCGTGCACACACACATCAGTGTGCGAATGTTTTCTCATAATTCTCCTTGCAGAGTTATGAAGGGAAAAATTAAGGAAGCAGCCCCGGGGCGTCTCTGCAAAAGCGAACTAAAAGAAAACTGCATTTTGCAATTAGGAATATGACAGCTTGGGATACTGTAATCAAATCTACGGATTCATTTACGGTATATGTAAAGTACAAACAGATTTCTCCAAGCCAAAGCTATTTTAGCTGTATGTTGTGAAGGGTCATTACAGAAGGGCTCTCTGAAGTCCCATTCTTTGTAACACCTACCTGTGACACCATTACTTTCTCTCCTCCCTCTCTCAAGTATGCCATTTTCCAAACCCAAGCCAGCACTACAGTTATAATCTCTAACCCTACAATTATTATTTCTGTTGATTTTTTTGTTGCAGCAATGCTCCCTTCAGTGCTGTTTCAAAGCAACACTGATTTCAGGCGCAGGCTGACCGCACAGACACCACAGGAGCACAAACTGAAGTGAATCCTGTAAGACACAGGCTGTTCTTTTCCTTTAGTGACTTGTTCCTCTAGTGTTAACCACCTCATCCTTCAAGTGAAGGCAGAAAACAAGAGGCAGGAATTGTTCTTGCAACCTGTTTCCACTCTTCAAAAAGTGGGTTTGGGAAACTGGTGCATTCTTCCAGTCCATTTTCAGATGAAAACTGTCATTAGTTGCTAATTTTGTACAATCCTCAGAACATCACCTGGCTTTCCATAAAGGGCAGCAACAAATAATGTCCAATTTTCCACTGTGTGTTAGGGAGGAGAAGGGGGTGGATTCTTTATTTTCTATATTCTGGTTCACTTACCACATCAGATGTAAGAAAGACTAACAATAACATCCTTGTTTTTGAAGTCTCACGTGCTCCATCAGAACTCAGCAATCACTGATTTTTTTTTCCTAGCCTCCAGCAAGGTTCATCCCTTTTAGGAACATATTGAATTATTCCTGCCTCTATTTATAGTTCAGTCTATAATTTGTTACACGAACTGAAGCCTTTTCTGCTCAGCTGACCTGCTATACCTTCTGCATGCTTGGTGAACAGAGGATTATTCTGGTAAACTGGTGTACAATGGACGGACGTCACGGGCAGCTGAAAACGAAGGCTGTTGCTGCTTGGACAACGCACAGCTATTGTGTTACCTGAAAGGTCACATCTGACATACTCTCTGCAAACTAAGTAGCTGTTATGCAGGGTTTTTTGACTATCCCTTTGATTTGTGTGAACATAAGTGATCTTCAGATCACCCCAATAAAGAAACAAACCAGAAGTGCTATGACCTCTAGCTTTTTCTTCCGGGAATAGGAAGTAGCATTGTAAGAAAAACTTGGGAAAAAGATTACTTCTTCATAATTAAAATAATAATAAAAAAAAAAAAAAAAAGATGAATCTGCTAGCTTTTCAATAATATCCTGAAAAATATCAGTAGCTGCTTTTGGTATTTTTAAGAAAAGCAGAGTACAAGACATAGCTTCTAGTCTCAGAATCGAAGGCAGCATGCATGCATCATAGGTGGGGAACATTACAAGAAAAGTTCTTCCTCTGCTTCAGTTGGAGTACTCCATCTCTCCCTCCAAAGCTCTTCCACGTTGCACTGAACAATTTACTACCCTGTTGTTCCACTAAGGGAGCAAGCTAAGTCTGCAGACAACTCATCCAGGCAGTGGCTGGGATGTGCCACAGCTGTCAGCAAAAGAGCAGCAGGAGCCCTCTGCAAAGCACAGCATCACCAGAAGTGTCAGAGCTCCAGTAGGAAATGCAAGTTTTGAGCCCTACTGAGGAGAAGAGGAATTTGGTTCCGGGAAGCTCGTACCCTGTGCATTAACCACCAGACAGCCAGAGCAGGATTTGTTCTGAAAACCTCCTCAGAGCACAGTGCTGGAAGCCCAGCCTCTCCAGGAAGATCGTCCCCAGCTAAAATTCTTCCATGCTTTCACTATTGAACAGTTTTAAGATGACCAAGAGTATATTTACAGCAAATAAATTATTCATATGATAGCCTCGACTTACTTTTCAAAGTGACTGAAAGCACTTAGCACTTAATGGCATACCCAACATAACCCAACTTCTGTCTTTACTCCCTGACCATTATTTGTAATCCAGTAGGTTCAAAGTAATTCTGGAACTAAAAACCCCAAAAGCAGTTTTAAGAGCATGAATGGATAATTCAATTACTTAAAAATTCACCCATAATTTCACATGGAAAGTCGTTTTACTCCATTTATGTTCTGTTGTTGTCACTGTTCTCTTCTAATCCAGAAATGCTGGGTATAGGTAAGGAGCTGCCAGCATAGTCAGGGATTTATCCCTGAACAGTTCTTTCATACTGGTCTCAAAATAAAAGCCCATCAAGATTGAAAGTGTTCTATTGAAAAGCAGATCCCATTCATACCATCAAAAAAAAAATCACTTCTCTTATTATGAATGCTGTGTTGCAGATGATTTACAGAAAAACAGACTTTTTCCTCCTGTAAGGGATGATAAGGCACAGGATGGCTTACACAGTGAAACTCTCCTTTTAGCAAAGGATATCTTGGGATATCCTAAGATATCTCCGCTGGCAAGCATGAAAAGGTAAACATCAAGTGCCCCACAAAATACCCCACATTATGACTAATCAGTTTCCTTGGAGAGTTATTTAAGACAGTTTTCAGTGAACAGAAGACATCCTAGGCTGTTCAGTAAACCTAAGTTGCAAAAAATAAATAAAAAGGAAACCATAGAAGAAAATAAGATTAATAATAAAAAACCTCTCAGATCTTAGTAAGATTCTTTTGAGGTACTGGCGGCATAACTTTAAATATTAATTACTACAATATCCAGCATACAAATTAATTAAAAAAACATCCTCATGTTAAAATTCACAACCATTGAAAAAGGGTTGTATGGTTTCTGCAGAGTTCAGCTATTCCCGTTTAAATGTATTCCCTCTTTTCAAGCTTACACTGATTTTCATTTTTTTTCCCTTCCTTCCCATTCTCAAGGTGTAATCAAATACAACTTCTGATACACACCAACTAACTGCAAGACAAGACAAGGCAAGGCTTCATCCACAAATTATTCTGCAGTCCTGTGAACGCAGGACACTACGTGGTCCTAGTTCTGAACCCACGGCACAAGCACAATGCAGTGCAACACACTATTACTGGGAATGATGAGCAGACACGATATTGTCATTCAAAATTCCTTGTATTTGGAAAAAAAATGTATATTTTTATAATCAGAAAATAAGACATCCTAATTTAAGGTTACATATTCATTTGGAAGCGATAACTAAAGAAAAAGCAGGCGTAACTTTACCTTTTCACTATTCTTGTATTTCTCCCAGCTTTTCAGCATCTTAAGCCATTTTGTAGTTCTTTCGATTTCAAGGTGCTTTTGCTGAAATGAAATCAGAATATGTTTTAAAATCTTTTCAAGATGAATACATTCAAAATTACTTATTTAATGTACTTTTTTAATATTGAGAAAAAAATTATTATAGTATCATCAACTTCTGGTCTACTCACATCTAAGAACAGCAACAAAGACTAACATCAGTTAAATTAAATTCCTCTTACAAAGTACTATTTTACATAGTGCTGACAACAAAGGTTTCTGCTGGTCTTTGGCTGCCTGTTTTTGGGGACGTTTTAAGTTCAAGATTTGTAGAAGTTTCTTCTCTACACCCTTTTGACAAATACAAAAAAAAAAAAACTTGCTCCTATACTCAGTAATGTTTCAGGCTGCAATTTCTGCTGCAAGCATTTTAAGTTAGCTGGCTCTGAAATCAGAGCCTTCTTTAATCACGACACAATTAGCTGTTTTAGTTCCTAGAGTTTCCTGGCACTTTGGCTTTTCACAGTCAAAAATCCATACTAAGTTAGTCTGGATGATAAGAAGAAGTGCTATTTTTACAGCCCAGTTTTACACGCTGTAAAGAAGGCTACATCTCCCTAATTACTCTAGAAAGCTAACTATTAACTCTGATGTCTGTGGGGGAAGTGAGGTTGTTTTTTATGAAGCTATTTCAACTGCTGCATAATGCCTTGGAGCTGAGGATTTTCCAGGAACAGTGAAAAAGCTGAAGCAGAAAACTTGTCTGTGGTTACTGCTTTCTCGTCAAACCTGAATATTCTGGGGTTTGGTAAAGCCCAGCTCCTCCACTTCAATTCTTGGTAAGACAGGAAGGATGTTCTGATTCATATGGTCAGCGATAAATCGATGTAAGAATATTCAGAGTAATTTCTGCAGGACACTGGAAACTTATTAATACTTTATATCTAAAGTGTGGGGGATAATATAAATGAAAACTATTACTTATAGTCTCAACTGAATTCTAAATGTACTTCTCGCTTTTACTGCTCATCAGATTTTATGTATTCTTTCTTGTCTATCAACACAATAAAATGGGAAAGGAATGTTTAATCCAGGATCACAAAGCCTTCAACTAACAGAACCGCAACTTGGTGACTGCTTAGATCCATCCCAACCCTGATTCAGTCCATAAAACATCTTGGAAATAAAGGGGTTTTGGTTTTGTGTTCTGTTGTTGCTATTTGA
This sequence comes from Anas acuta, assembly GCF_963932015.1. Classification (NCBI taxonomy): domain Eukaryota; kingdom Metazoa; phylum Chordata; class Aves; order Anseriformes; family Anatidae; genus Anas; species Anas acuta. Next base: position 198,836,354 of record NC_088979.1, on the reverse strand, counting down.
ACAGTTACTTTTATTTCCACCCGTCCAACAGAAGTGTAAGTTAGGTGGAAATAATTGCTTCTACCATCTCAATCTTACTTATCTAGCTCTTCACGTTGCAATCAACTGCTCACATTCTTGTTCAGGCTCCATGCTGTATTTAGTAAAGTCTCAAGCACTTCTTATTTTTTCAAATAATATTTAAAGCCCTTTCTGAAGAGTTAGGTTAGAAGGAAACCGTACAAAAACTACTGCTTCCCAAATCTGATAGGTTTCACGTTATTGCTTCTGATTCTCTTCCACACTCTGAACCTCTGTACGAAATCAGCATTTTTAGCATATCAGAGGTAGATGGTCTCTAGGCGTAGTTTCCACTGCTCGAATAACACTGCTGTCAAGTTGGAAAAGGTCTCTGCCCTCAACAGGTTGTTTAGATAATTGGTAAGAAAAATAAAAATCTACCTGCTCCTACAGTCTTTTTGTTTGCATGTTTGATCTACTTTCAAGATTTTTGGTCTTTTGAGCCAGAAGCTCACTTCAATTGTATGTTTGTTCAAGCTTTTATGCCTTCTGTGTCAATTTATCCCAGTACTCAAGCAATGCTGCCATACTCAAAATAGCAATTATTTTTTCTCTGTTCGGTTGTTGAGAACTTTTAGCTATTTTTTTTAAAGGCTGAATTATGTTCACTTTCATGTCTAGCAGGTGCGCCACCAAATACACGGATAGATCTGAAGCAGCTCATTGCAGAATAGAGGGCTGCTGCTGCTGCTCTTTTAGGCAAGTTCCATGTAGTTGTCACCAAAAAAAAAATCCATTTATCTCTCTTCTGAGTACGTTATCCACTTTGAAGCATTCTTGCCATAGGGAACAACAGAATCCCTGACTGAAAAAGAAAAGGTTTCTCACTCTCGTGTCAGTAAATAATACACTAATGAGAACACGAAGCGTGAAGTTCTGCTGGCAAGCACTTTTGGCTGCATCTTTTGTGCAGTGCTCTTCCTTCTTCGATGGCAAGCGTGCTAGAGCTGAGCCTTACAGCAAGGCTGCAGCAGGAGCCTCAACAAAACCAGAACTCACTGGACCTGCTCTCTGATGTACAATCAAGTAAATCAAAGACAAAAAACCCACAGCACTGAAAATGCCTTACAAAGCATTTCATAGCACTTCATAAACAGTCTGACACAGACTCCAGATTTCCTGAGGTCAGTTCCCTGTCCGCCTTTCTCTTCTGGTTCATCTTTCCTCCCCTAGCTTTAGCTCAGATGTGCTGTGTGATTCACATGAAGATTAGTTCATAAAGCAGGACAATGGCTTGGCACATTTAAGTCATCAAATGCCCAGCGAGGTAAACAAAGCATCAAAGGTACACTGCATTCACAGCAATAACGCCTATTCTAAAAGTATTACAGGCAAAAACATGAGCACAAACGTGTGCACAACCCCAGCTTTAGCTTGACATTAGGATGTATATGAAGAATGTAGATTTAAAAGTCACAAGGATATGCACAACCCTTTAGCTAAGCTGCAAGTTAAATCAAAGCATGAGTTAGGAACTTGTGTTTTTTGTGTTGTTTTTGTTTTGTTTTGTTTTTAATTCAGATTTAAAGCAAAAAAAAAAAAGCAAAAACTTTAACAGATTTTGCACAGAAAGCTTCCAGTGTTAGCCTCTATTAACATGACACATTCATTGTCCTGTGAATGGTATGTGAAAATAGCAAAGCCTCAACCACCACTGATAGAAGGCAGATAAGCCTCAAACCAGCAGAGGTCAGGATATCATCAGGAGTACAACCAGGAGTCTAACACAGGAGCATTACTGCACGATTATAAAAAGAAACTAGGTTTGCAACTTAACATTGATTCAATAAATACAGTTTCTATGCTGACATTTTGTCTGAGACAGCATGAATAAAATATGGGACAAAGAACTGAGACACTGTTTTCACCCAATAATTTAAGGCTAACAACACAGTCACAGTGAAACAGAGCTTCAAAACACATGCACCACAATAATTGCAAGCTGTCTAATGTTTATGCTCATAGGCTCACCACCCTGCTGTGTCCTGATGGAAATGAAATTATATATAGTCTTACTGTGTTATTAAATGTAATGGAACATGGCAGGAAAATGCAACTTATTTCAGGCTGTGTATGCAGAAATACACTTGAACTGCCGCAAAACATAAGGGACTCAGAAGTTCACTTCTGAGAAACGCTTCTTGCTAGCCCCGTACTGATCCCCTGTTGGCTTCTCCACAGAAGCTCAAAGTACTTCACATATGGAAATGTTGCTCCAAGTCCTCAGAGCTGAGCTTCCTTAAGACAAGTCACTCCACCCCTCTTCCAAACACTCTAATGATTTGTGCAGCCAAGAGAGAGGACTAAACTTACAGCTTTCAGCGTTTCACAATGAGTTTTTTGGTGATACAGATCAGTACGAATCTGATCAAGTCCTAGAGATAAGAAGGGGACTGACAGAAAATGCCCACGGTATTGAAAGGCACACATGTAGGCCCAGACAAGCAGATACTCGGTTCCCAATGATTTTAATAAAAGCTCAATAAAATCAAAAGGTCAGCTCCCAGACTTGTCCTCCAGCATCCTCCCTCAGTGGGAGGCCTTTTGGACTGTGGCCTGCACTGCCTGTTGATGGGTCTTACACATCTACAACACCCCTGGCTTGTCAACTCAGCATTACAAGGCTGTAATCACGCTGCAGTGAGTGACATCCAGGTCACCCATCACTGTTTCCATAGAAAAGCAAGCTGCACATGCCAGGGGAAGGCAGCAGATGCCTCAGCACCAGAGGTGCCACCTCACTTGGCCAAATCCCCCGGCCAGTGCAGCTGACGACAGCTGTGGCACCGCCATGAGGCTGCTCACCCCAGACAAGTGCCTGCCAGCTGGGAACCCATCAGGGCAGGGCCGGGCAGGATTTGTTAAATAACTCTGTTTACGTAAATAAATAACGTAAATAGCTCAATCACATGATGGGTGAGGAAAATCTACGTCTCACTGCGACTAGTAATGACATTATCGTGTGGGCCGCCAAGGGATCTGGAGGCTAGTTAACAAGGCCTTGAGGGACACAGTCCTTCTGGGACTTCCATCGTGATTCTCCGGGAATGCAAATCACTAAAACGTTTCATCTCCTAATTTCACAACAATTTATATTTTTAAAAAATCAGGAATTTGTAAGAGTTCGCTTCCTACTTAAAAAACTGGAGGACACTGAACTTACCTTCTCTATTGCTGCATCATGGACAGGAAGCTCTTCTGGACTGAAAACAAAGAAAAAATTCACATTAATCTACAAAAAAAAAATCATTTTGTCTAGGTCACATTACAAGTGAACTTCTATAATAGCAATATGTAGTAATGAACAAGTAAACAAGAAGTCTCAGCTTCAGATGGGTATGACATGGTACGCAGGAACCCTTGGAATTTAGTTTTTAAACACAGTAAGATTCACGTTTTAAGTAAAAAAATAAAATTAATATTGAAACTTCTAAATCAGAACAGACTGCAGAACTTCAAGAGAAGAGGACTTTACCAAAACAATAATTAATCATAATCATAATAATTTTTCTGTTAAAGCACCCTGGGCTGTACTACTCACCTGAAACCAGAATTTTCTTTAAACATAAACAGCAATTTTAAATTAAAAGTTGTTTTAATGAAAATTTTTCAAACCATTGCATATTTTGTGTGCAGCTTTATTTTTTAGAAATCCAGCTATTCCCAAACCTGAGAATCCGAACTCCATTCCATGCATTTTTAACCTAAACAGCTTCGTTACTTGACCATATAATTAAAATAATTAAAATACCCCTAAAAAAGTTTTCCCTTCTTTTCTATTTTACCCTGTGAAAGGCACAGAGACTTTGCTTGACTTAGGAGAGTTAACTTTTTTTTTTTCAAGTTTAAAATTTTCACTCTGATGAACAGGGAGAAGGTGACAAAAAGTTTTATTAGTAGGTATCTAATTAATATTTTAAAATAAATTTATTTCACTTCTTAACCTAACTAAAAAGACGGGTTATGAAGAAAAAACTTGAAAAGCAGCCTTTTATCAGATATTTTCTGGCTTTATATTATTTTAGTTTCATTCTGAGGGCTCTAACTTATGTTTTTCTTATCAAAGAAACCTATGTTTTTCATATCAAAAGTAACTAAACCGCTTTGATGCCAAATGAGACTTCCTTCCTTTGTATGCATCGTCTGCAGCTCCTGAAAACATAGCAGCTCATCTAAGCAGCAAGGCTCCCCTTTTCTGCTCTACAGATCAGATAAATAACATAGCCAACAAAACCCACCTTTAAAAGGGACAAAATAAATCCTTCACAATAAGAACAAGAAAAAACAGAAGATTAAAAAGAAGAGTCCTCACTAAGTCTTAATATTTTGAAAGAATAACTACTCACATCATCACAGCTGTCTCTGGCGAGGACACTAAAACCCACCAGTTTAGACCAGTATTAAATCTGTGCAAGGGTGAAAAACATCCTTAATGGGAAAAACTACAGAAGTTGAGATGGAAATTGAAATCTGCTTTCCTTCCTATGTTGATGAAGCCAATATAAGAATAGTCCAACGCAAAACACTTAAGTTATATTTATATTTTATTTCATTTAAAGACTTAAGAGATGCAGTTTCAAATTCAGAAGTTTTAGTTGAATAATGAAATACATCTGAATTACTTTACCTAATGAAAAATCTTGTTCAAATCAACATTTTGGAGCCTACAAAAAACAAATTTTGGAATCCAAACAAGTCTAAGTTTCCAGTACATACATTAGGAACTAATTTAAAAACCAGCAGAGCTTATCTTTTGACCAGCAAAAAGCATAATCAGTTCATTTTGAAGCACTTCCCAAGTATCTGAGAGTTTTCTTGAAGAGTAACACCAAAACCCAATATAATCTGATGGGAAGTCTCAGTGTCTAACATGCTAGAAAAAGCCTACATCTAGTACCACCTGAAGATGTGATGATGTGCATCATTGTGTACATCCCCACGTAATTAAACTAACAAACTGAAAGTAGGCTCTGTGTGTGCCAAATATCACCTAGAAATCTGAACAGAAGTTGAAAAAACATTAATATAATAAGCAAGTGGGAAGAAAAAAATATATTTGCTAATCTGCTTTAGTTTTTTACTTTTAATTACAAAGATTGCTACGCCTTTCAAACTTTACTTTGAGTTTTCTGTTCTTTAATGACCTCTTCTCCTCTCCTAACGCCAAATTTGAGTGATCCCTGTGGCTGCCTGCGCGAGCAGCTGGACTAGACGATCTTCGAAGGTCCCTTCCAACTGAGCTACACTACCAGAAGAGTCAGGCTCACTGAGGCAGCAAGAGGAGCACAGTCACTGCATTCTTCATGGCCATGCAAGGTCACACAAGCAGCTGGCTGCCCATACAAGAGACTCTTTTTCTTCCCGGTGCTGTCACCAGCATGTCAGGCACTGAGCTGATGGCTCCAGGTCCCTGCATACCCACACAGGACCCAGCTCCTGCTCTGCTGAACTGGGACCACTGGACAGCTCAGCTGCCCGTTTTCTAATCTGGCACAGAAAGTAATCACATGAGAAATTACTCCAATCTCATTTTCTCACAAAGGAACAGACAATTGACAATAATTTATTATGGAAATGCTCTCTGCTAGCTTTTAAATAACCTCAGAAGGACAAATAGAAAGTATAGCTGGATGTACTTTGTCCCAGCAAGCAGATCCCCTACTGCCTGGCTGTATTAACCCAGCAGCAAATTTATCATCACATTGCTTGTGCGCTAATACCAGGCACCCACGCACTTCAGGCATCGAAATGCCATGGGAGCACGTTACGCCAGCCCTGATTTTCATTCCCCAAGATGCTGCTTCCAGCTGAGCAGGAGGACGACAGCAGGGAGCGGAGGAGCACCTTGCCCCAGGCTGCTCTGTAACTCACGGGCCTGGAACGCAGGAGGGAGTTCCTGGAGATCCCGTGCTCAATTAACGAGGCTGCACTGATGACGCCCACGTACTCACATACATAATATTCAAATCTGTCATGTAAGGACTTAAGGAAAGGCATAATGAGCAAACAAACTCTCTTGACCTGCTAAAGAAGTTTGAAATAAATACATCTCCTTTTACTGTATTTATTTTCTATGCAGAAGCATCATTTTTTCTCTAAAAAAAGATTTGTTTGTGTCACTTCGGACACAAAAGTCCCATCTATTAACCTAATTTTAGTAGACTGGAAGTGTTCCAATCTTCCCCCTCCATCTCATTTTTTATACCTTCAGTTATTTAACACTGAATCTTCTTCCTCCTTCCACAGCCTTTTTAAACCTGCATTTCTCTATCTGAGCTCTTCACCAAGTACTAAGGTGAGTGGTAAACAGTATTAAATTAGCCACATCCTGGCCTGAGAGGACTGCTTCCCTTTAATAGCTCCAGTAATATTCATGCAGGGGATATGGAGAAGAAAAGCAGGGCTGATTAACGTAATTAGCACAGCACCATACAGTACCTGAAATCCGAAAGAGAAGGCATGGGGCAGCTTTTAACTGAACCCATGTACATAAGGTGTCATTTGGCAGAAACACAGCCTTAGCACCACATGGACCAGAGTCAAGGAAGATCTAACTTGGGTAAAGGCAACATAATCAGACGGGAACCAAGAATTGTTACGGCTGGTCCGTGCCTTCACCCCAGGCACAAAGTAAGGTGAGATTAAATCCTGGCTCTGACAGAGAGGACAGCCCACACGGAGGTGTGCTGGTTTGCTACCAGAAGGCCCTTCAAAGACATCTCATGGATAGGGAACAGACTGCGGGGTCTCACTGGGATCAGGGCCCATACACAGGGTCCTCACTGGCAGTGCTCTGCAGCACCTGCTGGAAGTCCTCTTCCCGTCCTGCAGCCTAGCCTTGTATTGCTTTCCTGGGAGAATTTCATGTGAAGGAAAAGCAACCTAGAGTCCAAATAACCAGGATTTCATGTGGGCAAGTAAGGATTTGATTGAGAATGCTCAGACTTTGTTTTGTTTTAATTAGCTTCCAAATGATAGATGGATTTTACATCTCTGCCACGATGGCTAATACAGTTTTTCACGCATTTTTTCAAGATAGCTGTTAAAAAGAAATATTAATCTGAATTACATAGAGATCTGACACATCAGAAAGCTACACGTGCAGATCTGTGGTTTGACCATTAAGCTGTATGTTGTAATTAGCTCCCATGAGTAGCTGAAATACGCTGAAAACAGTCCCAGACTTCACAGGCTCACAGTCACCCACCAACTGCTGCCACTTATATTGGCCTTCTTTAAATAGCACTGATATATTTGTTCAACAGAAACAAAAGGAAAGACTTCCTCATATTAGTTCACTCACTAGATTTATTCTTCTCCTAAGCTTGTTTGCAGTTACGTTCAAATTTCTTTGTCGGCTGAAAATTTCATGAGAAATTTTCATCTCTTAACTCCTAGTTCTAAACCCACCACCTTCTTAATCCCCCTCCCTACCTGCTGCAGCCTTGCTTAGCCCAGAATTAGCCCATGCCCTGTGAAGAACCTTGGGCTCCTTCAACCTGAAAGTGTTGCAAATTATTCATGTTTGCAAATCATTCTTAGATTTAAAAGAAATTAAAAATACATCAAATTTTGTCAATTAATTTCCATATTCCTGTATTGCTGAATTCACTATCACATGTATATTAAAAAATGCAAATCCTCATAAAATCCCAGAATGGCTCGGGTTGGAAGGGACCTCAAAGCCCACCCAGTGCCACCCCCTGCCATGGGCAGGGACACCTCCCAGCAGCCCAGGCTGCCCAAAGCCCCATCCAGCCTGGCCGTGGGCACTGCCAGGGATGGGGCAGCCACAGCTCCTCTGGGCAACCTGGGCCAGGGCCTCACCACCCTCAGACTGAAGAATTTCCTCCTAATATCTAGTCTAAAACTACCCTCTTAAGTTTAAGACCATTCCCCCTTGTCCTATCATTATCTACCTGAGTAAAGAGAACCTCTCCATCCTTTTTATAAGACCCCTTTAAGTACTGAAAGGACACAAAAAAGCAAAATGAAAGCTGTGGTGCAGTCCTTCCATAAAATAGCTTCTCACAGCATTTCCTAATTATTTTCTCAAGCCACCCTCAACACATTACTAAGTGCAAAAGCATCACCTGGCATGCACATTTTAACTGAAAAGTGTTATGAAACCATATTTGGCATCACATATTAAATACAACGTGGGAAATGTTTCTTGCAGAACACTTATCTTCAAGGTCTCATTACTCAATCACAAAGAAGTAGATGCAGTGGGTTCACTTTTTCAGTTGTGATGCAACGTTAAGTGTTTCAAGCCAAGAGGAAAACACATTTGTTACCAACCAGAAGAATGAATTGGATGGAACTCCTGAAAAAAATCCAGCCTTGGGTTTTGACTCTTTCTGAAATAGCTTTGATCAAGGAATATGTGAGTGAAATATCTACAAAAAAAAAAAAATAATAGTGTAGAACCAAAATCCAAAGGGGTCATCAAGTTAAGTTTATGAAAAGTGGGAACAAATGGAGAATTCAATTGACATTTGAACACGAAAAGTCTGAGTGCATATGAAAATGTTGTACAATATATAACTCAAATGGTTGAGTTACAAATTGCAACAACATTTTGGAACTTAATTATATTAGGAAGAAGTAAATCTTCCCAGGCATGAACAGTTATTAGGCTGTGCAATAATTCATCAGGAGTGAGTTGTACAAGTCTATAGCATTACTGGACAAAAAATGAGTATCTTCACACTGGGAAACCAACTCTACAACAGCAAACACACCGACTAGATGCTCTTTTAGGTCTGCCTCTCCTTCAGCTTCTGATGCAGGGCACATAAAACCATCAAAGCAATAATCAGAATGGTTTGGTTGGAAGGGACCTCAAAGATCAGCTAGTTCCAACCCCCCTGCCACAGCCGGGAACACCTATAAATAAAAAAATACATTATGAATACATGAAACTGTGCATTGCAACAGAATGCAGCCTTATTTTGTATATCTCCATATCAGCCCAGGCAGCTCTTCCTGCCTCACGTCATACCATATAGCTGCTGATCTCTGTTCAAAGGTTAGGTGACAAGTGTTGCACAGTCATCTTACTGTAGGGAAGATAAATAAGACTGCGTAAACCACCAGACACATAACAATGCTACTTAGAATGATTATTTCCCTGTCTGCATTAAATTACTGCCACGATATGGACTATAAAGCAAACTGTCTTATGAAGTCAACTGAAAAAAGCTAATTAATCCTTACAAGTAAAACCAAAACAGTATTTCAACTGCATGCCTTTCTTTAGACATAGGATTAAATTGTTCTACTTTTTAAAGCACAAATCTAAAGCAGAATTCAGACAACATCGAATTCACATCTTTTAGTCTAAACAAGTTAATTTTCAGAAAAATTCTGATTTTGATTAATTGATTTAATCTTCCAGCCTTTGAGAGGAAATTAAAGGCAACAGTGTAATTTTCAAAACCAATAATACATGGAAAAGATTTCTGAGAATATTAAAAAGAAAGCAAGTTGGGTTTGAAACTAAATGATGGATTTTCTACAGATAGAACTCCATGGATCACTTCCTCCTCCTTCCCATTACGTATTTTATTTATACAAATCACAATTCTGATTGTGTGTCTATCAAAATAATTGGGGCTCTGCTACTGCTACCATCCACTCTAAATTTCACCAGCTAACCTTTGCACAGTATGGGGGTGGTGTCTGCAGCAGACTAGAAAACAGCTTTCCGAAGTTTTGTTAGAATTAATAAGCAAGCCAAAGCAATTAATTAACATACAGGATAAGCCAACGTGATATCCCACAATATAATTATCAGGAAATATGCTGCAAGAAAGAATTTAGTGCTGGCAAAAGATTGGATCAGATGTGATTTCGTGACTAGATTTTAGTTACAATTATTATTTGTGGATTCTGTTGACGTTGCTGCCAACAAGCACAGCACAATGCCATGAATATGTAGCCCCTGTCCAGAAGTCTGCAGCACAGCAAACTCCCAGAGATAAATTAAAAGATTTATCAAATTCCATTAAATCTCTATCATTAGGGACAGGTACATTCTATAGAGAAACTTTAAAGTTTTTCCAGCTTGGAATCAGAAGACCTTTGAGAAAATCTATAATCCACATAATTGAGCAGAGCAGCATTTCTAGTTATCTGATGTCATTTTAATTGAATATATGCAATCACTGAGGTTAAAAAGTCTTCTCAGAATCGAATTCCAAGTGTCTTGAAAAAAAATATAAAAAAAAAAGAAAAAATACAAAAAGGTAAAGCCACCTTATAGCCCTAAAGTGGCTAAAGACAAATGAAAAAGAATAAATCTCTTTGCCTTGCATTTGATTTATACTCAATATATAAACATATAAAAAAGTTTTTTTTTTTCCTTATATATGTAGATTGCTTTTAAGTATTGCTTGAAGGGTAGTTAATATGTAGATCACTTACATCATGTATTAATAATAATCCAGGACTTGCATGTTGGCAGCTTCATCTGTACTAAAACTAATGTGCTATGCAACGTATATTCTGACATCAATGAAATACGACAGTAGTGTTCCAGCAGCACAAATTTGTTTGCTGCTGAAATTCAACACTTTATGTACCTACACTTGCTTCTTCTATAAAACAATATTCTGCAGTCTAAGATTCTGCTTTGGAGGGTCTTTCATTTGGGTCAAGATCCGCAGCATCACTGCACTTCAAGAAAAAATAAACATCCATCACCCAGACCTCATTCAGCACTCTTAATAATCACTGTCAATGAAGCATATTCAGGCCATTCCCTACATCCTTTAGTCTTCTATAAACACTAAATATAGTAGGAAATGTAGGTAATAATGATTGTGTTAAATCTTTACATGCTGCTTGAGCAGTAACTTCAAACCGAAGCACACCACTTTATATATTTTGTATAAATTAAATCCTCTGTTATCATACTCACTGACATTTTCAGGTGTGCTACCTACTAGCTCTTCTCATAACAAGAAGTGGTTCCTGAATTCCCAATACACAGTGGGTGATCTTTTACTCAAATCAAGAAATGGAAGATGTTAACAGAAGCACAGTGTTTGTCCTTAGCTGGCAGATTTCTCCTGCAGCTTTACTTGTGTTCGCAATTAAATCTGCAGGGCTGCAGTCACTTCACTTCTTTCTGTATCTGCTGAGAATCGTGGAAGTGACAGCCTGCACTAACACATTGGAAGGGATTTAAAATTCAAATTTCGACTCCAGTCCTAAGAATAAACTAAAGAAAGGGGTTCATCTGTGATCCAGTTTTGGAAAATAATCCACAGTGCCCTGAATGATAGAAAATAACAACAAAATGCCCCTACCTGCCATGGGGAGATCCTACCTGCAGAGTAGCAGAACCAACCATACATTAGATTGCGATCAGGATAGCAGGAGAGGAGGAAAAAACAAGTCTTAAACTTCCTTAAAAATGACGGGAAAAAAATACACCTTTTCCTAAGATGAACAAGACTGAATTAAAAAGAACATTTGAAACACTTTTGTAAAGGAGCTGAAATAAGCAGTCTAAAACCACACAAGGTCTTATCAGTAACTTCTAGATACAAAAAGATTTAAATGCTACTGCAGCCATGAAAGCACAGCACACAGGGAAAGTTGTTTATTGTCCACTGGAAGCCAAAATTAAATACACACCAAAAATATGACTGAGAAAGATGTACCCGAAATCCTACTACTGTCCTTTTGGGGCTACAAATACCAGTCCCAGAGTTGCAACTTTTAGAAATGTGTTCATATGCATTAGTGGAAAGAAAAAGATCACAGTGCAACTGTGACTGGACACAAATGTCTGCATCCAAGTCCAGGAAGGTGTCAGAACAAATAATACCTAAGTAAAACATCCAGCAAGCTCAATACTGTTTGGCTGTTGGTTCTGTTGAAATAGGATTGCCTATTTTTACCCAGGTCTCTGCAAGTTCACAGTTTCACAGGCTCCATCACTTCACAGCTGAATAGCAAGCAGAGATTCATTTCAGTTTATCCACAACTAATAAATAGGATCTGGTCCCAAAATCTGTAAAGTCCCTTCATTATTGTTTAGTACATGTCTATCACTAGCATGTTTTCACACTAGGCTTCACCATACAAAGCACAATTAAAATTTTCTTTTAGTAGTTGTTTCCTGTGAAAGCATGCAGGAAAAAAAAAATATTGATTTTGTTTAATGCTAGGAAGATTAATCTAAAAAAGGCATTTTGAATCTCAGTTCCTAACCCAATACAACTTCAACTTCTCTCCTTAAATAAAAACAATTCTCGGTGCAATAAGGAAGGAAGATTATTTAGAGGTGAAATTTAATTTTTTTTTTTTTAATAGCAGTTCCTCAGTAGCTTGATTAGCAATGAATATTTCAGAGCCAAATCAGTCCAGGGAAATGCAGCACCTATAGAGCAGAATCCATCAATGCAGGATTATAATAAGAGTTGAGTTTTCATAGTAAATCTTCACAACACACATGAAAAAATTCTACATAGTCAAAATGAGGTATATTCATCTATTTAGTAGGAAAAAAAAAGGAATTAAGAGAAACATACCTCTTCTCTAATATTGAGATCTGACTATTTGCATTTCATTTTTTGAATAGAAACTTGATTTGGCAGCTGAGGTAGGCTGAACCTTCATCTCCTCCCCAGAAGTGGGCAATGTGAAGCCGCTACCCCAAGAAGTGGGTCTGACCCCATCTCCCAAAGCTTGGGAGACAAGAGGGGACAGGACAACAGCAAGCCCCTAATGAATGGCCACAGCACATGAAATGTATTAACAGCTACATTTGTAATTGAACCATTAAGAAGGAACATTGCATTGCTCCTCTAGCACATCATTGCATCACTTAATGAGTTTGGCAGTGCTGTGCCTAGAGAACTAAGGATACTGGCTGTAGGTCCCATTAGCATCTCAACCTGCCTAATAACCTCAATATTCGTTCCTTAAGGTTTGACATACACACTAAAAAATTGAAATTAAAATTAAGATTACATTAAAATCCCTATTTCTTGAATATTGTTTCATTATTACCAAATAATGTACATTATTACAGAATGTAATAATTACATTCCACCATAATTCTCTCTTTAATTTCTATTACCCAGAGTACTTTGGCATCTCAGTAACTTCTTTTTTTCCAGAGAACAGTCCTTACATCTCTTATCTGAAGAGACTTCACCTGTGTACCTATCCAGGTCAGCAGGGTTAGCTGCGTAACTAAGATTTATTGTTCTTGGACACACAGTTCTAATCAGCAGGTTGTAGAAAGTATTAAGGAATGCATGGAGAATATTCTAGTGATGAAGTAATGTTTTCCAGCAAAGCTCTGCATAAACTACCAAGAAGAAGAAGAAGAAACTTCGAGATGTTAACTTGTTGCTCATCATATTGCTCCCTACTAAAAAGTTATAGGCAAAAGTAAGAGACTTTAAAAAAAAAAATATTTGGAAACATTTAATGGAGTATCTCAATTCTTGATTGAGCTCTCCAGTTTGCTCCACTACCTCATTTTTTTTTAAATGCAATGCATTGAAAGAGTGAAGTTTGATGGAGAGGAGCAGGTAGGCTACGTTATCTTAGGAAAAGGCAGAATCATGAATTCTGCTATCTGAAACATGCATCTGGCATCCCAATAATATCTAGCTTTAGCAAACTATTCTAAAATTATGTTCGCTACTTTAATAGATTCATGATAAAGAGTAAAAGCATGAATCAGATGCTCAGCTGCTGTAAATTGGTGCAATGCCATGAAAGCCAGTGTGGAGCTACTCTGAGAGCAGCACCATAATCTGACTCAAATTATTAAGAGAGCTTTCATAAAGGTCTCTTAATAATTCTCTCTCTTAATAATTTTCATTAAAAAAATAAATTTTCTACCATTAGTACTTTACTGAACTCTTCTCCCTTTACTAGGGAGAAGCTTCCCTTTACTACACAGAATAAGCCTCAAATCAACCCAACAACACGATGCTGGGCCCTGGATATTAGTCCCCACTGCAGTATCAGCCAGACCACGCGTACAGCCCCAGCTTCTATTTACTGAAGAGGTAGGAAGAGAAAAACCTGTTTTAAGTGAAATCAGTCAAGTTACAGCAACAACCAATATTAACAGGTTTTGTGGTCTGAGATAATTATTAATAGAAGACAATTTGCTAGTAGCCAATTAATACCTGAAAATAATTCATATTGTGTGAATTGAAGAAAAAGTCTTTAAAATAATTGTTGATTTATTTTTTAAATTGTGTCATGGAAGCTTAAACTTTTCACAGCTCTGTATTAAACAGGACAATTCAGTTGATGCCATCCATCAATGAATGATGAAAAGTTTTTGGAAAGCTACAGACTATATATTTTTTCCTACTACTTCCATTTTGTGCCTTAAGACCTAAACAATTATGTTTTCCACAATATGTTATATGCTAGTCAACATGCTGGTCAGTCATAATCTGTGCTTTCCAAGGTAGGTTAAAAAATAAACACAGCCCTAAAATAAACATAAACATAAACATAAAATAAAAAAATAAACATCTGCCCTAACTCCAAAAACCAATGACATTTTTTTTTCTTACTAAGAAAAACACAACTGTATAGTCTTAAAGAGCTTTCTTATAAAAGAAAATGGATGATATACAGAGAGGGAAACAGCATCAGCTACTGCATGAAGCTGCTGCTGACCTTTGGAGTTGCAAAACGCTGCTTCCAGCTTCTACCCTATTTTGGGAGCACGCACAAAGTTGAGGCTGTTTTGCAAACCCCAGTCAGTTAATCCTCACATGACCACTGAGATTAACTTTATACAGGGGTGTAAGAAAAAAAAAAAATAAGAAAAATAAAGTTTCTTCATCCTTGTAGACAGCTGAAGAGTTTTGTTAAAAATAAATAAATGAAAGGATATACTCACAAAAATGTATCTTTAAATATGTGCTTCCATGATCTTCAGTTAAAGCTTAAATTCTTATTTCTTTTCAAAATATTAAGCCATTTGAATTTGTTGAATTCTTTGGTTGCTTGGAATGTTTAATGCATTTTTTAATATAAAAATAATTCAAATAATTGTCACTTTGATATAAACAAATTGAGATGCTTATCTCCATATTACGCAAACCATGCCCTTTAATAATATGCATATATAGTATTAGCAAAGATATTTTTACATATATGTTTATACTTAAATGTTCCTAGGAGAAGCAGAGGAAGACTTGCCACCACCCCAGGAGCATGTATTAGTCCTCCCTGGTTTTTTAACCATCCCAAAGCAGCAACAAATCAACTGAAGAATTCAAGGGGCAAGGGTGAAATCCTGGATCCCAAAGCATTCCTGGAATGTCTGCTATGAGCTTCAGGACACGAAGAAATTCTTTTCAGTTCTTTACTGAACTTATCCCTTGTCAGGGATTGCTGCTAGAAAAAAAATGCAAATAGAAGAAGTGTGCATGCAGTAAAGAATCTGTGATGAACAGACCACAGTGAAAAGTTTAAGAACTCTTTAAAATTTAACAAGGCTTCAAGATAATAGAGAAAGGAATTACTTTTTTTTAGGCACAGGACATTTAGAGCTTTGTTTTCTGCAGGTTTGGTTTTTTGTTTTGGTTCTTGTTTTTAATTGCAAAGCTCTGGTCCATTAATTTCATACCCAGAACACATAAAATTTTGCTTTTTATTAAATATGGAGGAAAAAAAAGAAGCATCTTGACACACAGTTGACTCAACATATCCGTGACAAAATTAATATGAAACAACCAACCTTTTCCTACCACGCACATTTGATCTTTTCCATTTCCAAAAACAGCTGGAACAGTTTTGTGTTATGACTGCCTGTGAAGACATCCAAGACATTTCTCCCATTCCTAAACTACTTGCTTGAGAAATTAAAGACTAAGGTTTATCAGAGCACTGAGGTGGTTCCCTGGGATGGTGGGCTAGACTTGTACATCAGCTACAAAACCAAACAAGTATCAGTCAGATTTGATTTCAAGCACAAGTTTTCTAGAAGAGAATACTCAGTCTTACCAAAATACTAGCAGACTGTATATAGAAATGCTGGTGCTAGACTTCCTGGAGGAAAAAATGTTCCTTTTAAAAATGATTGGCATTTTTCACAACAGCCCTACTGTTCAGCATTCTGGCTCTGTAACGAGAAAACAGGAATCCATGGGGATTTTTATAGATGAATTTATGGAATGGGGATCGTGGCCAATTTCTCTGGGGTAGGGATGTTGTCGCTTTTTCTTTAATTAAGGTACTTTTAGGATTACAGGTAACTGTAATGTGCCTGGAAAACATGCACTGGTCTGTTATCTCAAGACTTGCTTTCAAAACTAAGATGATGTCCCTAACGAGGGCTTCTGGAGACAAACATCACGGACTTGAAGAATAAAGTGTTAGTAGGCACTAATCCAAGGACACCAAATGACATTGAGGAATGCTATAAGTACTCGATCAAAACCAGTCTTTATCAATTAAAATGAGCAATGCTATTGTAATTAATATTGAATTAAATGGTATCAAGATGAATCAATGCCAGCTCACCAATGCTAGGAGGTGACTGGGGACAGCCAGCAGGGCTTCACCAAGGGCAGATGGTGCCTGACAAATCTGGTGCCCCTCTACAATGGGGTTACAGCACTGGGGGATAGGGGAAGAGCAACTGACATCAGCTACCTGGACTTGTGCAAAGCATTTGACAATACCCAAATCGGTAATAAAATAACTTCTTTGGCAATAAATTGTATTAAATATATAAGTAAAAAAATTACCCAAGCTGAGACCGTTTCCTCCACCACAGCATATGGCTTGAGTAAACTATGAGCACTACCACTTCCGTGCAGTAACAGTAATTAGTAAGGCAAAGTTTTCTACATTATATCCAATGATGAAATTTTAACTTTTTTTCTGGTTCATACATGATCATCATATGTAATTTATTAACTACTGAAAACATTCCCAATGCAATTTAGTCAGTCCCACCAACAATACTTCTTATCAGTGCTCTGTTTTGTACAATCTCAACTTCGGCATCTTCAGAGTCAGGCCCCGTCAGCTCCCCATGGAGTCATTTCACAGCTTAGCATGTTTGCTGGAAACCTCCTTCCCCATATCCAGCTTCCCTCTGAAATTTCCCCTTATTCATTTCAAACGATCCACATTTATAATGATGCTTTTGTATGGTTCGTTGAACTTTGTTTCTTCTTCCCTGAATTCACTGGGCACTGACTTGGTTTTTGTTCTGCTTTGGTTTTAATACTTGTTTTAATACCCTGGCCGTACCAATTTCCTATTACTATCTGAAGTCATTTGCAGAAGTACAAAATAAAAAACGGTACTACAGCAAACACTTTAAATTATGTTCCTAAGGCATCAGTTATTAAAAATTCACAAGGGGATAGGTAAAGATGGTTCTAAATATTATAAATGATAAACACCACAACAAGCATTAGAACTGACAAAGCTGCCCAGCAGATAGTTCAATTGTGGGTCTTAAATGAAGGTTACCCTTAAGGTTGGATATTTCATATTCATTTCCAATCACTGAGAACTTTGAAACTGTTAAAAACTGTGCTAAAAAGGCACCTTTTCTCTGTTTCTCAGTAGGTTGTCAAAAGGAAATCTAAAGAGTTTTACCCAATTCTACCAGTACCACAGGAAGACAAGGTACGTGCAACTCTCTTCATGTTCTCTAAGTTTACTAATTCACAGTTTGACACCAGGACGAAAGAGGAATCCTAGATCCAGACCAAAACTGCTCTTCAGAAGTCCCTTATCTTCATTTTCTCCCACCACCTTCTCTAGCTTTAACGTGGCACATTACAGAGGCAGCTTGAGTGCTTCATTCCAAAAACACCTTATCTTTTCTGCCCTATCAGCAATCAGCTGAACTTTGGATGCACATTCAGAGAGACATGGAAAGCTGCAAACAGATCATACCAAGGAGAAAGAGGAGCTTACAAAACAACTCATGATAATCAGGGCCTGCTGCACTTGAGCAAGCAAGCCCTAATTTTCTGGTATGTTCCCCATATTCAGCAGCCTTCTGATGCAAGAGACATCTTTCAGCTACTTAGTATTTTAAAATGTCAATGTAAACAAGATCATCAGCACAGATTTCATCTTAACTAGATTATAAACAGGTTGATCCTGTCCACAGATCTTCATTTTTCAACATATATTAGATTTTTGTTAATTCACCCCGTAAGCACAGGATAGCTAGGTTAGGAGGGATTACAAGTCTTGACAGCTCAGTAAGGAACTGTCGGCAACACGCAGCAAGCAATCAGCTGGAGGTTTTTAACTGTGTCACTGATTGCTCCTTGCAGTGCTGATCTAGCACCTGTAAGGTTTCAGTGAATGGGATTCGATGATAAGCATGAAGCCAACTGTTTGAGGCTTTTGGTACATGCTGCATTTACGCTGCTTAGTTTCATATTCTCCTAGAAACAGGGAGTTTCTTTCAGAAGTGGTAAGTTGCACAGGCTCAGTACTGCAGTATAAGGGAAGCCAGGCCTTAGTCTACAGTGCAATGTAAATTGTCTTCCCCTGAAAAGACATTAAGTATGCCTATCCTAATAGTATTTCTCCTACCAGAAGAAATTTTATTTCTATGGGAAGTGTCATTTGCAATGAATTTCCTTAAAAGAATCATAACGCAGCCTTGAGAGCACTCCCAGGTGAAACCTACCTTATAAAGAGCCATAGATCAGCATATGAGCAATGAATATCATAGAATTAGTGAATATGCAGGATATCTACATACACTGTTAATTTGTACAGTGCTCGTGTATTATTAATCTTTCCAATTTCATCCCTTGCAGTTGGATATATAAAGAATGAATTCTGCACTGGCTTTGCATATTAGTGACTAATGACTTTACCAGAGAGCAGCTACAGTCTAATGACTAGGCTACATCTACTCTGCCACATCACAAAAGTAACTGCAATACCAGGTAAAAGTGCACACTATAGCTCAAAAGTACAACTACAGGAGCCTGAAAATTGGCACATTATTTGCCAAGTACTCATATCACTCTATCTCAAATACACTATGACATGAAATCCAAGACTCCTGAACCACAGGAGCAACCAACTGCAGGAGCAACTGTAGCAGTCATTAACATTCTTCCACACTCCATTTATATATATATACATGCACATATGTATAAAACAATATACACACACACACACACTAATAAATGTCATTGTATAACAACAGCAATGCAAGTAACAGGGAAAGTATAGGAGTTTGCACAGATACCTAAATCAAGAATCCACTTGCAAATCTGAGGTTACTTCACTGTTCCCACTGAAATCGGTGGTGAAGGCAGCAGTGGCTTCTATTACTTTTGCACAAGAAATAATTCTGACATCCTTTCTCCACTAAGATTACCTACAATGACAGCTACAATACCTGACATGCATTGGTGCAGCTGTAGTTTACCAACACAACCACCTCTCTGCGTAAAGCAGAACTGTCTGGAAGTCATACAAACTCACCCTGATGAAGTCGAGGCTATCTACAAGCAGAGGTGACTGTTTTAATTGACAACTTACTAAAGCAATGACATTACAAAACAGAAGAAAAAAAACCTGAAAAAGCAAACCACACGCACACCAAGTAAGTGCATACTTAGTAATTAAGCTTTCCACTCATCACTGCTTTTCCTGGAGAACCTAACTGCATTTCAAATATTCAAGCAAATGTCAAATACCAAGAATGGCAAAGAGTTTTGACTGGTTATTACCAGAAGAGGCAAATCAGTTTGTGTTCAGGTTCTGCAAGTTGGATATTTCCATTTGCCAAACAAAAAGTTCTAATACAACCTAACGCTATCACCTTTATTTACCAAAAAGAGATTTTGGTTTACAAATAAGTACCTAAGGGGAATTCCATCTGGTTTCTGGCATTTTCTGACTTCGCTTAATGCAACATTAGGTCTCAAACTGACAGAGACTTCAGTAAGGTTTCTAAATATATCAAGTTAAATGAGATTCATTTTTGAAGGATGAGGATACACAGCTGTTCATATACAGCTATTATGTATTATTTTTTGTAAAAATCAACATTATAATAAAACTTACAAATTTCTTCCAAGAACTTGAAGCTTGTTTATATATATAACACAATTACTTAAAAATAAAATTTATCTGCTATTTAATTCAGCTGGAAAAATCTTTTGGTAGACTACCAATTTTTATTCCCAAATAAAATATTCAAAGTATTTCCATCTCTACACAGGATCACATTACACAACACACAAGAAAAGCTACAAATGGAATTGAAAACCACAGTGAAAGATTATCCAAGATTTACACAGCAAACAGTTCCCAAAAGATCTATTAAAAGGCATAATAAATACTTTCCCCAAATAGGCAATACAATAAAAAGCATAAATGAACAAACTCTTAACCTTATTTTCTTTTCACTATAGCTTACTTACTGTAGAAACCCAAATCTATCTGTGACTTTGTAAAGACGATAGTCAGCATCTTCCCATGGCTCAATCTGCGCACCGTCTCGTCCCTAATGGAGAAGGGAGAAAAACAACGGCCAAATTAAGTTTGATGGCACAATAAGCTACAACACAAAAAGCTCAGACACGAAGACAGGCTTGAGCCATTTGGGACACTGTGGAAGTAGAGAGGAGTAGGAGGAGAACACTAGGCCAAAACTGATGAACCAAAAATAGCAAAGTAGCATGCCTCCCTCGGCCACTGTGAGCATTATCATCATCACAGGAAACCTCTCTTGGTCACTGCTGAACACAGAACAAATTTCCACTACTGATTCCAAGCAAAGATTGGTAACATACATGTTACTGGGTGTGAAGAGAGGCCACCACCCAGAACAAAAGTCATACACACATTTTTCCCTTATTAAAATACAAAGCTACTCATACAACTACACCCTGTGCAAGATACCCCTATGTCTGATATCTGAAATGTTTCCAACTCTACAAACAAGTCTGTTGCTCATTACCCCAATGGCAATTATAAAGCCCTCAAGTGTTAGAAGAATATGTGAACACAGTGTAGGCATTCTAGGTATGTGCTGTGCTAGGCTTTTACTTGACAAGTAGCTTAAGGAAAAGATAATGCCTAATATTTCTTTAATCCCTCGCAGCAATCTGACTATGAATGCAGTTTACTTATCTTTTAAGTTCCCTGTAATGATTTAGATGTTTCTATCACTGTAACAGAATTCAATAAAAAGTACAGTAAGAGTTCCTCTGATCTTACAGACATACTTAGCATCCTCAAACACGCTATTTTCATTACTTCTAAAAACATTACATTACTTAAAATAGCCCCAAAGCAACTTGCTGTGCACCTGAAAAATGAGTTGATTGAGTCATTATCGAGAACATCCCCTGTGGAGGGAGAATTTAGCTCACCCAGAAGCCAGTGCATCACGAAACCCTCAGATCAGTACTACACAGAGTACTGTAAACAAAAGCTAGCAGGAAACCATGATTCATTTTTTTAATAAAAATATTATGAAGATGAATTATAAGATGTATTAAAATCATGATCATGTTCACTTACTCTGTCATACTTGGCAACTATCTCTGCTCGTTCCTGGGCAAGTTTGACAGCAGCATCCTGCTCGGCATCTGCACCTGTGAAGGATTAAGATAACGCCGTTCAGATTCTCTCCCTTGTGAACACAACTGCACTTAGATGCCTAGAAAATAGATCTTAACTTCAGAGAGATTACTTGGATGAAGAAATGCCAAAACAATTATATCAAAGCAAATTATGACCACGGTACACCTCCTGAATACTGTCCAGAGTAAAAGACAATTATTGGATAGTGTTCTAACTGCTGAATTTAGAATGTTCCCCATTTTCTAATAAAATATCTATTAAATAAAGTTTAAAAAAAATAATATCACACAACCCACTAACTGAAAGACCGAAGAAAGTAGTAAAAGCTACCAGTTGTCAATTCTGGAAATGTTGACATAGTCAAAGAAAACTAAAATGTACTCTACTGTTTTCAAACTAATTTTGAACTATTTTCAGGATTCGTACAGAAGGATTAGAATACCACTGAAAGCTCAAGAAATCATAGAATCATCTAAGCTGGAAAAGCCCTCATCAAGTCTAACCATACAAATATAGGTATGGAAAAAATAATTCACCTTCTAAGCCAACACATTTTGAAATAAGATGCTAGGGGAAAAAAAATGTATGTAGAAATATATTATCATAAAATCTCAGCTTCCAATTGCAATGGAGGCAAGAACAAACACTTCTCCCAGGCAGCTGCAGCAGCACTGAAAGCCCAGCAGTTCTCTGCCTCCCTACCCCATCTCCTCCAGCACTTTGATTCAGAATGACTTCACCTGAGAAACTGCCTAAAAGTCATTTCTCAGAAAACAAGGAAGGAGAGCGCTGTGGCATCAGACCTGCAACTTGTGCAACCCAGAGCTGAAAGAAGCATAAGACTATCACAACCGAAGACTGATGAGCAAGAAAAACAGATGCACAGGTAAGCACTGGACATCACTACACTACACTGCAAGTGCAGCAGAGGTTACTACAATGGTGGAGTTAAAGTTTAGATAAATCTGGTTTTATTGAGGTTCCTCAGCATCATTCCCTTAGCAGAAGACATCTCTAGACATCTCTAGATCATGGATAGGAATGTACATGGGCACTGTGAGAGGGAAAGTCATGAAGATGCTTCTTGAATATTCAGGAACATGACACACTGCAACATTCCACATTTTGAGGGGCAATGTTTGACTTGCCTCATTCATTTGATGCCCATCATAAGACTGTGAAAGACTCAAGAGTTGATTTGTTTCAATTCTAATTCAATTCCATTCCTATTTCAATTTTTCTATGATTAAAAAGCAATGAGCTGGGGATAAAGCAACATTTTAAAAAGCCATGAAATAATTTTCAGACACTGTTATAGAAGTAAATCCAGACATATTTTTTAATTCACTGTTTAGTTCATGGCAACATCATATCTGCTGAGCATTAATTCTTCAGCAGATGTACTTATCAACCATCTGGACCACAAAATATGAGAACAGATCAGATATTATGGGCTTCTTTTTAGCATGTGACATTATTAACAGTTTTATTTGCTCAAAGCCAGTATTTCTTTATTCAAGCCTACCTACATATTTCTCAGATATTTAAAGAAGTTGTGCCAAAGTGGCTTTCTATGCTGTATGACAGCTTGTGCTTGCTCTCCACGTGTTTTCTCTCAAAGTTTCTTAGGGGGAGTGCAGACAGAACCCGGCATGCCCCATCACAGGCACATTGTACAGGCAACGACGATGCTTGTCCCAAATTTCTCTAATGAAAAGTCTGACTGCTTTTTTGATTTTTGGAGATTATAAGTAAAAGCTTTACGCTTTGTTCTACTCATTCTGTTTTCATCAGTGAGGAAATCAGGCTTTGCTACATTTTCCCCAACCTATACCAGAGCCAGCCCTCATGTATTTATGCGATTATTTAAAATTTAAGAAGTGCATCTGCTGTATTTTGAAGCTATGCATCCCTGTATCACGACACTGATAAATAATTTCCTCCCTGTAAGGTGCTCAACGAGTTGGCTCATTTCATATTGCCAGCCTTGAGTGCCATCCAAGCAGGGCGCTGTCCTCTGGCTCCTCTAGGTGCTGGATCCGCCTTTAGCCATTCCTACAGAGGACTGCAAGACACAAAACAGTTTGGCTTTGGGTTTGGCTTTGTCTGACAGCTTTCTGGTTCCTGTGGGCCCGTTACCCCTGCCTGAACAGTGAGCAGGACCCAACTCCTAGAGGCCAGCCCCAATGCCCTTGCTGGGAGGAGATTCTAGAAGAATCTCCTCCCAGCACTGTCACCACACAAAGGCACAGGCTGAACTCTCTGAGCACATTTGAGAGCTACATATTCCTGACACGATGATACCACTACATTTTTTAATCCTTTACTAGTTGAGGTACTGCACCTACTGAACTGACAATGTCCTCTTAAAGCTCCCAAGCCTACACTGACAAAGCCAAGGAGTCCTTTGCAATTAAGAAGCTATAGGAACCATAATCAAAACCAAATTGCATTTGCTTTTGCAAGACACAAACAAATCTTTATAGGAAACCAAATACAAGTTTTTAGAAGTAAATTTATGCTTGCTAGGAAAGCCATTACTCCATGAGAAAATCCAAGTAGGAAGCAACCCTAATCTTTCCTTCTCCAATGGTTGATTTGATAAAGCGCAGCCAAACAAGTAGGAGGAACTGTGTTTTTTATTAATAGAATTCAAAAATAGATTACTGCTTGTATTTAAAAATACCCTCAAAAGGGCACGCACAGCTCTTCAACAACATGGGTGGATTAAATGGCACAAGTTGAAATGAAGTTTAAACGTACGATTAAAATAATGCAGAACTTTATTTGCAACAGAAACCGGGTCCTGATTTATGCCAAAAACACAGCCCTGGCTTACCTTCCTGTCCTGCATTAGCAACACGTTAAGTCTGACATGTTCGATGCCTCATGACAATTCAATTACATTTGGTGGGGAAATTATCATATTCGTTGCCTTTCCAGTAATCCTCTTTGCTTGCTGCCAAAATCATCTTAACCTTCTAGCTGCACCGAGATGGTTTAATGTTACATTAATCCAGCCATGCTGAAAACTCAAAAACAGCTTGAGACGGGGACAAGAGGTTATATTGCAGGAGATGAGCATAAAATATGCTTCTTATAAGAAGAATTATTTAAATATCTGCAAGTTGGAAATTGCACAGTGATTCCTGATGAAGTAAAAGCTAAATATGGGAACGAATCATGAAATAACCTTCCTAGGCAGCAAAATACATCGCTGCATTACACAAAATTAAAATGAAGACTTTAGAATATCAGTTGGTTATCAGTCTGATCACACTGAGAGCAGTTAAAGATGTGAAACAAGTGTGATTAGTTTTCCTAATTAAAATTAGCATTGTATATGATCAACACCACATTTTACAGCAAACAACACAATCTCATATGAGGCTGACATCAACCTGTGGTCAATTGAGTAGTACAGAGTACTGAATTTGACTAAAACCTGGGGAAACATATTATCACCAACCTAAAAAATGAAAGAAGTGGAATCGATGGTGATAAAACCAGCCCATGATGGCACAACAGGCAGCACATGCAAGTCCCTAACATCACTGGTTGGCACTACAGGGTACAAGAAGAGCACTTGGCCAGCAGCAATGTCACGCACCTTGCTTTTGAAGGAGGTAAATCATAAAAAGGAAGGCCGGGACCAAAACACATTATAGAGTATTTTCTCCTCAATGCTGTCACACTGTTTCCAGTATTTTAGAAATATTACAAATTTATAGATTTTGAAAGGCAGCACACAAAGGATTTGAAGCATCATTACAGAAAAATCTGGACAGAAATCCCAGTCCGCGATCACGTTAAAAAGGGCTGACATAACAGCCAGATTACTGCTTTTCTTTTACCTTGGGAATCAGATTATTTTACTTTTCAGCACTGCTGAGGTGACTGGCAAGCAGCTGGATTTAAACTTTCAAAAGATTACTTAAGGCTGCAATGAGATTTGGTCTCATTTTGCAACTCACTAACTTTAAACTGATAGAGCCAGGACTGCTAAGTTAGACATCTGTAGGCTGCCATCAGCCCTATAAGCCAAGAAGAAAGCATTGCCTACAAGTTTTGTGCCTGCATCACTCCAACAAGTGTCTCCCTTCCTCACCAGTTATCCAAAGACTGAAAAGGACAGTGCCTTCAGGAACAGAGCAAGGGGATGGTATATAAGAAGTATTAAATGACAAAGGCAACAAAAAAATAAGCTAGTCCTATCACAAGGACACAATCCTAGTTCGTCTTCAGCGTTTATCTTCTGAGAAAGGAGATCAGTGATCTGGAGATGTCAGCGTTACTTAGAAGCAACAAATGTGCAGGTGAATTAGGGATGTGATCCTGCTAGCCACTACCAGGTGCCATGCATCAAAACCCCATTTAAAGTAAAACTCCACATTTTGAAAGTTGGAGCTTCTTCAAAACTTCAAAACACGTGTCCAGTTTGGTCTATTGGTATAGGAATTGAAACACATTGCAGTAAATTAAATTCCTAAGGTGATAACAAACAGGCTTCTTACACAAACTTAAAAATTACTGGAAACTCCCCATTCCCCTATTAAGCAACTGCAATTCTAAGTCTCCCAGATCCTTAGACCTTACTTTTCCTAAATTCCACATTCTTCCAATCCTAAGGAAGAAAGGACAGTAACATTTAAGAGAACAGAAACTAATAATAAGAGACAAAATGCAAGGGAAAAAAGCATAATATTCTGCTCGCTAATGAATGCAAGACTAATTGTAATGGACCAAGTGCCATAGCAGTTTAATAGCAAAACAATAGATCCAAGTAAAAATAAACACCATTTAAAGTGAAACAATAATGTACCCTACAAATGGATGTAAACATTAAATTCTATTAATCAACTTTTTTCAAGGACAGAAAACGTTACAAGATACTAATACAAAACTACACTTCTGACAGTTACTAACCAACTCAAAAATAAATAATCCTGCCCTACTCTCTCCTTCATCCCATCTTCCCCCTCCCATTTCACAGGGCAAAACGTTACCTGCTGTATGTACACATCTGCAGGCAAAGGAACCTTAGATCTGAGAGCCCCTGTTACCCACCCAAAATGTAGGTTTCCGTGGTTTTTTGTTTGTATGTTTGGTTGGTTTTGGGGTGGTGGTTTTGGTTTTTTGAGAGTTTGTTTGCTTGAATCTGGGGGGGTTAAAAATCTGTAATAATGTATTTTTGTACTCATTTAAGTTACAAACCTGAACATGGAGGACCCTTCAGCAGTAACTCAGGTTTCCAAACTACAGGAATGAGAACGAGCAGCACTCGTTTTCTTCATGTTTCCAGCAGCCAAGGAACAGCCTGCGACAGCCCAACAGCACCTTGAATCCTCCTGGTCAGGGGGTGAACCCCAACAGCCCACACTTGCACTTGGTTCTCACCCAGCTCAGCTCCTCCAGGCTGTTGCAGCTGAGTGAGGAATCAGCAGGTAACGGTAACTTTTTGTTCTTGCCCCGGGGAAGAAAGCTTCTGTTGCTGAAGTTTAACTAAGACTCTGTATTTTGGTCTGTTTGCCTAATCCTGCACGGCTTCCAGTCCTGCTCAGCTACAAGGCTGCAAACCAGTAGGGCTTTGAACAAACCATGTTCAAAAGTGGTATCCATCTGCAAGCCACTGAGCTTCTAGCCCATGTAAAAACAGCCCAACAACACAGTGACAATGACCTTTGGGCTGACTCAAACTCACTAGTTAGACTTCTGCCTGAAATGACCCAAAAATGCCCAGTTTGATACAACACCTCACCTGGGAAAGGCAAAAACCACCGAGCACCTGCTTCTCCATCAGGGTGGCACAAAGCGCCACCAAGAGCCTCAGAGATTCTTCACACATCTCACAGGAACCTGTAGGTACATCACAGGGCTCGTGCCTTAGCACCAACACAGCAGGTTGCTTCTTCCAGCTGTGCCACACACCTCAGTAACGCCTCCTTCTGTGCGGCTGAGGGTAAGCACAGCGTTACCATCCCGTGTAATCCTGAAAAGATTTCTCCCTGGTTTGCTCCTCGACCCGCCATCACCGCATCCTCGACTGCACAGTGCTCTGAACCCCCTCAAAGACTTGGGGGGCATTTATTTGTTTTCTATTACTTCCCTCGCATTCTTGCTTGTTGGCACATCACGCCTTCCACTGCACAAAGAGCTGCCCTGGCACAAATTCCCATCCGCAGGCACCACCAGCAGCTGCTGTGCATCGGCGTATTCAAGGCCCATATCGGAGCAATAAACAAAACATTTTTTAAGTCTCTCGTCATCTCAGAAAGCCCCTTTAATACCAGTGCTGTTTATTTTCCTTCGAGTCCGTTCACACAGACAATGAAACAAAAGCCATGACATAGGCTTAATAGTATTTTGTTGTGGGTAGACGTTTAAAGAAAAACTTGGTAAATACCTACACACAGATATTAGACCTGCACCACACACACAAGAAAAGATTAAATATTTATTATACTTTGTTTTTTTTTTTTTCCATGAGTGTTAGTTTAGGCAGTGAAAACGGAGTTAAATAGTTGACATTAGAAAAGCAATCCCTTTTACGTTGCAACGCCTTCTCGGGAAAAAAAACACCACCACTAGTTAACTGAGCTACATTTCTTCCACCGTTAAACATAATCGTGTACCTTAAGCATAGCAGGTATTAAAAATTATCACTCGTCAGATGGCAAAGAGAAGCAAAATAGTACAGTTATCTGCAAAAAGTTAAACAATTCAAGACCAGTATATAAAATAAAGATATTTTACCAGTCTGTAGATCATGGTTTTCAGCCCAGTCCTTGTAAAAGTCAGTTTTAGTCTTCATGAAGAAAATCTGTTTATTTCTAAATCATACTTGAAATCACTGCATCAGAAAGTAACTGGGGAAAGTTCTCCTCCTCCTCCTGGAGCAACCATCGCATGTAACCGAGCTACTTGGCCTTCCCTCTTTCTTTTTCTCCAAAACATGGCCCCTCTGCAGCTCCCCAAACTGCAGCTACTCAGACAAAGCTGCCATTTGTTAGCCAGAAGTGTCATGCAGGCGACACGCTCGTGTTATCCTCTGCAGCCTACAGCCTGGCATTCCAGCTAATAATAAACAAGGGGATTGGAACAAACGGCCTCACAGGCCGCTGCTCCTCTAACACATCCCTGTTATGCTCGTGGGGAAGAATTCTCCCTGGTATTTACCCAGAGCTGCATGAAAAGCATCTTATTTGAATAACTTACTAGAAACGGGACTTAAAGTATCCCGTTCCTGGCTTATTTCTTAAGAAACCATGAAATGAAAGCTTGTAAAAACATAGTTGAGATTTCTGGAAGTGGTTGGCATTCCCTGCTCAGCGGATGGAATCTGACTTTTTGGGTTGTTTTTTTTTTAGAGCTACTTTCTTGTTGAGGAGAACTTGGGGACCTGAAATATCGAGGACGCTAGGAGCTGCTAGGAATGTTTTCCTCGATGAAATTTGAGATTTAACATTGTCAGAATTGCTCTGCTCTCTGACAGCTGCTGTGTGGTCAGCATCCTCAACATCTGACAAACAAATCTCCGTGTCAAATATTCACACAGATCAAGCACCTCTCCTACATCATTTTTAGTCTTACCCAGAGACTCTCTCTCTCAAGCAAAACGTCAGCTGCTGTGCCGTAGTTGCAGCCAGGAACCTGCCTAGAGCAACCAATTTCATTTCTTAACCTGAAGTCAGGGGGTAAAACAGCCAAACCAGGCTTGAAAGGCTTGTGTGGGCTTCCAGCTCTCCATGAAGCCAACAGAAAGACAATCTCTGGGCTGTTTCACCTAGAGAAGGCTCAGGGGGATCTTATCCTCCGAGATACCTGAAGGGAGGGTGCAAAGAGGACGGAGCCAGGCTCTGTTCAGTGGTGCCCAGTGCCAGGACAAGAGGCAGTGGGCACAAACTGGAACTCAGGAGGATCCATCTGACCACCAGGCAGCACTTCTGTGCTGTGTGGGTGATGGAGCAGTGGCACAGGCTGCCCAGAGAGGCTGTGGGGTCTCCTCCTTCGAGATCTTGGATCCACCTGGACGTGGTGCTGGGCACCCTGCTCTGGGTGGCCCTGCTGGAGCAGGGGTGGGACCAGATGGACCCAGAGGTCCCTGCCACCTCAGCCATCCCGGGACTCTGACTTCTGAGAAGCATTAAAATGCCAGGAACAGATCTGATCAAGTGCAGAAAACCATTATTTTTTTTCCCAAGGGACTGAAAAAAAAAAAAGTTCCTTCAATTGTTTCAATCTTCTTCCTCATATTGCCTCGCAGAGCACTAAGCCTGGAAATAAGAAACAGCTCCTTTGTCCTTTATCACCATTTACTCCTTACAGACCCTACCCAAACCCGAGCATCAATAATTTAGGCTGCTGATACAATGTGAGTGCAGGCTCAGCCACTGCCCTGCCTTTAAGCACATTTCCCTCTAATGTGACATTTTCTTGCTGTTGACATCCTTACACAGTGGTAATCTTCTTGCTATGTAAGAATTGTCTTCAATTTTTCTCATAATACAACTAACAAACTACAAATCCAACTACAAAAACCATTCTCCCCTTCCCACTCTTAAAAGTCAGTATTTTATCAGTATTTCTTCAGAGTCCAACCAGTTGTAGTTCTACTGTATGAAGAAGAGAGGTAGAAGATATGAAAGCAAAGACTGAACTTGCCTGAAGAAACATTATTGAACTCTTACCTTAATGAAAACTCGTGTTTCCTTACAGCAGAATGCTTGCAGGTCTGTAGGATCCCCTACAAGCTGCAGCAGTCACTGATGGAAAATGGCCACTTTGGAAATTAGCTGAGTTAACTGCCACGAAAAGCTGCCTCAAAGCCATTTGAAAGCAATCCCCAAAGGACTCAAAGCAAGAGCAAGGAAACCAAGACAGGCCTGCTAAGTTATATGCCGCAGAGAAAGCTTGTGTCAAAAAAGTTAATTAGAATTTCGGAGTCCAATACGTATCGCAAAGAACTGAAACACCCACTCTTACTATCTGCCATCTTCAAGCAGCAATTGACTTAGAGGAAAGGACTTACAGGAATTCTACTCATTTTAATTAACTACTACAATATGTCTAGGGACATATTTAAATAATAAGGTTTAGGTTGGATATTAGGAAGAACTTCTTTACCAAAAGGGTTGTTAGGCATTGGAATGGGCTACCCAGGGAAGTGGTGGAGTCACCATCCCTGGAGGTCTTTAAAAGACGGTTAGATGTAGAGCTTAGGGATATGGTTTAGTGGAGGACTGGTTAGTGTTAGGTCAGAGGTTGGACTCGGTGATCTTGGAGGTCTCCTCCAACCTAGGTGATTCTGTGAAATAATACAGCCTAACTAATACTTACTAGTTAATAAGAGCACTGACAGAACAAAATTCAAAATAAACTGGCAAGAAAATGAAATAAAAATATAATCTAATAAAACACATCGCAGCCATCTGCTTATTCACAATTATTTGTACATGTTTCACAAAAACAAACACACCTTAAAATTAAGTCATCGTCACCAGCCATGCCCACAACCAACCCAGCTGGATGTTTGAAGTCTGAAGGCTCGTGTTGGCACCTCGATAGTACAGACGTTATCGCGAGGGTTATGAAGTGGAGCAACAGGAGCTGGCAGGGATCTGCGGCAATTCCACTTCACCGAGGGCTGTGCGTGCAGTCACAAGCCACAGGATGATTAATTTATGGGAGGTGAACAATCGAGTGCAAAGCCAGAAGAAAGCATAATCACTAATTTCTGACAAGCTTGCTGAAAAGAGTACAGCCAATTTTGCACGATGCTCCTCTCTTGGAAGAGGGGTGGGTACAAAACCAACACCAGCCACACTCCGGCCCAAGACTCTTGCCAATACAATCCCAAATGTTTTATGGCAGCTTTTAATAGACATCATTTTAAAGGCTTGGGTTGGGTATAATTTGGGGCTTGCCAGTATGTGAAGACTGGTCTGACTTGTGCAACAACTAGCTAACGTCTGATGGCTCTGCTTGAGTCAGCTTTTGTTCCTCTTCCCAAGGGTGTAGCTGGTGCCTGGCCTTTTCAGGAGTTTATTAGTATTTTTCTCTTTCCTTGCTGCTAAGAAAAGGCAGCACTACGACCATTAAGAAGTGGTCAATCACTTATACATTATTCTTAAAGGAGATGCAAACATCAAAAAAGCAACTAGAAAGATCCCATCTTCATGAAAAACCAGGAGGTTTGCTACTGCACAGAAGGCATTTTACAGACTTCCACAGATTACATTTCCTGGAACTCCTCCTGTGGCTCCAGCCGACGCTGCTAGAACATGTCAGCTGTTCCATCTACAACCTGTGCACATTACGCCCACGTTCCCCTACAAATTCATGACCTTTCCCAGCACCAGTCCAAGCCTTCATAATTAATGTCTAAACATAATATTCTGCAAATCAGCTGCTGTATTAGATGGAAAGATGAGACACACGACCACAGGAGCAGTATTGTTGGACGGAAAACCAGGAATATTTCAGGAATTTTACCTACTGCTCACTGTAAGTCAAGCCATCCTTTCCACACAAGCACTTTTCCAGGTATCAGTTATGACTTTGTAAGCAAGTTCATCAAAAAATGACAATTTTTGAATCCCTCGTACCTTAAGATAGAAGTATGTTATTAGTGCAGGCATAAGTTTCCAATCCCCAGAGGTTTTGCAAGCTAAAAACCTCCTTCTGCAAACCTGTTCATAGTTCCTTCAACTCCTACAGGTTAGTAAATACAGAAGCTAAATGATCTTTCAGCACGATTAAATGGAACAGTTCCCCGCAAACAGTTTCCTCTTCATTTTCCCAATGCCATACATCAGGATGACAAGTAAAAGTCATTTTTCCCAGTAACATAAATCAAAATAGCATTTTTTAAAAAATTAGCTGAAATTTTCTGACAATTTCCAACATAATCTCGAATTTCCTGGATTGTACATTTCAATCAGTAGCAGACCGTGAACATTTTAACAGCGCTAAGATTTGCAGTATCAATTTAAAGAGAAAAATGGTCGTAATATTTTAGATTCTGACACGAGCCGGAACATTTCCTACCAAGAGTTATGCTTACCACATTAGCAGACTTAAATATAAGTAGTCAGATGCCATACTGCACTAATTATGTTGTCTCTTGATTAATCATTTTTATCTCAACATTAGTCAAAATTAATGGAGCAAACAAAAATGCTGTTTTAAAATTCATCCTTAATGATGTGATGTCTATTCCCAGTTTAAAGCATCACCAAAGCCACACTCAGGCGTAGAGGGGAAGAAATGTTCAGAAGCAGCTCTTTGTTTGCAGGGAAGCCGTGTTCCTTGGCTTTTGTAACTGTAACTGGAGGCCGTGATCTGTATTTGTATCATTTTGCCGTCTAAAATATGAAGTTTTGTTTGTCTACATAGGGCATATTTGAATGGATTCAGAAAAAATGAGAAGTTATTACACTACTGATAGGATTGCATCCCAGCTTCCTCTTACCAAGTGTACATAAAGTCTTTTTCTCCCTTCTGCTGGAGCGGAGATCAGAGGGTACCCAGCCATCAGTCCTTCCCCAAAAGCAGGTGAAATCAAACCTTCAGCCTCTGGCCACCCTTGAACTTCAGCCTCCTGCATACTGGTCATCTTCGAGCAGATAAACACTTCAACTGTGTGAACACCCTACAGCTACAATCATCATCCTCTAAGGAAATCCTACAAGAAGTCCAAATGGCACAAAGAAGCTTCTACGACATTAAACCTACTCTTACTGACTCAAAGATAAGTTTGAATAAGACTAGAGGAGGACATCAAGGCAAATTTCAGTGAATCACAGAATTGTAGGGGTTGGAAGGGACCTCAAGAGATCATCGGGTCCAACCCCCCATTTGAAACCTGCTTGCTTACAACATCAGTCATGCCTACACAGCCCAAAGGAGACTTGGAAAAATCGGATCAGCTACTCAAAATATCTCTCATTTGCTTTATTAAAAATTAAATGGCAACTTGGTAGAGGAAGGGAAAGACTAGAATCCCTTCTGAACATTTGAAATCACCTTAAGTAATGTGCTTGGTTGTGGGTTTTGATGTTTATAAGGTGGTATAGGAAGGACCAGAGGAATAAGAGACTCAGTTGAAGGGTAAATTAGTTTGTTCAGCACCAGCAGTAACTGGGGAAGAAAACGCCAGCTTTTTCTTCATCCCCACTGTGAGAAAAGGAAGTCGGCGATAGGCAGCCAGTTTCTCTTGTTTTTAGTTTCACTTCTCGAGGACTGGTAAACAAAACAAACTAAAGAGTCGTGGAATTTCCCATTCGAGGCCGGAACGAAGGCTCGAAGGCTGCCCTGTACTCCGTGTCCTGGCCTCCAGCTCTGGGGAAACGCAGTGGAGCAGTCGTGATAAAGCCCGAGCCGCACACCTAACAGATATAAATCAGATTACACCGATATCTGGCAACACTAGTACAAGTTTGTTTGGATCCATTTAGTTTGCATCAGCTATAATATTTATTAAACCACTTCAGTTTGGTTAAATCAGCACTAAGGGAAAGAGATTAATCTCTCAAACTTTGTAGCTGTTTATCCACAAAATGCAGTGCCAGTAAAATAAACTTTCTGGACACATCCCATCCATCACTTTTATTCCAATTCAGTGTTGAGTTTTTTTTGCTAGAGGAAACAACTAATTAGCTTTTATCCCTGTACCTTAGCACAGTCTGGCAAAGGAGCGTTGGGTTTTTCCCCCAGCCTCAGCGTGGGGAGATGGGACAGGTTAGTAAAGTACAGACAATGCTGAGGTCCCGTGTCAGTGCACGGTCACTGAGAGGCAAGCACAAAGCTGCAGTAGTAAAGGAACACAAAACAGAAGTGAAAATGCTTATTTGAATATTTGATTTTAAAGAACAACACAGGTTAATTTGAACAGAATCTCCGGAGGTTACACTCCTCACTCCTATGCCTAATAAGTAGCACAGATCCCCAAGAGATGTACCACTTGGATCGTTCTTCGGATGCTCTGAAAATAGTTTACAAATATCCCGTGTTCACTTAAGAAGCCAATTATTAATGTATTCTGCAGCAGGACAGCAACAGTGACTTCAGTAACCAGAACACCAGCAGGTATATGTTAATACTAGTTTATAGGAAGATAATCGTGATGTACCTTAACGGCACTTGTAAGCTTACCAACAGCTTTTCAGTGCTATTTCTCTCAAAGTCAGCATTTCTATTTCAGGACTAATGCAAGATGAAGAGCGACAAACACGCTGCAAAGACCTCAAGAAGTTTGTGTTATAATGCAAAACCACATGAGATTAATTCTAGGCTAGGCCTGGCACACAGGCATTAAGCTCAGAATCGATTTATCTGTTAATGCTCAAGTCAATGATGCAGTAAACCTACTAATGAAGATCCACTTCTTACCAGTATGCTTTGTTAAAAAAAAAAAACAAGCACAAATATCTGACCATTTGTCATAGCCTCTCATATCTTAGCAGACAGTTAAAAGGATTTTTGAACTCAGTACAGGGCAGAAAGCCTGCTTTGTGCAATCCCAGCACTGACACCAACACTTGGGCAATACCTCTTGCAATTGGCAAGGATCGGTTCTGTGACAAGATATAAACAAAGCCTTATGCAGCTTTCAGCCCTGCTCGGTAACCTACTTCATTCCAAACTGATTGCTTTCAACCTCGACAAATTTCATACCCCTCACAGAACCAAAATCCACAGTAAATTGTTACCAGGCAAAATCCTCCCCAGGAAGGGCAGACCAGAACATGGAGAGACCAGAACAAGAGGGCTGAGTGCTGACCCGGACATCAACTCAACCATATTCAAGAGAGCTTTGAGGTCTAACTACAGCCAGAAGCTGCAGATAAGAAAACAAATTGGTCAGAGCACATTGTATGCCTAAACTGCCTTTAAAGTTCTCGTTTTGACACCGTCTTCACCGAAGAAGTCACACAAGGACACTTCCCTCATCCTAAAACTCATCGACTTCACACCAAAGTTCAACAAGTTCATGCTTCAATTTTCACTAGCGAAGTTAAATCTAAAATAACTTGTCGGTGCATGGTTAAAAAAATATACTTGTTCCAGGTTTTGGTTACTTATTTCTTTACCACTAAAGGCACTTCTTCAGTACACGTGAAAATCTAAAATTTATTTCCGATGTTACTCTAAAGACAGGTGATGTGCCCCCTTAAAACACAGCACTGTAATATAAAAAGCCAAGGCATTAATTCTGTAAAGGTATCCCAAAAATCTAGGTGTAGGGTAAAAAACAAAGAGGTTGAACATAACAAATGTTGTTTTAGTTACGGCACTTTGGAAGGATTAAGAGTTATCACTCCTGGGGCTTCAAACTTGATGAAAATCCAACAGCCTTTCATCAATTGTTTCCCCTTCAGCACAAGTACAGTTATCATTTGTCGTCACGTAAAGAAGTCAGAACTTGGGAAAATTAACATTAAATATTCTAAAAGAGAAGAAATCGTTAAATCCAATGTCCAACTTTTTGCTATCATAGCAAGTTCCTAGAGGAATTTACAAAGAACGCAGCCTAACTTCAGGCTGGGAAGAGGGAGAGAAAAATTTTAACTTGAATTTATTTTAATGGAAACCACACAAAAGACAACAACTTTTGGTGTGTCCATCGACAAACACCAATTTTATTTAGAGTTTCAAAATTTAGCTCAGCTTCGCCGCCTGTGCCTCAGTTTCTTCTGTGGCATAGCAGAAAACCCTGCCCACTGCAGGGATACCACACACACTCTATTTGCCACCAGCAGCTGTTTTGAAAGAGCACAAACCTAAAAATTGACACAAGGACCAACAGTTCCCATTATTTTGTTATGTACTATAAAAATATAGAAAAAACAAAAGCATCCAAGAACACTTTGTACCAAAAGGTACAAAAGGTACAAATGGCTGGCTAATCCCAGGGTAGCATTCAAGCCAGCTCACGCATTGTAGGCAGGTTTTTCTGAGAACTGAATGAGATGCTCGTCCTGGGGAAGTTCTCCCTTCCTAAAGCAGCACCACAGCCAGCTGCTGTTCTCCAGGTGCTGCTGAGCCCAGGTGGTGGCTCAGTGGATCGCAGAC
Source organism: Anas acuta (assembly GCF_963932015.1). Classification (NCBI taxonomy): domain Eukaryota; kingdom Metazoa; phylum Chordata; class Aves; order Anseriformes; family Anatidae; genus Anas; species Anas acuta. The sequence goes on along the minus strand of NC_088979.1, from coordinate 198,799,628 downwards.
TCAAATACAAACTGAGCGATGATTTTTTCAGGTAGGTAAACCTATCCCTGAGGAGGCGCAAGATGAACGTGTGGATTTGTCACCTACTTAATCAGGTTTTGCTAAGTCAGAAGTCTGCGGTGGGAGCTTAATAAAACGCTACTGCTGTTCAGAGCAGCCCAAACCTACTGTGAAGCTGCAAGACAGCCACAGGAGGCGGAATTTCAGGGCTGGGGAAAGCACAGGCTAACCGCTGCAGCTCAGCTGGGCCACCACAACCTGCACGCCGACCCAGAGCAGCCAGGCGATGACAACCCCGTACAGCTGCTCTCCGGCACCGTCACACCTCCTGAGGCTGGAAAAGCGGAAGAGTGACAATGTCAAAGCTATGCCTAACGAGAAGCCCAAACGTGACCGCGGCGACAGGAGGATGCGGAAGGGGTGGGGGAGGAAGCGTGACGCAGGCTTTAGGGAAGGGCAGTGTAAGAGGATGAGGTACAGAACGCGCTGAGCTGTCAGGCTGAGGTACTCAGGGGTCATTGTCACTAAGGGATAAGGGAATTAAAGCTAACAGAAAGGGATTTTAAAACTATGCTGTGCATCAGAGGTATTTTAATGCACTAAACTACAGGTAAGCAACCCCAAAATTACAATAAATAAATGAACAAATGACAGCGTTGTTCCAGGTTTCTGCTATCTTGTTACGCAAGGAATTCCATCACATCTGAGTGCCCATTTTCCTATTACCCTGCATTTGTTTTCCTCCTTCACATCTGTACATTAGATCAGCAGTATTTTACACCTCCCTGTTGAAGAGAGCGCTGAAACGGGGAAAAAAAAATCAAAAGCCTAAAAGGAAACTCGTTGAAATTTCCTTTCTGTGACTATGGAGGCAAAATAACTGCAGGGGTTTAGAAAGAAAAGAAGCAGGACCAGTGAGCTTGTTCCAGAAGCTGGTGCCAATGGGTTGATGTGGGCACAGCTTTCTGAATGACACAAGTCCCACAGCAGGACAGAAAAGCAGAGCTGAAGCCCTCACAACTGAGACTTCAGTCACTTCAGGGCAAATTTCATATTCTTAGACTTCAGAAGGAACTATTTCTCAGTGAAACTGGCATGCCATTAGTACTTGAACACCAAGCAGTTCACTGATACACATCATTTAGCTATCAGGATTTGACGTTCAAGCCTAGATGTACCAGCCATGTAAGCAGAATCCCAAACAGAGGGAGCCTTTCCCATGGGCATCCAGGATTTAGTACAAACTTTAACTGAAGCAGCTCTCAGATTTGTGTCATAATGAAGAATTATGAATGTCTCATGCTGCTTTGGAAACACTCCTCTGCAGTTGTTTCAACTGTGGAAAAGATCACTCAAATTAATACAAGAGAATAGAAATTGTTTGAATTCATAGTAGTAACTCTGTAACATCGTATTAAAATGAATTCTTCTCTTTGCCTTTTTTTTAAAGTTTTAATTGGAACCAAATGTTTTCCTTCTACTAAGAAAGCTATAAACTCAAGTGCTGAAAGCTGCCTGACAGATAAAAGGCAGGCAAAAAGAGGTTAAGGAGGGGAAGCTCATGCAAAATACTGCAGCAAAGTTGTGTGAAATTAAGAGGGGATCAGAAACCGCCAAGAATGGCAGCTTAGGCAAAATACAACACCCAAATCTAATAGCTATTAAATAACAACCCTGCAGCAGGAGTAGAGTTTAAGGTACGTCAAATAAATATTGCTTCCTGTGTCCATCTGTGACTGCTCCCCTCCCAAAAAAAAAAAAACAAACACCACGTATTCCAAAAGTGTTATCTCCATTAATTCCTACTCAACCATCTCTTCTGAAACCTTCGCGAATCGTGTCCTTTCCCATAATTAGGATGCAATTGAACTGCAGTTCAGTTTTCTTACTGTCGCTAATGACTTCAACAGTCCTACCACTTACCAACTCAAATCATTCAGTATCAGCTGGCACACCAATAAATACTATTCCCAACTACCAACCTGTAGTTGAAATGTTCAGAAGTTTGTCAGAAAAGCCTTTTCATTTATTTAGATATGAAAAGATTATATAGAGTAGGGCATTAAGGGAGCACAAACGAAAATCTATTTAGGAAGGCATCACTCAGGCCTCCTGTCCTGTATTTACAGTGCTTGTTGAGCGTGTCAACGCTCTTTTCTTCGGCTCTGCTGGAAGTTACTGCGCTGGGTTGTGCTGGTGAACAGGATCGTGTGCAGGCAGTGTGATCCACAAGAAAAAACAGGACTGGCAGATGAGTTCACCCTAGCATTGTGGGCAGTTTAATGGAACTTGGAGGGATCTCGCAGGAACACATTTCCAATGCCTGAGTTTGTCCATGTCAGGTGTGGGTTAACCTCAGCTCGTTGCCAGACAGCGAAGTTGCTCTCTCACTCCCACTCAGCAGGACAGGGGAGAAAATGAGATGAGAAAGCTCCTGGGCTGGGATAATGACAGGGAGGTCGCTCACCAGCTGCTGTCATGGGTGAAACAGAATGAACTGGGGGAAGACTGATCTAATTTATTGCCAATTAAGAATAGAGTAGGATGGTGAGAAGCAGATAAAACTGGGACAGCTTGCGCCAGCCTGCCTTTCTGCCAGGCTCAACTTCACTCCCTTGGTCTTCTCTCTTCTGCCACCCCAAGCAATGCAGCGGGGATGGAGGGGGGAGGTTGTGGTAAGCCCATAACAGTTTGTCTCTGCTGCTCCTTCCTCCTCACACCCTTCCCCTGCTCCAGGGTGGGTCCTTCCCACAGGCAGCCGCTCTTCAAGAACTGCTCCCACATAGCTCCTCTCCACAGGCCACAGTTCCGGCCCAGGGCCTGCTCCTGCGGGGGCTCTCCATGGGCCGCAGCCTCCTCCAGGCCACATCCACCTGCTCCACCGGGAGCTCCTCCACGGGCTGCAGCATGGAGATCTGCTCCATGTGGGACCCATGGGCTGCAGGGGGACAGCCTGCTCCACCAGGGGCATCCCCACAGGCAACCTTCAGCTTCAGCACCTGGGGCAGCCCCTGCCCTCCTTCTGCACTCACCTTGGTGAGACACAACCTTGTGGACACATTATTCTCACTCCTCTCTCAGCTGTCACACAGCATTTTATTTTATTTTTTACCCTTTTCCTAAATACTTCACCACAGAGACACCAACAGTGTTGCTGATGGACCCAGCTGCAGCAACCATGGGACATGTTTTGAGGCTGGCTGAAGTTGGCCGCTTCTGACACGGGGCAGCCCCTAGTCTCTTCTCACAGATGCCACCCTTGCAGACTGCCACTCTCAAAATCTTGCCACACAAACCCAACTGGACATTTTCCCATGAATTTAGCACTTAAGAGTCAGAGAATATGCAACCATGAGTCATACACATCAGTCTTTAATATTTGACTGCACGATTTCTAGATCCCCTTTCTGCCTGTGAGACATCAGCCCTGTTAGAACTTCTGAGTATTCCTAAAACACTCGTTACAATAGTCTACCCACTGTCAAGATCATAAATCAGGGGTAGAAGGCAACTGATGTTCTGTGCAATTCACAGAATCACAGAAGTGTAGGGGTTGGAAGGGACCTCCAGAGATCACCGGGTCCAACCCCCCTGCCAAAGCAGGGTCCCTACAGCAGGCTGCCCAGGTAGGCATCCAGACGGGCCTTGAATATCTCCAGAGAAGGAGACCCCACAACCTCCCTGGGCAGCCTGTCCCAGTGCTCTGTCACCTTCACCGTGAAGAAGTTCTTTCGCGTGTTGGTGCCGAACTTCCTGGGCCATCACCCCTTGTCCTGTCCCCACAGAGCACTGAAAAGAGGTTGGCCAAATCCCTGTATCTCCCACACTTCTATAACTGGATTTTGGTTTAGGCCAGAAGGGTACTTTTGGAACAAACCTCCAGCTCACCTCTATCTTTATTTACTGTTCTTCAGTTTGGGCTGGGAAGCAACAAGGGAGTGTGCAAACTGGGCTTCTTCCAAATTAAACTAATCTGCAAGACACTCTCCTAACTACCTCATGCTGCGCCTGAAGAACAAGGACAAGCTTTGAGCTGGCCAGGAAAAACAACTGAAACGCAGTGGGATGTCAGGCCACCATCTCTTTTCCTCTCTAGGTCCATCTGCACTGGGCCATGCCACTTGCTAACACAGTCTGCAGGCCACTGTTGTGTTAAACACAGCCCGATCCCAGCACAGCCCCTCTCCCTTCGATTTGCCTAAGCGTATTTGTTCATTTTTCCCTTTAGAGCCTATCTGGGCTATTTATAGAAGGGCTTTACATTCTTATTAGTTCCCAGACAATGATTTTTAATACTTTCCATCACCATGGATATTCTTCTCTGAAGCTTAATACATAATGTAAAACAGGCAATTATCACGGCACAGTTTAGAAGGTCATTCCCATGCCCATAAGCTAAATAGCAATGCAAACGTCAATCTGGGGAGCTTCTGCAAAGTTTTGTGTATGGATTTGGCCAGCTCCGAACTAGCCTTCATTCCACCTGTTTTTAAACCTAACCACGGTACTAATTGACAGCACAGCGGTGACAGAAACATCTTTAATGATCCACGTTTCTTTGATTTGTAGAAGAGGCTCCACACAACTGTCTGCGAACGTAACATTTTCCTTTCACTGAGATGAGGCACGGCTCCAGGACTTGATGCAGCTGCAGCAGAGAGGAGGAAATTTTGCAAAACACGTTGCAGTCTTTTCAATGTACAGCTGTCGTGACAAAAAGGGGAGAGTTGGTGGTTTTCTGTGTTTTTTTTTTCCAAGAAGAAAAATTAGGATGCAGAGCAACAGTGCTGCCATTTTCCCTCTCACACAGTGCAGTACAACACCTGAAACCAACAGCACATCACACACGGGGAGCTCTGGGAGCATCCCAAAAAAAGCTCAACATTTGAAAAGCTCATTCTAAATGATGAATTGTTTCACTAATCCAAATAACGATGGCTTCAAATGAAATAGAAAATATTTATCTATGAAAGATCACAACATCTTCATGTTACCAAAGCCCTTTCGTTAGTACAAACAGTATTTCCTTTCTATCAAAAAAATAAGGTCTTGGATTGAGGCTGCTCCTCAACATTCCAGTTGAGACCTATGAACTGCACTATAAATATTTCCTTCAGACTACTGCTTTTCCAACCCAGAACTGAGATTTATCAAAAGAGGTATACTTCCATTTTAGTTGTGATATGAATCCACGAACCAGAATTATTAAAGTTAAAATTTTAAAGGATATATCTCTAAAAAAAAAAAAAAGAAAAAAATCCTAAATTTTAGCCTCTGGAAAATACCACTGATAAAAGGGAAATGGCATGGAAACGAGTATCCTTCAGTCAGAATGTTTGGGGGAACATCTTACACATAGGGTAGACTAGCAGACAGAGTGAAATTTGCCTATTCATATGTTCAGGTCCTAGCGCTTACATATTTTGCCTGGTACATTGGATGAGACTCTCATTTTTAAAAATAATATAAGAACAATGAGGGGAAAAATCACATTCCTCCCATGAATTTCCAGGGAATAAAAATATTTGCCAGTCAATAAATGCAACAAATTTTGTGCAAGTTGATTAATCTATAGGTTACAGGCCTCCACCACTTGCTTCTGAAGAAATTATGGAGAGAAAGATGCCATTTTAAGCACCTCACGTTCAGCTACAACTGGTGGCTGCAACAGTGCAAGAAGATGATGCAGATATCACTTATCACAGATATCTCTAAGATAGGAATGATGAGGAAAAAAAAATGATTTTGATATTCTTAAATAGAAATGTATTTTACAATGAAGAATCAAAACAAATATTTTCTTTTCTACCACCCCATTTATATTTCATTAAAACATGCATTAGACTACTGTCACAGAGTGGAGATCCTCTGCTGCTGTGCAGTAGGGATGGAGCATCTACATTTCAATAATGTAGCATTCTGAAAGCAAAACGATGCCCTGTGAAGAATGAGAAAGGGTTATGGTTAAAAAACAGAGTGGGAAGGGAAGGGAAGGAGAAATACCCGCTACAGCACACAGCTTTATCTCCCCAGGGACAACTGGTTTCAGCTTCCTGCATCGCGATCATACCTCCTTTAAGAGCTACACAACCCCCCAAAGCCGACACAACACTGTGAAAGCAAAATTTAATCCTATACAAGTCTTAAGTAACTCTTGTAAATTTATTGCTTAAGCTGCAAATTCATCAAAAAGCGTACACTTGAGTCACTTCCAAGTGGCAGCAGAAAACACCTGCAATCCAGCAGAGTTACTGCAGTAATATTTGGCAAACAGGAATATAGAAGGACTCCACACGCTGAATATCAATGAGCTTCTCCATATGGACAGAGCCTGTTCACAAGGGCTGCAGTTAGTGAGCCTGTTCTTGTTTTAAAATGAAGCCCACGTGCGTGCAGAGAGCCCTCGTAGCTGACAGGCTGCAAGATTTATATTGTGCTCATCTCTGCGGCCTGCGGTGAGGAGTTAAGTGACCGTGACTAACAACTGTGCCATCTGATACGGGCGTCGCTCTTCTGGAAAGGACTGCGTGCAATCAAGTATGTGATTGTACTTACATGGCTCTCTGTTTGTTTGAGTTTGTTGCCATACATTAATGCTACAGGAGATAACAGCAGCAGAGAGACTTGCATCACCTGGGACTTGACGCAGGAGGGGGCGGCGCTTGTTCCTCGAGGAACTGGTCCCACCAAGGACTTCCTTCCTCCAGGTACTGCTAGAAACTGTTTTGTTAGCTGCTTTATTAGCAGAGAGCAGCAGTCTTGGGCATCTGTGTACTTATTTTCTCATTTCCACCAAGAATTTAATTAACTGACATTAATTAAGTTTTCTGTTTGATCTGAAATTTCAGCTCAAATTAACATTTTTATGGGTAGTTTAATACCAACACTGGCAGATAATTCCTGTTAGCTGCTTGTACATGCAATGAGAGGGACAAAACAAGGGAAGCTATTCCACTTGGAAACAAATATTTTTATTTGCTGTTAGATACAGCTTTTAAAAAGCTGGATATGTTATCTGATTTGAAAAGTTTGGATGTTTTGCTTATAAGCTATACCTAAAGATCCACAAGCTCAAGAGGACACAAAAATACCTCAGAGAAGCCAGATAAAATGTCCAGGAAATTTGTGAGCTGTGGATATACACCAAAACATTATCTAAGCTACCAGACTGCCATCATTATCTGTTACAGAAAATGTCCAGCTGAGACCCTGTCATTTTGAAACATTCACCACATTTAAAGTTATTAAAAAGGCAAACTGGTTAGCATCCATCTCTGCACTGTCACTGATCCCCATCCACTGCAATTTAACAAACAGAACTGTCACCTTCTTAAGCTCTCAACGTATTAAATAAGTTCTGTGCAAGTTTTACAACCAATGAACATGGAAGCTAACATCCATATTTAACATTAGATTCCAAGTTTCATAAGTATGGGGATAAAATACTGGAAACTGAACAATTTAAGGCAAAAAAATAGGTCATTCTTCATTGCATTAAGGGTGCACATCTTCAGAGCACAAGTTTATGAAAAAAATATGCTTTTCAGTGTCAAATAAAGTTGACATTATACTTTAAGAGCCCAGAAGAAGAAAAAACCGTACACATTTTAAAATAACATATGCACAATTGCCATGATCTTACTGAAATCAAGGTCAGAAAAATCTGTTCCCCTGAACTATGAAAATACAAGCTGGAACAAGGTTTGTTTTTCTAGATCCTGCATACAGAATAAATATCACACCCAGGTTTCACAGCCCTTTCTCAAGAGTCTCCACAAATCAGATGCATGCACTTAGTTGTTAAATTCACGTCACGATAAATAGAGAAGAGCTGCTACAGAAGGAAAGGTACACAAAAAGCCTTCCCCCAATGTTCAGGTCCAGGCTGAGCCCTTGTCTCTGCTCCGAACTTACTGGACAAATGCCTCAGGGCAAACAGAGCTGCAGTTTCACTTGCAGTATCACTAAAACCAGAAAACCAAAAATATTTCATCCCGCCAGCTCAAGCTCAAAACTATGTAACCCATTAACCTTCAGCAGCGTTAAGCAAACACTTGGATACATCACCACCTCCCCACACACAGCTGCCCTCTTCTTTCAAGAAACCCAAGAAAGCCACCTTGTTTTCAGCTGGTCTCACTCCCAGCTTCTGCATTTCCTCTGCTGGGGTAAAATCAGGCAGGAGAGTTTCCTCAAGCACTGCTACTCCAGGTCAGATGGACTGAGCCCAGCTGGACTTAGCAGCACACAGCAGCATGCTTCAGCTGGAAAAGATGAAGCTGGTTCTCAACGCCAGAATATTTCCAAGTGATTTAATAGGAGGCTTTGTTTCCCTTCCCTGCAACTCACGCACAGCAGCTAGGACACAAACCGATGGGTATCAACTGTAAGAAGCTCTGAAGGCCACAGAGGCATCCCACTGTCTGCCTGATTTAAAACCACAAGACAGCCTATTACCAGAAGAGGATAAACAGCAACTTACAACAATATATAATCGCGCAGCCTTAAAGCTTACAGGTGGTTGCTTCTACTTTTTACTATTTTGTGTCAATACAAGCTTTAACCAAAACTATACTTACACTAGAGATTGACTTTAGCTGAATAAAAAAAAGTTTATTTTGATTTGCTACATAAATGAAAACAGTCCGGGGCTTGCAGCTCACTGTTGCTTTACATTTGACTACCCCAGACACACTGCAGAACAACAGATTGGGGAAAAAATATCACAGCAATCAGTAATTCCAGCAAGTGAATGAAACATCAAGCTCGGACTATAGTTACAGGCAGACAACCTATATTCGGTTTTTATCACTGTTGAAACTTGCTCCAAGATGAAGTGGTCAGTGCAACCAGAGAAGTGCAGCGCACGCCAGAAGAAGGCTGGAATCAAAGAAGCAAGATTATAGCACTGCCTGTCAGGGAAATAGCAGAGGTTCTGTTGATGTTGTGCTTTGGTAGGGTTTTTTGTTTGTTTTGGTAGGTTGGTTTTATCCCCGCCCACCCCTGCGGCCTTACAGCTACAAAAAGACTATTTTACTTCATGGGCATCAGAACTTGTGGGACTTCACCACCCTCAAACAGACTTCACACATCTTCGGGGGAGCAAAGGAAGAAAAGGGGACACAGCCACACAGGCTGTGCAAACAGCAGCTTTAGCTAGTGGCTGAAGCCATGAACAATTATTTATAGTATGCCTGGTTCTAAAGCTTTCTAATGACAATGTCAAACATCTTGTCAGAAGCACTAAACTATGATTATTAACAGAGTTTCTTTTTCTTCTTTAAACTCCTTTTTTTTAATGTGCTATTTTATCAACTGGATTACAACTGTGAACTCTCAGCTACCTACAGGCACACTCAAAAGAAACAATACATTTTTCTTTTTTAAAAAGAAAGAAAAAAGCACTGCAGCAAGTCAGATCAGTTTCTTGATGCCAACACAGCTGTGCTGATTTATACCACACTGAATTTCTGTCCCATCTAGCAGAAACAACACTGAACCTGTTGTGTTTTTCTCATCACTGCACTGTTCTTTACTCAACAGGAGCATTATGTTAAGCTATTATATTGCCTTTATTGCTACGGAAAGAGAGGTAAGGTTGTATTTTTCGGAAGTATTTGTAATTTGTCAGTTGACCATTCGTGGATTCAGGTACCTGCTCTGTCGTCCCATCCTTCCACCCACCCCCCCAAAAAAAAACACTACAAATTAGAATATCAGATCACAGCACCAAGCTGGAGAGCTGTTTCCTTTACTGCACTGTCCTTCTTGTAAACCAGCTCATTTCAGTTAACTAACATTACTGCATAAAGGAACGGAAGTACATCATTTTTCTGTAGTTCCTCCTACAGCTAAATCAAATTCAAGCGATCTGAATTCATTTTGCTAAGTCGTAGGTCAATTTCCAAGACACAACATCTAAATATTTTGTTAAACGGTGCTACCTACCTACCAGTCAGGGCCTAAATCAGCAGCCAGCAAAGTCAGCCATCAACAGCTACGTATGGCTAAGCAGCACTGCGACCGACCCTTCTTAATCACTGCATCTGACACTACACAAATGAGGAAAAATATTTTTGAGTTGTTCAACAATCCAACTGTGTTAGTACTTGTGTATGCATCACCCTGAGGCAGAACAACTTGGACTCTTGTGCTCACCTGGCTCTTTGCACTGGCTCAGCCAGCAGTACCAGGAAGGAAGCCCAGCCCCACATTTGAATACCAGGTTCAGCTTTGGGCCCCTCAGTACCAGAAGGACATGGAGGCCCTGGAGCATGTCCAGAGAAGGACTATGAAGCTGGTGAAGGGCCTGGACCACGAGTCCTGTGAGGAGCAGCTGAGGGCACTGGGGGTGTTTGGTCTGGAGAAGAGGAGGCTCAGGGCAGACCTCATTGCTCTCTGCAACTACCCAAAAGGAAGGTGTGGGGAGCTGGGGGTCAGCCTCTTCTCACAGATAACCAGCGAGGGAATGGCCTCAAGATGTGCCAGGGGAGGTTCAGGTTGGCAATGAGGAGCCATTTCTGCTCAGAAAGAGCAGTCAGGCACTGGGACGGGTTGCCCAGGGAGGTGGTGGAGTCACCGTCCCTGGGGGTGTTCAAGGAGAGGTTGGACGTGGTGCTTGGGGACAGGGTTTGTGGGTGACAGTGGTGGTAGGGGGGTAGTTGGACCCGATGACCTTGGAGGGCTTTTGCAACCCTAATGGTTGTATGATTTATTTACATGCCAGTGCTGTGTCCTCCTTGGAGCTGGCACGCATTGCAATCTGGTAAAAGCAGATCAAGATTAAGATTACCGCAATCAGAAATAAGATTAGAATTTAGTTTAAATCAGTTTCCTGCTTTGAATCACCACATGACTATACAAGTGCCCATGAAGCTGTAAGAGTGATTTGAATTGGGATGAGGAGACAAAACAAGCAGCTGAAACAAGGCAGGATGGCATCTTTAAGAGCCACTTATGCTAGTGCTAGTTGCCTGTAAAACCACTGCCAACATGCCTAACTTTAACCAAAATACAATAATATCAGTAGAGCCTGCTGAAATACAGCTCAATTTTATCACCCTAATACAACCTTAGCTATGGTAGATAATAATTAAAGCTGTGTATGTACATATTGATGAGCTACATAATACAATCAATGATCCTGACTGATGTGACCATAATTTCTTCTTTAATGGCAAAAAAATTGTCATTGAACAATTGCCAAGATCATTTTTATTCTAGAAAATAAAGATCATTACTTTCTCTCTCCCCTGTCCATTCCAGCTCTAAGAAACAAACTGATTTTAAAAATAGGTGTACAGGTGTAGAAGAAAACCTTTCCTTCTATACAGCATTTCTCAGTTAAAATCTCCAGCCTGGGTAATAACTGTTCTTTCATCAATAAAATACCTGACTGCACAGCTTTAATTCACGTGAACTGCACTACCACTGGCTATAAGGACAACTGCTGGAGTCAGACTGCCTTCGAGCAAAAGGTCAAACTAGATTAAAGGGTAGAGAAGACCATGGTAAGCAAGTGACTTCTCACATCACCTTTTCAAGCACAGCACTGCTAGCTGGGTGATGGGGGGGGATTGTCCTGCTCTGCTCTGCACGGGGTGGCCTCACCTCCAGCTCTGTGTGTGGTTTTGCGTGCCACAGTATAAAAAGGACATAAAACTGTTAGAGAGTGTCCAAAGGAGGGCTACAAAGATGGTGCAGGGTCTAGAGGGGAGGACATATGAGGGGCTGAGTTTGTTCAGCCCCGAGCAGAGCAGGCCGAGGGGAGGCCTCATAGTGGCCTGCAGCTCCCTCACGAGGGGAGCGGAGGGGCAGGTGCTGAGCTCTGCTCTCTGGGGACAGCGACAGGACCCGAGGGAATGGCATGGAGCTGGGACAGGGGAGGGTCAGGCTGGGGGTTAGGGAAAGGTTCTGCACCCAGAGGTGGTCAGGCACTGGGACAGGTTTGGACACCGCCCTCAGACACATGGGCTTGTATTTGGGTGGTCCTCTGTGGAGCCAGGAATTGGACTCTGGATCTTTGTGAGTCCCTTCCAACTCTGTTATTCTGTGATTCCACAATTATTAAATGAAATGTTGGGCAATGATGGTCAAATATTTGCCCCCAAATTCCTCTAGAACTGTTTAAGCTTTCGGCTGCACACTGCATTCAACCAGCTCACGTGCATTCCTGTAGAAGATAACTCGAAAGCAAACGCTAATAACTTGCTGCAGGACCTTTAGATGCAAGATGGAGAAAATAAAATAAACAACCTATTTCAAAAGAAATACACCAGAAGGAGGACCACAGATTTCTTGCAAAGTCTGGGAGATAAGGTTCTCCCAGAGAACCATCTGCAATCAAATTCAGGCGGCATCTTCACGAGTGTGAGCTATTACTGGGATATTTCCAGAATGAAAATTAACTTTGAAACTGAAGATATTTATTAGCTTTGTCTGCAACCTAGATGGCTGAGATACGGTATGCACCCCAAAGAAATATAGGGGATTCCCGAAGGAGCATTATCGGTGGCTTACAGCCCAAATACTGCAGTGGCCAAGCATATGCTCCCTCTTGTGATCTCTAAAAACAACTAATGGAAAACTTAAGTTTGAGGTTATCTTTTACACTGAACTTTGCACGCTTTATAATTTGGTGATTTTAATTTAGTTGTCGTATCTGCTGAACATATTTCAATGCAATGTTGATTTTCTATTCTAACATCAAGGTGATGCTGCCAGTTATGCTCTGCGGTAGCCATCTGTAAGAAGGAAGAGGGGGGAAGAGGTAAACCAAGAATATTTTTTATTTTAAACAATTTTGATTTCAACCAGGATTTCAGACATAGAAAAAAAAGAAAATAAACCATAGATTTATACACTACATTGATTTCTCCAGGAGAAATAGCATTAGAACTATTTGTTTGAATACAGACAGGTTTCAGATCTCATGAAATACATGGCCTTGAACGAGAACACTTATCAAGAGAATTTCATCCTGACACGATTTTGGACTTTTTCCAAAGCCAAGGTTTCAAGGTTATACACATATATTTTTAAAGCCTTATGAAACAAAATAGTGACAACCTCTTTATTTATTTGCAACTTCTTATTCACCTTCAAAGTTACAAAAAAAATGGTAAAAAGCTAAAGTGTTAGCCTTGCTCCAATAAATGGATTAGGAACTTTTTTTTTTTTTAACTAACCCGATGTTATCTAAATACAGTAAGGGTCTGGATTTTCCAATTAAAAACAAGCAAACAAAACACACACACACACAAAGCAACCACCACTACCACCTCCCCCCCCAAAAAAAACCACTCAGCTTTCACAGCAATTGGAAGATTGCTGAACACAATTAAATGGTTTTGGTTTTTTACTTTAAAAATAAATATAACTCTTGGGACTCAAGTTCTAATCAGTGCATTACAAAAAAATATATATGAAAACAGCTGTTAGACATTATAAAGCAAAACTTACTGTTTAGTTCATTATATCCATCACTAAGCAAGAACCTCACAGTGCTAGGGAAAAATTAGGGGATGTGAGCCTTTTCAACAGCCAAAGAGTAAAGACAAAATCATAACTAAAGGACTTTTAACTGGGAGAGAAGCACTCTATTTGCAGAAGTTAGCCTTGTATTTGTAAACCATTTAATCACCCTCTTATGATATAGAAAGTGAAATCTAATTTAACTAGAGGCATGAGTCACAGCCACAATGAAAACAAACTCTGGCCTATAACAAACAATTAGACTCAGCAGCTTTGGCAAGCTGCTCAACTACCCGATTAAATTCGCATCTCAACCCGTGAAACATTAAGAACGGGTTCCTTTTAAATAACATTCCTCAAGACTTTCTTCGGCAGGGATTGAATTTTCCTCTCCACAGCAGCTACCGCAGGACTTATAATAAGCTTCTGTTGTGAAACCACAAATGCAGAAAGGACATGTTCTTGGCTAATAACCATGTTTCCAGGTCTCAGCTGAAAACGAGCTTTGGGGAAGTTGAAGACTGGGGGAATCTTTTCCCCCATAACCTTGCACACTATTTAGGAAAGTAATTATAAAGTTAGGACACTCAATTTCAAAGACAAGGTTTTAAACTAGATGCAGCATAAGAAATATGCAATTAATACACTACCCTACTTTGAAATGTCTCCCCAACATCAGTTAAGGACCTACTGAGGGAGACACTCTTCCTACACTCTTCCTCCCCTCCACAGGCCCAGTGCTCCCTGCAAGTATCAGCCCAGGTATTTTCGGTGTCCGTTTCCTGGGTTCCTGATTTTCATGACAAAGGACAGATTTCACATTAAATTTTATTCACGCAACATGAGACCAATGAACTTTAGACTCTGCCCAAAAACATATTTTAAGGATGACCGCTCTTTTTTAAGAGGAAATAGAGGGCTCACCTGAGGAACGCAATTAAATACATCGGATGTTTACCAACACTAATTTGAAAGCACATTTGTAAACCCTTCACACACCAGCCCTCCTGTCTCAGTGAATTCACCTCGCATTCACACTGGGCTTCCTAGCAACTCTTCCTTTACAAATACATTTTTCCATTTACTGAAAACAATGCTGAGAATGAGTCATTTCTGTAGAATACAGTCCCTCACATACACCAGATGCCTAATGTTGCATGCTGCGAGGAAAAAAGACGAGGAAACTAATGCCTACTCAGATTGCTGTATTTATTACAGAAGTCTGCCAGCATTTTGCATCGTTTCCTTCAGAATGTTTCAAGTGGTTGTTTTTTTTTAATGTTAAGATATTAACATTGCTCATAAAAAAATTGCTACCAAGTTCTCCAAGAGCTAACATCTAATTAGCTCAGCTGCTAGCACCCCAAGAACACTGCCCAAACAATGACCAAAAGGGGTCTGAAACAAATGGGGGTGGCTGGTGGGGGGCATGGGGGAGGAATCAAAGCTTTGCAACTCATATTCTGAGTATCTCTTCATGTTTTCCAAGGCTTGCACTTCCAATTCAGTTGAATCAGTTCCAATAAACAAGTTTTTATATTTTTGGTGTTACCTTTGTAAGTTCTTATAGCTCTTCTCTGGAAAGTGAGCCTGACTAGTTAGCTACACTCGGAACAGACACAAACTCCCGTCGCCTTTGTTCTTCTCTCTAACAAGTGGAGCGTAAGGAAACAAATCCAAACCTGAAGATGAACAGAGAACTGATACTGAGTAATTCACTGTGATGATATTATACAACTGCTGGGTGGGACATTCAGCCAGTCACTACAAAATCTAAGGAATTAATTAGGAAGTTTGGTTTCTTGAAATGCACACCCTTTTTTTTTCTTTTCCCCAGAACAGAGATGATAGAAGTGGGTCCCAATTCTACCTCCACTCGTGTTGTTTTCTTACAGTGGTGTTTTGTTAACTAATTCCTTCGAATTACAGCAGCCTGATATGATTAGATAAGTGCTCTGAATTAAGGATACTTGCCTTTAGCCACAGATTACATGTAACGGCAGAAGAGAACAATGCCACAGTAACAGGCAGACGCAGACGCTATGGGCTGTATATTATTCATGACCTATTCAGCAGGAAATAAAGTGCTCCCAGAAAATTAATTCTGGTAATAAAGGAGTGCAATTTTTAAGACAGCTTTATGAATTATTTTGTTCCTCAACAAAAACGTATATTCAGCAATTGCAAATAATTAAGATGTAAAAGTAACAATGAACAGTAGGAGGGGGGGGGAAAGTGTTTAATTAGTCCTTAATTAGATAAGTATGCCAGATAGCACAAAGGATAGAACTAGTTTCAAGGAGGAAAAAAAAAAGAAACAAACATCCAACACACTGAAGAGAACAAAGAAAAAAGCATTTAACATCAATTAATTTCAAACAATAATTATTTCAAGTAATGTTTTGCACACTTGCAAGAGCCATTTCAGATTTTGAAGTTAGCTGAAGTCTAGAAATAATCTAATTTTGAAACCTAAACAGCAGTGCAGCTGTGTATGTTCAGTCTCTCTCATTTCCATAAGCACTGAAGAAGCCTATTTTTGCTCTTATTCTCATTTAGAATACTTAAGCTTCTAAAAACTATTCTGATGGGATTATATAGAATATAGTTGCTATTTTCACAGCCTGAGCTACCCAGACAAGAAAAACATTTCTTTAGCCCAGAAAAATAAGGAAAAGATCTTCAGAACAACGGTAGCAGTTACAAATGCTGACAAACTCCATCTTCAGCATAATAAACGTCATCGGGATTCTCTTTGGGAAAGCTGCAGTTGCAAAGCGATCATAATTAGGCTTAATATAGTTCAAAGATAGATTATGGGAGCTGTACATGCCACAGAAAATTAAGTAAATATTCAACTATTACCAAGCTCCAACATATTTCAGATTTATAGTAAATTACTCCAAACACTGAATACAACCCACTGCTGCTCTTACCTTTCTTAGCAGCATCTGTTCTCCGTCTTGCTGGCGACACCAGATCCTTTACAATCTGTAGCACCTGAATCATTGCTCCTTAGCAGGATCAAAAGAGACTGGATGCCCCTCTGAAATTCCAACAGGTTTCATCCCTACACAGTATTACATGGCTGTCTTCTGAATGCTCAGGCAAAACTGATGCAGGAAGAACTCAGCTACCTTCAGAGCAAGATTTCTGCCTGACGACTCTCCAGGCTGGGGTGATGGATTTAAAGTGACTTCAGCACAAGGAAACAAAAAACTGCAAGCAGTCCTAAACGTATTTCTGCAGAACATTTTAAAAATTACTTACTGAAGAGAATGCATACCAATTTCTCTAAATAAAGTTCAAAGGAAACATTCACACCAGGAAGTAAAGAAAACATCTCTTGAAACGAATGCCAGTTGCAGCAATGTGCTCCCCCAGGCATACCCACCTAAGAAGTGGGGCTGCATCCTCTTTTCAAGTCTGAAACGATTCATGAAATTTCACATCATGTTTTAAGAGAGCTACTGGTGCAGGGTAGAGACAGCGTCAGACCTACTAACAGAACTCAAATTGAATCTAGCCTGCTAAACTCCAGCAGGCATAAGCAAGCACCTGCTAAAAAGAGGCACTTGGCTCCCCTTCCTCCCCCCGAACACACACCTCTGACACCCTCCGACGTGACTGGAATCCTTGCACACCAGGAAACAAGCTGGAAATCCAGGGAGCATTTCAGGAGTTCTCTCTCTCACCACCAGAGGCCCAGAGAACAGTTGCAGCTCAGGTACTATCATTACTTTTGGCAGGTAATTTTAAGCAGACAAATGGCAGTGTGTGCCCCACAACATTTTTAATGCCATTTGGAAAACGTACAAAGGCACTTCAGAAATCCTTCCTGTCAAAGATTTTACAGGGCTAAGAAAGAAAGGAATCATGAGAAATCGTGTTTTATATGGTTGCATTAAATAACTGTCAGCCCTGAAGAGCCTCTGTGAATGCTTTTGGAAACTGAATTCCTACACAGCATCGTAGGGCCTCATCTGCACAAAGAGAGCAATTTAGAAGGCCAACTGCATTTTCTGAAAACCATAACATCAGAACAAACTCAGGCCACAACCAACCAAGGCACGAGATGCATTCTCTGGCCTTTAGACCTTCTGTTCCCATTGCTTAAGTGTTATGAGTTGGGAGGAGAGGTCATCTCTTTCCATTTCCAGCTGCTGATCACACGCATGTCAGATTTAAGATTTGCTGGCATATTTACCCACATGCATGTTGGTCTGTTGAAACACGCACAGTGTAGGCACAACAAACTGTTTCTCTTCTGGTAGGCTCATTTACATTCTGCCCGTTAATCCACCCCTGCCAGAAGTAATAACATTCCCGAGTACTATCATATTTGGTTTGGCAAAACAAAGACAACTAAAATCATTATCTCTGACAAGCCATCCAATTTCTTTTCCCACCCTGCAAATATGTCCACTCAATGGGAAGCTTGGAGACTATTACTGTGCAGCTAGAATTTCTCTCTTCCCAAGAGAGGACTCTTCAAGCTATCTGAAATGAAATGTCTAGCTCTTCATGTAGAGAATAATTTCCAACTCCTATACATAAACTTAAGTTCCAGGTTTCAGACAAATTACTTTATACATAGAGAGGGAAGGAAAAAAAAATATAAATAGATGTTTCCAGAAAAAAATATATATATAATTTCAAAACATTTATTTAAAGATGCAATATACAGGGTTGCCTGATGAAGTTTGCTTGTTAATAATATGGACCTCTACATTTCTGCTGTAAGAACTTTCCCACTGTTATATTTCCATGATGTGTTTGTTCTTAATTTAGTTGGGTTATCGACCAACTTGTCTGCAAGTTACAGATATAAACTCAAAGGAATATCATTGCTTACAGCTAAATGACATTGTAAATTTACTCTGAAAAGCTGACCAAGTTTATGGTTTGCATAAGCATACAACCATCTTTACAGCACTATGAATTATTTTTGTCTTTAACAGACATATATTAAAGACAGAAAAAATGAAGAGGAGCACCGTACAATAAAATCCCCAGTAATAACTGAATAAATGTATAACCAACTAACAAGTGAGTATACCTTACAGATCCTGAAGGTGATTTGTAACTGAACTAGATTAATCTACAGCAAGGTTCTGAAGTGTTGGAGAAGCAAGAGAATGGTGGGCTGACAAAGAGCAACAGTAGAGAAGAGGGAATGTAGCAAGAGAGAAGGGAATAGAAGGTATATTTTCTGCTTGCTTTCATGTCACCATTATTTTCATGATTCAGGAAGGGAGCGATATCAATAGTAAAAAGAGAAATCAGAGCTACTGAAGAGCTGCATTTAACACCCAGAAAAGGATTACAGCTGTTCCCTACTGGGAAAACTGAAGTTGCTCCATTTTCTTCAAAACGATTTCTTCTCCCAGATGATTAACCGGAGAAGGTTTCTTAGATGATTTTCAGGTCTTTTGGACCATGACAAAAATACAAAACTAGTACCTACAAAAGTCTGCAGAACAGTCATGAGAAAGACTTTTATCCCGTGTTCACCAGCATCTCTCTCTCCTAAAGGGAAGTTCACAAGCACTTCAGGACTAGCAATCATTTTCATATACACCTGCCTCCCTCAGCATGAAACAGTCTGAAAGGATGGCATACATAGTAGTTTCCTTCTTGTCCTATTTGAGAAATTGTAATGTATAACAAGAAAAAAAAAGCTTTTAAATGAACTTAAGAAACTGTAATCAAGTTTACTAAACATCCTGTTTGCAAGAAGAGACAGATACACAAGATAAACCAAAACGAAACCAAGTGTCATAATCTTAGCGTAAGAATTTAAGCAGGCTCTGCTTGAGGAAGAAAAGTAAAGTTACATCTTGGTGCATATCACGTGAATTCCCACTAATCACTTGCATTTTCAACAGCTACTTAGCTGAGCAATATGGGCTTGTTACTGTTCTTGCATTTTACCTTTCTTCCTTAACATCAAAACTTTAGGAAATAAAGGAATCACACACGTTATAACCCTGACAAAATACTTTTGTATGAGAAGGAGCAGTTAACCAGGACTGGATTTTATGGATCACTGTGGTTACCTCTTCACCTCTCCTAACTATAAAGAAAAGAATGATCTGCATCCTGATTAACTGGCTGCCAAAATAAGCAATGTTTCTATTAACGTAATTATAGTTAGCTGGTCTTTGAAAGTATTTTTTTTATAAAGCATACTGCCAGGAGCTAACATGTTTACAGCACAAAGGATGCTGCAAGGTTATGGCTCAGTGGATATTTGTCGAACAACAATTAGGGGAAAAAAAATCAGAATTTAAGTTTAAGCAAAACTTTCCCCCCCCCCCCATCACTCTTTTTATAATCTGGAGTTGTTATAAAGCCTAGACAGAATGCCATGAATAAAACACACACACACACACACACATCGTGAACCCTCAGGGTAATCCCAGACAGCACTGCAGCTGAACTACCCCAAAACACACCCATTTGTTGTGCCCTGGTTTGCAGAAAGGAAGATGTACAAGCTACTTAAAAAAAGCAACACCAACACCCACCACTAAAATGTCTTGAGGGAAATCATTCATACGAACAGTAGGCCTGTACACATTTTTATTTGAGATGCAAAGTTATCTTGACCGTTCTTTTTCCATTTCACATCAATCTGACTCGGCTAGAGTTCAGTTTACATGCCACATCTCCACAGAAACCTACGCAATTCTGTCTTCATAATCCTACCTTGTGTTCCCTATGGAGCAGACCAGAATTATTCATGTCCTTTTCCTTATCTGCTAGACTCTAAACATGGTTAAGATATCTACGGGCTGACAAACCCAAAGAAACAGACAGTTCATAACAGGCAGAGAGAAATTTGGGGGAAGCAGCCATGGCAAGGTATCAGCCTGAGATCCAGTCCTGTCACTACCCGTTTCAACAAATACAGAATCAAGCTTGAAGTCTTGCCATCACCATCTAGAAATCAGATAATTGTATACATCAAAGATTTCATCTGACATCTCTTTAGTTCTGCAAAAGAATGAAGCCTGATGTTATAGATGGGGATTTACAAGAGTCAAGGTCCTTTTGCCTTTTGAACACCTTTTCCTAAATCTGTAAAAAAAAAAAAAAAAAAAAAAAAAAAAAAAAGCTTAAACCCTTCAGAGTCAGTAGGACTATTCATAACAAGGGCTATAAAAAGCCAGGTACCAGCAGCAGCGAAGGCAGCTGTTCTTAATGGCCAATTTGAATGTTTGCTTTAGAAGCTGCAGTTTCAGAAGCCACACACAGCAGAACTGCTTCATCTCCCCTCCTATCTTAACACAGCAGCTTGGAAAACGAAGCAGATTTTCTTACAGGGAGCAACAAAAGTTTTATAAGCAAGAAAAAAGTTTCTCGGAATTCGAGTAGCTTAAAAGGATTAAGGAAATACAAGTAAGGTATGATAGCTGGAAAAAAGATTCTTTAAATACCAGAAAAAAAGGAAAAATGTATTCTAAAAATATTTGCATGGCAATTTCCCAGTACATACTTTCTTGAGAACAGTGATAAAATCAGGTACAACCTACCCAGGAATTAAGTCACAGCAACACCTCAAATATCAACAGAAACAATTTGTTTTACAATACTCCTCTCTGACTTTCCCTGTCACAATTGGTCTTCAAATGAATATCTCAAAATAAATAAGCATTGAGCTCTAAGACAGGCACTATATCATGATACAAATTACTCCTAGAGCAGCTGTGAAGCAGGCTATCCATCCTTTCTCACTATTTTGAATTAATTTTCCAATCCATAACCTGAAGCCTACAGTTTTCATTTGTTAGGTAATCAATAGTCAGGTCCAGTTGGAACAGGAGAATTTTGGAGTTCCACACATCAATAACTAACCCCCACCCCCACCGAATCTCTGAATCTTCATTATTTTCTAAAGAGTATTCTCGGACAGTAATAAAGGGAACCATGAAAAGGGAAGCAAAGAAAACTGAATGTTCTCAAGACATCATTTCTGGCATTCTGGTAGCCCTTCCTGGGAAACCATTTGCACTAGTGACAGAAACCCTGCTTGTTATTCAAGGCATTCATTTTTCAAGGATGACTGCTTTTGGCTATGCATTTTGCATAAAAATAAATAAAATATGCTCACAGTCTTCTAAATAGTAGGATCATCTAGGCTGGGAAAGACCTTCTACAGCACCAGTCCAACTGTCAACCTGACCTACTGCATCCCACCACTAAACCACCTCCCTTACTGCCACATCCACGCGTCTTAAACACCCCCAAGGGATGAGTTCTCCTCTCAGCCTCCTCCTTTCCAGTCCAAAGAGCCCCAATTCCCTCATTCACTCCCCATAACTCATTTTCTTGTCCCTTCACCAGCTTTGTTGCTGTTCTCTGCACACACTCCAGCAACTCCACATCCTTGTAGCGAGGGCCCCAAACCTGAACACAACATTTGAGGTACACAAGGAGCCAATCACTTCCCTGCTTCTGTTGATCAGCACCCCCAGGTCCTCTTCTACTGGGCAGCTTTCCGGCCTCTCTTCCCCCAGCCTGCATCAGCCTGGGGGTGTTGTGCCCCAAGTGCAGCACCCAGCACTTGGCCTTGTTGAATGTCCTGTGGTTGGACTCAACTCATCGATCCAGCCCATCTGGATCCCTCTGCAGAGCCTTCCTACCCTCAAGCAGATCGATGCTCCTGCCTAGCAGACCAACAATTCCGCTTCAGTTGGTATGATTCTGCAGTCATTAACTGCTTAATGCAATGGAATTTGCATTCACTTAGATTCTTTTTTTCCTTTTTTGGCAGTTCTGCCCCCATTTTCAAAGCACGAAAGCATGGCTACAGTTTTTAAACAAACTGATGTCAATGGATGGTCCTCTTTTAGAAGAAGTCATCTTGGGAGCAGAAAGAAGCTTGGTCTAGATAGAGGCTGGAGAAGTAATAAATAATTGTAACAGTAAGCTAGAAGTGCATTCTGATTAAGGAAGAGGCATTTGTTCATATCTTTTATGTCTTTTTCTTTCTACTTAAACATGTAAGAAAACTGTTCATTACATTCAGAACTTTAATAAAGGGTCCAAGAGATTAATTCTACCTATTGCAGGCAAATATAAGTACATATACCTATATCAAACCAAAAAAAAAAAAAGAAGAAAAAATAATGAAAGTTAAGGAGGAGGAAGAAGCGTAAGCGAAGTTCAGCAGCCATTATTGCAGGGTTTGAAGTTTTAAGGAAAGAAACTACACATTGCAAAATCCTGCAACTGCACAACACCCTTACTGTTCTGCCTGTTACTCAATTCATGTTCTTTTTACCTTTTAACTCTTGCTGCAACGCATTCAGCAAGTGGATCTAGATGGTATCATGACAGACAGCGACTTTCCCAGAGCCACAAGAGTCACCCTGGCAAACAGACACCACACACTAATGGAGAACAGCATCAGATCTTTGTGTTCAAGTATTTCTCAATGAACTGTTCCAAAAAATATGAAAGCAGGTATATTCTGTTTTTTCCTCCCGACAGGTGTGTTTTATACCTATCACGTCTACCAGCAAAATAAGGACACTGCTTAGTCTATGAGCACGTATTTCCCATAAAAACTGTACCATCAAATCTAGACATACACATGTGTTTAAGTACTTTCAACATCTTTATTGAACTAAGCTACACGGTTCAGCAAGAGTTCAAAAGGCTTTCAAAAGCTCTTGGGTATTTAACCTGTTACATTTTTAACTTGTTAAAAAGGGTAGCGCACAGTGCAGAACTCCTCAGATCCAAAATGAAGTGTTGCAACTACGTGAGCAGTGCTGTGTTAAGCAAGCAACACAGATGTCATGATGAAGAGCAACCACAGAACCTCAGATTCTTTTTATGAACCTTCAAAACATTTGTCATATTGGTTTCTCCTCTTCCTCGTACCCATGTTGTCCTTCAAAAGACAAAAGGCCGCTCTGTAAGGTAGAGTCATTGAGTAAATAAAGTGCCAACAAAGCAAGTGGTGTTTTTCCCCCAGCAAAAATTATATCTAAGGACCTCATTTCAATTATGTGATGAAATATTTTCTAAAATGCAGAAGGAGAAAAAAGTCAGTACAAGCTCTCATCTCAGCAAACGTACACAATCCACAGAATTTCTCAGTCTCTCTAATATTATACTCCTAATCTTTATATGTTTTTAGCTACATTATTTTGCAGACAAAAGCCATGCTAGAGTTCTCAAATAGAAATTACATGTATGTGAAATTGTAATTACAACCAACAGAAACATTTTAAAAGATTTTCCCAAACAGAAGATGCAGCATTTCCTCAATTTTGCATTTCCTGGATTTGGGTCATAGCTGTAGTATCAATTGACATTTACCTTCAAGCTAAACAATGTTATCGAAATTATTCACCTAAACCTCAGCAAATGGAAAGAAGCCACATTAGTAATTAAAAAGAGTTTTTTTTCATTTTACAATATTAAAAAACAAAACTGTTACTATCATACTGACTGAGTATTGACACACGTAATAATTTAATCTGGTAAAAATTAAAAGAAATTGAGTGTATGTTTAATTCAAGAGAAACAAAAACCAAAAAAAACCTTTGCTTTTAATTTAAATCCCTTTCCAGTGTCCTGTCGAAAAAGATATGAATGAGGTGAATAATCCCATCTCACGGAAGCAAAGAAAACCAACAAACTCTGTGCATCACTTTGTTAGCAGGACTAAATCCTTATCAACATTTCCATCTTGGTATTTAAGAAATAAAAAAATGCAGCTGTTTATGGATGCCAGGAAAAATAGCAGACCTTATTAGTCCACTGCATAAATACACAGTACTTTTATTAAGCCTGCATAGTCACTTTGTGTACCAAATATTCTACGGTAGGACTGGCTCTCTGTAATAAACTCAAACTTTTTACAAGTTTTTGAACACTTTTGGGCTAGTCTAGCAATAACAAAATATCTTTTCACACAAAAACAGCTGTACTACTGATGAAAATACTGCTGTAAACAGAAACTGAAAGACTTCAGTACTTCAGAAGTAACTAAAGGAAATTATCCTGAGGGTCACACGTATCAGAAACGATCCACCCTCCGTAAGGAAGTGTGCCTGGATCTATTTGTTTACTGCAGCCATGTTTTAAATCTCTCCTTGGACATTCACTCAGAAAACATGTCTTTAAAATATACTTAACTGATGTATTCAAAAAGCCAGGCTTAGTAATTAGAGTCGAAAATGACAAGTATGTTAACCATGACTACTTAAAGCTAATCCTGGAGTTATGGCTGATATGTATGACAGTGGCCAGCTGTGGCTATCTCTAGGGATCTCCCTGCTTTGCTTCTGTTCTTAGGAATGGAATTAACGTCGTAGAGCACTTTAAGTAGCATGTTACACTTGCTTTGAATCCCGTCCTATTTCCTGTAATTTACACACATGACAGCTGTTACCAAAGAGTTCCTCTGCTCCCCCACCAATGGAAAAACCTGGTGGAAACACCTGGGCTTCTCAGCCCCACCGCTTGCAGACAAACTGCACCAGTGCTCAGCAGAGGCAGGAAGCAGCAGCGTGAAACAGGCTTCTTTGCTCAGCTTTATTTTAAGACAACCACATTATTGAACTGAAAAGCATCTTACTACCTGTTAGAAGAGCAAAAGTAGAGGAACTGTACAGGCTGAAGTGCCTCAGTCCCAACTTTAGCAGACTGTAGTACCTGTAATGTTCTCCGTGCTCTCTCCATAGAGAATTTAAACTCATGCCAACAAGTTTCAGTTGAGCATTGTCCATGGTCTGAACGAGGGACAGAACTGCAGCGCTCCACCCAGTTAGTCAGGCACTGTACCTCTGTACCAGGGCTATGGGTACAGGAAAAGCAGTGCCATCATCCTCCAGACTAGCCTTTAAGGTGCTCCGTTAAGCATGCCTTGGCATATCATTTAGCAGGCCCATTCAGTTTCAAGTATTGTACAAGAACACAAATTAGTATTTAGTTTTCCAAAATGGATGTCACACTTTATGACTGATGCAATTAAGAAAAAAAAAAAGTCTCAGAGTTTCACATAAATATTATTTCTTTTTGTTTATTTTAATGCACGGAGAATAAATAAATCTTGAAATGTCACTAGAAGTGACTCATTAGCCTTTGCTCTAAGAAATATTTTCCTACCACATAGCTAAAGGGAAATCTATGGCCATTTTTGTCACTGTTCCTGGCATAGAAAGGAATATGGCAGGGGGAGGAAGCAAGGGGAGAAATAAAAAGCAGAAGTGACGCTTCTCAGTTTGTACCTCATCTTTTAAGGGCTAACTATAAACCTAATTTTTCCTCTCTCATCCCCCAAGACCAAGCTCTACTTCTTTCAAAAACTTTTATGGTAACTATGTTTAAAAAATAAAAAGAGAAAGAGAGATGCTACAAGTTTATCTAGTTTTTACAACCAGATGTAGAGAAATATAAAATATAGGAAATATAAAATATTCTCCTAAGAATGCAATGCAATCAGGGTCTGTAGAGCAGCCTGGCTACAAAGTATGGCTATAACATAGCATCCCTGATAAGAACAGAGTGCTGCACCTGGCAAGCATCACTTCCAAAAAGTAAGTTTGGGTGAGGGCAGGGAAGGAGGGCTATGTCATCAGAGTGTTTGCACAACTCAAACAGTAGCACCACAAAACAATAGTCCTTGTAAAAGGCTGTAAGAAGTTCTGCTACAAACTAAAGAGAAGGAAAAAGCTTTATATTGAATGCAGCAAAACACATCCTGGTGGGAGACTTACTCCCCTACATCTCTAAAAATTCTGGGAAGTTAACTCCCGCTCCGAGAACGAGCTCTGAGTGAGCCTTTCAGCACTCTGCCACGGAGTTAGATGGATTTTCAAAGAGCTTTTCAATGGTAAAAGAGAAAGACTGCATTCAAGAATACTTTCATATGGCAAAGAGAAGTGCTTTATTAAAACAAAGTGCCCTTTTATATTAATGTTCTATTAGATTAATGACTGCGTTGGCCAAAAGCACTGCAGATTTTATAGCACGCTGCTGTGCCTGCTACCCCAGACAATAATTGATTATGTTATGCAACATAAAATATGGCCGGGGGAGGGTGCTTACTTCAGAAATCTTGAGCAGGATAGGTACAGGGATACCTATAGCCTCAAGAAAAATCCACTGCTATCTTGTCAGACTCCCACATCATTTTAAGAATGAAAATCTCTTAATTATAGTAGGGTTCTTTTGCATCCAGAGATTAAATGAGCCTTATAAACAGCTGCTTGATAGGATATCACCTAAGTGCAGCTGCTTTGTTTACACAAACATTTGCAAATATCCTTTAACTGTTGAAGAGACAACAGATTGGACAGTTTAAGTAAAGGAAAAAAATCTCAAATTTAAACAAATACAGAGCTGCTCCCGGAGCCAGAAACCCTGCTGGGATTACTTGTATTACCTCACTTATAATAACAACCCCAAGTATTTTCAATCCATGCTACAAATCAAAGTTGTTTCCTATCAGAAAGTGCATAAAGAATGTCAGAGTAGTTTTTCTTGAAACATGGTCCATTTATCTTAAAATAACCGCACGCCCTATAAATCAAGGATTATTTTTTTCCTTGAATATAGGAGAAATAGTGCAAAATGAGGCAACAGCTCAAATTTTTCTCAGCTGTGATAAAGTTACACCACTGAGCAGCAATGGCTTCATTTTTCCAACACGGCAGTGCATATTATTCCATCAATTGTATGGAAAGGGAAAACGCCGTGACTCACAACAGGCAAGGAAAGTCTTTTAAATACCTCTCAGCACTGCTGCTGGAAGAATTCCTTTTCAGCCCGTTTCAAACCCTTCATCTGACTAAGCTGTTCTTTTGCAAATCCTCTAATTCAATAGGAAATTACAACAGTATGGTGCTTAGTACGGAGCCTCTGCAAAGTCCTCCCTGCAGCAACCAGAACAACATTGTTCTGTGTCTGCACGGTGCCTTGTGTGAGGAGTGGGTGCCTGCCCAGACATCTCCAGCTCTTGGTTTTTGGCCATATTTTAGCAAAGAGTTTCTGCATCCTTTCCTTTGGAATGGACTTGACCACCACACTCAACTTATCGCAGGAATGAATAGGATCCGAGAAGTATGAATTGCTTACATAGCGCTGGATACTTGATACTCACTCCAGAGAACAAGGTTACAGTGTTCCTTGCTACTCGCTCCTTCTGCTGCAGGAATACCAAAGATCCACAATAAAGGCATCATTGTGCAATGCTCTATATAAAGGAGTACAGACATAGGCCCAGAGACTAAGATTCAGATTTAAAAACGAAAAAAATGTAACAGAGGAGTATTATCTTGCCGAAGGCGTGTATTTCTGTGTACACCAATTTGTCATAACTCTCAGTTCAGTAGTCCTTACTGGCCATCAATGAAAACTGCAAGACAAATTTAGAAGAAAAAAGACACTCTCCCTTTATATATAGATATAAATAAAGGGAAGCGTCTGTGTAATGTGATTTATAAATAGAAAATAATACAAAAGTATATAAAATGTAATGAATGTTATTAAATATGTCTACAAACATACATATTATAATTTGTCATAATGCATAAGTCATCTTTGCCATTATGGGCGTGCACACACAAAAAGAGTTACTTTTTTAAAGTAAATAATTTCTAAATAACCCAACCTTAGTTTTCCTTGCAAACACGACAGAATGTATGTGAAGTGAAAGTATCCAAAAAGGGACCAATAAGTGGGTGTACAATAAGTGAGCTATCTCCAGAAGTATTCACAATGGTAACTTTTCTGCCACAGCTCTCCTATCAGTTTAAAGCTAACAATAGCTTCCTGCTCCTGCCAACATCTTGGTTTACAAACAGAAATTATGTTAGTTTAAATGTAGGTGTTATATTGCACTAACTTATTTAAACAAACCCCATCAACCATCAAATTAAACCCACAGGGAGAAAGCCCAGCTGAAGGAATATCAAAAGTTCTCTTTATGACAGCCACATATAAATAAAATGACTGTTTTTATACTTTAACATTTAAAAAATACTGGAAATCTATACAAAGGATTTTAAAACAATTAGCTTTATAATACATTTATTTAAATAAAACAGAAAACACTAAGCAATAACTATTTGTTGGCAAGGTCTTATAAAAAGTCAGACTACTGAACTTAAATATACCACCTGGAAGCACAGCTTCTGAATATGATAAATGTTTTGTTGTTGTTGTTTTGGTATCTGCAGCCTCCTACAAGACTTAAGAAACTGACTTCACTCCAGTCTATGGAGATTGATGATTTATTTCATTCGGTTAAAAAGCGACAGAACAAAAGAATCCCACAGATTCAAAAACGTTTGTCTTCCTATCCCAATCTAAAAATAAAGACTAAATGCAAGGAAAGCCGCAACTTAGCAATCCTAAATACCCTAAAATGATCAAAAGTAAAAGGAAGGATTACGAAAAAGTTAATCTAAAAAGTCAGTTTAAATGCAGGCAGTTTTCAAAAAGCTTTTTCCACTTGTGTTCTGATTGTTTTTTAAATCTATAGGCTGATAGTTATTTAAATCTATCAGCCAAGAAGAGTAACGGGGTCTCAAAAGTTAAATAAATTGACATAACAGCACAACAAGAAATCCAACATCATAAAATGTTAACATTAAGAAAACAAGCAAGTTTTTACTAACATGCCTACATTTCCTCAGTGTCATACATCTGTGCTGTGCATGTGAAGTATTGTGGTTTATATTTTATTCTGACTAACAAGCCCTCTGTATTTAGAGGAGAGGTTTAATTACAGCACTGGTGAGAAATTGGGTCATCTGAGATCTGATTAGCCCTCTGGAGATGCCTCTCCTCTCTTAGTGTTGAGGACGCCTGAGATGACTCCATGGTGGAACTGGAGCATTGTTCCACGTTACGATGGTTCCACGCACACAACAAGCAAGGTAAAGATAGCATTACACTGGAGAGAACTGTCTCACCCACTGACCACTTACTCTCACCCCCGTGCTTTGCTCACTTAGCTGCATGAATGGTTTGTGCTGCTGCAACTATGTAGTACACAGGTTAGGGAGCCCACCCAATTCAAATCAACTTGATGAATGCTTGCTCAATAAGGAAGAACGCAGGAATTGAGACAGGGAAACAACACCATCTCTACTGGCTATGGCAACATTGCAAGGGTGTCACGAAGTCTTGAAGCCCCTCAGTTCAGTCCTGGATCTCACTCCAAGCCATACCTTTCAAATGAAATTTGACTTCATCAGAAGTTTTCCTGCAAGTTCCCAGAAGTTTCTGTAACTCATTAACCATTACCTCTAGATCAATTTCAAGTCAGAAAACTCATCTCCTGCACGCTTGATGATGGCCTCCCTGAGGACTAGCTGCACAATAAGGAGTGCACCCAGCATACACATAGCATTAGCTACCTGTAATTGAAGAAAACAGAAGTGGAAAATATAGATAGATAAAACAGAAGAGTATCAATGAAGCAAGATCAAGAATGGTAAGCATTTCTCCTGACTGCTAGATTCAAGAGCTAGACACCTTAGTACATGTGCATTTTTCATGCTTCATCCCCCCACTACAAACAAGTTACTACACCACTGCTTCTTCCAACCCAAGAACTCACGCATGTCGTTACAGTTATATAAACTGCCAAGTTACCCCAATAGCTTCAAGAAAATGCAGAGCACATATAAGAAAAACAGTAATGTTATCAGTGAGGTAATTTTTAGGAGTCAGCAACATGCAAGAAACTCCTGGTTTACAGAAGTATTTTGTGGATTTCATTCTTTTCCAGGTACCAATAAAAAAGCCCCAAGATTCAACTGTTTAACTCTTTTCAAGCGTCCTAAGTCTTCAAATTAAGCTTTTTGAAACCTGCATTATGGCTCTTTATCATTCAGACCTTGAATAGGTTTTTCATAAAGCATTACTACTGCAAATTTCAGTAAAGATGACCCAGGAGGCAGTAGCTTCTTTACTATTTCTCAAATGACAGTATTTCGAGAGATTAGAATATAATTCCTCTGTGAAATCAGAACAATTGCTACAGAAAACACTTCACACTCTGCATCTTCAAGCTTGTATTTTGAAAATGGGTGCTCAGGGTTCTCAGTTAAAAAAAATAAAACAAAACCTTAGCTTGCAATATAAGAAAATAATCCGACATCCCGTAGCTATTCATTAGAAACATCTTTTAGCTTACTTTTGCATTTTCCTCCTCCAGCAGGCAATTTTGTCCATGAATCACAAAGTCTTCTCCCTTCTTTCAATCTCGGCTTATTGAAAACAACCGATGACTAAAAGGCCTCTTAAGCTGCATGAATCAACCTTAACATTATTCGCAACAACTTTTCCAGACTACCCAAACCATGTAACAACCTTACACTTTCAGGTACAGGTCATCGTCCGTTTCTCAGCATTTACTTTATCAAGTGTTTGACTTGCTCCTCAGCTCATTATCAATTCGTTCTGGCATAAAAGGAGGGCAGATTGAAGGGGGTGGTAGGAAATTGAGGCAGCCTCAACCAAGCACTTTTCTTAGCCTAGGAGTTTTAGGAGTGCATAAACCCAAAAGACTCTTTTCTGAGTTGCAAACAGAGATACAATAATGCATACTTGCTAAAGCATTACATGTTTAAGATTGACCTGAACAGGTCATTTGTTTTAATTCCCAGATTTATTACTCACGAACACAGAAGCTGACAGCCAAATATATTTCTTTACACACGCCACAGGAACTCAGAAAGGGAGGGAAATGTGGTTTTTGGCGTGTTTTTGTTTTTCAAAATCACAAAAGCTAAGGTTTCTCCATAAGCACAAGCTAGAAAGCCAGCTGTAATGAGAGGTCAAGAAAATAAGCAACCATCAAAGAGAGGCAGCCTTTAATCATACCATCACGGTCTTGATTTGAACTGGTAGAGCAAAAGGTTTCCCACCTCATTACCAGACCACACTGACCAATTCCCAAATATAAGGTTACGCTGCACAGCGTCTCTCCAAACACACAAAACGTGCTCTTGTGCTCAGTCGGTCACAAGGAAAACCTAAACAGATTATACTGAAACACGAAGAATAGCAGGTTCACTTCCCAACTGCATGCAGTGTAAGTTTTAAGGGTGTGGGAAACAAAACTAGAAGAAAGAAAGTCAGGAAGGAATTATTCCGTAGAATTTATTATGACAGCAGAATAAAATACAGAAAAAAACTTGGCACTGCATCCTATACATTTAAGGGAAAAAAATGAAGATGTCAGCAGCTTGTTGCAACAGTATATACTAACATTTAGTTTAATTGTTTGCAAACCAAGTTCATTGCAGGCAGCTCAAGCAAGTTCATCGCACTGACCTTTCTTCAAAGGAGAAAGCACAGGAAAACTCCCAAACATGAAGAGCACTGTTTATAAGCCTAAGAATTTTTATCATGACACTACACATTTTCTGGCAGCCAAATGTCAACAACTGGAGAAAATGTAAGAGATTAAACCAACTCTGCCTGTGGTGTGACACTTCTGGCAGGTCAGATACAGCTTCTCAGAGAAATCCTGGCTATCTTTAAGCATAAAATAAATCAAGATCTAGCCTGGGTACACTGTGCCTCATAGGATAATGAGGTCACAAAGCTACAGTGTAATTTGAAATGTGGATTAATCTTTGCCTTATTTATGACAGCAGACATTTATAAAGGAATTCCACAGAAATAAAAGCTTTAAGAGAGCCTGCTCATTTTAGCACCTTTTCAGTTTCTCTGTACTGCCCACAAACAAAAGCCAGCTGCCATGGATGCTGGGCTTGGCAATTCTACCAACACTCTTCTCCAGTCCTGCAGATGATCAAATACAGCAGGACCCAAGGCACTTAACCAGGCACCTGGTAACTATTAGAAGTCACACAACAGCAAGAGTTCCCCTACTCACTTTCTGAATAAATTTAAGCTTATTTTTAAGCAAATGACTGGTTAAGACGTGTTTCTTAAATACCAAGATAGCACAGGTTGCTTCTAGAAGTTGCTTCAATAAAATACTGTGGTTTTTTTTAACAAGCCACAAGAACAACAAATTTGATGCAAGGTAGAAGTAGCTCTTCAAGCAAATAATTAAGATTGGCAGAAAATCAAATGGTTACGAACTGCCTGTGAATAAATTTAGGGCAGATAATAGAGAAGTGATTTTTAGGATTCATTTTAGGACTGAGATTCTAGACCAGTCCTTCCCAATCAGCAATGGAAATATACATTGCATCAAGTGAAGGAGACAGGAGACCTAGTTACCCAGGATGTGGAGAAGGCTGAGGTATTCAGTGACTTTTTTTGCCTCCGTCTTACCAGCAAAAGCTCCAGCCACACAGCCCAAGCCCCAGAAGGGGAAGGCAGGAACTGGGAGAATGAAGAACTGCTGGGTGTAGGAGAAAATCAGGTCTGAGGCCAGCTAAGGAACCTGAAGGTGCACGAGTCCATGGGCTCTGATGAGATGCATCCATGCGTCCTGAGGGAACTGGTGGATGATGTTGCTAAGCCACTCTCCATCACATTTGGGAAGTTGTGACCACCTGGTGAAGTTCCCACTGACTGGAAGAGGGGAAACAGAACCCCCATTTTTAAAAAGGGAAAAAAAGGAAGAACCAGGGAACTACAGGACAGCCAGTTTCACTTCTGTGCCCAGCAAAATCATGGAGCAGATCCTCCTGGAAACAATGCTAAGGCACATGGAAAATAAGGAGGTGACTGGGGACAGCCAGCATGGCTTCACTAAGGGCAGGTGCCTGACGTATCTGGTGGCCTTCTACAATGGGGTTACAGCACTGGGAGGTAGGGAAAGAGCAACTGACACCAGCTACATGGACTTGTGCAAAGCATTTGATGCTGTTCCTTATGATATCCTTGTTTCTAACTTACAGAGGCACAGATTTGACAGATGGACCTGTCAGCAGGTAAGGAACTAGCTGGACGGTCACCCTCAATGACAGGACAGTCCCAAGCACAAATCCAGGCTGGATGGAGAATGGATGGAGAGCAGCCCTGAGGAGAAGGACCTGGGGGTGCTGGTGGATGAGAAGACCAACACGAGCCAGCAATGTGCGCCTGCAGCCCAGAAAGCCAACTGTGTGCTGGGCTGCACCAACACAGCGTGGGCAGCAGGGCAGGGAGGGGATTGTCCCCCTCTGCTCTGCTCTCCTCAGCCCCCACCTGGAGCCTGCGTTCAGCTCTGGGCCCAGCACAAGGACAGGGATGGATCAGAGCAAGTCCAGAGGAGGCCACGAGGATGCTCAGAGGCTGGAGCCCCTCTGCTGTGGAGCCAGGCTGAGGGAGCTGGGGGTGCTCAGCCTGGAGAAGAGATGGCTCCGGGGACACCTCCCAGCGGCCTGCCAGGGCCTGAAGGGGCTGCAGGAGAGCTGGGGAGGGACTGTGTGTCAGGGGGTGTGGTGGTCGGACAAGGGGGATGGCTTTAAACTATAAGAGTTGCGTTTGTGGCTGCCCCATCCCTGGCAGTGCCCAAGGCCAGGCTGGATGGGGCTTTGGGCAGCCTGGGCTAGTCGGAGGTATCTCTGCCCATGGCAGGGGGCTGGGACTAAATTATCTTTCAGGCCCCTTCCAACCCAAACCACTCTGTGATTCTACCACAAGAAAATAACAAGTAGGATTCTATAACATGGTCTGTACATAACAGTAGTCTGAATTTTCTGAACAGCACAACATTAAATTTCTTAGGTTTGATGTCCCGACATTTTAGGTTTTCCTTTTAGATAGATTTTCATTTTGAATTACACTAGATGACATACAGGAGTGTTAGAGACTCTCATCATTTTAACACTTCTAGCTGTTCTAGCTGCCATATTTTTTATGTATAAATTTTCATGTCTGCATGCATGCAGACAAATGTATGTTCTTAAGATGATAAATACCTTTTACAATAACATGTTTAGTAGAAAGAAGCACAAAACTACAAATACTGAGCTTGTAGTTTAAGTTTCTCTGAAATAAACAGTAAGCTAAGAAGTCCAAGAACAGCCGAATGTAAATATTGAATCTCTTCTAACTCAAATGTTTAAAAAAAGCAGTATTTTCAAGTAGCGTCCTTGAAGCCCATCACTCAGCGCAGACTTCAGTGGCTCATCTAGCACAGGAACACGGTGCTCTTCCCACAAACAGGAGACTACGTTTTGCTTAACATCATCATTAACCACCACAAAAAGCACTGCTGAAGTGTTACCTTTCGTTTGAACACAGGTATTCTTCCTAATACAGAGCAGACTTTCCAATCTAAAATCATGTCAAAATCTCATCAAAATCAATGGTGTTTTGCTCAAGTAATGACATCATTTGTTATACTCAAACCACAGCAAAACCGTGGTGAGTCACACAACACAGCAGCTATAATTCAAAAGGTAAAAAGACAAATATATTTAAGAGTATCCATTAGGCGATGACAGCACAAGATGCTCTAAAAATGAATGATGATTAACACAGCAGCGTCTGACAAGTCAGGATATTCAGGTACGTGAATTACTGCTCGTAAAGTCATCATTTATGCCCAACTTCAAATACTTTAAACATCAGGAAATAAACAAGTGTGAACAGCAATATGAAGGGAAACAGATATAATGCTACTAAAGTACTAAAACAGTTCGAACTGCTCTAAGCATGGACCCTGAATTCAGCACTTCTTTCGGTCATTTTTTGGTGTATTTTTTCTTTGTTGCAATTACCAAACATTTCGTCCATCTTTTTATCTTTTTTTTTTTTTTTTTCAGATGTCAAGCTAAAAAAAACAAAGACTGTCTCTGACAAGAAATTCAACCAACAATTTTCTTCTAGTTACTTCCTGCCAGAAAATCAAACAGACTCATTTTACTAACACAGGATATGATTATCCCATGAATTAGATGCTTATTCTCTAACAGATTTAGTTGTATTGAAACTAAGCTGTACTATAAGCACAGCTCACATGTTTAGGAAGTTATATCATTACTCCTGTGCGATGCAAGGCTAGGTAACATTGCTGCCACAATTTATATTAAGTAGTCTCATATCTACAAAAACTTATGAAAGACATTCACACAAAACAGTTCGCTAAGAAGAGATTATCTTAACCATCAGCTGTGGTCTGAAACAGAACTTCTGTTTTCAAGTTCTTTTCCCCACCAAAACAGATCCTAAGTCACAGTTTGCTGCGGCTTATATCTTTCTAACACATGCCAAAATTCCTTTGGGATCAGACCTCTATACTGGCATTTGAGTAATAAATTTATTTTCCCCATAAAATGAAGTCCATTCATTTTACTTTGGATCTTTACCAGCTATTTGAATTTACTGGACATTCACATATTTTGGAATTTTTAAGCAAACACAAGACATTTTCCCCTCACATTTGGGTATTTTATTTACGCTGAAAAAAAGAAACAATGGTCAGCTTGTTTCAGAACTCACCTTCTTGAGAACAACACCAAGCTACCAACACAGAAGCCTTACAGAGCACACATTGATCAAAACTTTGCAGGTTAAGAAGAGTATCTGCCAATCTTGGCATCATTATCAAAGGACTGAAGAAGCAAAATTCAGTAGAATATTCTGAAGGAAGGACCACCTTCCAAAGCTCGTTACAGAAGAAAATTTCTTCTCAACTAAAAGCAAAATGTTTGTTTTTAATAAAGGAATCTACTCACTCATGACTGGAAACTTCTTTGCATATAATCCAAGGCAGGTCTTGAAGCAAGGTATCTTGTTGGAGAAGGTTTCTCAGAGGTATACATGTCCTGATGATGGCAGGAAAATAAAGAGAGAAATAATTTTTCAGCTTTAAATAAATGTTATACATAAACTCTCTCCTACTATATTTTTAATCTTTCTTGGTAAAAAAAAATAACACAAAACCTATTTGTTCTGACTGAGGAACTTTACTGCTCACGGCTATATTTTGAAGTTTGTGTACTTTCTTCTAACATTCATATTACAAACTTGTTTGCATGGATTAGTTTCAGAAATGCTAACCATTCCCAAAAGATAACAAACAGTCTTATTTTCTTGAGAATATGATATAGATGTAGTAACTAAAAACATTATCAAAGTGGTATTTTCCTTCAATGCCCTCAGCTAACAAGAAGATGCAATAAAAGAGAAACTCTTTGAAACACAAGAGCTACAAAGAAATTTACTAAATAAACCTGAGTTGGCACTAGCATCCTGCACTTCCCCAGAAACAAAACCTGCAAAAGTTACAATTTCTAGTAACTGTAAGGCATGGGATCATTCGGTCTAATTGAAATGAGGAAAAGGCACCTAAGTAGGGCAGCTATGGATTCACTAACAATAGGCCTGGCTTCCCCTGGAGCAAAACATGCAGGACTTAATCTTCAACAACGACAGCACAGCAAGTACATTTTTTTAAAAAATATTGCATAATCTGCATCCTGCTGCTAAAAGCAATCTGATAGAACACTTAATCTGAAATAACTTCACCTCACAGTTGAGATTAGGAAAAGAAAGACAAATGTATCTATGAAACCATGAAGTTTTCCTCTAATACCTGCACAGAGGAAAGGAATTTCCTCTTTTCAAACCAATGAGAACTTGCTGAACCTGACCACCTGTGTTCAGCCAGGCAGATCATATCTCGTGCTGACTCAGATTTCAAGTCTCAACACTCCTGATCTCCTAAGGCTTAAAAATAATAACAACAATAAGACAGATTTACAGCACGTGCCAAGAAGCTGATGACTTTTCATAGGACTGGGCTGACATCACAAGAAGATGATATAGCAATTGCTAAAAACAGTTTTAAAAAAATGTTCTGACAGCTGAAAGGAAGCTGTTTCAGAACTCACTGAAACTTACAACAAACGTTTTAAAAGTAATGGAGGGAAGAGGCTTAATAGGGGAAGAAAACGGTATCGTGCTGTAGAAACATGTATGCAAACATTATAAAAAAGAGGAACACAAAGCCATTAGATGGTGCAATCACTGAAGAGCAACAGTTTGAATTGCAGGTCCTGTCAATTCTCCCTGAGCAGCTGCTAAATTAAACGGTTAAGTACGCGCAGCCTAATCGAAAATCAAGTGGCTGGTTAAAGTGTATCATTAGAAGTGCAGCCTTGTCAGTTTTCTTTTGACTGCTGATGTCAAAATTAGCAAATATAACTTCCAGGACATTTAACCATTTACCAGCCTAATTACAGTTATTATGTTAAGAACATCAAACGAGCCTTACAGACGGCATGCCACCCAGGTCCAAAGCACTTTTGGTTGGAGCTCCACACGGCTTTTGAGCCCAAATTGTTCTTCAGTCTTATGCAGAGACAACCAGAAGACTGGTCTCTCCAATTCAACCTGATTTTCCTACAGTACAGCCTCACCTTATTTTGTAAGTACAACCTGCCCTCAGAGACATCTCATTAGGTGACGGTTTATTGTCTGTATCTACAGGAAAAGGCTACTCATAAGGAAAAAACAAAGCATCAGCTCTGAAAACCACTTCATGATAATAATAGCATAATTAATCTTATCAGAAAACCTAGTCACGTAAAACTACGGAAACGAGTGGTGAAGAATCTAGCAGCTATATGCTACCCAAAACTGTGCCATAACTATGAGAAGTGAATGTTTCAATTCCGTGGTGACTTGAACTCAGACCTCCATACATAAAACGTTCTTGCAATTTTGCCTTCTGCCTCTAAATCTTTTGTTTAGCTACTGCTAATACCTGTTCACTAGCCAATAAAAGTTTCCAGTTACATTTATTTTTTATTTGAAATACTGCTGCTTATGTGCTTTGTGTTTCCCTTGTTCCTAACTCGAGCACTTTCCTGCAGGCTTTTTTCTTAGACTATTTGAAAGCGCCCACTTCCCCAAAAAGGAAGGCTTCCTATTTTATCTGCAATTTGGAGCACAGCAAGCAGTACTGGAAAGTCAGGAAAAGTCAGCACTGCCAAGCACCAGAAAGTCTGTACCTTCTATTGCAATACTACATTGAAGTTTTTCCTAAGGATGCGTGTTAGGAAAGCAAACTGCTGTCACTTCGCTTTCTCAACCAACAACCTGATTGCTTTCAATGCTTGTGGTGTTCTCTCCCGTGCACAAACACTACCAAATATTATGCAACAGGAGAAAGAAAGGATGTTCCTGCTGAACGTCCTGCTTACAGATACCATCTTGAAAAACTGTATTTTTATTCAAGACAGTAGCTGACATCCTCTTGCTATTAACAAGCCCATAAAAAACCCACGCACCAACCTTTGAACCTTCTCTGTTCCTGAAGAGCAACCCTTGCATCCAACCCAGTATTTCCCCTACTAACCCCACATTTCCTAGCCCTCTGTGGTATTCAGCTTCAATAGTTGCAAAACTACTGGCATTTTAAGTAAGAGTGCAATGGGATATGGGAATTGGGAAAAGTTCCCTACAATTTCAAGTTCGAGCATACTTAATAACACGTTCAATTATCTGTTTCCACACCTGATGCTAGGTCCCCTTTTTACCCAATATTCTCAGTATGACAAGTATAAACCAGAGTAAAAGAAAGTTACGGCATATTTTAAGTCCACGTACAGTGACTCTATCCAGAGAAAGAGATTCCCTTTAATTCGTCAGTGAAAGATTCAAGTCAAGTCTGTGTGTACATTGCTGTAGCAGCAATTTAACTTGGATACTAAAGGAGCTAACACTAAACATTTATATTCCCGATTCCCAAGACCCAGAAACTGAAGGAACAGCATGTGACTGCACTGTTTTTACAGCACACGTGCACGCACAAGAGACAAAACAATCTACATGGAGCCTGCCTGCACAAAGCAGCATTTTACTGTCCTTTACTTTCTTCTTTAAACCAAGACGTTAGTGCCCCTCAAAGAAAACAGATCCAGAGATTTCAGAAGCAAGTGTTTTAAAGCTTTAGAGCTAGCGGGCTGGCAAAACGTTAAGTCTGAAATGATTGGTGTCCATGCTTATACTGAGGGCAAATGAACAGCTGGTTAGAAGGCAGTTCTGCTAAATGCTGACTTTCCACTGCATCCCAGCTGAATTCATTTCAAAGTTATAATCAGTAGCAAGAGAAGCTACAAAGAAGCAAGACTAAGCCATTTAACAGCACGGCTATTAGCAAAATAAGACAATAAAAATTCTGATCATCGCACCTTGCTTCTGAGCATCCTAGCTGAGTAAAATGCCCATTACAGCCAGAATGCAACGTTCCCAACAAAGTCGGGCTGCTGCTGTCTCAGAACCTTCACCAAATCATTGACTGGCCACAAATGAGGAAGCACCGAGAAACACAAACGAAACAAGCACAAGGGCACACCCTCCCCTTTGTTCATTGCAGGAATATTTACACTACAAAGCGTCCAAGCGAATTGCTTTTGGTTTCAGGCACTGCTGATTGGCCGCCGTGCCTAACACACATGCCTGCGAGAGTTTGAGTTTCGACTGTCACGCAGCAGCCCTAGATTGCAGGCTCCGCATCAAACTAAGTAACCACACAGAGAAATGAGTTAATAGAAGTGTTCTCATTGAACTGAGCCTCCACAAAATATGCTCAGCGTGAGCAAGGCAGACTCACACTTTTGTTCCACTTTGACTCAATGAAAGCTAAAAATGAGCTTTGTGCTAATAGACAGCTCTCTGCACAGTCCCTGCTCCGAGCAGAAAGCTGCACAGAGAAAGTTACTCTCGGTGTGTAGAGGCTCAGGGCTGGTACACGAGTTCAGCAACAGC
Source organism: Anas acuta (assembly GCF_963932015.1). Taxonomy (NCBI): domain Eukaryota; kingdom Metazoa; phylum Chordata; class Aves; order Anseriformes; family Anatidae; genus Anas; species Anas acuta. The sequence continues at coordinate 198,759,491 of NC_088979.1, read as the reverse complement.
TTTTTCAGCCACCACCTGACTCTCGCTCCCATTGCCATTCAATCACTGCGGTGGTTTCCTGCAGGCAACAACCACACACATCGCCCAGAGACGCCAAACATCTGATAATTTCCTCCTTTTGCTGGTAGTCCCAGCACAGACCGAGGGTCACAGAGCCCGAAGTTTGGTGGAAAGCCACTCACAGGGCTGAGGACCCTCCTGCACCGGACTGCGGCTCTGAGGCTGGCGCTCTTCCCCACATACCTGAGGCATTACGAAAAGCAGCCGAGGCAGCAGGTACATGAGCAGCAGTGCCGAGAAGTCCCATTACACCCAAACTTTGCCCACCCCAAACCTCCCTGCTCCTGCCCTGGGTGGCGGCACGGCCTCACAGCGCACCCAGGCCCCTACACCCTGACAGGACGGAGACCCTCAGGGAGTCAGTCCCCGTGTGGTGACAGCCCCAAGGGGCTGCCCGACCCCCTTTAGTGCCCCCACACCCCTCAGGCTGCCCTCACAGCCCCCCCTCCGACCCCACAGCGGCGGCTGAGGCGACCACCACAGCCCCTCACAGGGCTGCGCGCCCCTCACCAAGCTGAGGGGTCACTTTAGGGGGTCTCCTCCCCCTGCACAGCCCCGGAGCCTCACTAAAAGCTCACAAAAAGCCCCCGGGACACCTCCAGGTGGGGCTCCCTCAGCCACCCCCCTCATGGCGCCCGCCCCACAGGGCTCCCCTCACGATGCCCACCGCCCCCCCGGGCAGGAATAGGAGGGTCCTGCCTCACTCGGACCCCCCCGCTTTGGGAATGGAACAGCCCGCAGCACCTCAGTCCCCTACGGGAGCCAGCTCCCGCCTCTTCCACCTCCCGACCCCGCCGGGGGGGTGCGCTCAGCGCGGTCCCCCCGCGGGGGAGGATGGTAGCACCCACCTCCCCCCCGGGCTCTCGAGGAACTTCAGTCCCACCCCGCTCGCCTCAACGGCGAGGTCCGCAGTTTTTCCCCCCCCCGCCGCCCCGCGAATGGAAGCGTCCGCCCAGCGACCCCGCCGGGTCCACTTCGGGAAATGGGGGGGTGGGCGCGCAATGGCCGGCTCGCCCCTACCTTTGCTCTGCCTTACCTTTGCTCGCCGCCTTCCTTCTCCTTCTTCTCCCGGGGGCCTCCGTCCTTGCCTCCTCCTCCTCCTCTTCCTTCTCCCGCTCCGCTGCCCCGGAGCTCGGCGGCCTCCGACCAGGAAGCGCCCCGGTGTGACACCGGCGGCCGCCGCTATGGAAACCCTGCCCGCCCCCGCCCCCGCCCCTCCCCTCCCCTCCCCGGCCGGCGCCGTCCCCTCAGGGCAGAGCTGGAGCCGCCGCCGCCATTTTGTGCTCGCAACGAGGCGCGGAGCCGCCCGGCCCCGGCCGCGCTCCCCGCTCCCTCTGCAGCTGTTTTGGGGTCCTCAGCGAGGCCCCCCTGGAAGCAGAGGGGTCGGGGAGGTCGGGTGGTGAATTGGGGTGGCCCTCAGCTGGGTTATGTGGGGGTTTCGGGGTGGGAAAGGTGGTGGGGTTATGGGGTTTGGCTCCAGGGTCAAGCCAGGACCTGCTCTGCCAGCACCGCTGCCTTGGTGTGGCACTGGGCGTGAGGAGGAATCTCAGAAATAAAGGTGGAAAACACGAAGCAGGACCACTGCCCTTCCATCTTACCAATTAGGCTGTGCTGCCCAAGTTACCAAGACCCTCATTTGTAAAACTCCATCCCTTTTTTGGTTCTCTCTGATGAGCCACTACCATGGGATACTGATAGGAAATACAGCTTTATGGGTGAACTCCACAAGCCCGTGCATAAAAGTAGAAAAAATTGATAACCTGATTGCACATTGCACCTTAGATCAAAAGAGGGATGGCTTTGATCATAGAATCCCAGAATCATTAAGGCTGGAAAAGCCCTCCAAGATCACCTGGTCCAACCACCCCCCTACCACCACTGTCACCCACAAACCATGTCCCCAGGCACAACGTCCAACCTCTCCTCAAACACCCCCAGGGACGGTGACTCCACCACCTCCCTGGGCAACCCGTCCCAGTGCTTGACTGCTCTTTCTGAGCAGAAATGGCTCCTCATTGCCAACCCAACCCCTTCCTTAAGCAGCTTCCCATGCCGGAGTCCTCCCACTCAGGGCGTGCAGGCACCATATGCGTATGCATGCCGTGCTTTGCATGGGGCGCTCAGCTGAGTTACAAACAAAACCTGACGGGAAGAAGCAGAGAAATGTGACAGCTGCTTTACGATCTGAGATGTCTCAAATGCCACAGTGAAGTGGTTACCGGAAAGAGGCTGGTTTGGAGCAAAAAGAAAGCGTTGCAGTGAAGAGGGAATTTGAAGTAGCAATACAATATGATTTCACATTAGAAATACAGATTAAATAAACAGTAATTAAAATGTAGTACTAAAAGACATCCAGTAATGATACAAACAAAAGCGACACTTGGTAAATATTTTGAATGTTTTAAACAAACCAGTGTTTGTGTAATAGTTACATTTAAATGCTTTCTATTCAAATACTAACCAAGGAATTTAGCATAATCTACTAAAGACAAACTCTTTAAAATAAGCAGTTCCAGACAACTTGCACTATGAGTTGTGGGGGCTGGCACCTTCTGACGTTAATTTTTACTAAAGTATGTAATACAAGAATATTTCACGACGAGCTGGAGAAAGCACTGCTCCATTATTCCGAGGTAGATTAGATGAGCTGAGTAATTATTGACTGGCTAGCCTGAGATCACTAAATCTTTTCCACAGATATTAACATTTTTAATAGACTCTCTGTCCTCAGAGTTCTGTCTCATTCTGGAGGAAAAATAGCCTGAATAATGAAAGTAGGATCCCCTGAAATGGCAAATACCCATGCCAACACGTCATGGTCTCCGAGAATCTAGCAAATGTACAGAGCTGTGTATGTGCCTTTGACATTCATTTTATGTAGAAGAAAATGTCCAAAAGTAGTAAGACAGTAGCAAGACAGTAGCAGGTTGGATCACTTTTGTCTAAATGTTTCCTCTCTTCTTGTGCTGAGGAGGTGTAATAGTAGAAAATATGAATCATTTATTGCTTTGCAGTACATTTCAGAAAGTAATAGCGATTAACTAGCCTGTCAGCATCCATAAATCCCAAGAGGGACACTGTGGTTGGATATGAGTCCTTTCAATTTAAAGTCTTAATTGTCTTTTTTAAAACTTTAGAAGCTGTTGGAATATAAAAACATGCTTAGCTTTCTTCAAGCTAGGGATTTGTTTCCTCCCCAAATGGCTAATTAGTTAAGATAAATGTCTTCCACAGGGAGCTCTCTACTTCATCGAAACCATCTCCTCTCTTTCATACATTCTCAAACTATATATTGTCGGTTTTGTTTCCCATATGCTCATTGTTTCCTGTTGTAATACTACAACTAGGCTGTGGAACGGTTCTAAAATCGCAGCTTTCCAAGCGGCTGACAGTGATATCATACTTGTTTTATCACTACTCCCACATACGAATCCTGTGATAGCATTTCCAGCAATGCTCCATTTTTATTAGGGTTCTTTGTGAAGGTATATGCAATCGTTATTATTTATAATGCTGAAAAGCCTATGGGGCATTTCATGGACGTGCAAGAGGCATTGCCTGTGTCTCTGCTGTCTTTGCAGACTCCCGTCTATGATACAGTCTGGATGTCTCCATTGAATTACATTCTGAGCTGGGGTATCTGTTCATGTCAGGGAACGTCCAGTTACCTACCTGAAAAGCTGACCTGCTCTGTGTTTAAGTTCAGATGCTGTACTAGCCACCTACATTCGTGACTGGAGTCACAGAAATAAAGATATTCACAAATTACCCCCCACAAATTAATGATTCATCTTGTCAAGACCGCACTTAAGATATAGGGCGTAAGATACCAAGCACTCTGCATGGCCACTGACATTATTTGGCAGCAATACCATAAAGCCATAGATAAAAGAACAGAATAGTGGCATTCCCTTATAAAGTATCCTATTCCTTGCAACATCGCAATCCTTCCTACTGAACTTCAAAGGAATACAAGAATTCATAATGTAAAAAATACGAGATTTTCATCAGCAATTATTTCTCAATGTACCGTGCCCTTTGTTTTTTTTTTTAGCTATGAGGCTTATGAAACCCATTCTCTTCCATAAAACACCATTTACAAAAATTAAGCGTAACACAAAGCATATGTGTGGGATGATAGGAACCAACTGCAACATCTCATTGAGATAAATTTCTCTCTGTTAGTTACGCCTGCAGCCTGCCTTTGCTATATCAATGGATTCCTGGCTAAATCAGCCTTGTGAGATTCAAATCTTGCCTTGGGACAAGGGAATGAATTTGATGACCCATCCAAATTCCTTCCTGGGCTTCACAAGTCGTCAGAACATGCTCGGCTCTGCAGGCAGCGCGCGTATTGGTGCCACTTCAGGTGAGAAACTATTTAAGTTCTCGCAGTGTGTCTGGGTAGCGATCAGACTCCAGATAGCACTACATCTTTTGCTGTCAACTGCCTCGAAAATTCATTGATGGAGCTTTAATCCCTGACAGACCAAGTGTTCAGAATGCTGATGGCTTTGAAAATAAAGACGTAGGCTTTGAATTGGCAACTGAAGTCTAAAAGTCCATGAAAGTTTTGGAGCATAGTACTTTGCTATAACGGCCTGTCCTTAAACACCTTTGGGCTAAAGTTACACGTTCATATAAGGACACGAGTGCTGCCCTGAAGAGAATGGCTTTTACTTTACAAAATTAGGTATTCTGTAGACTCAAAAGACAGCAGGTAGTAGGTTGGTCCTAAATTAATGTTAAAACCTGGTGTGGGACTGTTCCTATTCAATTTGTGTTTGTGCTGTATAGGTTTGGCTTAGCTTCTGTGGTGCAGGAACTCAACATATTTTCCGTAGCATATGGCATTTCCACTCCTGCCTACAGATCATTTTTAAGGCATGAGTTGATATTTTTTCTGTGTCAGTCAAAATATAAACCATTTATGCACAGCCATGTACCCCAGAGAGTGAGTGGCTCAGAAGCTCCTGCAGGTATCCAAACAAATCCAAACCTGTCTGTTAGTCTCAAATTCAAACAGTTCCCTGTTCAACCTTTGAGGCTCGTCACTTTTTAAAACCTACTCTCATCATTACAAAGGCTATCACTCAAAATATCTGATTTGATATGAAGTGCTTATAGGCCTATGAACAATAGGTGCCAGATGGCTATTCTTCCCAGTATCATGCAGTAAAGTGCATCAATATTTTATAAGATTAAAGGTACTCAGCTGTTATGCCACCTGCTGCTTTTGCTTTTGTTTGTTTTCCCCCAAATGAAAGTTGTGGTGTCTGTGCTGCAGGTGTTACTTTCGGTCCATCACTTGCTTGATCTTGTCGTAGATGTTTACAGGAGCTTAGCACCAGCCCGCTCTGCAGCAATGATGCACGAGGCAGAGGTTTGTCTGTCCATGCGTGGCAGCATCAGCTCACCATCTTGTACTGAAAATCCTGAGAAAGAGGCGTATTAAATCAGGAGTGGAAGTTCTGATTCTAAGCAGGGGGGTTAGCCCTTAGCTGTAATTCTTCTGGCTGCCTAAAATACTGTTTTCCATTCCTTTTGGCTCTGATTGTTCACTTGCCCTCACCCAGTCCTATTGTCTCCCAGCTCTGATTTTGAGGATTTCATCGATTCGAGTCTCTCTTCCTGCTGCTGGTGGCTTCTGCCATGTGAATCAGGTTGGAAAGTACACAGTGCTTTCTGTCGCTGCTCACAAGGGGCTATTTCCATCCCCTCTGTCTGTCAGGACAGATTTTCTTCATCTCCTTCCTTTATTTCCCCCCAATTTTCTGTCTCCTCTAGCATTTTATTGGCTTTTTCCATTAGCCTCCTTCTGTCTTATTCCTTCTGTTACTTCAATAATTGTCTCATTTCTTTCTCTCTTCTTTTAAATGTTGATTTAGCTTCCAGCCTTCTTTTGTTAACTATGAAAACTACACACAGAACAAAGCATAATACCTCGATGCACTACATTTTAAAATGTCTCGTTAACACCAAGCAGTTTTTCAATGAATTGAAAACCGTCACAATAGAAAATACAAAAATTAGAAAACCTGGCTGAGGAAGATGTGTGTGGTTGTATGAAAACTGGAGTGTTTGAAACATGAATTTGGGGTGTTTTTCTAGCCAGATTTGAGCCTTATCCTGCAGGAGAAGAGATCAGATGAAAGAGAAGAAAATCTATAATCAAATCATTTACCTTTCAAACCAAGGAAACGTAGAATACAGTCAGAATGGAGAAGGAAAAGAAACAAATAAGACAGAAGATTAACTGTTATTGGCAACAATGCACAACAGAACAAAACATTAGCTCAATTTTTTTTGTGTGTGCCTTAGTGTGGTTTTCCAGGACAGCAGTTGGAAGACAATGATTGGAAGATAATGCTTTTGTAAACCCTGAAGATCTGACATAGAGTTACAATAAGGAACCTGCAATCTCATGACACTTTTATAGACAGTTTTCAGAGCACAGTCACTATTCGAGTAAAACTTATTATCATTCACCTGTAAACCGCCAGAATGTCAGAAGTAACCCAAAGTTAACAGAAATAGTATAACTTATTAGATACCAACAAATTCAAAATCTTCAAAGAGATACATTTTCATCAAGTTACAAGCAAATGAAAACAGGAGCATGTCATAAAATGTGAAGATGCTCTAAGCTGTAATAGTGGATCCTGACAAAGGTGTAATTGCTTGTCTAAGGTAGTGCAAAAGTTAAATCTTTATGACCTTTTCCATTTGCTGCTGAAACTAGCAGACAAAGAAGTGTAAATTACTGATGGAAAAGAAATATTTTCAGTTTGTTCAGGTAAAGCTCTTTATAAAAGATTTTTTTTTTAATTTTTATTTTTTTTCCCAGCAGCATGGTATTTGCAGTCTTTTCCCAGGCTGCATGTAATATGGAATTTATATAGCACAGCATGAAGTGAGGGATGCAGGTTAGGCTTTGAAGCACATTCTTCCACCGTTGCCTTGAGCTACTCCGTGTTCAGTTGGTCTCCTGTTCAGGTTAAAGCAGCGTGAAGCTTACCTACAAAGCTCTAACAGGAGAAATAGCTTGCCAGGGAAAATGGAATTCTTATCCATTTATCTTTTCCCAGACCAAGCCCATATGGCAACAGTAGAACAAAACAGGCTGACTGCTGTCTGGCTGAGCTCTTGCAGGATGTTTCCCACCCGTAAGCAACTGAGCTCATTTCCAGAGGTAGGGCCATCACATGGTTGGCAGTAAGACTGCCCAAATCTGGGGACTGTTGGGTAATTCAGATTCCTGGCTGATGAAGGAAATGCACTTACAGATCCTGCTGGGGCTGGTGTTTACACCAGGTCTTACTAGGAACCAGTTGCCCAATTTCATCCCGTAAAGAAGCCACAGGACCCTTTAGAGGGGGAGACCATCATTACTAAAGGCACTCCTCAGCTCTGGCAAACAAAGCCAGCTTTAGGCTGTAAAGCAGCTCAAATCTTCCCAAATGTTTGGCAAATACCCATGGAGTGTAAACAAGCATTATCCCGTCACAAAATTATCATGCAAAGCAGAGTTTTAGGAAAGATGAGGAACCAGACACCAAAGATAATGCTTTTTTTCCTCAAAGATTTCTTATAATTCAATAATTTACTATCCCACTTGGATTTTTTCTCCTTCCCTAACCTCAAAATAATATGTGGGGTTCAATATGACCATTCTTCGGATCGATCAACATCATTAAAAGTGGATTTTCTTAAATACTGGGCTGAGGGGAAAGTGAATTTGTGCAAGGACACACATACCTTGAGATATATGAGCCAATCGGCTTAAAATGTTGTTTTGCCCTGACCTGACAAGGCTTGCTGTCTCTGGCAACGCATAATCTCTTTTAATATACTACCAGGAAGGTGATAGCTCTTTGAAAATACTTCTAAACTGCACTTTATCTTGAAGGCTGACACCTTAGTAGGAGCTATGCCATCTCCTTGGGACCCCTGTTACAAGCAGATATTAATAAGGGTTAGTGGGGATTCAGGGGAGAACTGAACAGGGAAGGGCTCTGAATCAACTTGTTACAGGTTTTGTGCAGAAGTTTAAAAAAAACTTATCAAGGATTTTAAAGCTTCTCTAAACAGACACTGCCAATGGAGATACCCGTTTCATTTCATAAAGTCATGAGGTCTTGTCCTACACGTCAGTATGTTTTCGTAAGAGTGTGCTTCCCTTATCACCGTCAGCACGATTTAAAGTTGTGCATTTAAGACTCAAGTAAGCTTCTTTGCAAACACTCTTGAGAATAGGATCAAAATGGGAAGAGATTAGACGTAATCTAATTATGTTAGGTTCCATTTGAAACCCTTCGGTATAAAAATTAAAAGAATATGACACAGCTTTATGACATGCTCTAGTTCAGACAGAAATTGTATGAGCATGTATAAATGAAGCAACATGAAAGAAAAGATCATGTGTTGAGCAACAGTTGCTTTAAAGGATCTAAATCTGAGGACTAGGATGGTTTGGGGGACTAAAAATAAATTGTAAGAACTTTACCTGCCATGTCATTAATGTGAAGCTCGCCTTTGTCTCTTATTATAAGCTACAGCTTATTAGAAAAAGCTGATGATCAAAAGATCTGTATCAAAAAATCAAACCAAACATGACATTGGTCTGCAAGGTTTTGGCTGGAGCAGCACTGACACTGAAGATTAGTCTCTGTTCATGGGACAGACAGTGAATTTCTCTTGCTAAGTAGTTTGTACATTTAGAGGACAACATGCACTTTAGAGTAAGGGCTGTAGGGAAACTCAATCACTAGAGACTGTTTCAACTGTTTCTTCATTTTCCTGTGACAACAGCACACAAATGAATTAAATGAACTTTTGGTGTAAGGTAAGGAGATGTAATTTCACTGGAATTGCACCATCTTAGGATCCACACTGAATCAGGTCTCAAATTATGTATTAAATCTCTGTTATTCACAAGTACACCAAATATGCTTGAAAGGAGACCTAGAAAACCTTGTAGTCTCACTCACCTTGTGCATGAAGTGCTTCAAATGATCTCATGAGAAGTTCAGGTGCTGTGCTTCCCCATCATATCATCAACAACGCTCCTGGACTATGCATGGTCAAATTCAGAACTGTACCACGCTTAGTTTGTCACTTGGATTTTGGAATGGAGGCTATCTTACTCAGCACCACCCAACTTCCCACCCTGTTCAGTGAGACTCCTCAAAGCTGTGGTCATAGAAAGTTCATAAAAGCTTCTAGACCAGCTATATTTCCATTATTCTGAGTTACAACAAAGCTGGATTCAACAAACAGTTTCCTTTCTCATTTTGAGTTTGATTTATGAGCTTAAGTTTCTATATTGTCCACTTAGGTGGGATAACATTAGATTTCTCTGCACATTTTTCTGTGATTCCAGAAAATGCCTCAAGCTGCAAAATTCAGACCTCGATTTCATACTCCACCACAGGACTCACATTCCAGTTCACTATGACACTACAGATGATTTCCAAAGCTGTTTGTAGCCCAGTTCCAGTAGTTTGGGGACATCTTGATCTAACGTTGCAGCATGGAGCTCTCTGATCACAGTTAGGGAATCCTCATTTTATGTGCTCTACAACCAAAAGAAACACATACATTTAAAACAATGAAATAAGTCCTGTACCAGTTGCTAGCCAGATGGTATTGTGAATTGTTGTAATTCATCAGCAAAACAGAGGAAGGAAGTGTTTTAAAGCAAGATTATATTATTTTCCTTAAGTTCGTATTATGAAATCTTCCTGAAGTGAATTTTCAAAACTTCAGAGGGAATCAATGGAATGGGGCAAATCAAAGACTCACTGGGGAGTTGCTAAAAACAAGGGAAAAGTGTGGCATGCCACTCAAATGAAGGAAGAACCCATTACCAAGTCTCAGTTTGGGAAGAGGTACAAAGAAAAAACAAAGGTAACATAAAAAAAATCTAGTACATTATAACATACGGTGTTTGTGTCCTCTTAATAGTTACAGGTTGGGAAGCACTTAGGTGCTTACCTCACACTGGAAGAAAATAAAACTGAAGCCTGAGAAAGATCAAACAAGCCGTGATATGTGCACTGTGTATGGCTACTGCAAGATTGAGCAAACTACTGCCAGTAAAGTGCCTTGAGATCATTAAGAAAAAATGCTGAGAAAAATGCATTTTATTTTCACTGCCTTTTAAGAGACAGAATGCATTTGAAAACCATGAGAAAAAAAATATTTCTTAAATGAAAATGACCCCTGACCACTAAGTTCACTCCAGTCAAATAAAATACATCCTGTTTTTGTAACTTTCTACCACAAGGCAGAGCCTGGTCTGCATACACTCTTTCCAGCCAAAGATTTGACCCATAGCTGAATTTTAATTAGAAGCAGGGGAGGTGATGGGAAATACAAAGTGCTGCTCCCACTTAGGATAAAGGGTGAAAACACATTTGGGAAAACACAGAAAATTGAGTTCGTTCATTGTACTGTCTCTCCACTAAAATTAGTTAATAAAAAGTGCTTAGAAATATCACCTGACATGGTCAATGTATCCATTGTATCAGTTAATTGAATGCCACACAATTTGACACTTAAAATACATCCTGGATTTTCCGTACAATCATGAAAATCTCTCACACGGGCTGCATCTTTTTTGTTGTTGTTGTTGTTGATAATTTTGTTCTGGAACATTTGCATTGAAGTGCAAAGGCTTAATTATGTTGTGCCCTGCATCTCTTACCCCCCAAATCCTTCCCATGAGAAGAAAGTATTGTTGGGTAACCCCACGCGCTGTGCAGATAGGAATCTTTTTTCTTCCCTGCATAGAGTTTGTAGAAGAGCTTGGAAATGCCTGGTACATGCCAAGTCTCCGGGTAAGCCCTAAGTAAGTGGGGTCACATTTTTGTGAGACCTGTTAACTCAGTTCCACAGCCCATTCCATGCAGGAAGTCAGATGAGATGATCTGATTATTTCATAGCCACGTGGATCAGACTGATCACACAAATGTAAGTTTAGTCTGCACTGTATGTGCCTATATGCAAGCCAGGTGTCTAGGCTCCCATTAGAGTAGCTGGAGAGCTAGTCAAATGAGTTTAGGTCACGATTCACCTCATTATAAAATAGACACTTATATTTGATCAGATTAATCACACCCTAAGCTCCACTGACCATTTTTTCATCGATTATACTGGGAAGCCACTTGATAAATACCTGCTCAGGTTTAGATGTCTATTTTATAAATACCCAACCTCAAGTTCAGTTTCTAGTTTGAGACACCTGATAACGTACCTTCAAATCACCATCTAGATGCTCAATGAATCTTGAGTGCTATCCAAATGCAGGTACCTCCACTGACTGCGATGGGAGCTGCAACAGCTACCTCACACATAGACACCTACGTGCAGACACCTAAATTTAGGTGTCCTAATCTGCGTGCTGAGCCTAACCTTCACATTAGGTAAATGAATCTGCTCCCAGTCAGGTTTGTAGAAACACAGGTTTAAAATCCAGATTTGAATAACTTTGATGAACTGAAGAGAAGTAAAGGATTTGGAAAATATAATCTCAACTGCACTGAGAACTGAATATAAATCAGCACATGAGACAAACAGGAATCTGTTCTGTATGTCCGGTATCTAGTCTCCTGTTGTTTTTTTTATGTCTTTATATACATACCTCCTACTCAGTTGCTCAGAAGCCAGAACAGGATCTGTCTTTGTAGAAATAGATCAGGATCATTCGTCCTCTTAATGGTTATAAGCTGATTATCTGTTTTTGAGTAGATAAAACACACTTTGTGATCATTTGTCCTTACCGAGAAGAAGATGTTTACCTTGTGTTGAAATCTGTTGTATGGTTGATAGCTTAAATTAACAATTCATCTTAATGATTCTTAGTATTTCAGTTGCAAATGAAAATCAGGGATTTATAGATTCTAATGTTCTCAGGTGATGACACCTGAGTGTGCCTGTGTGGGTTTAAATACTTAGCATTTAATGCACAGTAAAAAACATCAGCAGCACAATCTATTTTTACCAGAGATAGTCTATGTAACTAAATGTTTTCAGTGCTAATTAAGGCATTCTCATACAATGACGATGAGTGTTAGACAAATACCTTGTAATCAGGCAGCACTCCAAATCTGCTCCTGTGTTCACACTGGATATTGCTGATAATTATCCTCTTCCCAATCATATTATCATAGAAAACATATCTGGAAGGGACACTGAGATGGGCTCATCTATGGCATTCTCCTACCCCCAGCTGGATCAGCTATACCTAAAGTTTCTAAGCAATGGGATCTTTTTTTAAAATTTATTAAAATAATATCTTATCTCTTACAGTTTTCTTCGCAGGATCAGACATTGTTTTATTTCCTCTTGTGGGACAGATTTTTTCTGATCCAAGAAATAAAGAAAAAAAAAGTGCACCACCTTTTGGTTTATTCTGCATCTTGGGCAAAATGCAGCTACAAATTACCTCTCCATACAAAGAAAATAGATGAGCTCTTCTGTTCCAGCTGTCAAGTTTGGACATAACTGAAAGGGGAACTTGAGGGTATGAAGAGGAGAATTATTATTTTGTCAAAAGCCTGTGTCTTCCTACTAAGAGACTCCTAAACATAATAACAGGCATCCAAAATGTACAGAACTATTTCTGAGCAATATCAAGCTGTGCAGATCTAATATCCTGAACAGGAGCAAACTGTCCTCTTGGATACACGTCAGTCTGTTGGGAATGAGAAGAAGCTGTAGGTGTAAAGCTGAGCAGGAGGTGGTTCACAGCCTGTAATGTTTCTCATACCTGAACCCCTAACCATGGCAAATCAGTGTGGAGCTATAAAAAGAAAATGGGGATTCCTCAAGATGAATTCTAATCCCTCCTCTAGCAGATATGAGCAGATGGAAGAAACAAACAGACAACTCAATGTGTTACATGAGAACTCCCACAGTGTAGGATAAATCCTGAGGTGGCATAGAGCTGATGTAGTGAAGAAACAAGGGGGCATCAAAACGTCTCTTTTTTTTTGTGTCACATTATCCACGAGGTTGTGGGCAGCCACATTTGATTTAACTAGCATTAGGTTTGCCCTAATTAACTTGTAGATACCTAACTTGGGTTCCTAAATTTAAAGATCTGGGGCAATATTTTCAATATATTACTGGAAATGTAATATGCATTTAATCAACCTAAAAAGAAACTTCAGAAAGAAAAAATAAACAAACAAGAGATGTTCTGGGTCACATCTAAAATGACAGCAGACCCCATTTCTGGGGGAACTGAGTCTGAGAAGTCAAAAAAGCAACCGTTCAGAGCAGCTGCAGAGGCAGGAGTGACAGCCACCCCCAGAACCATTCTAGTTTTGGCTCAGCTTTCACCTGTGCTCACTGGCTGTTGCTCCCCTCCTGATACTGTTACTCCAACAATCCTCCTTTCTTTCCATTTATATTCTCACAACTAGTCTCACATCACCAACATACTTACATAGCCTACATGTCTACTATTATCACATTGCCACCTTCACTTTGTATATGTAAATTAAGCTGCTTTTCTCCAGCTCTGAGCTTTTTTAGAGCAGGGAGTGCAGTGTCTTGCATGGGGGATCCTATTCCTTTCTCAGCCTTATGCATTCGTGTAATAAACATGATTTATCTTCCTAATGTCCCTGTAATTTCACTTATATGGATTGATCCAGACCTAGACTATGGAGCAGTGTTAATATGAACTGAATGAAAGAACTTGGTCTTTTAGTATCAAAAAGATGTGCAGTTATGTATTTACACTGCTCTGCAATTTGGGGAGCACTGTGGAGCAAAGATGCTGTCTGAATTCCCTTTTGTACTGTTGTGGCCCTGAACCTGCACGGTTTTATTAGAGTTGTCCATCCAAAAGCTGAAAGTGAAGCCTTCATGGACTGTCATGAGTTGTCACCAGTCTCAGTGCTTGAGAGTCGCTGTGCCAATGCAGTCAGTAAGAATCCAGCCATCAACTTCAAACAGGACTGAGATTAAGCAGGCCTGCAAGTCAGACCCTGCTACGTCCTCAGCAATTCAAATGAAACTTTGTGCCCCTGTCAACAGCCAAATTTGTATTTTCATGAAAAACGTGAAGAACCTGAAAAACTTCACAGCCACAATTAATTCATATAAACATCTTTGTTTTACCTCAGGTGTCCAAATATATGCTGTTCATCTCCGTGAAAGCTCTTGAGGTGCCCAGGTTCCAAGGGCTGAATGTGTCAAGAATCATAGCACAAAAGCCATGCACAAAGGTATTACTGAAACAAGAAAAAAAAAAAAAAAAAAAAAAGAAAGAAAGAAAGTGGAATTTAAATAATATACTAGGTAGAAATGACCTTTTTTTTTGTCTACCTCCAGAACTAAGTGCATCAATATTGATGAAGGAGAGATGTAGGTAGCCATGTTTTAAAATTAGTGATACATTAAACTCCATTATTTCAAAGGCACCTAACCAAACCCTCCAATTTTGCACATTGTACAGATCTCATTGGAAAAGTGATGTACCCAGATTTAAGTAAATTAATGTCAGTGGGATTAAGTAGGCAGTAAATCAGGAAAACACTTGATTTCCTTGCCTCTGATGAGAATTGAGGGGAAATTCAGTGTGCACACATTCTTTCCTGCTGCCTTGCGAAACCCAAGCAAAAGTTTCTCACACAAGCAGAATGAAAAAGTGAAAATGAAAGCAAAGATAAATTAGCCAGTCAGCTGCTTAAAATAAATAGAACTCTAAAAAATCACTAATGTGGTTAGTTCATTACAACGGGCATTGATAATTGATAAGTCCATTGCCGTATTGAGAATCTTCCAGGACTAATAAGCTCAGCTCTCAATAAAACAGTTACCTCGTATTGAACATCACTGGTTTACTGCAGTGCTACTGTAGTGCAGAAGTTTTCATTCTTCATGAAAACAGAAGAATAATTTTAAATGCAGGAGACTGGTGTTACTGTAGAGGTTACTTTAGCCTGGTTTCCTTTGAAAAGCTGATCATACAATTTGTCTCCTACTACATCTGACAGCAGCTTAGGGTTCTCAGTGAGCTTCAGTATCCACTTGCCTTAAGAGCACTGATGGCCAGATACAGACCCAAATTATTGTCCCTAATAAGAGAAAAGCTGCAGAGTTCACTCAGCAATCATCTGCTGGGTTTGACCTGCCACCAGCCTGCACCTTCCACATCAAGGCACGTCTTGCTCAATTAATGGATGAGCAATGGGGAGATCTGGAGGTTTGGGGGGCGGTAAGAGGGTAGATAAATCAAAGTGTCAGGGACAAGCTATTTTTTTGACAGAAGAACAGGTAAAGATTATTTTCTACAAATTCAGCACCACGCTGTCCCAACACAAGTCTCCCCTTGTATAAAATCCCCTCTCCTAAAGTATTTCTACTTGACACATGAGAGGTAGGGCTGTGTCTGGCTCTGAGCTATGCCAATTGATTGGCATGTGCATGCTGGCAAATTGGCTGGTACATCACGAGATAGGTGGCCAGTGAACTCACACTGCTGCCTTTTCCTTGGAGCAAACATTAATTTCTGCCTTTTTGTTCCACTCAGAAAACTTTTCCTGAAGCTTTTACGTTTTTCTTTCCACCTCCTTGACAAATCTGGGTGAGTGGCAGATAGCATAATTCCCTGAAGCCTCTTTTCCTTATAAATAAAATGGAAATAATCTTTTATTATTAAATTTAAAAGTCCCTTTTAATTTGTGGGCTAGTATCCACTAAATACAGAACAATTTTCTTCGCTCATTATGTATTAATACTTCCTCTGCCTG
This sequence comes from Anas acuta, assembly GCF_963932015.1. NCBI lineage: Eukaryota > Metazoa > Chordata > Aves > Anseriformes > Anatidae > Anas > Anas acuta. Next base: position 198,743,664 of record NC_088979.1, on the reverse strand, counting down.
GAAACAGGAACACGAGCACTTTGACACAGAGAGTTACAGGATGTTTCTCCACAATATCAGACAGCTGTGTTGTATCGAGCCATCGCCCCTTCCTTAGTGCCAGTGCACTGTGAATTTAACACGTGTGGCCTTGAGAAGATAAAACAGTGCCGCAGTTCCTGACCCTGACAGTACTAGAGCCAGGAGATCAGACCACGTTGCTCCGATTGGAGCTAGTTGGTTCTCACATGCCAGATTCATACAGCTCTGGCTCCAGCTGGAGATTTGTCTCAGCACTGTAGGCTGGTGGCACCCATCCCCATCCTCCCACAGCGGGGAGAGTTTGTTTTTTTTTTACAGAATCACAGAATTGAAGGGGTTGGAAGGGACCTCCAGATACCACCAGGTCCACCCCTCCTGCCAAAGCAGGTTCCCTACAGCAGGCTGCCCAGGTAGGCGTCCAGATGGGCCTTGAATATCTCCAGAGAAGGAGACCCCACAACCTCCCTGGGCAGCCTGTCCCAGTGCTCCGTCACCCTCCCAGTGCAGAAGTTCTTTCGCGTGTTGGTGCGGAACTGCCTGGGCTCCATTTTGTGGCCGTTGCCCCTTGTCCTGTCCCCACAGAGCACTGAAAAGAGGTTGGCCAAATCCCTCTGTCTCCCACACTTCGGGTATTTGTACACATTGATAAGATCCAACATTGATAAGATCAATGGGTTATAGATTACAGGTTTCAGCAGGAGGAATGGTTTTATGCTTTGCTGCTGCTGGGGTTCTGTCACCTGTGCCCAAAAGACCACGTATTGCAGTCCCCATCAGGGTTCTGTGCTGATTTATAGTCTGAGACTAAAGTCCTGCCTGCTGTTCCTCATGCCCAAGAGAAGAAAAAGCACAGTGAGCAGCTTCTCTGGTGGTTCCTTGTCCTGCCCCCTGGCTGACACATCAGACACAGCACAGAGATGTTCAACACGAAGATAAAGTCGCTGATAACCCATTAGTGAGCACTGCTCTGGATCAAGCTCCTTGCAAGAAACGCTTCACTTGAGGACCCCTTCCTCCTCCAGCCCCCATCTAGTGTTGACATGCCAGGCTTCAGCTTCTCACCAAATTAATTCTGTGACTGCACAAACTCTTCTAGCCAAGGTGAATTTCGTTGGTGTTATCCCCACTAAACTTTTGACTTTGCTGGTACTGCCCATAGGAGCTGCTATCTATTAGGATTCTGCTGCTTCTCCCATTTCCCTATAAAAATCACACTAATTTGGAAGATCCGTATTTGTATTGGATAAAAATCCTACTTCATTGAAAACAAATGAAACAGGTGAACAGGAAGAGTCCAGAAAACCAAAAGTATTTTGTGAAGGAAAGAAGCTACTGTCAGAGGGGAGGGCAAGGTGGGTAGAGGGTGTAATTTTGTGGTGAGAATTGCTCTTTGCAGAACTGGCTTGGAAAAAAGCCCAGCAAGCAAAAGTGGCTATTCCCAAGGAGGTTTTAGGAAAACTTTTGTTCTGGACCTGTACCAGCAGCTACAATGTCCAGCAATGTTTGTAGCAGTAACCACAGCAGAGAGTCGCTGACACCTGTAAGCAAGCCCTGAGACACCAGGTTAGAGGACAGCCAGGCTCAGAGGATTCTCCTGCTCCCTTCTTCCACGAGGTGCCTGAATGAGACCAGGATTTGTACCCTGTTGTGGGGGAGAGGGGAACGTTGGCACCATCTGCCAGAGGCATCTGACTGCGTTCCCTTGATTCCCTATGCTATCAGTAGAGAGAAGCAGGCAGCCTTGAGAGGCGTTTGGAGCAGGCATCTCGTGGAGATGCTCTGACCAGCCTTCCGGAGGAGCGCGCGTCTCTATCGATTGTGTAGGCAGCCTTGCAAGGTTAAGTATTTACATCAGGGACCTCAAGATACATACTCACAGGACAGGAATGAATGCCTTCTTTATATCGTCTCTCATAGCATCCAATGTTATTTCATAATGATGATCCTTGTTCACATCTTAAGAATCTCATAATTGGAAGGCACCTAAGAAAAATCCAATGCGAAAGCCAGAGGAATATGAATCACTTTGAAACCTCTGAGGACAACGAAGGATGAAAAACAAGTATGGGGAGGATAAGAGAAAACCAGCAAATAAAGATGAAGAGGGAGAGGTCGAGTAACAAAAGGGCTTTGATCATTCACCTGGTCTTGAAGCTGAAGGGAAATAGGCAGCATGCGTTATGTGGAGCAGTGCTGCCACACAGTGACAGGGAAAAAGCTCTGAGCTTCGCAGCAGTAATGACACCGGGAGCTTTGTTTAATGCCAGAGCCTAACAGGACACTGCCTCGTCTGCTGAAAGAATGCAAAAGGTAATTACCGGAGGCAATGTTATAAATACAATGTCGCTCTGAGCCTGGCTGGAGCGACAGGTGTTGAGCTAGTCACCCTGGTTCAGTTTATTACAAAACATCAATAGTAGTTACAGAGTTAAAACTCGATTCAAGCCCTTTCTTTTAGCAGAATGATCAATAACCAAAAAAAAAGAAAAAAAAATCATTTTCTCGTAGAGTACAGACTAAGCTTTTATGTATGCTATACAGTAATTCTGTAACTGATTTTGAATTATTAGAAAGAAGCTAGACCTCAGCTAGAAGATGAATACATGGCATGTCTTTCTGTGACTAACAAAATTAAAATGTATTTTCAAAGGGAAAGAAAAGAAAAGAAAAGAAAAGAAAAGAAAAGAAAAGAAAAGAAAAGAAAAGAAAAGAAAAGAAAAGAAAAGAAAAGAAAAGAAAAGAAAAGAAAAGAAAAGAAAAGAAAAGAAAGAAAGAAAGAAAGAAAGAAAGAAAGAAAGAAAGAAAGAAAGAAAGAAAGAAAGAAAGAAAGAAAGAAAGAAAGAAAGAAAGAAAAAATAATAATTCTAGGATCTAAATAAGGTTAGGTAGTAATGTCATATAAATTCCAGCAGTGGGCAGAGGAAAGGCATCATGTCTTTAGAAAATCCCAGTCCAAGTCAGTACTGTCCTGAAGTTTCTGTACTATTTCTGTCTTAATACCAACATAGACAATTGTCTAAGAATACCGTAAAACATGTTTCATGGACAGCACCATCATGGAAGTCTCAGCTGGGAGACCTTTGGCTAAAAGGCACAAGTATGCAAAACCTTTTTTGATCTTTTCTTTAGGTAATCCCACAGGATTCCACATCAGAGAAACCATTATGCACTAATCTATCTCTTTGCTAGCAGAATACACAAAGCAGGAAAACAATTTTCCTTGTCCTGGGTGTACGAACAGGGCCTTCCTCTCCCTGTTGTTGTGGAGCTGCTACACACCTGCCTGGAATTTAAGCAGTCCTTGAGATTTAAAGGTGCTGAACTGGCTCCCAGTTGGATTTGAATGCCCTCAGAAGTGTTGAAAATCAGGTCACAGGATCCCCTGGGAATGGCAGCTTGGTACATTTCAAGATAAATAATTTGCATGAAATTCAGTAGGGAACAGGCCTGCCTTATGTTCCATAGACTAGTCCCATGTTTTCATCACAGCACCCCAGTTAATAGGTAGAAGTGTCTTTATGCATGTATTTACTCCTGTTCATTTATGTGTATGCATACTTGCTCACATGCACACACAGCTTCCCTTTAGCAGTTTTACATTTCAGCCCCATCTCCACAAAGCCTGCCTTTACCCTGGGATGAGCTGCTATTTAGACTGGCCACCACTGGCCACCAGGGTGAAACAGGCACGCCTAAAAGGTAGATGTAACATCTGGGCTCACTGAAAGCCAAGGAAATAAAGATATAAATAAATAGTTGTGCCGCATAAAAAGGGAATTATGTATGCTGTCTTTGCTGTCTGTGCATTTTACCTAACAACATTAGGATGGGGACCCGAGAGTGCATTATGACAACTAGACACACTTGAATTTTGAAAAGTCTTTTCCTAGCACCCTGTGAAACCCTGAGAAGTTTCTGTAATGATCTAAAAATAAAGTTGCATTAAGTCCCTTATCGTCTCCCTTTTTATTTTATATGAAAGATCAATAAAGATAAAGGTTAGAAAAGCCCTGTCTGGTACTTGCAATCCTGGCTCCTAATTGTCTCCAGTTGGAAGTGTGAACTCAGCCAAAACCGCAATGCTGCTAGCAAATGCTATAAAAAGGAAAGCTGTCTGAAATTGGAAAAGTTTTTTTCAACACTTTCTCAGAGAAGGCAGCAGCAGGTCTGTTTAATACATTGGGGAAGCTGCAGCCAAAAAAAAATCTGTGACGGAGGAGGGTGTGAAAGGAAACATGAGGCTGTCAATCAATGTGAAAAAGAACAGAATTTCCAGGGAGCTGGAAATGCTATATTAAAAACAAGCTATTTTGAGAAGACTGAAAAATATATTTAATTGGAAATGGAGAGAACAACAATATGTAGTAAGACAGAGAACTGGAAGAAAATTTTAAAAAAGACTGCAACTCACAATACCAAGTTTGAAGACATAGGGATTGAAAGAAGTTGCTGGCCAGTGTTGCAGGGGAATGTGAACTCCTCCCAGAGCTAGAACACGTCATGTTCTCTGTGTGCTGGCCTTTGCCATGCCAAGCAAGGATTCTGAGAACTGCTGTGATCAATTTAGAATGATTTGGTGTTCTTTTAAATGAGCGTTTTTTTGCCACAGATTCCTATCATATATTAAAAGTAATATTTGGAAGAACTTTTCAGTGAATGATCATGAAGCACGAACCATATCAAAACGTAAATAGGCAACTGGGGAAAGTCAAGTCCAGACCTAACTCTCAGAGTCCTCAACATTTATAAAATGTACATACCACTATTTCTACTACAGTAGGGCCACAAAGCCCATCAATGGGGAGATGAGGAAGCAGAAACACAAATCTACATTTACAGAGAACTTCTGCTGGACATAAATTTATTTCATTTTAGAGTACCTATGGCTCTGACAGAAAATGGAGCACAAACAATGAAGATTCACTTGTGCAGAAAACATTTGAATTACTAATACCTTCCACTAGCTTTTAGGAAAGGATACGTGATGAGAAGAACTGATAAGGAAGGAAGACAAGGGAATCATGACTGGGGCACCCTGCATCTCCTTGAACAGTGCTGCTCAGTCCTCAGGCTTGTCAGCATCCCATGGCAGATGAGTTTGTTTGCTAGCTGCCTCATCCACACAGCTGCTTCTTTCCCAGGAGGACTGCCTGAGCCAGGTGTGAAGGAAGAGCGGTCATAATTCCTGCGAGTAAACAGAGAACAGCAACATGAAAGCAATGTGAGAGGTTATATTGCAAAGCAACAATTTTTTGAAGAACTATTTTAAGTAATCAGGGTCTGCAGAGAGTTGCACATTTCTCAGACTAGAAAGATTTACTATGCATAGCACTAAGAAGTGGCAAAGGAGAGCTTTGGGGTTCAGCAGAAAGACAGACAAAAAAGGGGTCCACCTCCCCAAATCCATCTCCCTGGTAACCTAAGCAAGCACATCCTAAACCTTTTTCAGAAACTTGCTGAGCTCCATCTTAGGAAAAAAAAAAAAAAAGAAAGAAAAAAAAAGTCTTGAATATGTTAATGTTCAGTTTACTGCCACTTCCTATAGTGCCAGCAGAGTTCTCCATCTTGCACAGCTTCTTGCATTCTCAGATTGCAAAATCCCCACCCTGTGGAGAGAGCAGTCCTATGTCCCTTGAGTTGTTTTGCTGGACATAAGAAATAACACTGTTCTCATCCTTCATAACAGAGGGTCTCGATTCAACTCTATTCTCTCTGCCCCTCTTACTGTTTGGCTTCTTGAACATGTATATGCAGAAGCATATGCAATAATCAAGACAAGCTGTGAATATACCTTTACCTATATGTCCCTAAAATGCTTTGAATCATCTTAAAATCTCATTTCCCTTTTTGTTTCTTGGATGCTTTGTATGTACAGATTGCAGAATGACTCTGTGGAACCAATTAGGAAGCCTGAGTGTTTCTCCACAGCCACTGGATGAAAGATGATCTTACTAGTTCCCAAGTATACGACCCCAAACCCTGTAGCACTGAATTTCATCCCATGCCAATTACTCTAGGCCTCAAAGCAATCTCATTCTTTCTGTACAACACAATTGTCTTTTGTGTCAATGACACATCCCAAGTTAAGTGTCACAAGTTTTCCCAGCACAGTCCTAATCTTCTTCCCATGGCCCATAAATACAAATATAGAAAAAGTAGTGAAAATGTCAGTTTTTCAAGTACCCGCAGCCCTCCAACACCCCCAACATACCCATTAATGAATGCCACCTTCCCATCCAGGTCTTCTAATACAAGAGTGTCCAAGGAAGCCCCAGTGGTTTTATCACACATCGATAACCCCAGTCCCCTCTCAGTCCCATATCTGTCACTTCGTTCAGGAGAATATATCTAGTGGGTTATACGAAGCGAGGAAGTGGACCATTCTCCTGACTGTGTTAGCAACGTGTGAGTTAATCTTCGAGAAGACATTTCACTTCTTTTTTTCTTGCAATCCTCAGTTTCAAAGATTCAGGTCTGCAGTGTAGAAGAGCACAGTACAATGTATGTCTTCCAAATCTTTACATGAAAGATGAAGAGGAACTGATGAGCTGTGTATTGTAACGCATATCAGTCTGTTCCTTGGTGGAACCACAGCATTTATTTGGTCCCTTCCACACGCACTACATTTATTTATTCTTAATTTCCCACATTTCTTTCCTTTTTTTCACCCTTTTTATTCATCTCAGAATCAACACATTGGGGAAATCTGTTTTTTTTTGGCTGGAGAACAGAACGGCTGAGAACGGCGGGGGAAGGTGCATAGGGTATTACTCTGTCCCCTCACGCCTCAGGAGGGGACACGGCTCATCCCCTCCTGAGCAGCCCACAACCTCCCAGCGGGGTGAAACCCCAAAACAGGGCACATCTCCCTTTTCTGAGGCTCCGGGCGGACACATACCAGTCACACATTTCACTCCTTTTTCACCAACCAGCCCGGCCAAGCCCAGCCCAGCCCAGCGGTGTGGGGGGCGCTCGCCCCGAGCCGGGTCAAGCGGCTTCCCTGAGGGATAAGCAACCAGGGCCGGCTTCCCTCCAGCTACCAGCCCTCCCTCAGCCCTCCGGGGCTGAGCTCCAGGCCGGGCAGGAGCCGGGCTAGGGGTCAGTAGCGAGCCGGGCAGCGAGATGGCGGCGGCCGCCAGGCTGTGGAGGCTGAGGCGGTGCCTGGCCGGGCCTGTGGCCGCAGCCCGCAGCAGCAGCAGCGCGGCCCCGCCGGAGAAGCTCACCCTGAGGCGGCAGGCGGATGGGGTCCGGTGAGCTGCGGAGAGAGACGGAATCGGGAGAAAATGGGGGGCTCTGAGAGCGGGTGGGTGGGAATTGGGGCGGCTCTGACAGCGGGGACTCGGGGGGGAAGGGTTAGGGGCTGTGGGCGCAGCGCGGAGCCTCGCGGAGTTTCCGTGTGCACGCTTGGGGCGTGTGGGGTTCATCAGTCGTTTTGAAAGTTTGCTCTTTTTCTGTTTGTTTGTTTGTTTTTGCCTTGCGGTAACCCACTGTATTTAACGGCTTTTTGCAGAAGCATTGTCCTGAACAACCCCAAGAGGCGAAACGCCCTGTCCCTCTCCATGCTGCAGGCGCTGAAGGAGGACCTGCTGCACGACGCCAAAAGCAAAGAGCTCCGCGTTATCGTCATTTCAGGTACCCCACAGAAGAGGAGTGGCTGAGAGAATAAGAAGAAACAGGCTAATATGGAGCTTAAGCTCAGAATATCACTGAACTACAGAAAACGGGGCAGGAAGGAACTTGCAGGCTGGTTTCTTACAGCCTGCCAGAACATAAACAGTACCACACGTGAGCCTTCCCACTCAGACCTCACTGCCCTTCTATATTCATCCTGCTTTCTGCTTTCATACACTTAATTCCTCATTCTTGAAGCCAGCCTTAATAATTGACTAGGTTCTGTTATATTTCTGTTGATAATTAACACATCTAAGAAGAAACGCTGTTGAAACAGTATTCAAAATGTTAGTATTTCAGTCAGGTTGCCTGGTGTGTTTGCAGAGTTGATAAGCTTTTGTTTTCCTTTTGTAAAAGTAAGCAGCAAGTGAAATGATTGTTTTTAAAGCTACATATGAACAGTAGCTCAAACAATAAATCCAGGTCCTGATAGTCATTACGCTGAAGAACAAACACTCCTAGGTAATGGTTTTCGTGCAGAAGCAGGCTGAGCTTGGATGGCTTCTGTTGCCTTCAGTGGCAGGTACAGATGGTAGTAAACAGGGTTCAAAGGGTTTCCTGTGCTCTGTTCCCCTGCTCTAAGCCAGGATCAGACTTTGTTATTTTTGCCACTGGTTTGTCAAAACTCTTTCTAAAACTCTTCAGTGAAGAAGAGACCATAGTATTGATACTGCAGTCACCTGCAACCTGCAAATGTAAAACTTTATCTTTTAGAGCCTCTATTCCATTTAGATATTAACCTGTAGAGTTCTTAAAGATAATAAAAGTTGAGATGTTCTTAAGCCATTTTTGTCCTCTGTCATTTTAAGATAATCTTCCCCTGTTCTCCTTCCAAACATCTTGGAGAAATAGGTTTACTAATTTAGAAAGCTGGGATTCCCTGTACTAAGAGGAGAATGTTGCTCATGTGTAAGTGTGCGTGCACATGAGAGTGGAAATAAATTAACTTCACAGCAGTGACAAATATATGTATTCAGTATTTCAAATAGCAGTTACACATTTTGTAAGATGCTTCAGGTTACTTTTTGAGAATACGGTGCTCTGGGAGTTTGTGAGTACAGTTTGGTTGTTTTATTTTTCTTGCCTGTTTGTTTTTCAGTTTAAAAATAAATTGCATGTTCCTGCTGATTTCCAATTCTATTGCTGAATGTAATGCAAAACAAGAAATCTCAGGAAAAGGACTTGTCTTTGAATCTTTAACACAGACTTTACAGTGGATTCTTCTTTAATGAGGCACAAATGCAGATGTGGTTAAATTTCCAGATAATGTATCGGTGATCCAGTGAGCTGATTGCTGGTGTGTGGTGATTGCTAGACAGACTGTTAACAATAAGCTGATTCATAAGAAGCAAATGCATAGCTAAGGTGGTGGCTTCATAGCTGTAGATGGAAATGTCGCATCCATGCAAATATCTGAGGAGATCTGAAGGACTAAAAAGCTTCAGATTGGTTTATTTTTATGGCAGATGTCTCCTGAGGAAGGAAAACTGTTGTAGAGGTAGTGTGTAAGTAGAGCCTGTTGTTAGCTGCCACTTGAGGAAAGCAAATCTAAAACTTACACCTCCAGAATCTTGCTTTTTCTACCAAAACCCTGGAGAAGCTTTTTGGGATTCCTTAGATGAGTGTTAGCAGTGGAGGAACAGAGGCCATAACAGCAGAAGAACTGTCTCTAGCAGAAGAACCTTTTTTTCCACTGTTGCCTTAAACACCATAACTAAATTGTTGATGCTTATTTCATAAAAGTTAATCATTAGCGTACAATAAACAGGGAATAACTGTATTTGTTAGTCTGAGAGCAGAGCAGTCCATTGTCACTCCAGCTAACTAGTTTACACTGTACCAAAGAGCAGGTCAGTACTATATCTTAAAAGAGACTGGGCTGAGAGGTGTAAAGAACCTTATTTTTAACTGAGTTAACTTGGAGTGGAAGTAAAACTAAGCCTTTAAAATATTTATTGGCATTAGTGTGGTTAAATCATTTATTGCAGCAATTTAAAGGTATTACAGAGCTCAGAAGGCAATATTTAGGAACTGAGTGTAAAATTCCCTCTACTAATCTACTTCTTTTTGATCATTGACACTTTTATACCTTAAAACAGGGTATTGATACACCACTTGGTTTCTCGATTAGTTCAGACTGACAGAATTTCATGATTTTTTTTGCAGCTGAAGGCCCTGTGTTTTGTTCTGGCCACGATTTAAAGGAACTGACAACTGAAGACGATGTGAAGCATCATTCCCAAGTATTTGCAGTATGTGCAGAGGTAAGCAGTTCTTCTTAAGTGCCACCCTTTTGCCTGGTTTTAAGATCAAGCAGTGATGCTGGTTTAAGTTAACACCTGATCCTGGTGAACTTCTGTTTTCCCTGGATTTCTCTATGTGCAAATAAAAATCCTAGAATGCCAGTGTGCATGCTTCCTACTGGGTGAAGTCATGGTGCGTTCCTTCTTTTACCCAGTTCTTCTTGCAGCTGAATATTTGGGCAATATCTTTCCCAGAAATCCAGGCATAACCAACTTCATAGCACTTGTGCTCAAAGGATCTTTCCCAGCATCTAGCTAATAACTCAAGACAGGCTTAAACATCAAGTAGACAATGTGAAAGTAAGATCTGAATACATCTCTGATTCTGGTACCCCTTCAGCAGACCATACAAGATCTTCTTATTGCAGAAGCACAGACCTGAAGGTTGAGAAGTTAAAGTAGATCCTGGAGCCTTTGGAGAGAACGGTCAAAAAGCCCTTTGATTTTAATGGCATTAGAATTTGACCCCCTAAACCTGCTGAGAGTGATCACAAAAAGTTTGAAACCTTTTATTCTAGTTCCTCCAGAAGAAATAATAATCTCTATACACATTGTCAAGCTAACATTACTCATGGTTAACAAATGCTGTAAAAGCCATGGTATAAAGGTTACTACTGAAGGCACATTGGTATAAGACATAGCAATCATCCTTGCAGCTTTGTCTGTATTTCATCTTGGTATGCTGTCCACAAAGAGGTAAGCACAAATATGACTCAGTGACAAGTTAGCCCCTGCATCAGAAAGGAGTCAAGGTCCAATAGTTTAGGAACCAATAGTTTAATATTGATTTTGCAGTTGCAGGGCAGAATACCAGTATATTGTCAATGGAAAACTGAATCATACAGCTTTTCAGTCACATAATAGGAAAGATGAGGCAAAAAGAAAATGTAGCATGAAATCAAGAGTTGATAAATTTCTCACTTCAAGGTCCAGAAGAATTTAAATTGTCCTGTATGTATCTGTAGTTTTGGAGCTGTATATTCAGGATTCATGACAAGTATAGCAAGCTAGTCTTCGTTTTTACAAAGAGAATGGTGCCTTATTGTATAGTAAGTTTAGTAAGACGGCACTATTACAAATATGAATTTCAGATAAATATTCCTGAGCCCATCACATTTGGAGATATGGAGCTATTCCAAATCCAGCTGGGTACTGCCCTGGACAGCCAGCTCTACCTGAGCCGGGTGCGTTGGACTCGGTGATCTCAAAAGGTTACTGCCAACCTAAATGATTCTGTGAAACTGGCAAAGCAAGTTCAGAAAGAAACACAAGAGGTGAAATGACATTTGATGTAATCTGTTTTATGATGATGATAGTGATAATAGTACTTCACAACCTCTACCTGAGTATCTCAAAGGGATTTAAGTTTCTTATAATACACAACTCACTAGTATCTCCATATAGGCTTGCTGATAAACATTAAGGGCACTTTACATACAGAAATAGAGAAAGAAATTTAGTCTTTATTTGGGATCCTAAGTAGAATGGATCCTACCCTAAATTACATATTTACATCCTGCACTAGGGGAGTCCAGAGCATTGGACTGGTCTTCAAGAGACCTTTGGCCAAAAGGCTTTGACATTTGTTTGTGACTGGTAACCGTATGCAGGTCATTTCAGCTGCTGTGCCTCTGTTTCCCCACGCCTATAATACTGCATTATATAGTTCTGCTAACTTCATCTGAGAACTGAGTACTTTCCACACAGGAGTTTGAGACAGCTAGAAACACTTCTTTAGAGGCTTCTCAGGTACAAAACCATAGATACTTTTTTTTTTTTTTCTTTTCAGGGAACCATTTAACTTTGAATTTTTATAACCAGAAAGTATTTTACTTGTTTCTCTGCGTGCATGCACATACTGTTACTCTTTCGTTGTCTGCTTCTCAAAATGCACTGAAAATGTGTTTTTAAACAAAGAAAACGTGAGACAAAGACTGATGAAATTCAACACTGAATTCAGGTAACTTCATCTAAGTGACATGACATTTGCTAGACTTCATCTACTGGAGAAATTGAAATAGAAAGTTAAAAGCTGTTATCTTGCTACACTGTGCTAATGTGACAATTTTTAAAATCTAGATGATAGTTAAATAGATTTTCTGTCTGCAAGTATTAAAATTAGGTTAGTTTGATGATTCCCACTGTATTTAAGGCAAACCTGAGTTAGAAGAGCTAGACAAATTTGTCTTTCTTAACTTCACCTACGTGAAGTTGGACGTCACACCTGTGAAGTCTATGAGGGTGAAAGCACAAAGTGTTTACCCATCCTAAGTCTAACAGAAATAGGAAAAATTGGCTACATAAACCTACATAGTTGGCTACGCAGCTGAGCAGTGACTGGAAGAGCAGTAGTTTTGTGCATTACAGCCCTAAAGCAGGTTCTGTAGAGAGGACTTAAACTCCAGTCTATGAAATTGGAAAGTGCACACCGTGATACCAGGTCTGTGAAGCACGTGCAAGTTTTAGAACAGCCACGATGTAACTTTAGGGACTAACTGACTGCTTTCTCCTGGGCAGGTTATGACTTTAATCCAGAAGCTTCCAGTACCGGTGATTGCCCAAGTAAATGGCTTGGCTACAGCAGCAGGCTGTCAGCTAGTGGCAAGCTGCGACATTGCGGTGGCGAGTGAGAAATCTCAATTTGCTACTCCTGGAGTAAACATTGGATTGTTTTGCTCCACACCAGCTGTGGCCTTGGGCAGATCTCTTCCAAGAAAGGTAGGCTTCCTTTGCAGGTACTCTTTTTAATTTTGCAATTAGTAGTTTCCCCTTTTTAGGAGTTCTAGTTCCACTGCCTTAACTTCATCTTCCTGCAGTACAACATTCAAAATATTTCATTGCCAAAGACATTTGTAACACTTTGGACTGGGGGAAAAGTAATAAAGGGATGACCTCTGTTTAGGGAAAGCAGCTTCCTGCTGATCTGATTCCAATCAGCAGGAACTCGTATCAGCAGCACGCCAGCTCAGTGAGCCCTCTGCTTCCCAAAAGACAGCTCTGTGCTTTAGACAGTGACGTCCTCCCCCTGATGAGAAACCCCTGCAAGTTCAGGATATCAGCTCCACTGAGCTATCAATTCTGGCCAGGCAGTGACATTTCACTACCAGCATGATCTGCCTGCATTTAGATCAAGATGCTTTACATAGCATCTAAAACCCTCCCGTACCTTCTTCCTGGTTTATTTCCTACTGATTGTTACTATACATTTCTCCCTGCATAAGCAGTAGTATGACCTGTAAAGCCTCCAGAACTGAGAAAATAAATGTTAAGTCGTGATCCCGTTAGATTCATGTGGACAGGCTCTCCAAGCCCAGCAGGGTTCTCCTGAGATTTAAGGACAAGTTCAGTTGCTGGGTAAAACCTTCAAATTTAAATTTCCTATCTTGTATGACCATCAGGTTCAAATACAACTTGCGTGTTTTGTCGTAGTTTGGTTTTTAACTGTACTATACTGTACAGTTATAACTGTTTCTAAATTGGTATTTATGATTTTTACAATTACCATTTTAAATTCTGTGGAACATAATTTTCTCTGTGTCACTCTTCAAAGTAGCAGGTGTGTTCCCTACAGTGGTCAGGATCGCTGATTTGACCTTTTATCAAATGAAATGTTGCCACTGTTTGTAGCTACCAAAGCAAAGATACCAAAAGGATAATCAGCTCTTATGATTCTGGGTATCAGTCAATTACATGAAGAGTCATGGAAAAAAATCTCATTGAGAAATAACACGGAATGGTCAGTGAGCACTTGGGGGATATTTTAATTTGAAACCTCAAGCACAAGATGCTGAGTGCAACAGGAGACTGAAGTAGATGGAGCTGTAAGGACACATTTAAAAACACCCAGACCAAACTTAAACTAAGGTATTTTCAAAAACTGCACATTGACTTATTAGGTGTTTGTTTGTTTATTATTCCATGCTCAGCTTAAAATATGGAGTTCAGATATTTGACTTTGTGGACCATCCACATCTCTCTTGATTCGTATTGCAAACACCAGAGATTCTGGGCTTTTGGAGGCGAAAAAAGCTGCAATCAATGGGCAGGTCTGAAAAAAGGCCAGCTTTAGACCCACTCCTTTTCTTGTAGAAACCTCTTAATATTTCCTTGGCAGTTTAAGAAGCAAGATTTAAATCTCAAATTTGCCAAAAGAGTAACTCGTATTTGAATGAGGAGACTGAAATTCCCCAAACAAAAGCAGTACAGGAGTGGAATTGACTTAATGTGGTGTCTTTTCTTGTTCAGGTGGCATTAGAGATGCTTTTCACGGGTGAACCTCTTTCTGCCCACGAAGCATTAATGCATGGGCTTGTCAGCAAGGTGGTACCAGAAGACAAGCTAGAAGAAGAGACCATGAGAATCTCTCGCAAGATATGCGAAAGCAGCAAATCTGTCCTGGCACTGGGGAAAGCCACTTTCTACAGACAGATGGCACAGGACCTTGATACTGCTTACAAAATAACCTCTCAGGTCATGGTAGACAATCTGACTTTGAGGGATGGGCAGGAAGGCATTGAAGCCTTTATTCAGAAACGGAAGCCTGTCTGGTCACATTCTCAGGATGAGAAGAAATGAATACTGTTTCTAAGCTAAGCTTAGCTGTGCTTCGTAATTCTTCACGCAGTTGCCTTTGGGAACTATATTTCTCTTCTTTCTGAAAGTTAAATTTCTTATCATACCTATGCCAAAGCCACAATAAATTATTTCTAAGTATATATATAATAAATTTTAAGAAAAATCAAACCAAATATTTTTTTTTCAGCAATGAATCTTTTCTGTGGTTTCAGAAGGAATGCAGTGCTACAAAAATCAGTTTGATATGTCCCAGATTATACATGGAATCACATGGACTGGGAGAGAACTCGGATCACCCCGTTTAGTACCTGTCTCCCTAGTTCTGGTTGTTATTAATAGAGAATTATAGGGTTTGGACACATTCCAGAGGTGATGGAGTACTTATATTCCAATGCAGTTCAGTGTGTTACAGGCAGAAGCCAGTAACACTAACCCACTCATTGTTATAAATACACCTGCCTATGAACTGTGTGTGTTATTAGTTTGTCTCTCTCAGCAAATCCTGTTGTTTCACCATCAGTCCAAATTAGCACTTGCAAAACCTAGAGGATTTTGCTGTTGACTCCAGGGAGGCTAAGCCTGGCTTGGGGTGTTTGGTTTCCACAAAGGGCACACTGCAAAAAGCACTCCCTACAGGCTTCAGCAGAGATTCATCTGGCAATGTTCTGACCTGGTCATAATCTTTAGGCTATGTGTCTTCAGTTTATCACAGAATCTTGGGCACGTAAGCCTGACTTTATGCTCGGAGCTGGTCTTTACAAGCACTGGAAGAGGTCAGCCTTGGATTTATGGTCTTGAAATCTTCCAACAACAGGGATTCAAGTGCTCTTCTGGGTAGTCTGTCCAACATTCCCAGTGGAAAAAAAAAAATCTTTAACTTTGAGGCTCCAGTCTGAGCCTCAAAGCATCACTTTTCAAACATTGTCCCATTGCATTATCTGACATTACTAAGAAAACTTCAGCTCCAGCATCTCTGTATGCCCCTTCAAGCAGTCACAGGCTGCACTTAGATCACACTAGGCTCCTCTGTGCCAGACTAAACAAGTCCAGCTTCCTCAGCTCTCCTTGTAGGTCACGTTCTCTAGATAATTGACTCTCTGGTGGATGAATTCCAGTTTCTCAACACCCCTTTTGCACTGGCTGTGCCAAATGAGTACTACATTCCAAATATGGCCTCACTGGTGCTGAGCAGAGGGGAATAAAATATTCCTTCCATCTGCTGGCCACTTTGAGCCAGTTGGTATTGCTCACCATGCATTTTGTCTTATTTGTGATGAGAGTGCACTGCTGGCTCGTATTCATCTGGGCATCCACGATAAGCTGGGTTTCAGCAGGCTGCTGCTCTGCCTGGCAGTTCCTAGCTGGCTCTGGTGCTTGGTGTCACTCTTCCCTGGGTGCAATCCTTCTCATGGCCTTTCTGGATTGAAGACGAGCCACTCGGTATGTCAGCTGTTTCCCCAGCTCAGGATCACCTGCAAATTTGCTGAGGGTGTGTTAGTGATGGGGGAGTATGAATCAATAAGGACGTCACTCAGGTGTGTTTACTCCTTAGTGCGTGGTTCCCTGCTGGTGCACATGTCAGTTTGTTTCTCAGTTCTCTGCAGTGAGTGACTTACCCAGTAAAGTTCTGGGATGGTTCTTTCCAGGGGCTGATCATTCCTCCAAGCCAGCATGGATGAGTCCACAACAGCTTTGGCTGCCTCTACCCTTCCCAATGGCCTGATGCTGACCCTGTAAGCCTTGCCCAGCACTCCTGAGCATCCCCAGAATCAGGCTAAAAAACGTCCTCCTGGCAGGCCTGCCTGTTTCTCCAGGCGCTTTAAACTGAAACACTGCCACAATGGAAAGTCAGCAATTTGGGGTTTGGGCCACAAAGTTGCCAAACGGAGCTAGAGGAAACCCAGGTGAAGTGCTATACAATGTAGCTGTAGCCAGTCTGCTTCAGAATGACCTGAGCACGAGGATCTTATTGGAAAGGGCATTTCTGGTAGAGTCTCCCTGCTTCTGGAAGAGGTCTCATAGTTCAGCCAATCTGCCTCCCATAGAGCAGCAACGGGCTGTACTCCTACCAGGTGCACTGCTGGGATCTGTGGGTTGAATGACACCTTGCTTCCTAAGAGTGAAATTCTGTTTGTCCTTACACTAGGGAACCATACCTGACTAGTTTGGTTACCAAAGATAGCTCTTTTCTAACTGACCCACACATTTTTATTCAAACTGCTGATATAAACATGCATCACTTCTGTGTATACACCCCCACAAAGCACTTCTCTCTGCTGTCCACAATGGATGGTCAGGATGAAAAGAAAGCAATTTCCAGTCCTGCTGCTATTTTTAATTTGAGAAACGTAAACTTCAATTCACCGTTACAAATAGTTCGTTTCTATAGGACTGTGAAAAATGCAGATTGTTGGGAACAGTCATTTTAAAAATACAAAATTCCATTGTAATCACTAAGAAAGCTGAATATGTTTTATATAAACTCACGGTTTATATTGGTAAGAAAACGTTATAAACAGTTGTCCTGGTGTCAGCACCCTGGTGTGGTGCTTATCTGCCTGCCGCAATAAACCACAACAGTTAGGAGACAGAAGGGTTAAATCTGGAGCCCAGTAACCTTCATCATGTCCTTTTCAATACAGTAAGATGTTGCACTTAGACTGTGCTCCCCCATGCTGCTCTAAAAGCATTAGGAAAGAGTAAATTGTTTTTAAAAATATTTATATTTAATGGCTACCTTGCAACTACTCAGCAAATCTCTACTGGCTCTTTTGTTCCAGGCTTTTAGGAATAAGTACATTATCTGATTTTTGCAGAACAGTGCTCTTTTCAACTAAATGCAGTAATAAAATGGTTTCACTGGCCATCTTAAAACATGAATGACAGTTTAGATGAGCACATTCTTTCAGATATTTAGAAATTCTCCTGCAATCAATTGCCATCCACAAAAGGCAGGTTTTTCATTACTGTTAATTGACAGCTATAAGTTTTGAGGAAAAATTCTGCATTTTTAAAGAATAATTACTTTATTTGAAATAATTTCACTGAAATAGAATTGAATCTGGTCTTATTATTCCTGCACATCGATTTGTTGGATCTGAATGGCCTCATGAGACTCTAGTGTTACAAAGGCATGTAGGTATCCTCAGTGTTATTCAAAGTGAGCAGTGCTCTGTGAAGTTAAGAACAGGCGTGCTTTAACGAGACAAAATGGTGATGGGAGAGAAGTTAACTATCAGAAATGGTGGACTGGTTGTTTAGAGGATATGCAGAGGGTAGCAGCGTTACCTTATTTTCCATGTAAAAAAAAACAAACAATGCCTCAAGTTCCTCCACGAGTCAAATTCATGGACATTCAGGAAGCACAGAGTTGTAGATGGCTGAGGTCAGGTCCTTAAGAACACCGCTTTTGTAGGGTTGTGGTCTTTTCCAGTCTAATTCACTGGCATATTATGAGATACAACAAATGGTTGTGTTGTATCTTCCTGACCTTTAAGGGAAAAATATTTATTAGTGCATTTTAACTCAGCTTCCACAGCATTTGTTTGTACTATTTTGTGCAATAAAGTAATTATGTAATTAGCGATCATCAGTTCCAAAAATGGCAGGAATATTTCCCTCTTGCTTGAACTGCTAGACAGAGAAGAGCTTCAGAAGGCTTTAGAATATTCCTGCACTGGCCCCTATGGATTGACAAAGCAACATCATTTTTCATTTCTGACTTGTGTGTAATTTTTTTTTTCCCCACATCTGCCTTTACTGTTTAATTTAACAGATTTACAGGCTAGTCCTGGGAAACAGAACGGTTCCAGAATTGTTAATTATGTTCCATAGCCAAGAAACAACAAACCAAATGATAGATTGGGAGCCTTACCGCTGTGGCTATCTGCTGCCTGAGGGAGCGTCTGTCCTAAAATAGCAAGGAATCTAGCCCTTGTCACCCACTCTTTTTTATTAAAGAGTCTGCTCTGCAGTGGTCTGCCAGGTAATTAGCCTAGTTTCAAGTGACCCTAATAGCATGTGGCATGCACTCAGGCTTCTCTGTAAACTAAGTATGCCTCCATCTGCGCAGAGCCGCTGGGATGCAGCTCATCCCTGCAAATGACAGAAAGGTACAGGTTTTCTGGGAGCAGCTAGTATGGAAATGTAGAGCAAATGCAAGCGAGGAATTGCCTGGATGAACGTAATGAACCACTCAGACACTGACCTCAAAGTGTCAGTGAAGCAGAGGCCTTATAAAAAGTCCTTTCAGTCTTTAAGTGGAAATTTTAGAAAAGATACACAGGCAAAATCTGGAGGATGTGATCCCCTCGTGAACAAGACGGACAAGCCAGGGTGCAGAGATAGGTAAAATAAACACAGCGCAAGGTTGTTCCTAATTCATGGACTAGTCAATATTGTCCCTCATCACCTCATTTTGGGGATGTATGGTGAAGATGCAGTTGGACAGAGGACTCAGGAGTTGGACAAGGTGTTTATGATTTTCATGTTCAACAGAGCCAAAGAACAGAATGGGAGACGGTCTCATTTGGGTATTTTGTATGAGCTTTGCGTGGTTTTCTCAAGGCAGCCCAGCCTGGAATTCAACTGACTGAGAATTGGTTTGATAAAACCTTCTGTTTCCATGAAGGAGAGAGCTTGAGAATGTGTACTACAACGGCACGAAAACCTGGATGACTGACTGACTCATTGGCAAAAGCTGGGATCATAATTTTTGTGGTCCAGCTCATGATTTCTGAGCATTTGGATGGCAACACCGTGTCCTGTACAGAATTGCCTGTGGGTGATTCCTGTATGGTGATTCCCATATTCCAGATGGGGAAACTGAGGCCAAACCTGCTCTGTTTGAGGTCCCACAGTAAGCCAGGGGCACTGTAACAATGGCATCCAGAACGTGAACAGCTGCTCCTTGTACTTCTTCAGCAACAAAGGTTTCAGTAAAATCAGCAGAAATGCAGGACAGTCACGTGCCCTGAAAAGCCTGCAAAGGCTTCTGAACAGGAATTATGAGCTACTGCATCAAAGGCCCTATGCTTGACATTTATTGGCTTTTTGATGAATGTTGGGGTAATTTTACTGTCAACAGTTTCTCATTAGGAGCCTGGCAGTGTTCTTTCTGACCATTATCTTGCTCAATATCACATCGGGTTGCTACAAAGAGCAGAAATTTTATGTAAAACCCATCTATCTCTGTAGCTGCAAAATGTTTTAATAATTCTACATTAAAATAATTTCATGGAAATGCTGGCTGCCTCCTCTAAGCAATAAGGGCAATAGACAAATGGTTAGATTTCCATGAAGACCTCAAGCCACAGGACAAAACTCATACTGCAATGAGTAGGATTCATTTGTCTTGATTTGAATGGCATTGCACCTCGATCATACTAATTCTGAATTTAGCCACAGAGTAATGCGTCCCCATCCTGTTTTACACATTTTTGAAGGAGACTCACAAAGGGCACAAAGGCATTAGAGCTCTCCACTGGCCTACTGTTTCCTGGCTGTTTGCTGACAGTATTAGGGTTTTTTTTTGTTTGTTTGTTTTGTTTTGATTTTTTTTTCCTTTTGGTCAATCCTATAGCTTTCATAAAAAGAAAACTGTAGAACTGTACCCCTAATACCACAGCGTATTTAAAAAGGGGACAATCATCCATGAACCAACTTTAATAATTTTCACTCTATGACTTTTAAAACGTGAATACTACTATTAAATATTTGGATTCTGAAGTCAGGATAATGGGAGCATCACAGGGCTACTGTGTTTTTTTATCGATTATGGTTGTGAAAGAGAAAAAATGGAAACCAAAACCAGATGATGAAGTAGCAAATTGAATTTGAAAATGAACATTTAAGCCAGCTTTATAGGTTTTGGAATCCTGATTCACGACTGTTGTGCAGGCCAGCAACAGACACCTGGATATTTTAACATAGTTTTGTTGTAGCTGTTTACTAAAAGGGAGCCTACCTTTTCCCCCTTAGGTGGGACAGAGTTTTCAGGCTGTCTAGACTGCAACTTGCAATGCCCTGGAGTTATCTGAAAATAAGAAACATTCCTGTAGCCTAGGTTAAATCGTAACCACAAGTTTTAAACTAACTTCCACAGCAGTGCAACTTAACCTGTTGGACCTTAGTAGGTATTGATCTCTTTGCCAATTCTGCTGAAGGAAAGTCACCTCTGGAAAAGGCAGGACAGGTATGGATGGCAACACCTCAGACTATCTGCAGCTTGGCTCATTAGAGCCGTATGTCAGTGGGGTCTGATGTAATGGGTCATGTTTAAGAGAACAGAAGCTCCAGCCATCGTCTGCTTTCTGAAGGAGTTTTTAAGGACAAATTAACTGCAACAGGAGACGTTCAGGCTGCCTCAGCTGCTGATTACTGAGGAGGCGTTAGGGTCTTCCAAAGTGGCACTCAGGTTTTGTTCCAGACCTGTCCTCCTATAAACAATTACAGCAGATGAAATCATTTTTGGAAAGATGAGTGTTTTCTTTGTCAACTCTCCCCCATCAAGGATAATGTGCTATATTATATATCTCCACTTCCTGGCCCAAAATCACTCTCCATATGGACATTGAATGATACTTCTATAAAGAAGCAGTGAAGAAATTGGTAAGAGATATAAAGAACATAGGGGAAAGGAGAAAGCAATTGAATACATGAATCATTCTCCTAATGTGGCCTTCAGTCTAAATATGAGTGTTTTGATTCTTATACCTGTTTAATGAAACATATCTTTCATTACATTAAAAACTTATCATCTGCTGTTTAAGGGAGTCAAGCCTATAACAAAAGTCTATTCTGAGTGTTAGGATATAGTATAAACACATGGCCAATATTTATGAGTTAGTCTCCCTTCCTTCTCAAGACCTCACTAGATGAGATTAAAAATATTTTAAAATGAGTGTGCTTTTTCTTGCTTTTTTGGTTTTGAGTCCTTAGTGCAAAGTCAAAACAATTTTTCCTTTTTTTCTCTCCCTCTTTAGCTGGATAACTTTTTTAATGAATGCCAAGACTCTTATATAAGTACACAAATCTGGAAAGCTTTACAAAATACCACATGTCGCAGTTTAACAACTGGTGACAATGCCATAAATACTGGAGTGGGGGAGTGGTTTTAATGGAAACGCTGGAAAAAAAAAAAAAAAAAAAAAAAGGCGTAACAGATGACAGAGCAGAGTTATGAGAGAACTTGGTTCTCTGAAAGAAGGCCATGCAGGAGAAATGCTGAGGGGCAGGGAAATGACTCTGGATTTCTACACCAGAGTTCACTCAACTGGATGGATATGGTTGGTAAAAGACAATAGTTTTACCAACTGGACTGTATTCACAACACAGGCTCAGGGCATTGGGATGTACTGCAAATGCATGATCATCTGCACAGCAAGGTACTCACCACATACATCCTGCCCATTCTCTCCCATCTAGCACCAGCAGACTTTTCCAAGCTTCATCATGGATTTTTCCTAGTGTGGAGAGTGCACAGTGCAAAACATAATGGCATTAATACATTAGGCTGTGTTAATGACCAGGTGGATTCATCACCTTCACTTCCTGGTGAGCACTCTCTGCCACTTACCCTGCAGTTTGCCTCCACAGTACCTTTCTTTTCCTGTCTCCACTTCCCATTCCCCAAGGTTTTTCTTCCTATCATGTTTTCCCTAGCCCCTACAATTCTTTTCATACAATCATCCTTCCATTTGAACAGGTGGATCCTGCTACATTTCCCATTCAGTACTGCTTGTAAAGATTTTTTACTGAGTGTCTGTGTTATTTCCATATTATAACACTTAACCAATGCAGAGTACTGGAAAACTAACCTAATTTACCCCTTTTTCAATGGAACCAGCAAGAATATCCAAGCAAGGACAATCAGCCCCTTGTTCATTGGCCTGATGTTACTATTAATTATGGTTACTATTATTGTTATTATCATTGCTATTATTATTGCTATAACCTATTGTAACACCACTACAGTTCAGAAACTGAAATTTTAATGTCTCCTCTCCATATTTGGGCTTGGAAATTGTGGTCTTAATTGCTAAAATTAGAAGCCTCTCCAGTGTGGGTTTGGGAATAGCTTTTATCTGGCAGTAAGAGCAGACTTAACCTCTAATGTAAACCGTAAAAACAAACAAACAAATAAACAACGTATTTAGTGTGGTAAAATGGAAGTTGTGGAAGATAACAGTCCTCTTTGTGTGCTGTCTGTGGAAAGCTGTATGCTTTTAGTGGTTTTTCATGTCAGCATTTATTCAGAGTAGACGGTCTAGTAATATTTCAATGGAAAGCCAGAAACCTGTCTGATGCACTTGATGGCTGAAATACAGCACCAATTTATTCAGTTACCCACTCGTAACCACTAAAGAAGCAAAATCCAAAGAGTAGATTTACCACAGCAAAAGTCCTGGTGAACAGCTAAGTAGCAATTCATAGACTAAAGCAATCTTTTAAAAAAGTCCAAGATCTTTCTGCCCTGTTCATCACTATAACACTTAAATACATTTTTTACAAGCCATTTGTTAGATTATTCTGACACATAAAGAAGAGGAAAAAAATGTTTTTACAGCCCTGGACAATAGAAAAAAAAAAAAAAAAAGATTCACTTCCTGGCTTTCTCACAAAACTCCAATGTGACCTTCAGCAAGCTAATGCCCAAGAAATGTGACTGTCTGGTCCAACCTCCTATTTATTGCTTCTTGGCCTGCTTACCTCTGACTGGTACTTGCCTCAATCGCGACTTTGGTTGAGATAAGGAAATATCTAACCTTGTAAAGAGGGAATAAAATAAAATTTAAATTAAAAAAAAAAAAAAAGGAAGAAGGAAAATTTAAAAAAAAAAAAGAGAAGGATGCCAACAGTGTGATCCATTCTCCTTGCAGTCAGAACTTGTAGTTTATTTCTGCTTTGAATTCATCTGACAACAGCTTCCAAGCAAGGTAAGAGAGCTGCCCCTTTTCATGAGCTCAGCTAGATCTTTCAGTACCTCAGCAACTACACGTAATGGGGCTGATCATTCTTTTTTTCCTGTCCTTTTCCTGTCTTGTCTCTCTAGACTGCAAGCTCTGCAGGGGAAAATTGGTTGTTGCTATGTGTGCAGCCAGGGCCATGGCACAACTGCCCAGATTGGACTCACCTGTGATGAGGAATGAGTGCTGTGAACCCAGTTACAACAGTGAGAAGCCAAATATGAAACAAATAATAATAATAATTCTCTGTCCAAGAGAGGCTCCTTCAGTTTACTACAGATTCTCGGAAATCTTTGCACCTTAGCAGAAAATAAAGTGCTGGCACTATATAGCAAACGGTCAGCAGAGGGCAATAAGAGCTCAGATCTTGAAGCAATTCCTGGTTATTCTGTTACCAAGCTGCCAATGTGGTGTTTCTACTTGACTGCTCAAGGGGAATGAGCCCTTGGTTCAATCACGCAGCTCTCGGAGTTCTAACACGTGTGAGAAAGCGCTCCCAAAGTCATGCCAGCCACAGCTCTAAATTCTCTTCTGTTCCACTTTCACTGCAGCCCCCATCTTTGAACCCACATCGATTATGCTGGAGGACCAATTGTGATCTGATAGTCAAGATGTGCTTCTTGAAACCAAATTCTCAGATTTTTGGAAGCAGGAGGACACCTTGTTCTGCTCTAACAAATACACATGTGAGAGATACAGATGTGACTGGGGAGCTGGACCATTCAGCAGAGCATTCAGCAGAGCACAGTTTCTGAAGGCCTGACTGCTCTGGCTTTCTGGACAGTTATTTTAGATACAAATCAAGTTCTGGAGATTGTTAGGAGGTTCTGGAGGGAACAAGAGACTTGCAAAGACCTTCCAGCAGACTGGACCTGCAAGCCAGGCAGACGAGGCAAGCAGAATGTGACCACCATACCTCAGATTTTCAGTAAGAGGTAGCAGCAATCAGAGTACAGATCTCCCAGCCTGAGCTCAGCCAGCCAGCTTCTCCTTCTCACCTCTTCCACCCTGCTTACCAGGTGACCTACAGAACGTCACCTCTGTGTGACTCAATTTCCCCACCTGTAAAGGAAGTTACGGACTGGTCTGTGACACACTGGGAACAGTGAATGATAAAAAACAATCAGCTGTGTTACTCACGGCTCCGTGATGAACTACAAGGCTTGTCACACCGCCGCACCAGTCTGCCAGGCAGGAGAGGAGAAGTGCTGAAGGTGTTAGTCCAGGTGGACTGTGCACGCCGAGGCACAGCAGGAGCTGCTGAAAAGTAAAAATACTCCCTCAGGTCCTCTCCCAGCAGGAACAATATTCCGGTTGCAATGCAGATATCCTGCCGAGTTGTTCCACCCCTCAGGGCTGCTGAATGCTTTGCAAGAATCTGTAATGGCAATCATTAGACTGTAGTAAATATTACAGAATAGGAATGCCAAATGTCTCTTTATCTGAGCTTCAGTTTTACTTCTGGCTTCATGAAAAGCAAGAAAGCATGACCAACCACACTGATAGCATTAATAATACTTGGAATTTCAGGGAACACTGCTTATCAGCATGAATTAACCAGTCCTCCCTCGATTCCCATACCGTAGGAAAAGGATGGGGAGCAATTACATTGTTCAAATCCACCCCAGTGAGGGAAACCTGTAACTGCTTCAAGCACAAAACAGTGACTGTATCAGGCCATGCTGAACCTGCAGAGGAATTCAAATAAACAATATTGAATGATCAGCTGTGGAATGCAGTGAACACAGCCAGGTCAACAAGCGCACTGATAAGAGCACAGGGTGACAAGTGGGATCCAACCCAGCCTAAACCTCCAGCAGCCAGTGGCAACCGGGTGGAGGTTACGTTAGCTTTGTGCCAGGCAGCTTCTGGATAATTCTCAGCGGCAGACCAGGTGGAAGATGTAATCGAGATGCTGCTTCGTCACTATTTTGCTGCCAAGACTCCACTCAGAGCAGAGTCATCTCTGCCAGTCGTGATTCAATGCCTTTTCCACTGGACAACCTTCAGCCCTATCATGCAACTGTGCTTCTACCCAGCTGAGACAGAAGCAATCTGTGCCCTCTTTCGTTTTCCTCCCTGCCACTTCTGAGCCTTCTCTGACTCAGCGTGGCAGCGTACGCCAGGCAGAAACCATTTCAGATTATGGCAAGCCGTAACCACAGAAATTGAGCCACAGCCAGCAGCAACACTAAAAGCAAGCAATTGAAACTTTGAAAGAAAAACCCACAGCTGTTATGTAAGAGTGATAAGCAGCTATAATAACCACACCTGGCAAGAGAGTATTTTAATCCAAAAAGGTGTTTGCAACCTTTTCATAATCTTCTCTTCTAAGAAGGTAAAATCTAGTTGTTGGTTTTTTTTTGTTTTTTTTTTTGTTTTTTTTGTTTGTTTTTGAAAAAGGTACTGAACATCTGATTTTAGCAGACTTTTTTCTCTTAAAAACTTTCATCTTTAAGGGTTTATACAACAGTATATACAAACATTCCCATACAGGTTAAAAATACATTCTTTCATGTGGACAGAGAGTCCCTGTTAATGTGGTAGTTGCACGGAGGATACAAAAATAGCTGCTAGCAGAAGTATATAAAGGATACGATTAAGAAATCAGGTGCTAATGAGACTGCTCAGGACTGATTCACGAAGGGCCTGTGGCTATTCCATGCCAGCCCTTCCAGGAGGTGTCTCTCTCAGGCATGAGTCAGTGCCTTGCCTCTGTGCAGCTCCTTCTGCAGGAAACTCCCTGCAGAAGAGCTGGCAGGTACGTCCTTAAAGGCAAAGCAATGTAAAAAGGGGCTTCCTATGCCTTACCTCTTCCAGCTGCACGAACAGACTACAGGGGCAGCTTGAAGAGAGCGCAAATAAAAGCAGGATGGGGAGGCTCTGGACGCTGGCACAGGCAGGAACCGGTCAGCACTGCAAAGGTACAAAAGATGGCTGTAAGCCAGTTTGGGTCCTGCTGGTCCTTGAATTGATGTTAGCTCTGACGCTCTTGTGCTCTTGAACATTCATGCCTGGAGGACAGATTCTTTACTGCCTGAATTAAAATCCTGCCCTCGGCAAGGTTAATGACTATAATTTATTAAAAGGCGTGGAATAGTTTGTTAAATGATGTTGAAAAGAGAAGATGCGTGAAAACATGTTACAAAGCGTCCAGACAAACAAAAGGGTTGCACTGTACTTCTCTTTAAATTGAACCGGTTGCTAGAAGTCATGCACTTGTCACCCCTTTTGGGCCAAGAGCAGTGTGTAAGCTATACCCACGTGTATCTACCCTGTGCATACAGGTGCCCTGCACCACACTGCTTGTTGATGCTCCTAGGGACGCTGCACGGTGGCTTCCTTCCCATCATCCGTGGATTTCACAACGGCATGTACAGCAGAGTCTGCATGGAAAAGCAACAAGAGAACAACCCGTAATTTGCCCCTTCCATTGCTATATTCCCCTAGAAATGTGATTTCAATGAAGAAGCATTCTTCCTTTTGAGAACTAGCAAAATATTCACAGACACGACCTCCCAAAAGTCAGAAGTGCCAGGAGAAGGGATTCATGTACAGGTGGCTTCACCTGTTCTGTGTATTAATCTTATTCACAAAACACTTTTTTAGCTATTAAAGAAAAGACTGGTAATGAGCATTTGCAAGAGACCCTGCATTGCTGGATTTCAAGAAAGCTTCAGAATTCAAATGTTTTTCTCCTGTTCCCAGAGTCACATTTTCTCAGTAGTCTATTGCAAATAGACTCCTGGTATCTGGTGTCTGGCCAAAAATGGAATCCAACCCCAGAGCTAAGGGTCTAAGTTCCTTCTGCAGTACATAAAGAGAAATAAATGCTTCAAAAGAGTGATCTAAAACACCTGAAGTGTTGGGAGGTGCCTAGCAGTAGCCAGTAGAGAAATAAAGTCTTTGCTGACCTTGGGAGCTGAAGCACAGGGATATCTTCAAGATCAGAACTGTGCTACTGCTTTTCTCTTAAAACACATAAAAGAGTTTAAAATACACTTTTAAAAATGTTATTTTGTGTTTATTTATGGTGACTGATACGGGCCTGAATATTGCACCCATCTTGATATGCCTACCTTTTTTTTTTTTTTTTTTTTGGTCAGGAATGTCTCTCCCATTCCAGTGTTAGAAGTTCAAGTCCCAGCAGTGTCCTGACCTTAGGAACTAAGCGGCTAGTGCACGATCAGTTCCTAATGGTAAAACCACCGCTTCCGTATGTCATTGCACAGCAACAAGGGCAAGAGGAAAGGAGAGGAAGGAAAAAAAAAAAAAAAAAAAAAGTAAGAATTATGCTTTCCTTCCTCACTTTTAAGGGTGAGATTTCCCTTTTATGGGGAGATCTCTCAGGTTATTTACTATCAGAGCCAGATATCTTTAATGGTTCCTTCTTTTACCAAGAGAACAAATTATTCTGTAAAAAAGCCAGTTCTTTGCTTCTTGCCACTGCCAGCTGCATGCAACTTCCAAATTACAAAGCACTCACTTAGATGAAGTGAATACTTCATTAAACAATTAAGCAATAAGGCAGAACAAAGGCTGTGGTTTCCAGGCCTTGTTCTGTAATTGTATCCTGCAGCATTAGGAGAACCAATGCTTGAGCAGAGGGTTGTGTTTTAGGCTAGGATTATCCCCTAATAGCCTTGTCCCAAAGTATTAGAGGACTGCCACGATGGGGAATTTTTTTTTATCCGTTGATGGTGATGTAAAACACACGATTTGTCCTTGAAGGTCTAGGGATGAGGATTTCCATCCCTCTTTCTTCCTTTCATCTTACTGTAACATATTGATTACAAGCTTTTATCTGTGCTCTCACTTTCTGACCCACAAAGGTTATCCACCAGCCTGATTTCTGTGAAGGTGCAGTGTGTTGAAACCCCGTTCACAAGTAAATAACACCACGTACCCCTGGACACATTTTGGGCACTTTGAGCCTGAGTTACACTGAGGAGGGAAAACCTGCAAGCCATGATGTTGAACAAGGTGAAGTTTGTGCTGACACTTTCTGTTCACCTCAGACAGAATGTGCAACCAGCGAACTTTCAGATCAAACAGACAGGCACCTCCAGAGATAAGGCAGATGCAGGTTTAGTTGGCTGATAAGTAGAGATTGTTTGGATTGCAGAAGAAATTTAAATGTCTAAAGTCCACTTACATTCCGCTACAGAGATTTAAACCCTTTTCTTGATCTAGTAAAGGCCCAATTCAGCTCCTAATGAAATTACCAGGATTTGCTCCACTGACTTTAAAGTCGACTCTGGGCAGACCCCACAGCCCTACCAAAAAAAAATAAAAATTATAATCCCTTTCCAGAACAGTCAGAGAACATCCCAGATAACAATGACAAGCACTTCTCTCAAACACAAGGAATCCCTCTGTGCTGCCCTTCTCCACAAATCATTCAGTTCTGCTGAAACAGAAAATACAGCTCAAGTGCAAAGCACAGCTCACCGTGCCACAGGACACTCTGTCCTTGGGAACTGGAATTAAGATCATCCAGACTTGTGTTATGGGCCAATGGAGGGCCATTAGAAGAATTAACTTGCACTCCGAACACAAATCTAAACAGAAATCTAAAAAAAATAAATAAATAAATTTAGATTTTTTTTTTTCTGAGTGTATGTATTTTATGCTCTTTTAGAATAAATCATTCAATGTATTTCTTTGATTATATTTGCATTCCTCTCCTTTGGAAACAATATGATTAATATTAACTCAGGTCCGTGGCATATTCTTCCATTCCCCACAGTGAGTCGCATCCATTTCAGATCTGCTGATTCTGGAAAATATCTGGCTGTCTATCCTCATTGGGAGGTATGGGAGAACAAACTATCAGAAAATGTCAGAAAACAGATTTTTTTAAATATCAGAAATCAAAGAACAGCTGTCAGGTTGTTCTACAGCATGAATGCAATAGAAGCCTATAGGAAAGGGAATAATTTGCTCAAAGAGCAGGATCTGCTGAAGGGAAGGATTAACAACTACACCAATAAAGGATTTAAGTGCCTAAATTGAAGTTTAAGTGCAACCAGGGTACTGAACTCCCCAAATACCCCCAGCTCCCCTTTCTCTCCCCTCCTACTGAACTACAAACAAACCCCAAGGATGGCACAGCTCCCTGGGGAACTCCTTCCTCCATCAACTTCTCCTCATACCTGCAAATCTCGTCTCACCAGTGCGATGCACCAACATCAAAAGGAAGCTCAGGAAATTAAGTCCAACTTACTAGACAACTTACTAGCGTGCCTATCAGATCAGGCTCAGTGTATCTGGAGCCAGTAGCATGGAAGAGGGACAAGAAGGGAACAGCTTGATGGAGCCAGAAGGCAGCATGGGGAGCTCTGGAGAAAAACAGTGGGTCAAGAAGCAGGGGTGGAAAAAATGGCCTGTGGACGCTCTTGATGCCTCTAGTTCTGCTTCTGTGCAGGTACAGAATGGCACTGGCCACTGCAGCTTCAGGGTTTTTTTCCCAGTTAAGGTAGAGCATCCCTCAAAAATCAGGTATTCTTCTGGCTCACTCCCAGAAGAATGCCTTTAACTGCTAAAGGCATTCCTAGAGAACGCCTAATAAATGCTGACTGCCTCTGCTCTCCCAGATCCTATCACGGCCATTTTTACAGCTAGTGATGGTATCTCAGATCCTTGTCTAGGAAGCATCAGGCTAAGAGGCTCAGTTGTCCCTTAACCTTCAGACCATCCAAACTCACCTCTCACTTTCCACACACATACCCCGATCACCTGGGGAAGGAACAGGAGTTGCTCTCTGCAGCTCAGAGAAGGATGGGACTTCAGACTTTCCATCTTTTGAGAAAGTTCATGCTTTTTTGTCCTTTTGCACCCTGGATCAACATTTCTGGAGTTCCACATCCCAATCCCCATGGCAGAGCATCTGGTTTCAGAGGTTGCTGTTTGTCTCCCTAAACCCAAAGGATTTTTGTCCAATGATGCTCTAAACCAAATGCAAAATTATATATATTTTTTTAATGATTCCCCACCTACCCAAATAAAAAATAAGACAAAAATTTAGTCTGGATCACTACCCAGACCTGACCACAAAAGTGCACAAAAGCCACTGAGCTGGCACAACTGAGGCAGCAGTGACATCTGGGCTGGGATGTCAGTCTGCTGCTGATTCACAGACAAATCCCCAAATTTACCACTGTAAATTTATCTTGCTGTTTGGATTCCATCCTGGCAGCTAGGCACTGAAAAGGAAAGTGTGCTGGGGCACCAAGTCCAGGCACTAGCCAGGAATGCCTTGCCGAAATCAAGGACGTAGCCAATTATTAGGAAAAGTTGTATAAAAGAGTTGTGAAGCTTATCTCCTGTGGGATCAGTGATTGTAAACATGAGTAACAAGGAATGCTAACTAGATGGTATTTGGATTATTACTTTGTGTGATAAGCCACTATCTTGTCCTGAGGTTTCTAATTGCCAATCTGTACAAATAACAAACCACAATACCACAGTTACCACAAACAGAAACTCAACTGCAATGACCATAAAAGTAACTCAAACTTTACTTCAGCTAAACCTGGTTTATTTCATAGTTATCTCATATCCCACTACATATTTATTCCCTATTTTTATTTTGTGTTGCCTTGCAGTCAAAATTTAAATAACCAGCTTTCTAAAGCAGGGATGTTTTTGACTTTATATCCCATGCTTAGCATAATGGGGCCCTGAATTTTAACTGTGGAGCTTCCTAAGCCTACATAAATTCAAATAAATAACAAATAGTTTTTCACCTTTTTACATTTTCTTTCTGACTGCTCAGTCCTGCTCTTTAAATCCAGGTCATTTGTAGAAGAAAACAAAGACCCAAGATTAAAACTATTTGTGAAGAAAATCCAAAACAGGTGAATAAGATCCTCTTTGACCACAGTTCCTTAGTTCAGTGTGTCCAGTCTCAGCTATTTGCGGTAATAAACATAACAAAGCACATTCTGTGTGAGAAAAAAAACAAACTTGAATTTTGATCCATAACACAAGGAAAAGGAGCTCAATTGCCAAGAGGAGTTTTGCAAACATTAGCTTGATCCAGTGGCTCTGGTTCTGGCAACATTTCCAGACGGGCTGTCAAATGGGCTTCTCATACATAGGATTGTCCTGACACTGGCAGTCGGGTGCTGTGCTGTTGATGCTGGAGTAAGATATAATTTAGAAATGCACATAAAATACTGTCTTGCTTTATTAAGTAGCAACCAGAAATGTCAGTATCACATGCTAATTAATGATTAATGTTTGAGGAAGGAGATGCATACTTGACATATCTTTAAACTGGTATAACAAGTTTCCGTACTGCAGAGGAGGGAAGTTCTCCATAATACACAGTAATAGGCTGTGTACTTGGAACTGTGTACAATAAATTTCCCCACCTTCAGGACAGAATGTGTCAACACACAGCTGCTCCCCAGAATAAAGTTAGTTCCAGGATTAGTAGTCAATAACGCTGAAGAACGAGGAAAGAAGAAAAAACATACAAGCGATGATCAAAAGGACAAAAAAGTCTTTCGGACACACCTGGGGTAGAAAAATGTAGACAGAGCACATTTTTAATGTGAGGCTAGACCTGCTATCAAAAGGTGCTGAGGGTAAATCAAGAAATAGAGAAAATAACATTGTGGAACTGACAAAGCTCTGGAACTCGGTGATCTTCCTCAAGGTGATCTCCTACTCAGCAAAGAGAGCTTTAGCTCTTTAGCAGGGAGAGTTAGCATATACTTACACATAATGCTGTCAGAATAACACATTGACGTTATCTAACATCCCACACTGATGAATAGTAAAGCACTTTGCATCTGTTCATTGATGTTCCCACACAGGAAATCAGTAAAGTACATGCTTGCATTTAAGTACATTGTCCAATTAAATGCGTTTCCTAAACAAAGATGTTTTCGTTAACCGGGGTCTACATGCTATATGGAGTAGACACAACTCCCACATCACTTCTTTACAAAATGAAGCACTTTCCTCCCCTGTCATGTTGTGTAACAAATGTTGCAGGGGATAGTCATAGCCTATGATCCTATACCAAGTCATTGGCAGAATCAATAAAAAATAGAGCTGGGATTCATCTAACCTAACATTAGCAAGCTATAAAGTAGTCCTCCGGTCAAGAAGGACAGGTAGGACTTTGGTCAAGCTTTGCCATTACTCTGTCCACTGGAGATGTTTCCTCACAATGTGGTTTGTCCAACCTGTCTTAGGCCAGTGGAGACACCCCATCTCTCTCTTGACTGTAGAAAGGACAGTTTAGATTAGAGATGCCAACTTCAAAATAACCAAAATGATGTAAGGGAAATCTCTTTTTGGATCCCAACCACCTACTGTTCTCCCAGACACCACTCCTGTGGCCCTGGAGGACGCTCAATACAGAGCTGCAGACTGGCCATGGTGCCACCATTTCCCAACCCGCACTGCCCTAAATCACACAGCTTCCCCCTTCCACTTCTGTCACACCACTTATTTTGGTTAGGGTCACCTCTTTTTGAAACACCTCCTTCTTCCGTACTTCAAAGGGCTTTCTGCTCTAGAAATAATTCTGCCACCACAGCATGAGCAAGAAATAATGATTTCTGCGAGCTGTTCAAAGTCCCCTCCCGATAGTGGCTTGAATTTTTTACAATGGTGTGGAATGTGAATCGAATTGTTAATCTGATGGCTGTCGTGGCCTTGCACAAATGACTACCTTCTATAAATAAATTCCTGCCAGCGTGATGATATATTAGTAATAAGAGTACAGATAGAGCGTGTGTCTAATGGAGCTGTTACGGGTGGCACTGTGTAATGTTGCACACAAAACCCTTACCTCATTCAGGACAGAGGCTCAGGAAAGGAGTATGCAGCCAGGTGAGGAGGCAGGGGGTCAGGCTAGTAACTTTTGACTGTTTTCACCTCTTTTTCCCTTAACATTCCCCCGTAGTTCAGTAGAGAGACAACACCACAGACACGAAGCCACTGCAAACTGAGCTCCTTCCCCACTTCCCCCACAACCTCTAGTGCTGAATGAAAAGTAGTTGGGAGACCCCCAGAACTCTCCAGAGAACATAAAATAGCCCTCACAGCCCCGGGTGCTCAGTCTGGGCAGAAATTTACCTCAGGATTTCCAGGAGAAGCGGGCACCCCTCACCCCACAGCGGGCGCTCATGGCGGCCCCACAGCACTCCCCCCCTCGCGTCCCTCTCCGCCCTTTTCGCTCCCGGACCCCATTTCGCTGCAGCCTGCCGCACTTGGCCGTGTGGGAGGGAGGAGTATCGGCTCTATGCCCTGCCCAGCGGGCTCAGGACAAAGGCGGCTGCGTTTCTACCGCCACAGCCGTCCCGCCCGGGCTAGGCGGAGCCGTGCCCAAGCGCCGCTCCCCACCCGGGACGAGCCGCCCCTGCCCGCCCGGCGCTTTAACCGCCCGCCGTGGGTGTTGGCCGGGCGCAGTGCGCATGAGAGAGGGGTCGGCTCCTCAGCAGAGCTCGCTTTGGGTTTTGAGGTTACTCCGAGAACCGGCTGCCCTTCGTCTGGTGTCCTTCCCGCACCCCGCTTTGTCCCCTCGCTGCCTCAGCCGGGAGAGGCGCGGACTTCTGCCCGCAGCAGGTGAGCGCGGGGCTCCCCCTGAGGGAATCTCCTCTGCCCGTGGGGACCGGCTTTCTATCGGCTTTTTACCAGCTACCGAGGCGGATTTCCAGCGCTGCGTGGAGCTCTGGGGCTCGGGAAGCGCCTGCAGTGGGTTTCCTCGAGGGGTTCTCCCCTGAGGGCAGCGAGCCCGGCTTGGCTTCGCCTCTCCCCGCTCCCTTTTCCTCAGCGACCCCTTGGGGAGAAGCCCCGGGGCTCCCCTCACTCCTGTCAGCCCCCAGCCCTCGGTGGGAGCGATCCGGCGTGGGTTTTGTTACTCACTAATGGGATATTTCCCTTCTCACGTCAGCTTTTGCGGTTCCAGAAGCAGCACTCGGGACGGCGGCTGCTCCCTTGGGGTTTTGGCCCCTAAAGTTCCCTCAGGCAGGTTTGTGCGATGCTCTGAGAGCTGCCAAAACGCGGCTCTGAGCTCCTATTTGCAGCATGTGTAACATTAACAGCCGAGGAAAGAGGCTTCAGAGCCCAGGAGAGGTGTTTCTGGGCTCCACGCAGTTTTGTGCCTGAAGGAGAGGAGGAAAAACTTCTTGCCAGCCTCTTTGCTACCTGACGCGAGCCTTAGCCGAGCTGCGTTAAGGGTTATTTTTCTTTCTTCTTTGCATTTTTCTTCCCCAGCCCCTTCTGGTTAAAAACAACTTGCCGCTGCATGTAAAAACAGGCAACTTCAGGGAAAAAAAAAAAAAAAAAAAAAAAAAGGATGGGGAAAGAGTTTCTAAAAGGTCTCATACTGCATTATTTGGCTTTGGATGTGTGGCGTTACTGACTAAGGGTGATGGCAAGGAGCTGTTTTTTCTTCTTCATTGCTTCCTGACTCTCCACAATTTAATTTTATGCTTGGGGGGGAAAATAAAAACTGTTGGCTTAAACAGTAGCAGATCCTAGCTGCAAATATTTTGCCTGCCTTCTGTCAGGTGCCTGTGCCATCTGGTGATATGTGAGATGGCTGCTGCTTCATCAGGTCGGGATCTCAGGTAGTTCAGGCGAGGTTTAGTGTGTGTGCAAGAAACCACAGCCCTTAAAACACTCCAGATTCTGGATTTTCAGTAATCGAGGCTCTTAAGGGCACGTTTCCTGAATAGTTTTGGGTTTGGGATGGCAGCTGAAAATGGAGCTCTGTTGTGCTTGGTCCTGTACGTGGGTGTAGCAGGAGATGATGCCTGCTGTAAGAAGTACGCAGATGAAATAGGCAAGAAATTTGGAGGGGGGCTGTCTACTTTTTTTTTTTTTCTTAGTTGCTGGGATTTTAAACTATAAAAAATGAAGTACCATAAATGTAACAATTGTTTTCTTGTGTCCTCCTTTTTCTGAAGGGAACAGAAGGAAGACCTTCTTTCCAAACCCTAAAGTA
Source organism: Anas acuta (assembly GCF_963932015.1). NCBI lineage: Eukaryota > Metazoa > Chordata > Aves > Anseriformes > Anatidae > Anas > Anas acuta. Next base: position 198,708,157 of record NC_088979.1, on the reverse strand, counting down.
TGTCTTAAAAGCTTTTGCAATTTCTGGTTTAGGCTAATAAAAAGGTATTATTTTAAGACTCTTCTGTGGGTCCTTTGACTAATACAGCATTGCAGATGTGCTTTATTGTACAGCTACCATAGTTCAGAACAATGATTGTGGGTTTTTTTCCTTCCTTTGCAATGAATATCCCCGTATAAGGGAAAAGCTGGTGTTGAAGCACTAAAGAAAAACATCATATCACTCATATCTCAGAGAAACAAAGATACTAATTATTTCTCAGAAGTGGAATAGATTTGCTTCAGAGGTGTTTTCCTCACTGAGGGTTTGCTTAGACTACTTACAGCAGTGAATAAATAAAACAAAGTTTTATGATAAAGTGCTAATAGTGTCTGAAACGGAACATGTTACATGTCATGTTACATCTCTTTACTTTGTGTACAGTAAAACTCTTCTCCTGTTGTTCACAGTTGCTTTTCCTTGTTTATATGCATGCCTCTGAGAGAAATATTAACCCAGAGTGTCGGTGGAGGGGCTTGCTGGCTGGATGTAGTAACTGCAGCGACTTCACTCCTTAGCAGTTGACAAGTCACAAGCTGGCTGACCTTCGAAAATACTGGAGCGTGAAAATAAATGATGATACGAATGTGGCTTTCAAAGCCAGCCAGACAGGCTGTGTCAAATACTGTTACCACTTCCCTCCTCTTCCTTAATTAAAAAATAAAAGCGAGGAATTTTAATTTCCAGTGTCGCTAGCTGCTTAAAGATCTCCCTCTCAGTTAGGTATGTATTGATTATTGCTATACCAGTGAACGTACAGGGTAAGAATTTACTGCTCTGGTTTGCCTCTGCTCTTTTCAGCTCAATTTGCCTTGGGCAGGCAGACCTTTATGTACTCGCAGAGGAATGAAATGTGCATTAAATTAGCTCCATTTTAAAGTAAACATCTCTGCTTTGTGCTTCAGATGGCTTCTGCCCTCTTCCTGATGCCATCGCAGCAGTCACAGGCAGATGCAGGAAAGGAACTTGAAATCCCAGTGTGCGAAGTGACACAGAAGCACTGGGGCTGAAAATTATCTTGTCCTCTTAAGTGCTCTGTAAAACAGGATTTGGTTCACCCTTGCTCTGACTGTAGCAGTCGTTACAGGTGTAGCATCGCTGGGGTTAGGGCTCCATTGTGTAACAAGGCAGAAGTTGACTAATTACAGAGGAGTCTGCGCCCAAAATTGTTTATGCAGATTTCATGTTTCCAAAGTGGTGGCTCTCAGCACCACCCTGATTTTTAAGAGGGGAGACTTAAAGCAAGTAACTTTAAAAGAATCGGATGCTTTCTTTGCAGAAATTTCCATAAGAACATTTGAAGTCAGCAGAGACCTCAGGCATCACCTCGCTGTGTTTAAAGCCCCAGCTAATATTGCCCTACATAGCCATGGGTATCGTATGCAGTTTTCTCACTAAGCAGATACTGATCATCAAATCTCAACCATAGGCTGCCAGTGAGAGCCTTATCCTCCCCTAAGACGTTAATCTAAAGAAAAGTAACTACCTGTCACTGACCAGTTTTATTTTTAGTTGGGGGGGAGGGATTGAGAGCACCTCAGGGATGTTCCTCTGTTAGCTTAACCTGCAGTGTTATATCCAAACCCATGCCAGTGGCTGCCTTACCTTTAGGCAATGGGGTTCAGCTGGAGCTGCTCTTGATGCCATGCACTGGAACAAAGTTTGCTTGCAAGGGATGAGGCTAAGATGCAGAAGAATCTTTTTTACAGTCTCCTCCCAGATAAATTCTGTCTTCAGGCTGGATGAATGTGCGTAGCATTGTCAAACCTGGTAGAGGTGTTCTGCTGTCTGTTTTAAAAGTGGCACGTCCCAGACAGTGGAGAGAGAACGACGAGATGATGATAATCTAGGCTTTTTCAAAAGGTTTCTTGTCTCACTTAACAAAATTTCCAAAGTATATTATTATTAAAAAAATAAAAATAGAAAGGCTGTTCTTGAATATTGAGAAGGACCAGGTAAGAATGAAGGACACTATTGAACCCTCTCTTTCTGCTACCTTGAGGGTTGGATTAACATAGTCAAAGGTGTCACCTAGTGCACTGAGTTTTCTAAATCATATTGTGCTCAGAAAAAGTGTAATAATTGAATTATCGCTTAGGAACCAATGAAAATGATGGTTTGTGATCATTTTAAGCGGGCTACTACATTCAGTTTGAGATCTGCTTTGGTGAACTATTTAAGTCTGTGATGAAATAGCTGGATTTGAGTTCTCTGAGTTGGTGCCTTGCCCATCTCGTTCTTTCAAAACCTCTGTACACAGGATTAATTATTTCACTGCTGGCAGCTCTCGCAGATTCTAGTGCGAGTTGTATGAATGACGTTCAGTGTGTTTCTTGAGGCTCCAGGTTCAGAGGACTGAGGGAATCTTTGTTTTTAGTCCTACAGCTAACGGATTTTGTAGCTTTGGAGGAAAGTTTGAAAGTTTGTTAGAGTGCACTGTAGAAATGCAGGAAGATTAAACTGAAATATTTGGGTTGCTTGCCTCGAAGTCCCTTCAATTCTGGGAGTGTCACATGGCTGTTAGCACTGAAATTATTTGGGGGGGGGAGTCACACGTGTCTCAGGCTGCTGCAGTACCAGAGCACCCCGAGTTCCCAGTTTGTGAAGCATGTTTGAATTTATTCTCCACCTACTCTGAAAACCGTCAAAAGGATTGAGATCCAAGTGTCTTTCAAAGCGCTTTTCCTCTGCCCCTTGTTTAGAGAGCCGCGCTGCCCTGTTTAGGGGTCAGCATTTCTGTTTGGCCAGCTGTGCTGTGATGACAGTCCCTCTCTAAACAAGGGCAGGAAATGCTGCTGCTGTAACTCGGGTTTGGACAGCCTGGATTTTGTGCATGCAGTTGAGGAACATGCATCGTAGCATCTGTGCTTCTGATCTGGAGGAGAAATCTGAGTTTAACCGCGTTGGCCAATTTCAATTGACCTTGGTTCCTGAACACTAGCCTTGTTGGTTGTTACTTCAGTTTTGTTGGCTCCTTCTATGAGAAGGGCTTTTACATTTTCTGCCTGATCCTAGGGCTTTTCTGTGCCAGCACAAAGGGCTGAGCGATGCCTCAGGCCATCCCGCGTGCTCCTGGTGAGCCAACTGGCCTGGGATATGTCCCTTCTGGGCAGCACTGTCAAGTAGTCTGTTCTGCCACTCAGAAAGGTTAACACGCACTGAATATCACAGAAGTAGGAAATAAATAACCTCTAAAGCTCCAGAATTTGCTCTGTATTTCAGGTAGTGAAGGAGGGCTGTTCATAAGAAGGAAATGAATCCACCGTACCGGATCAGCCAACTTTGATCAGTCTGTAACAACAGCAGCACAATGAAAACGTGTTGTGGGCCAGTCTGTTTTGTTTACCTGTGATCTTGTACAGCTGGCTCAAAGGTATGTAGCAGGAGCACTTAATGCAGGGAAAACCTAATCAGGTTGTTAGATACCTGCTCTGGTTTTGGAAGGCCTTGACCACAACGTGCAGGAGACGGGCTGAGTTCCTGCTCTGTTTGCCTTGTTTTATATGCCCTTCCCTCAGCATCTGGTGGCTGTTGTCAGAGGCTAATTGTGATACAAGGTCTCTGGTCTGCCCCTGTACCATTATTTTTTATAAAACCTACCCCACAGTGGCTCTCTGAATGACCTCAGAGTACTTTCAGATGGTTTTTTTTAGATCCATAGCTTTCAACTCAAGCAGTGCCACTTAGTAGAAGATGACACTGCACATTGTACACTTTGTGTGTGTTCATACGTCTGTGTACAGCTGGGGGATGAAACAAACCTTGAAGTTCACTGGCCAGTTTGTTTCCCTGTGAAATAACTGCTCGAACCTGGCAAAGCATGTGTGGTGCTGAGTCTAGGCTTAGGAATCTGGCTTTAGAAACTGTTCTCATGAAGTGCATTCTAGAAACTGTATGTGTAGTGAAGGGAGGAAAAGACTGATGCTGTGCCCTTTTAGGAACATGCGATAGCTTCCTGAAATTGTTGGCTCTATTTACCGTGAATGTATGGTGCAGGAAATAGGATGCTGCTGCCTGCTCGCTGGCTCTCAGCTCCTGGCTGATACAGCTGTTGACTTTTGGCCTCCTGGTATCTTCCATTTTTGTGGAACTGCTCATTAAGCTAGTTTTCAAACAGGATTATTAACAAACACTTTTTTTTTTTTCAATCCCCTACTACAGAAACAATTACTTCTGACTAAAGTTGTGTTCTAGTATTTAGAAGTATTTATAATCTCAGTAAAACTAAAAAAAAATCAACCAATTGTCTTTAAAAAAAAATATCTTTGGCAGCTTCATGCAGTCTCTCTGAACCATGTACCACTGTCAAAGCAAAATCAAATCTTTGGAGGTTAAAATTCAATATTAACTTTAATGTATTTCATTTTTTTTTCCCACTACCTTCTGCCAAATATGCATGATACCTGAATTGTGTTCTTCTAAATATCTTGTGAAAGCTAGTGCTAGTGTAACTGATCGTTTCCACTGACAGAATCGCAGCTGCCCTAAGATGCCTTTTGTTTTAACATCTGGGGTTTTCTCCCCAGGCAGTACTGCTCCTGTCATGTTTCTGTACTCTTGTGTCACGGTCTGATTATTTGACTCTTAATCCATAACAGGACAGGGGTACACCTGAAAAACAAAGCAATAAGAAACCTAATATGTTGAATAGAGTAAGAAATTAATCCTCTTGTGAGCAACTTTCCTTTTTGCTGTGTTTCTGAAGGGCAGGAGGAGCAGCTGCCTGTCGCCCTGCTGTTCTCACTTGCTCTGATGATGGCTACTGTATTTTTTTGAACCCTTGCTGGTTACCTTGGCAATCCTACTGAAACAAGCTATCAGTTCAACAAGAGAAGTTCATTAGATCCTTGGCTCTATCCGTCTTGAATCCATAAAGTTTTTCACCTAAAAGGGGGCATAAAAAGAGTGCAGAGTCTCCTGTGTCAGCTGTGGTTAGGAAGGGAATTTGCCTGTAAAACATGTGTGTACAGCAGCACGCAGCTGTAGCTGCGCTAAGCATTGTACAAACACGTAGGAGTAGCTTCTCCCTTAAAGCACACAAACAGAAAGGGGAGAAGGAATAATGTTTGTGAACAGCTTATGATCATAATGACCTCTGATGTGTTAGAGGTAATGTGAAGGACTGAAGAAGGAAGTGTGTTTTCCTTTCGCTTTGTGGTTTTGGCTCTTGTTTTTTCTCCATCACCTCCTTTCTGCAGGCTCACAGCTCAGGAGCAGTGCAAGAGACTTTCTGAAATGAGTGAAACCTCCAAAGCCTTGCGACACAGTGGCAGAGCCAATCCTGTAATGCTTGCTACTTGATCTTGTGGGGGAGGCTCTCCTAACCAGTTGCACTTGCTGCCTTTATTCATTGTTCAGGAGCTTTGTGAAACCTCAGAGCCTGGACTCCAGGATGAATAACAGGAGTATTTACAGCCCGTGGCTTTGACATTTATTTCTTTACTGAGTCTGGCTACTTCTATTGCACTGGACAAAGCTTGGACCCATTTTTGCTAAGGTCTTGCTGTTGAAGGAAGTAGAGCAGTGCTCCTAAATACTTCCTTTCCACAAAGTTTTGGCTGGTTAGTTGGTTTCTCAGTAACTTGGATGAGTATTTTCATTACATGAGTCGATAAATTTCAGTCTCAGTTATGCTATCGACTGTAGCCTGAAGCAGTGAGCTCTGACCTCTCCCGGTAGCCCAGTCTATGAAAAGCTTACAAAGAGTTTTGAGTGGAACTCTAGAAATTTAGGAGTCATCTGTAATGCCTCACCAAGGGATGGACCAGATGTGGCATGTCCAGCCTATACAGGACACCAAGATGCCTTCTAAAAACTGTCTCCATTTTTCCTCTGGGTGCTGCAGGCTTTATGTTGGAGGTGGAGCCCCTCTTGCAGGATATGTTTTATTCTCAGGGTGTTCTTTTCAGGTTTTGCTTTCTGCAGCGTAACTTCTTGGCACGTGGCAGCCGGAGGTGCAGCAGCTGCTGCAGGGCTCCTGTGTGCACCTGCCTCGTGTGATTCCGAAACCCAGGACTGAGAGCATGCTTCTGTGTTATCACCAAAGGACCTTGAGGATGCACTGTCACTATTTATATTTAACAATATTAATAGGAGGAAAGGAAGAATGTGTAGGTGAAACCAAGGTTAAATCTCACCTCTTTTTTTAACATTAGGGCTGACAGTTACCAGCCACTCGAGTTGTGGCAGTGCAGGGCTGCGCTTCCAAGACATTGTGCGGGCGCCTTCCCACGGGACACTCGTTGGTGCTGCAGAACAGAGGAGGGAGTGCTCGGCCGTGCCTCTGGTAATGTCATAGCTCTCTCCTGAGAGGAAGCGACCGGCGGGATGGAATTGTTGCTCAGTATCAGCAGATGTTATCTCACCACCACGAGATGCTAATCGGCTGACCAGCAGGCTCGGGTTTCTCAGCGCCGGGCTGGCAGCGGTAGGGAGGCAGGAGAAGCAATCCAATTGAATTGGAAATGCGGACTGGGCTTTGCTTCTCGTGTCACCTTGTGAACCAGAATAAAGGGAGAAGCACTTGGGAAGTGGGACCATCTCGTTACCCTGATACCACGCAACTGAAACGGTGTCTGGTTGCCCAGTGGCTGCGTGTAATGTGGTACCTCGGCACCAGTTGCTTTGAGGGATGCATCGCTGCTAATTCCTAGCCACCTGCAGGGTGCCTGGAAGGATGGGCTGGTGAAGAGCAAGGTGTCTCGATCCTCAGCACAATGCTCTTTCTTGTTGTGAACGATGGTTTTAACCTATTGGAGAAAGATGAGTTCAGTTTCTTTCCTTCCTGCCCCTTTCCTGCTTGTGCTATCAGTGCAAAAGGATGACTTCTGTCTTTGTGGTACTTTGGAAAACAAAGAAAGAAGTTCTGCTGGAGAGTTTCTGGAGACAAGGCTAGAAAAATGGGCCTAATGAGGTTCAACAAGCCCAAGCGTGAGGTGCTGTACCTGGGTCAGGGCAATCCCAGACACAAATGAGTGAAGAACTCATCAAGAGCAGCCCTGCGGAGAAGGACCTGGGGGTGCTGGTGGGCAAAAAGCTTGACACAAGCCAGCAGTGAGTGCTTGCAGCCCAAAAGGGCAACAGGGCCCTGGGCTGCATCAGCAGGGGAGAGAAGGGATTGTGCCCCTCTGCTCTGCCCTTGTGAGGCCCCACCTGGAGCCTGCGTTCAGCTCTGGGGCCCCAGAACAAGAAGGATGTTAGCAGGTCCAGAGGAGGCCATGAGGATGCTCAGAGGCTGGAGCCCCTCTGCTATGGAGCCAGGCTGAGAGAGTTGGGGATGTTCAGCCTGGAGAAGAGAAGGCTCCGGGGACACCTCACTGCAGCTTTTTAATACTTGAAAGGGGGCTTATAAAAAGATGGAGAGCAACTTTTCACTCAGGCAGATAATGATAGGACATGAGGAATAGCTTTAAACTAAAAGAGGGGAGGTTTAGGTTAGATATTAGGAAGGAATTCTTTACTCTAAAGGTGGCGAGGCCCTGTCCCAGGCTGCCCAGAGGAGCTGTGGCTGCCCCATCCCTGGCAGTGCCCAAGGCCAGGCTGGATGGGGCTTTGGGCAGCCTGGGCTGCTGGGAGGTGTCCCTGCCCATGGCAGGGGGTGGCACTGGGGGGGCTTTGAGGTCCCTTCCAACCCAAACTGTTCTGGGATCCTATGATATAACAGAACAGGTTCTAGAATGGTTTAAAGAGCAGAGGACTTTTTGCTCCAGTAAGTGCTGGTGTGTATCTGTTCCAGTGAGCACCTCCCAAATGTGCAAGCACTGTTTCTTCATGGCTGAGTGAAATAAAAGCTCTGTAAGCTTTAAAATGCAATTTTGCTATGTAATGTGATGGTGTAAAAATGGCACTACGTTCTCTTCCTAGATCTTTAAATAGAAGTAGTCAGCATAAAGCAGCTTGAGGAGCAAGTGAGTTAACTTCAACTGTGTTAGGAAATGAACTGGATTCTGTTTCTCTTATAAATAAATGCTGTCTGATAAATTACTGTTTAAAAGCTTATAAAAGATGGTGTTTGAACTGGGGCTGTTGGTCTCAACCTCTGGGATTTTATTACTGGTTTATCTTTTTTTAAAAAAGATGACCATCAGTGGTAGCTGTGTTCCAGAGCATTAAAGACGAGCCTTATTTTAACTTGCTAGGATCTTCTACAACTTATTCTCCTCCTTTTATTTTAAGAACAGTTTTGAATATAACACACTTTTCTCTGTTTTCAGAAATGAGCACAGCTAGCAACCCTACGTAACGTGCTGATGGCATCCTGCGCTGCGCTGGGATCAGGAAGTCCAGGAGGGTGTGATGCCTAGAAATCTCCTCTCAGATTTTCCTGAAGCAACATCCGAAATCTCTCCAAAGCACGCAGTTGGGAGCATGGAGAGGGGCAGCAGCGTGGAGAACCGTGGCAACCAAGCGAGGTGTAAAAATCTTGCTATGGTAAGTGCTTAATGAGCCTTCTGCTTAGTGATACAAACCACATGAGTAGCTTTGTTCACATCACAAGATTATTATTTTTTTTAAGCATTGATCTTTGCGAGTTCCAGCACTAAATGGCTGGTTGTGGTCTTGGTTGTTAACCAGCCGGAAGGCTAGAAGTGTTCTGGTCTGGTACCACAGCTTGAAATTCTGGTCTGATTGTCTCAGAGAGCCTGCAGAGCGCCTTTGCTTGGCCATCCCTTCCAGGGAACTGGGAGCAACATTTAGGATGTGCATTGCACTGGGTAGCTTTGTTCCACTACCTTCATGTGGTGCGTGGTTTGGTGTAGCTCTAGGAATGACTTAAAGCGAGAGTAGAGGAGCCCAGGGATGGTGCTCAGCTCAATATGCTGCTCCTTGCTGAAGGTCCTTGTTGACACTACTGAACGAAGCTCTCAGCTTATTCCTTCATGTAATTAGGTGAGTAACAAAGAGCTCACCACAAACAAAGCTGTCCTCGCATTAGCGAATATGAGTGTGCGGCCATTTAAATAGCGCGTGAGTAATTGAGGGAGTAGGATGCAGGTCTGCATTTTTTCTAATGAGCAGGATGATTCAGGCAGGGAACTCAGCAGGATGGTTTGTACTGTGCCATGCGAAGCCTCGAAAGCAGGTACAGTTCCCTGTGCGTTTTCTTCATTATCACAGCTGTTTGGAAAGCGTCCGCTTTTAATTGGGGAGAAAGCACTCTGCTAAACGTGCTTTCCCCAAATGGGATCCTAAATCTCACTCTTGCATTAAACATGAGATTAAGCTTTCCATATCTTCCCCTCTGCCCTCCCTGCCAGCCTTCTTTTAGGGAAGTAGCTTGCTGTGAAAGAGTAAGTTGGCAAGTCGGTACCTGTGTTTTTCTGTATAACTCAGAAATGCTCTGTTTCATGCTCCTTCTCGAGCTTGTTGGCAACTGGAGGTAACTCTAAAGGTGTTTGTTCTTGGTTGTTTCTAACAAAAATACCACACTGTAGTTAATATTCTGCTCTGTCCTTCAGCTTGTATTGCTAGTAAAAAGGCAAAACAAATAGTACTACGTTTAGTCCCTTAACTGTTTCTGATCTGCTCTAGGGGGGAGAAAAAAAAAAAAAAAAAGGAAGCATCAGGGCGAGAGAGATGAGGCAAGAGCCAGGTATGCCATTTGGGCTCGGATATTTAGCGTATGTTGCTTATTCTATAGAAACTGGTTGGATCTCAGAGAATGACAGTGGGAGTTGTGCTTTAATAATGAATTACAAGTTAATTTTATGCAATAGTTTGACTGCATTTTTTCCCGGTGTGTCAACTAGTAGCCAGTCATGTTTCCCTGGGTTTTATTCCTGGCTGTGGCAGCAGGCACAAGACTGGTCGTTTGAGAAAATCGGTATTGAATAACGAGGCTATATATAAATTGGTGTGTTTGTACAGCCTCATCCTGAGTGTGCTGTGTCAGGAAATGACATAGATTACCTTAATCTAACTAGATCTTACCATGTGATAACCCGTATGATGATGCATCAGCTAGAATTAGAATCCCTTCAGTCTGTGCTGGAGTCGTTTATAGGAGTACAACCTGACTGCGGGGTGAGGCAGTTCCCATCAGACTGGTGCATCAGCTGGAGAAGTTCCTAAAGCCTCTAGTCCTTTACTTGGTACGAGCTTGTGCATGAGGAAAGTGAAGTATAGACTGAGAGTTAATTTTGGTGCTACAGATACCCTTCTATGGCAAGTGGTGGAAGTTCTTCTAGCAGTGAGTGGGTGGCGTGGCCAGTAAATAAGGCTGCTGACTGGGGTGTTTGGAAGGACAGATTTGGGGCACGGGTATTCCCCTTCACTTGGAGGGGAGGGGAATAGGAATAGCCCTTTCTTAGGTTTCTTTGGATGTAGAGAACAGTTCATTGCCCACATTTCAGTAAAAGTAGAGAGATTACTGAAAGCAGAATGTCAGGAGTAAAGGTATAATCACAGTTTGAGTTTGAGAGGGAGTCTGAAGTAACAGCAATAGAATTCTGCCACTTGTAACCCTGGAACCAGGACTGGGGTTTTCAGTGCTCCTCGGATTTTTTTTTAATTTTTTTTTGTGTGATCTGATGTAAGAAAACAATATTCTACTGTCTTGCACCTTGTGCATTTTCATCGCTGAAACAGTCTTTAGAAATCCTCAGGATAAAGAGTGGTATTCATCAGATACTTCTCTTTCTGTACTCTTGTGTAACTGTGTATTAAAAGCAAGATTTTTACGCTCCACTAAGTAGATCAGGGGATTCATAAGAGGAAAAACTAGTAGTTGGGAAAGTGCTCCAACCTTACCTTCTTCCTGCTGTAGCTTTGCTCCTTCTTGTGAGGAGCAAATGGGAGCAAACTTCTGAGGGCCTAAAGGGAAGGAGAGGATAGTGAACTTTGAAGATAAATAATTTCTTACCGGACCAATCTCGAGAGAGGAAGGGAGGGTCAGACTTCCAGGCACACCGGACATTCTTAGTTCTGAAACAGAAGCAGCTATGACTTACTTGACTCTTCATTTATCTCTTTCCTGGATCTGTTCAACTGGGGACACAGCACAGAAGTTTAGGGTTGACTTGGAATTCTTCTGATGGCCTTGCAAAAAAGCGTAGCCCTGTTTTTACGACAGCGTTGTACAGGTTTCTTCGTACTTGATTACGAAAAAGAGGCTCTTCAGCTTCCCAGTGTCAAACCACATTAGTCACTAAACATAACCTTTGTATTGCCTCTGTGGAATTCAAACAAACCTGGGGATGTGATAATGCAGACAGCATCCTGGGCCGGCTTTAGCCTATGCTGACAGCTTCGAGCTGGTTTGGCTGACTGTTTGTTGGTTGCTGTTGCACCCTGTGTGTCTGCGCTGGCATTGCTCCTCGTGGAACCAGTCGCTGGGTTAGGGACGGCTAGGAGATGGACACGAATTTCCAGGTGCCCAAATGTGCTTAAAACAAAATCAGCATGACTCTGAAGTCAGCTGTTGGCTGCTGAGTTTAATTTTGACACATTTCTCACCCTCTTATCTATGCAATGGTGCTCTGAGTTAATCTTTGACAACTGCAGTCCTTGAAGACACATTTTTGAATGGGAAAACAAGGTGTTGGTGTCTGTTCTGTCTCAACTGCAGTAGGATTTTCTGTAGAACTCAGATGTTCAGGTCTGGATTTATGCTGCCAGATTTATCACAGCAGCTGAAGACAAGTACAAGAGACTACGTTCAGATGGGTGGAATGTTTGCTTTGATATTTCCATGTCCCACCATCACCTAAACCTCTTTCCTACCACCAACTTCGCTGCATCTTATAGCCATAAAAGTTACAAGGACCTGAATCTGCAGGTATATTCTGACCTCTTTGTAATAAGGGTAGTGTTAAAACATATCCTTGGCAAAGGGGTGAGACAGGTGTACCTCCTCAATGCAGGGGATCAGTTACCCTGCGCAAGAGGGAGGGTGAACAAGCACATTCTGTTCTGCTCGGCAATTTTAAATCCCAAAAGCCAGTCTTGAATAGGTGGTGTAAGCATTAACTTGCCATGAAATATGTCCTTAAGCTGCTGTAACTGTTTACTCTGGAGATAATACTAGGTCTTAGCTTTTTTTGAAATAATTTCCCTTCTCTTACAACAGATGTGTGCAGGCTGACTTATTAAGGATCAATCTCTTTGACTGCTTCATTCCTGCAGTTGTGCTGTGTCTGTTCTCAGCCATGAGCAACTGCTTTAGTTTCTAGGTGTGAATTACGTGCTAGGACAATGGTATCACCTGCTAAGATCATACCAGGAGGTGTTGGGTGTTCCTTAGGTGGCCTCTGCTGACCTGGAACTGCACTAGTGACAAACTATGGGTGTCTTGGATGTGTTGATGTGACTTCGGTACCTTTTTGTATCCTAACGTGTCTTGTTGAGGGCAAGGCTTGAGGGCTAGTGGGTTCCCTGTTGCTCCCAATGGACCTTGCTCTGCTTTTTCTAATTTTCCCATTTGTTTCAGATAGATCCCTGGTGAATGCCACAGTTAATTGCTGCTCTTTTGGGGTGGTGGTGACCCCCAGAGTTTGATCAAGTGACTCTTTCTTCTGGTCACTAATCAAGTGGCTCAAATTGGCGGGTGGTCATGATTCTTAAATACACCTTACTCTTTACTTCTTTGAACAAGCTTCCTCTGTGGCTCTACCAGGATTTAATACCCAAAAAATAATTGCTATGACCTTACCCTTTTTGGATCAGTCCAGATCATTCAAATGCAACAGACTCGGCAGACTTGGTTTGATTCTGTCATCCTGGGATTCCAGTGTGCCTTTAGGACATCCCGGTAAGAGGGAGATTGCATTTCCCCAACCCCCCTGGCTGCATTTGGGTAGGTGGCAACTGTTCCTTGCGGGGCACGGAGAGCTGTGCTAAGCTTCATCTGCTTCAGGTTGATATTAGCGTGACTTGGAAGCAGTAGGCCTTGGGGAGGGGAAAAAAGTCATTGTTCCTACCAGTAGGGTGAGCAGCTGGAGAGGACGAGGAGCTTGAGAACTGCTTGCTTCAGACTGTGGGTGTAGAAGGAGGGTAAAGAGTGGCCTTGCTGTAAAATGTGCTGGGGAGAATGCCTCTCCTGGGGCACACACAGTGCCTGTTACTTTCATGATCTATAAATTGCATCTTTCTGCTTCAAAGCACAGAATTGTTAGGGTTGGAAAAGCCCTCCAAGATCATCTGGTCCAACCACCCCCCTACCACCAGTGTCACCCACCAAACCATGTCCCCAAGCACCACGTCCAACCTCTCCTCGAACACCCTCAGGGATGGTGACTCCACCACCTCCCTGGGCAACCCGTCCCAGTGCCTGACTGCTCTTTCTGAGCAGAAATGGCTCCTCATTGCCAGCCTGAACCTCCCTTGGCACAACCTGAGTCCATTCCCTCTGGTCCTGTCACTGGTTACCTGTGAGAAGGGGGCGACCCCCAGCTCCCCACACCTTCCTTTCAGGCAGTTGCACAGCAATAAGGTCTGCCCTGAGCTTCCTCTTCAAACTAAAGCAGAACCTAGCAGATGATTACTCTAGCAGGTGGGTAAATCTGCTCTTTAACCCTCCCTGATGGGCATTCCTGGGCTTCCAGAGCAGTCTTTCTTGTTCTGTTCTGTTCCTTTCTCATTCAATGGATACTTGAATTCAAGTTTCTGAAATGTGAGATCTGATTTCCACGTCTTGCCTTCAGTGGATATAGAAGATGTGTTGTAATGACGTAATGTGGCCAACTTCTTACATCCTGGCATACACACAGGGCTGTGTCTGCCTGCCTCCCACTCTTCAGTGTTTTAAAACCTAGCACACTCCATTCTTCCAAGCTTCCTGTGCAACGAAACTTTCGTCACTCCTGGCTTTGTTCTGGAGCCAGTCCAGCTTGGCTGCAACCTTTTGAAAGTTCAGCGAGTGGATCTGAACTCCGTGTTCTGAGTGAGGATGTGCAGTGATTTCATCACCCTGGTTGTTATAGCCCAGGATGACACTTACATACCTGAGCAGCACTCTTTTTTTTCCACTTCCTCTTTACAGCACTCAAACTGACCTGCAGGTCCTTCTGTTTTATATCACCGCTTGTTCACCACTCTGTAATTGTGGCTTTTTTTTTTTTTCTCCAGTCAAAATTCATCCTGTGGACTACTAGCACATTTATATGGCTCATGAAAGTCTTCTGTCCTGCCTGCTTCTTGCAGCTACATCTTCTATCAACAGATAGCAAGTTAATTGTGTTCAGGTTGTGAACTATCAGATAACAGAGGTGTAGAGGAGGTTGTTCAGGACTTGTATCCCAAACTGCATAATCACAAAATCACAGAATTTCTAGGTTGGAAGAGACCTCAAGATCATCGAGTCCAACCTCTGACCTAACGCTAACAGTCCCCACTAAACCATATCCCTAAGCTCTACATCTAAACGTCTTTTAAAGACTTCCAGGGATGGTGACTCCACCACTTCCCTGGGCAGCCTGTTCCAGTGCCTAACAACCCTTTCGGTAAAGAAGTTCTTCCTAACATCTAACCTAAAACTCCCCTGGTGCAACTTAAGCCCATTCCCCCTCGTCCTGTCACCACACACGTGGGAGAATAGACCAACCCCCACCTCTCTACAGCTTCCTTTGAGGTACCTGTAGAGAGCAATAAGGTCGCCTCTGAGCCTCCTTTTCTCCAGGCTGAACAAGCCCAGCTCCTTCAGCCGCTCCTCGTAGGACTTGTTCTCCAGGCCCCTCACCAGCTTCGTCGCCCTTCTCTGGACCCGCTCAAGCACCTCCATGTCCTTCTTGTAGCGAGGAACAAGACTTCTCAAAGTCTTAATGAAACAAGACTTCTCAAACATAATTCCCTCCCCAACCCCAGTTACAGAGGCACCTTCCACTAATTTGATCTAGGTTTCCTCATTCATCTAGGATTCCTTATTCATCTATTGCTGTACTTTTCTGGGACTTCGAATTGGTGTGTATCACATCTTGTGCATATATCCCTTGGCCAAGTCAGTGGCTCTCTCAGGAGAAATTAGATGGGTGTGAAATGATTTGATTGCTGTGAAAACAGTTAGTGGCTTTGGCCTGAAAGTTCCTCCAAACTTTTTGAATGGTTTTCTAAAACAAATCAAAGGGAAGAGGAAATTATAAGCTGATCAATCTGTGTTTGATAACCAGAGAGAGATCTTCAAAGTTGAAGTAGATATGTCATTGCTTTTCTAAAAGTGGGTTGAGTCTAACGTAGTCAGTAATCACAGAATCAGTTAGCTTGTAAAAAAGACCTCTCAGATCACCCAGTTCAACCTTTATCGTGCTAGTTCACGATTTTAGTTCATCTAGTTTATTTCTGTAACGCTTCTGGATCGGTTGTTTCCCCACCTACAACCGATTACACGCCTTGCTAACCATGGAGCACACGGGTACAATTACGTTAATAAAGTGCAGAAAAGCACATGCAGTATTACAGCCCTTCACCAAATGGGATGGTATTATCAAAATAAGCAGCTGGCGGCTTGTAAAGGAAGTGCTTTTTGACACAGCACCCAATTAAAGTATGGAACTCACTGCCCCAGAATGCTGTGAATGTCGCTTGTTTAAACGAGCTTAAACAATAAGATGAATTCGGGCTAGAAAGGCTTATTATGGTCTGTTAAGCACGTAGATGGGAACTCCTCGAGCTGTGTATTGCTGGAAGCTGGGAGGATGTAGGGAGGAAAATGATCAGTCCGTCCAGCGCACCCCAGTGCTATTTTCCTCACCCCCTTCCTCTGCCCTGGGCATCAACAGGGGTGGTTCTGGGCAGGCTACTGAGCTAAATGAACTTTCTGGTCTGATCCTGAATGGCATTTCTTGTTCTTATCTTAATTCACTCACTTCCAGCCTAAACAGTGGAGCTGTACAACTCCTGCTTCCCCTTTCTATAAATACACCAGAAGTAATTTCCTTTTTCTTCTGCACTGAAGCTTTTGTACCTGTTCTGACGCTGTTCCTACATGCAGCGCTGTCTTATTTCCCCCACTTCTTTTTACTAGTAGACCTGTCTGCCGTGTTACCAGCAGGCTGGGGCTCCAGTGGTGCTACATGGGTCTCTTCCCACATATTACAATAGCTTGTTCCCTTTGTGTTGTCTAAGAAGCACCCAGTCACTTCTCTCTCTCCCTTGGAGCTGTGCCCATTCATTCTGTGGCACTGTGAAGTGACAGATGAGTCAGTTGAACCCACCTCTGTGGGATTTTGCTGGTTGAGATGTAGCTCTCTGACACGGGTAATGCTGCTCAGTTCCCTAGCAGTTCCCAGAATAATTAATTATTAATGTTTTAACCATTGCAGATGGCTTGGAATTTTCCCCCTCCTTTTTCTGTTAAAGCTGTGCTAGTGTTAGGCTGCTGGGCTCAGTGATGGATGGACTCCAGATTAATTGAGTGTGACCATCAGGCTGCTTCAGGATCTCCTGACTCTTCCTCCCCCAAAGGAGCATCGGGGCTGAACTGCCTCTTACTAAACAAAACCCAGTGTAGCAGAGACAGCACCTTGTCCTGGACGTGCTTGGTAGGAGCAGCTGAATCGGTGTTGTGAAGCTTTCTGTGGCCCCTTGATATTCAGTGGCTGTAATGGGTAGGCATGAAAGCGATCTTTCCTATGAAACAAAAGAAAAAAGCCATCCTCCTTCACAGCCTTTCTTGTTTGGCATGAGGAGGAAACATTTGGCTGTGCAGGACTCTAAAATATTAATGGCAGCTGAGCAGACTTAGTTATTGCAGCTGTTTGCATCCTAAACTTCTTCTGCTCAAGAAGTTCTTTTAATCCCAGCTCAGGCACAGTTTTCAGGTTTCAAATGGAAGCTGTCTTTTGCCAGTGGCTTTTAAGGTGGGCAGTGTTGTGTGTGTGTAGGCTTGGCTTGGGTGGTGTGTTTATGAGGAGAGTCGGTGGAAAGAAGGGAGTAGCTTGAGTAACTGCAGAGATTCCGCTTGGGCTGCTAAAAACCCAGATTCTTCAAGGAGAAATGATGCTGGGACACCATCCCAGTATGAACAGGAACTGCTCAGATGAGTTCATTTTCCACATATTTCAAGTATTTGAAATAGGCTTGGTAACCTTAGCTATAACTGGCACCGCTTAACCACAAGATTCCTCGCATCTTTCTGGGAGCTCTGCTACAAGCAGTACGAGTGGGAGCCCTATAACACACCGCTCCTAGCCCAACCCCTGCCCGGCAGGGTCCCCTAGAGCACGTCTTTGAGGTGTGACATTGCTTATCTGGAAAGGAAACGAGGAAGGAGACTGAAGAGCTAACTGAGCTGAGGTTGTCCTCTCAGACCCTGCTATGCCATTCACCCCAGGTGTATTTATAAAGGGGTGGCTTTATAAATCCTCAGATCCTCCCTGGAAAAAAGGAAGCTGCTCAGTTCAGCAGGAGCAGTGAGGGGTGGTAACCTTGGCAGAGCTCTGGCCATACAAATCCAACCGGGCATGGAGAAGCACTCAGTCTGCTAGCACAGAGCTTCTGGAAGTTTTCTGGGCTTCTGGAAGCCTCTGCTTCAATTCACGTACCATTTTGTCCAGCCAAATAAGCAAAGCACACGTGGGAGCAGCTCTTTTAAACGAGGAGTGTGATGCAGTTACTGCAGGGCTGCTGGGTCTGCTGCCACCACGAAGCCCTTTCTCTGCCTACGGAAGTCTGGTCCTCGCCGTGAGCTCACCCACAACAAAAGCTGCCCGGAGTCCTGCTCAGCTGGAGCGAGGACCTACCTCACAACAGCTCTTTTCCTGTCATTCTCTCCCTCACTAGACATAGCAGCAGAGTGAGTATTTGGGTGGGGAAGGAAGGAGATTGCAACATCCATTAATGGGAAAAAAAGAAGCCTTGTCTGTCTCTGGCTTTTCAAGCGCAGCTGTAAAACTTTTCTCAGACTTTGAAGGCTGAGCTCTGCCGTGCGGTGGGTGCGAGCCGCGCAGTGCGTCAGCCTTTGAAGTCAGTGCTTGAAACAGGCAAGTGCAAATGGCATCCAGCTCCGGGCTTTTGGAGCAGCCTTGCTGGAAGCTGGACTGTTACACGTTCTGACAGTGCATTTCGGGTGGGAAGATTAAAACACAAATATCCTCACCTCTGTACTCTTCTCCCAGCCACTTTCACCTTGAAGACAAGGAATGCGAATCTCTAGAGATGAAGCTGCACCATGTGCTGCTGAACCACCTTTGTATTTCCCTGGGAGGTTTCAGTCTTCTCTTCTAACAGGGAGCTGCCAGCTGTGGCTGACGTCTGCAGCATCCATGTGATCACAGCCCCAAATCAGCAAACCTGTCCTGAGTGGGAGAGCTGAGAGTGGCTGAGAGGCTGCATGATTCTCTTCTGTATTTTCCCTGTAGATAAATGACTGAAACGTTCCCCTGACCACTGAGAAGGCAACTAAGAGCCCTAAAGCGCAGATTTTTCTCATCTGCAGTGTTTTTAAGTGCTTAGGCACTAATTGCCACTTGGTTCGAAGCAGTGCTTCAGAGCTCTAAATCTGTAGGCACCGCTGTTCTGCGGAGGTCCACGGTAGGGGAGAAATTGAATCCAGAAAAAGGAAAACCTCACTTCTCGACAACACTTAATTACATTCCAGAACTTACATAGCT
The DNA here is from genome assembly GCF_963932015.1 of Anas acuta. Classification (NCBI taxonomy): domain Eukaryota; kingdom Metazoa; phylum Chordata; class Aves; order Anseriformes; family Anatidae; genus Anas; species Anas acuta. The sequence goes on along the minus strand of NC_088979.1, from coordinate 198,689,576 downwards.
CTCTTGGGAAACGTCCTTCCTGGATCCATTGTCTTACTGCGATGCCTTTCCTAATCGTTCTTTGTCATCTCTGAGCTTCTGGAAAAGTGAGTGTTTCCCAGGGTGGAGGTGGAGGGAAAAGAGTTTGCACGTTGCTGCCTAGGCTCTCGCAGTGATGTTGTGCTAATCAAGTTAATCAAGAGCAGTGACTCACAGAAAATGAAGACTAGATGATCCCAGCGATTATTTATCACTCCTGTGCTCTACAGGAGCGTTTCCTGCCGGAGAAAATAGCCCGAGGCCTTTTACTGCTGGGGAACACATCTTTGTGTGTGTTCTAACTCTTTTCTTTCCGTAACTCAGAGGTAAAATTTTCAGAAACCTTCTCCCCCCCTTATTATTCCTTTAAGCTGTGAGGGAATTCAGGCTGAGGGGGGTTGCAGAAATACAGGGAGCTGTATTTCAGTTCCAGCTCTGCCTTTCTGACAACGAAGTCCCCCTTTGGTTTCAGAGCAAAAACGGAGCCAAGCCACCTGTTGGCTTGTCTTGAATACCCCCTGTCCCTCATGTGCTGCTTCTGAGCCTTGTCCTTGAACCTGACACACACCTGGAGCAGCTAATGCCAGTTTTGAGCTTCAAGAAGCTATCACAGCTCTTGTACAGGCACAGGGCTGTAGGGTGGGTTTTGTTGTTGGCTTTTTCATCTTTTTCTTAAAATATTTTTACCAATTTACTCCAACTCAAATGGACATTGCTGAATTAAAGTACTTCTAAGGATGAAATACCAGTTGCTGTGTTTCAGTCAAAAGTAGCGTGCTATAAACTCCTGGCTTTTATTGTTTTGTAGTAAATGAGTGCCTCTTTGGGAAGGTACAAAACAGCAAGGAGATGCTTCTGATGTGACTGCTGCCAGCTACATCGTGCTTCTTTCTGTCTCTAAAAAGAGGGTGCTGTGTTTGCTGTCGGTGTACTTCTCCATACTGATCTGTAGGGCGTTAATCTTTGTGGCTTTTTTCCCCCACGTAGGACGATGAGAGTATGAAGTACTTAACCCACGAAGAGCAGGATGTTCTCATGTTCTTCGAGGAAACTATAGATGCCTTAGAAGACGACTTGGAGGAACCAGTCCTACATGACAGTGGCATCCACTGTCAGTCTTCAAGGTCAACGGAAGAGAATGTGTCCAGCCATTCGGAGACCGAGGATATCATTGACTTAGTGCAGTCAACACCTGAGAGCAGTGACCACGAAGGCCCTCCTAGCAAAGATGCAGAACCAGGTAGCAGGATTTCTTGGAAGTGTGGTTTTCCTTTTGACTCAGCCATGACAGCTAAAGAAATTCTGTGCCTGCCTTGTTACCCCAAGATCAATCTGTTACATATCAGGAGCCGTGAGGATCATGATTGTAACTTGATGTGGAATTGAGTGGTTGCTGAAATTGCTGTTCCTAAAGTTGTTGGTTTTTTTTGTTTTGTTTTTTTTTTCTCATGACTAAGTTGTTGGACTGCAGTCTCAGTCCCTTACTGTAATTAAATTGTAACAGAACTGAGTATAACAGAGTCATCACAGCAAGGCAGACTGGTGCACAGTAGTGTGCTCACGTTCTGGTTCTCTGAAACCTCTTGAGGCTCTGTAAAAGTTTTAAGATAGCACGTTGGTTATAACCTCACTTTGAGGGACTGAGGCACGTGCTTCTAACAAAAGTTTGCGGCAATGCAGTGTACAGAATGATTTCTTCACCCCATAGTTTGCTCTCCCTACTTCTGGAGAACAGATTTATCGCTAGTACATAGGTTGTGATGCGACGTGTCCTCTCCTGTCTGTTCTAATCAAAAATAAGAATGTGCAAAACCTACAGAAGAAGCCTTTAAACATAGAAAAGCAAACGTACAGATTATGAATGAATGGCAGGAAGTGAATGAACAGTAAATATGGTGCTTTGAACGAGAGCACGCCCTCAAGATGCTGTTGCTCACTGTTAGTTATGGGCAAAGTGGGCTGAGTCTGGGCTAGAAAGTTCTGGGGAGGGTAATACTGATGCTTGCTAATCCTAGGTGAGAGAAAGCCTTGTATTGTGCTCCGTGCAAAGACTTAACAAGGTTATTGTTGGTTTTTCTTCTTAGTGTTGGATGCTACCTGGCGAGCGGAGAGCCCTAAGCCAGCTGCACCCGCCGACCTTCCCTCGCATCCCTCGGTGTCGCAGCAGCTGAGCTGTGAGACTCCTCTTCCTTCTCCACCCCCTCCTGCCGTGCAGCATCCAAAATTGCTTCGCTCGATCCCCACCCCGCTCATCATGGCCCAGAAGATGTCCGAGCAGCAAGCGGAGAGCAGGGTGCGCTTCCCTGGCGCCCTCAAGGAAGGGAGCTTGGACAGGAAGAAGACCCCCGTAGCCAACGGTGATTGTTTTGCAGCTCCAAAGCACCCCCCTGCACCCGCCCCCAAACTGCACCGCTTTCCCAGCAACATCAACATAACCAACGTCAGCGGCAAGGAATTCAACGAGACCATCTCCAAGGCAGCTGTTAACGTGCAGGAGCGGAGAGCTCAGGTGCTGGCCAACATCAACGGCGGAGCCTTTCTGGCAGCCGAGCTGGAGGAGAAGCTGCAGAAGAACGACTTCTTGTCGCGCAACAGGAGCTCTTCCTTACGGGATCTCTCCTCCGAGCAAGCGCGCTATGAGGCCCTGACAAAGCTGGGTCTCGTTAAGGGAAAGCCAGCTCAGGACCAAGTGGATCATGCCCCGAGCGCTCAGCGTCTTGATGCGCAGCCCAAGCAGGCAGACGCCGTTCCCAACGGGTACCAAAACATCCACGAGGTCTTAAAAAGCGAGCCCAGCCCTTTCCATTCTCTGGGCAAAACTGTGACAATCAAACCAGAGGGAGCTCTTGCTGCTAACAAGGCTGCTCAGCAGAACGCAGCGAAGGGCTTTAATGATTACAAGCCCCCTAACCTCAGCCTGGATATGAGGAGGAGGTCGGGTTCACTGCCCAGACCCTCGGGATTTCGCTCGCAAGGGATCACCGTCAAGTTCGCTGGACGTGGCTCAACAGAAGAAGCCAGGAGAGAGGCACTCCGCAAACTGGGACTGCTGAAAGAGACAGCGTAACGGGGAGGGGGACATTGTGGCATCAGAGTGGAATCCAAGCTTGGCTTTGCGCTAGAGCAATCCCAACAGGCTTGGGATCAGACAGATGGGAAGAAGAAAGGGGAAGTTCTCAGCTTCGGGTGAGCTCAGGAGGTACTGGGACTGGACTGACTGCTGGCGTTTAGCTCAGAGACTGGCAGCATGAAACGCCGCCTACAGGGGTGGGTTTCAGCCCGCTGTCCTGCAGAGATGCTCGTCTGTTACTCCTTGTGACTGAGAGATGTATTTCAGTCGTGCTGGCCTGCAGCAGTGGGCACTGCGGTAGGGAAGTGCCCAGTGCAGTGTTGTACGGGGCACACTGAACGGAGGAGCCTCCTTTTTGCTCTTTTTCTAAAGCCAAAACCGAGAGCTCTGTTTTGCACACGTGTCTGTCTGTCCAGGGGGGCTTGAGATGGGTCAGAACTGATGTTTCTGACCTGGGTGACGTACTTCTGTGTTGTTTTGTTGTCTGTATTATCCGGCTTTGCTTTATTCCCTCACCCGTGGTGAAGGCTGCTGCTTCCTTGCTCTGTGCCCACTCCACTTCAGCCTGCACAGGGTTGGTTTGGGTTCTGACCTTTCTCCTAGGAAGCTCCACATCCAGTGAGAGGCACCGCATGGGCCTCGAGGGTGTGCACGGCGTGCTGGTTTCTGCACCAACAGCCAAAAAGTCTCCTGAAAATCTGAAACCCGCTGTTCTGTACCAGGGGATGGTGGAGCAGAGAAGCCATAGGAACAAGCCCACTTTGTACCAAATGTGAGAACCTTACTCAAAAGTCTTGCCTCTTACCATAGTGTTCCTGTGAAGAAGCTGTTACTCCTTGAACAATCGCTGTGCAGCACTGGCTGGGTCCAGGTTCTGTTACTTCTAACTCCTGCTTCGACAGACTTCATCCTCCTCTGCTCAGAGCCTTATTCAATCCCACCCTGCCAATACAGAACAGAAGCTACAGCCAAAAGTCTTGCAGGCGAAGTGGAGTTGCAGGCAAGAGCAGTGTGTAAGGGCTCCCTGGCGCTGTATTCTGCCTTAGTTAACAGCCACGCTTTTCATGACAATCCCCAAATGTCTGTCTTGGGATGATGTTTTTGTGTGTATGGCAAAGCTGCTGCTCTGTTGTAAAGCTCCCTCCCTTTTTGTACACCTGCCACCATCAAAACCAGCCATCTTAAACCAAAATGCCAAAACCCAGCCCCTCCCCATTCCTCGTTGTTACCCCTGCACATTTAAGAGTTCTCAGACTTTTTTTCTAAAGAGAAAATTTCCTTTATTCTCCGCACTTTCTAAAGCCTCGAGCAACCCCCTCGTTTCCCTAAGGAGCTGAGTACTAAACCTTGGCGGGGAGGAGGGGAGTGGCGATAATAGAAACTGCCCCACCCTCCAGAGAGGAGCTCTGACATAACTGTGATAAACACGTTTGTATTCCTTGTGATAAAGTATTTCAAACTTGCTGAGCTGTACTTGTAAACAAAGCCGGCGTGAAGGAAAAAAATCTTTTCATAGCTATTAACCTGCCTCATAAGTTAAAGGGTATTTTTTTTTGTTGTTTTTGTTTTTAAATTATCTGCTTCCTGCTTTAAATTTTTAATTGTGTTATGGTCTCTGGGTTCTGTTACGGAGTTATTCTTTTTCAGCCTTTTTACTGGGATCATGTTCCTCCCTGCGCCAGGCACACTACACACAAGCAACCAGTAATTAAAAATGCGGCCGTGCCTCGGTCTGGCAGAGCACTTCAGCGTGCATAATCGAGTGTGAGAAGCTCTCCTGGAACAACAAAAGCTGCCTGGATGCTGAAAGTAAATCACAGCCTTATGTTGAGGCTGTAGTTCTAAATCAGAAGGAAACCCTAGCACATAAATACAGCGCAGCACCTGCCGTGGAGCCCCGCACGTGGGTGATGTGGTGCCAATGCAGCATGATTTATTAACTTGCTGAGGAAACCGAAATGTTTCGTGGCCTCTGTGCTTTTAAATCCTGTTAAAGAAAATCTTATGTTAGAAATGGGACGTGCACACAGAGCAGCCTTCACAGCGAAGTGCTTCCTGCCAGCCCTTCACCAGTTGCTGACAGCTGAGCGGCCGCGGGAAGCGAGGAGGGGGCCACCTGCCACACATCGTTTCGCTGAAATTCAGCCCCGTTTGCTAACTCTCTAATGTAACCCTAATAAATAATAAAAAGTGTAATATCCAAAGTATAAAGTTGCAGTACGCTGAATTAGCTGGAGCCTGTTCTTTCACTCTTCGTGTAGGGCGCTGTTCTCAGCTGCTGGGAAGAGAGACTTGGAGCTTCTTAAATTAAACCAATTTTGCCCAGGGAGGACTCGGACGAGGTATTTATTGTAGTCCTTTGTAATAGCAACTGTCCTGTTGGCGAGTTCTTCACTGTGCCTAAAGCTGTAAGTAAAGCCATGTACTACTTCCATGCGGCTGCTAGCAGCCTGTATGTAACCCTCGCTCTGCTGCGTGTGTCTCGTTCTGTGTCTATGCTGCTGTGACTTCATTTTTCTCTGTTAGAAGCACCTGTCTTGCACAAAGCTGATCAATCTTCTATTAAAGTGGGATAAAACCAAAGAGACAATGGCTGCTGGGAAGTGGAATGTCGTTCTTTGTCACCCCATACTGCGCATCACTCCTGGAGGAATGCTCCATTTCTGAATGGCTCGTAGGAAACTCACTATGGGATTTTCACGATGAGATGTAGGAACTTTTCTTGTAGCTGGGGAGGTGCAAAGCAGAGCTGGTCCTGTCTTGTTTCAACCAGGGAATGGGCCAGAACCAAAACCAACAGCTTTGGCCTTGGCCCTCACCAAGGGCCTGTCCCGTTTAATCCTTTAACTGCTTCTGCCCCGACCTTCACCTGCCCAGGGTCTCGCTTTCAAAGAACTCCTTCCCTCACGTAGGGCTGAGCATTTCCTTAGAAGGCGCCTCCCCAGCTACAAATACCTTTCCCCTGAGGTAAGGAGGGTCCTCAGATGGGATGGAGCCAAACCCTTTCCAAGGGAACGCCCTTCTCTTTGGCTAAGTTTTTTTTATTTTCAATTTTTCCCCCCAGACCAGGGCTTTCTCTTGCCCTGCACAGTGACCTCTCCCACGAGGCAATGCCTTGCTCAAAGAGCTGCTGCTGCATCCCTGACACCTCCGCTGGATGCTCGGCTGTGACCCAGACTTCATGGGAGGTGGAAGGAAAGATGGGTTTTGTTCGTAGGGCCGGCCCTTACCTTGCAGCCTGCAGGTTGCCCACTGGGTCACAACTACCTTCTGCTGCTTGCAACCAGCAAAATGAAGACAAAATCCATTTTGGAGGTTGTGGCAGTTAGTGAAGACACGTCGGCCTCACAGCCCCCAGCTGTTACAGACGCACAGGGCACTAATTCCTGACAGTGACCAGCGCAGTGCTCCAGCATCACCCCCTGCACCTTCCTGTGCAAGTCACTGCCCTCAGAGTGCCCGGAAGGTGACACCGAACACCCTTGCTGTATTTATTTTTCCCATAATTTTGGCAGAAGCTCCCTCAGTAACACTCATGCACCAACCCCAAGTCCCTGTTCCTCTCTGAGTGCCCCGTGGTCCCCTTCAGACGGCCTCAGGTGTGTGAGGAGTTGCTCAGCCTGACTAACAAAGCTCCATTCCCCTTGTACTGATGCCCAGGACCCGGAATGACACCCGAAGGAAAACAGCATTCGTACAAGCTGGTAGGCAGCAGCAGGGGGATTATTTTTCATATTTAAACCTCTATTAGGAAGCGGCTGTCACCGCACCTCTATTTCCACTGTACAAAGCAGCGCAGGGGTAGAGAACCACCAGGGGCTTAAAGCTTCACGACCCAGACAGACTTCATTACTAGGGAACATTTCCTGCCTTCCTAAATGGATTTAGTGCACCTGATTAGGTTTCATTTTTATTTGCAATGTGATTTTTCTGGTGCGTTCAAGCCCAGGCACCGGGCACTGTGTGCCCACTGCATCCCATTGAACGTCCCCGCTCCCACGTCGGGAGCACGGCCACTGGGAAATGCAGGCAGAGGAGTGCAGCAGGGGGATCTTACCATGGCAGCCCCAAGGTGCTACCAAAAACACTGCAGAAAGTTAAGGGAAAAGCACGACAAACTTCTCAAGCTCCTGGGCTGCCAACCATTACTTCCAGAAGATAAAGTTGCTCCCCTTTAACCCCACGTGCTTTGACAGACAAATATCAAAGAATAAATAAATGTTTGTAAAGCCTAAGTCTCCTCCTTTTTAAGTTTTACAACCTTTTTGTTGGTTTTTACTTGCCTGAGAGCTCGGATCCAGGAAATGTAGGGAAGGAAGGGAGAAAGGAAGGAAGGAAGGAGTCTTTAACAGACCAGCGTTTGTTCTTCCAACGAGAGCCACGAACACCGCGTGTTTTAGTGTCCCGCTCACACCCCAGCAATAACAACTTGAAAGCAGAGTTTATAATTCAAACAATACAAGTAAATGTTTTGACATTGACGCATTTGTTTGATTCTTGCCCAAATAGTTTCCTATTTGCAGCCCGCCTGGAACCACTTAGCCGTGGTTAGAAAGCCCTATTTATAGCTGGGGGTGAGGCGCGGCAGCAAAGCGCCACCTGGGCCCAACGTCTTCGAAAGGGAGAATGGCATGGGAGGGAAGAAAAAACATCACTGGGGAAAAAACACCTTCTGGAGCTCAAAAGAAAAGGCAAAACAACCAAGTCTTTCTTTCCTGAGGGCAATAGCAGGCTTGTGGTGGTGGTGGCAGTGTGTTTATTTTGGAAATTTTCACTTACCTGGCTGGGAGGTGGAGTCTTGAGGCCACAGTGCCACCTCTGGTGGGCAATAGTGAGGGATCAGCAAGCCCCTTGGCCAATTTTTTCACTTATTTATATTTTTGGATACATTGGGCCCCTGTGCCCATGCCAGGCAGGCGGGAGGGCTGGGAAATGCTGCACCATCAGCCTGTGAGGTCTGTATTCAGAAACAAGCAGGCAGGTCTGCGTTTGGTCACCAGCACCACGTTTCCTCGAGGCAGATGCGCTCCTACCTGAACACTGCTCCAGCAAGCTGCCAAAGCCTAAAGCAGCCGCTCCTCACAACTCCCAGTGGGCTGCTGTTTCAAGGAAGGGGCCAAGTGCAATGAAAAAACCTGAAAACTCCAGCAAAGCAGGCTGTCACAAGGCAGGACTGGTTTTCTAAGCCTTCCTATAGATCAAGTCACCTTGTGTGCATTGGTGTACATGCACAAACACTTCTCATGCAGTAATTCCCTTTACATGGCAAACAGAACTGACTGCTTACCTGGAATGACTGCACAGTTAATAAAATTGTAGCAAGTCTGAAAACCCAGCAATGCATCAAAAAGGATTTATACCATTTTTATCACATTATTTCATTGAAAGGTAGGCAAAGAGGGCAGACACCACCAGCAGAGGCTCAAGGTGCTGCCCACAGTTTGCTCTCAAGCAAACCTTGCACTTGCAGATTTTGGCTCCGCTCTGGAGCCAGGAGTAACACAGCACCACGGCTCAAATAGGCTTTGAGCCAGCGTGCCATAAATCATGCAGCACATTTTCTGCTTGTCAGCACGCCAGCTCAACGAGCCTGACCATGGTGAAGCCTCAGCTTCAAATGCCCGGACCTAAATTCTTTCCAAATTCTTTCCGGAGACAGATAAGATAGCAGAGAAATCCCTTACGCAATCAAGGACGGGAAACAATTTCTCGCTCATCTACGTGTGCTTTCCCGGATGTGAAAGTGCTCTGCATTCAGCTACCTCCGTGCAGGTTAAGGGATGCTTGGTTAGAAATCCTCTTCGTGGGGACACCCGCAGCCAGCGTCCCTCAAGGAGTGCTCCCAGGGGAACGTCTTTGCCCCCGTTACACAACGCCGGGGTGAGAATTTGTCACTGAGTCCTTGGTGACATTGCGGAGCCCCTGGAGGTCACCGTGCTGTAGCAAGAGAGGATCGATTGTATTAGACGTGACCTTACTGAAAACACTATTAAAATACTCAGAAATTCGCTATTAAGGTACTCAAATTATTCTGTTTAATTGCACTCTGCAGGCCCCTCCGAGCAGACCTCAGCATTGCTTGCTGAGGAGCATCTTTGATCCCTGTTACCCAACGGTTGGAGCAACTTGCTTTTTCCATTCCCCAAGCTGACAGGTTCTGCTTTATGCCATAATCTAACAAAAAGCAGTCAGTGCCTTGCCTCATGCTGGGAGTCACGCAGCTCCAGCATCACGAGCTGCGGATACAAACCTGCTTTTCTGGGCTTGGTTTGGGGCACAACTAGAGCAGGTTACTGGTACAGGTTACTCCCCTGATCCCGTACCAAAACCAGACTGCACACCTGACCGTGGTGATCAGATAACCTGGAAAGGCAGATGAAGGAAGACAAACCCTTCTAATGGCGTAGAATTAAAGGCAGCCTTACAAACCCTGCAGCAACAGCCTGCACGTGAACCTGGGAGCCAAACTTTTGCAAGAAGCAGGAAGCCAGCCTGGTGGAGGGACAGGAAACTGGAAAGCAAACGACAAATAACATCTGAACATCCTTGCACCCTATGAGAACAAGTTCAACACTGAAATCATAGCAAGTGAAACAATCAAAGGGAGATTTTTTTCCCCCAGAACTACAGAAGAATTTATTCTGAAATTCATCTACAAAAGGTTTCACTGAGATGCTTTTGTTTTACTTCTTCGTTCCAGCCTGAAGCCAAGAAGTCTCCAGCTGACCTCACGCTGTTGTCAGCAAGTAGTTTTAAAAAATGTTGCCATCAGTCCAACGAATCCAAGACAAGAAGCTGAGTTTACTATTAGGGACTGGTAGGCATCCTACATCAGAGAAGCGGAAATTATCCATTGGGGAAATCTTTCTATGGTCATATTGCTCAGTTATAAACGTGGTTAGTGAATGCACAAATGAAAGTGCAAAAAAAATGGTATGAAAATAGTTCCACATGCTGTTCTTACACCAAAATTGAAACCAAGACTATCTCCCTGCAAAGTACTCCTCCCTGTGGGGCACTTCACATCCCATTGCCACAACATGGAAATTACCTTCTCTGAGTGCAGAGACAACAGCAGCTGGAGACACTTTTGAAAGGATTTTTTGGGAGTGACTGTGCATGTTCAGAATACCTGCCTGCTTAGCAAGTGAGATCTAAACCTGGCAGAAATCTAGAGAAATGCATCTGTGTGGGATGCTCTAAAAACTTCAGGTGATGCTCCACAAACTGGAAGCTGCCTAACAGCATCCTGTTATGCTGTCCAGCCAGGTCCTCAGGGAAATTGTGCACTGATCATTCCAGTGCTTCCCCATCCCCAAATGCTGTTACAGCACGTGCAGGCAAAGGAGGAGACCTAAAATTGCTCTGACAATTAGTTTTTTCCCCACTTTCAGCGCTCAATTCCATGATTAAAGACTATTTAAGTGGGTATATTTTCAAAACCTTTAATTATTCTCTCCAAAACATAATCAGGAAGCTTACGTGTTTTAAAACTCACTAAGCTAACAGCATAACTAGGCAAAACCGAAGGTGCTGTCTTTATTTCAGGCCCGTCAGGTGATGGCAACAAACGCCATCAGTGCACAATTTCACCTACGCTTCAAATGAACTTACCACCAAAGGGAGTTCTGCTTCCCTCCTGTCAGTCCACGTATGGTCCACCAGCATTTCACCCTGTCAGGGGCTAGCCCACGGACTGAGAAGTGATGCAAGAAGCCAAGAGAGAACTCACCTTCCTCACAATCAGTGCAGCCAACAGCACCTTGATCTAACATGGGTCAGTCTTCTGGTGTGGTTCACCGTGGAGCAGCAGGACCCCAAGAGGGCAACAACCGGCAGCTGTAGGTGAGCCAGCAGTGGAGCCATCTCCTTCAAAGCTGCCGTCTGCGTACGACAACAGAAGTTATGTTACAGAAGACCTCAGTTTCACAGCTCCTTGCTACCCAGCAAGAAAGTCCCGCAGCTCTTACCAAGCAAGAAGTCTGTTTCAGGAATGTTTTTCGAGGCAGGAATCCTCTTGCTTCAGTACAGCGCCAACTGCTGAATTACCTGTATAAAGTACGGCCCGAGGTACAGCCCCGAGATACACCATGAACTCCTCAAAGTGTCATTTTAGAAGAACAAAAGCAACGTAACGAGTCGGACACCAATTCTAAATTACAACACTTTATTGCAGCATTGGCAAAGGTCAGATTTCTGAAGCTGGTGAAGATCGGGCGGCATTTCTGTATGAAATGTTACAATTTTACAAGTCTCTCTTCCTACATGCAGAAACCAAAAAACAGTGGTAGAAAGAATTTTAAAAGAGCTAGAAAAAAAAGAATTAGTAACATACAGATGAGCTCCTTAACTGAATTAACTACTTCTACCTGAAAGCAAACAAAAATCTATGCTAATAAATAACAGATTGTCAGAAACAGACCAAGAAACCTCATTTCTACTTAGAAAAAAATAAAAATTCTACTTGTTTCCAGATGTATTTAATATTTTTTTTCAACTTTTGTTTGTTTCAATAGACACAGAGGCTTATCAACCCATGAAGATCAACAAAATATTTGGATCCGCTCCTTGACATCCCCCTGTTATGCTGACTGGCACATTTTGGTTTTCAATGATACATACAATGGGCTCAACTATATCCCTGTCCTTAGGCTGGTGTCAGGCTGTTCCAAGCAGTATGAGTCAACACCCTGTGTTAATCCACTTCACATTCTATTTTAAACCTTAACAGACATTTTACCTCCTTGGCTCTAAAGTTTTGTTTTTTTATCACCCCTTCCCGCTCCCCAACCCCTTCTTTCTCGCTTGTCTGGCAGCAGAAGGCTACTCCTTCACCAGCAGGTCGGGAGGAGCATCTGATGGCTGAGACGTTCCCCCACGTCAGGGTTTTCTTTCCCGTTTCACCGTTTGCTCTACGTTTTCCTACTGTAGATTCGCAGCCCCCAATGAACACCCTTCCGACGCCAAGTGCTCGACCCGGAGATAACGCAGCTCGCACCAAGCGTGCAGCTTTGCTTTCCCACTTACTGGGCGCCACCAAGACCTTTTCCACTCCCGTGGAATCCGTCTGAATTTCAGGTTGATCTCTTGTTTCCTCTGAGCTGCTCCCCGGTCAAGTTAACCATCTCATTCGTTTGCTTCTGCTCGTATGAGAAGATTAACCCTCACATGGTTCCCATTACAAAAAGCTTTGTGTTTTGTGTTTTTTTTTTGGCAGGCCATGACTGGAAGCTTCCACTTGTTCTGTGCGGGTTTTGGGGGGAAAGAGAGGAGGCTGCTGTTTCTGCCCCACGGCCCCAGCCTGTCCCAGGTTTCGGTTCTGAACGCTCTAGGCTGACATGCTGAGATGTGTCCACTGCTCTCATTTAATTGCTGGAGGACTCCACTATCCACAACATCAGAGATACAGGACCTAATGAAATGACACTTGCTGCTGGATCAACGTCTCCTATGAAAAGAAAGGAAAAGAGAAACGGTTCAGTAAGAAATATCCAATCCTCTCCAGGTTAGCAACCACCCGAATCTGTCAGTGATTTTGATCTGCCTTTATCTTCAGCACTTGGAGGTTACACATTTCTATTAGCCATGAACACTTTAAGATGAGACCATGCTGGACAAAAGGCAACAAACCTCTGTATCAGGAACAGCAAGCTCCCTACACAACTGCAGCAGATCAATCTAAAGTTGATCAGAAAGAGACAGCTGCCTTTCCCTACCAGGCAAGGTGCTAGGTTACTGAAGTGCACAGCTGATCCGTGAATTTACAGAAATGCATGTTATTTTAGGCAGTTCTCATTTTTGTGCACAATTTCTTCATTTTCAGGAGTACTGCAGTAGCATTAGAGAGGGCTTCCTAGAGCCAGGTAGTTGTTCACAACATTTTTAGAGAGTATTGAAGCCTTTGATCATTCTTTGGTGATGACAGACAGCTCCCTACCCAGAACAGCCACATTTTATTCTCTTAAGAATATAAAAATGCATTGAAAGATCACACCAATTTGCAGAAACGTGATCCATGACCAGGAAATCTAGAAGTAGCACCAATCTTGTGTCACTAACCCTGGATACCAGAACCGACAGCTGTGCTGGAGTGGTTTTTGTTGATTTCTAGGCTATAAAATGTAGTAGCGCAAAACAAAGTGAAACTCTGACAATATTTACAATCCCAAGGAAGTTCCTGGGCTCCACACCCAGATCTTTTACCACGTAAATGAAACAGGTCATATTCTTTATGTTAATGCATAAACCTCAAGCATTTGCTAAACAGTAAGTTAATGTAAAACTCGCTTTTATTGGAAATCTTGCGAGAAAAATGTTGCAAGCAGGTAAAACTAGCCATAGGGCTTTCTGCATTTCTCAGAACAGAAGCATCCACGGTGATTCAGTACTCTCATATCCTGCAGTGTTTTGTTATTCAACCTCTCAGTAATTCAGCATTCCTGTGTTTTGTTTAAATACACAGTGTTTTCATCAGGAGGTACTGAGCTGATGCACCTGTAGAACTTACTGTGCTTTTGCTTTTTTTGTTTGTTTTAAGCCTTAGCATTAGGTAACAGAATATTCTAACTCTTTTTTGGTGCACTCAAATCATCAGCACCATTGGCTGCGTGGCTGCAAAGCAAGGAACTTCAGTTTTAATAAGATTTAACTTGATGAACGCTCCAGCTGCGAAAAAACTTCAAGCATCAGCACGTTGCAGAGTTGTACTTTTATCTCCGCATTTCCCCTAAAAACACTGTTATTTTCTGTTGATGTGAAGGGGAGGAGAAGCGTTACAACTAGCTGCGTGCATCTAACCTAGCAGAAGTTACTTTCATCCCAAACAGCAGCTGCCGTGGCATGCTGGTGGTAGATAAGGCAGAGCAAGTTGTGTTTCAGAGGATTAGGGCACGATGCTGCTGGTAAGCCTGAGCAGTATTTCTACAAACAGGTATTTCAAGGGACATTTCAAACCAGTAAACAGCACAAAACAGCTAAAAGTTCAGTTAAAAAAAAATCATCATGATTGACTTTTAAAGACAGAAAAACTATGCATTTGCCAAGTAATTTTGACAATAAGCAGAAAAGTGACCCCTTCTTCTGTTCAAAAAACCTTGATCCAGACCTATGTTTGACAAGGTCAAACTCTGAAAAAAAGCTGTAATTAAAAACAGCTTGAACCAGAGGCTGCAGAAGTGTGATTTTGCAAACTCCCCTCACCTCCCTCCCTTCCCTGCTACCAACACAGTTATCAGTTGGTGTAACAGCCTTACAGCCATCTTCTCAACTGCATCACGTAAGCATTAATACTGGCTACATTCTCCACAGGAGAGAAAACCATTTCTTTAGCCATGCCTGGAGTAGAAAATTGGAATTTGTAAAAGTGTTCAGAAACACTACACCACTCCTACAGGTGAGGAAATAATAATACACACATGACTTGGAAATCAGGTTCCTTCTGTACATTGACATCACAAGACGACATACAAGAAAAATCCTCCTACTTTTTATCATGTGAGGTGCTTGAGATTAAGCTGCACGCTACTCCCTAATCCCTTTATGTCCCAGCAACCCACACTGCTGTGTGTATTTCTGGAGTCACGCATTTCTTCACAGACTTCAGGCACCTCCCTTCTCCTCCAAACTCCTCTCAAAACTCACTTGCTGCTCTGCTTTCTATGGCCACTTTCAGCTCTGGTGCTGCCTGGTCCCTCTCCATCACATTAACCAAACCCAACAACATCAAAAAGATACAATGAACACCTGAAAGCTACTTTTTTCCATTTTAAACAATGTTTTTTTCCAGGAACAGTTCTTTTCTTTGTGTGCCTTACTCTGTTGAACATGCTTTTTTGTTTTCAGTTACACAAGCTTTAGCAGGGAAGATGCACAGACTGAGGGGACTTGATTCCAGGATAATGAATGCAATAACAGATTAAAAACATATCGTACTGTAATGTGGAATGGAGAGAAATTTCAGCAGATGTGCATTTGACCGAGTCCAAGCACGTTACCATTGCTGGAAGGAGTAAGAGCTCTCAACAGCAAAACTGAAATGCCACAATGCAGAACGTTAACCTAGCCATGGTGTATTGAAGAAGAGCACTGGATTTTACATAGCTGCTATCAATTTACCTGTGTGAGAATACGCTCTCTGGACCAGCCCTATTTCCATGTCTCTTCAAACAATAAAATACTCCCATATAAAATCCAAGTCGTAGCACACAAACTGGGAAGGCGTTTTGAAGATTGGTAGCTTCCAGAAGTCCACAGAACTTTTTTTTGAGGGTTTATTTTTCTTTTTAAGTAGTATGCCAGTTTTTTTTAATAAAATATTCTCAAAAAATGGGTAATTTGTAAATAAAATCTTGTCTTCCTTTCCCTCTAAACTTCACATTGAGTCTAGCCTAGACACCAAATCCGTATTTGCAGAGCCCAGCAAGTATCATATTAACAAAGCAGAGACAAGCCAGGTCCAGAGGTGTTTATCCCTCGTGTCCCAGTGCAGTTTGACAAAAGGAGCTCCAGGAATTAGGACACAACCTCCAACCTACCCTGGACCTTCCTCCCTTAAGACAGCTAAAAAAGGAGGTCTGCATTTCTCTGGATGGCTTTCCTGGAAGGTTACAGTGGTGAGTGTATGTAGTAGGGAAAAGGATGTAATGCAGGATTAAAAATGACAACTGAGAAAGGGACAAGATTAAACTGCTGGTGGAAAAGATGGCAAAGAACTGGGTGAACTGAGCCAGCACACAATTAAATTGAGGACCGAATATCTTAATTTTTATGATACCTTGAATGTGAAGATGGGAATAATTTTACAGCAAAAAATTCTGAACCAAGAGTAAAATACTACTGCTATGGTGATCTTCCCATATTTTGAAAACGAATACAAGAACCCATTGAAAATGACAACTAAGCAGCATGATGAAACAGGGAGTATGTGTGTCAGTTCTCAAGACAGTGACACACCAACACCAAGGGTTTGTCTAGTCCAAGAAAACGACAATCAGCTAGACTGAGGCTAACAGAATATGAGCAATCAGATCTCGGCTGCCCATGACTTCTGGTGTTTCATTAAGTGAACTGAAAGCTTCAAAATACAGCATTGGTCAATACATCAGATATATGGTGGGTGATGCATCAAGTATTCTTGTGCAGCAGCTGTAACACCAAAACATGATGTCCAATTCACATTCTGCCCTATTATCCATGCTCTGATTTTTCAGCATTAATAAAATACTATTATGGGAATATTTAGCTAATAAAATCCTAGCATCCTGTTATTACCTTCATGCTTCATATTTCTTCATTAAGTGGGTTCAAGAGCAATAAGAGTCAGATGCAAATAGCTGAGCTGAAATTATCAACTAACTTAACCATGATTTAGTTTGTCGGCTTACGCACGCATCTCAGTGGACCTGTTCACAGCAACAGGTCTTCTTTCTGTACTATGCTTTCAAAACAGCAGGGAGTTTTGAAGTTACTAGTTTTAGTAAGACTAGACTTAGTTAGTCTTATTAAAGTTAAAAACCTCCTTGGTAAAGCTTACTTCTGTACACTCAAAGTTCTCAGTGTAATTCTTTTTTCCTTTCTTGATAACGTATGCTTTTAAACAGATTTCATAAAATGTAGTTATTTATATTTCATTTTATGAGCAAGCCATTTAATGGATCTCGATCCTCTTTAAAGAAAAGAAAGGTGCTTTCTAGTAAAGAGAGGGGCTGTTCTCCAAGACCGTAAAAGAGTATTTTCCTGATAACATCATCATAAAAGATTACTTTTGTAGATTTTGTGTTTCCTGAAGTTCCAGTTTAACAGTTTGATAACCAAAGTCTTCTTGTAAGGCTAAACAACTGGAGGCAAGAGTGAGAGTTGTTAAACTGCACTGAGTGCTGCTTAAGCAAGTCAAGGAGCTCTGCTTTTAATGGTGTTAGAGTAAGTTACCTTCAAGGCCAGTCAGCCTTAAAAGTTCGAGTCCCCCCCAAAAATCCTCTCTCTGCAGGATCAGCATGTCTTAACTTGAAGTTATACAAGCAGGTGTTTACAAATAAAGAACAAGAAACTAATTTTTGATGCAGCACTTTGCACACACTAACTAACAGTAAGAAATCTGACAAAAGCTGAAAGTCTCATTGCATTTAGTTCAACAAAGGAACAGAACATAAAAAAATAAGAGTAACCACTACAAAAGATTTTTCCTGTTAAGTGATTCATGCATTACAGCCACTGCCACTAATTCATTCTTCCATTTACTGTGCTGTTATCACAGGTGAAACGATTGCCAAACGTGTGGGTGGAAGGTTAGTGTGAGTTACTCACCTATGATTTTTAGATTTATTTATTTAGGACCCTGCTAGACCAAAATAGAATCACAGAAAATTTTAGGTTCAAAGGGCCCTCTGGAGGTCATTTAGCCTGAACTCCTGCTACTATGATTCTATAAAAGTAGGGCTAACTGCAAAGCCAGATCCAGTTGTTTATGTAAAGGTAAAACACAAAATCAATTTTTCTGCTCTTAACACTACCCAAAAATGCAAGAAACTGCTCATCCTGATATTAACTTTCAGAACCTGCCAGACTGTAGTTTAAAATGGAATCAATGAAGAGATTTGCTTGCTCAGATCATCCCTAACCTGAGGAAATGTAGAATAAAAAGTTGCATATCTTAAAGAAGGGAACAGACATGATTATTTTCAGCAAGTTGAGTTACTATTACAAGAAAAAAACTGATCTGTCTTTATACACAAAGAAACAACCAGAACTAGCTCATTCATCACGTAAACAAATCTGTAGTTCATAGTTAACTAAGGTTGGAAAAGACCTCTCAGATCACATAGTCCCTAAAATCATCCAGTCCAACTGTCCACCTACCACTATTATAGACTCTTACACATACTGGTTCTAGCATATAGAAGAGTGAAGATTTCTTCAAACAGATGCTAAAATGAAAAGCTCAGTGTGAAAATTTTGCTCTCAACAAGTATCAAGATACTCTAGTGTCCTCACAGGAACTTGTGGGGTAGTCTTGACTAGAAAGCGAGGGTAGTCTAGGCAGGAATAACGCAATTCACCTGTCAAAGTCAGAAGACAATCTTGAATATATACCATAAATCTGAAGCTCTTAAAAGCATAGGTGACACAAAGCCTGTACTAGTGGTAGTAAGCCAAGGGTAGACCCAGTCTTCAATAAATTAAACTCTGCTTAAGTATCCTTCACTGCAGGTTAAAAAAAAAGAAAAGATTTCCTTACTACAGGCTAGGATGGCTCAACCGATGCATGACTGCAAGCCTGAGCACTGCACCATGCAGCAAATAAAATATGCCCACTAAAACTAACTTCCTGGTCTCTGCTCTAAGGAGCTTATAGATTAGAAGGAACAAAGAATAAGTTACATAAGACAAAACTATATCAGAATTTCAAGCACACGGCACAGACATTTGAACAAGGAAACACTGCTTAAACTGTTCTCTGGACAATGCCTGACCTAGTTTACAGTGAAATCCTAAATTATGTTTTCCCTAAAATATTTGAAAACAAAAGCCTTTGAAAAGAACTACTGTCCTAGTAAATTTTATATATACACACACACACACACAAAACTAGGAGTATCATATTTGCTGATCTGGTCCCTATATTTAAAGAACTTCAGTGTACTCGTCCTCACACAGGCTACAAGGTATTTGTGACAGATAACTGGAAGACCTGCAAGAGAAGACTGCATAGTTACTCATAAAACAATTGCAGGTGTGATGGCAATTCAGTGTAACTGAACAGATTTTGTTTCTATGACAGAATTAGGCCACAGTGAAAAGAAAAACTAAATGGATAACATTAATCATTCTACTCAATTACATTTAGTACTTCATAAAAGTTAAAATGCAGTATTTTTTCAAAGAAAGATTTTTTTTTTTATACAAACAGTTTCTGTGTAAGGGCTTGTTGGAACAAGAGATCAGAAAGCTACAAAAATGCTTACAATAATGTACCAGAAGGAGGTTGGCAATATCACTGTAACACAGTACAGTACATGAACTTATTTCTAGTTGACAAACATAGACCACTTAGTAAATGTCCCTTCCCATTATTGCTCTCATCTACCTACCTCCAAGATTATTTTTTCCAAAGAGGAACATGAAAACACTGCATTTCACCTGAACTTCTGCCTATTCAAATCTGTGCTGCAACGTTAATTTGCTAGTTTTTCTCAAGCTTAATCTGAGTGAGAGAAGGCACGGAGATATATTAAAGCTGCATAGTGACTACTGAATGAAATAATCCTCTGGCTTGCCAACTCTGTCAAGGATACATTCACAGACACCATGTTAGAAGCACAAAACACCGCTCAGTATTTTCAGAGAATGCTTTAGAAAGGAAACCAACAAATCTACTCACATTATGCAGATCATTATCTGCCTCAATTATGAAGGTAATTACTTGCCTAGAACCAGAATTACCACATTTAGAGGAAGATTGTCCTACCTCCCACCAGTTTTAAAGATTAGATCTGCATTAGGTGCTCCCTTCGGATGCTGGTAACGAGGACGCCGTTCACGATTTGTATTTGCTGGAGCTGGACGCTGTGCCAGAGACTGCAACATTTCTGTAATGTCATACGGAAAGAAAGTTAACTACATTTGTTATATATCTTTTTAAAGAGGAATTTACACAATCACATTTCACTGCTACAAAGTAGAAAAAACATTATTTACACTTTTTTTGCTTTACAGTTAAGACTTCTCATGTTATTCCAGAGCAGCTCTTTTTTTTTTTTAATTATTGAAATTGCACAGACAGCTTTGACAAATCCACACTACCCCACGACGTGAACTTGTGTTTCCAGATGTTCTTACAGAAGGAACTGCCAGCCATGATTTTCATCACAGGTGCTTAAGGAGGGAGCTGTGACCTTTTCCTTCTGAATGCAGCCACCACTGACTGAATCAATGATGAGGGACAAAGGTTCACAACACTGTGAGAAGCCTTAACATAAAACTGCCCTGCAATGGAAACAACTGGACAATGCTGCTGCCAAGTGAAGACTCCGTGAGAAACTTCTCCTAAATTAGCATCCATAAGTCAGGTATTTGTCTAAACTAGTCCTAATAGGATCCTTTTACAGAGGAGACAGACCTGAAGAGGGTGACTCAGCTGACCCACATTACACCAGCTGTCTTTGGGATGGAATTTTGCTCTTTGTGATCAGAAGGAAGAAATAGGTAGATGCTGAGAGAAGCCTGCAGTTACCAGTTGAGCACTGGACATCCAGGCTTTTGGACAGCTTAAGTAGAAGCATGATGTTTTGGCATTTGGTAAAGCTTCACTTCATTTTGTTGTGATAAAAAAAAAAAAAAAAGGTCTTTACTAGACTAAGCTAATGGCCCTGAAGTATCTGATGCAATTACAAACACATCACAAGAACCTCTACATACCCCCTGTCCATACATCAGCACATCGGACGGCAAGCAGTTCTGACAGTCCACCTGTGCAAAAATCTACCCTGCTCAGCAAACAGATGGATTGGCTGAAGGGGAAAGGTAGAACGAGCTGCTAAACAGCTTATCTCTGAAAGTCTGCTCTGTCTGGTTCTGTAATCTCTGCTAATCTCCAGGCTGGTATTGGAGACACATGCCCATCATCTGTTAGAAACAAACTTCCACTACTCTCAGGAAGACTTGCACAAGCCAGAACTGGAGACTGGTGAGATTCTATCACCACTTACTGAAAGCTTTGCATGCATTTTCTAAGTTATCCATTCAATCTTTGGGAAACTGCAAAGCTATGAATGATTTAATATACAATATTGGTGTCAACAGTTAAGAAAGCACGTGTTTGTATGTTCCCCTATCAACACCCAGAAAAGGCCAAGAAAACCATTCAACACACTGAATAGTCCCTGCTTGTAAACATCAGGAAGTTACATCCTTCAGAAACAATTCTGTTTATCAGGACAGATCTCTAACAAGGCAATGTCAAGACCAGGAAGAAAACAGCAGATGATGGTACACTGCCAGGCAGGCGCTAGAAGCAAGCGCCGAACCATCCAGCACGTGCGTACCTGTCTCTTCTGTTTTCCACACCGTGGGTAAAAGAAAATAGTGGAGCTTGTGACAAGTCAGTAACATGAGAAACTGAGTAATTGAGAAGATAACAGGAGGTAGAGAAGGCAAGGGAACACAACGTATTAGCTAGGATGAGCACATCACCTATCTGGTTTTAGTGAAGAAAAAAATGTACACAAAAATACCAGCCTAAGTTAAAATCACCCAGTTCCTAATACTTCTTCATATTAAAGTGTGTGTAATACGAATAAACATAAACTAGTATTAAATAACTACTTAATAATACTTTGAAGTACTTTGCAGCTAAGTTTTCATTTATTACCTAAACTGTGTAAATGGAAAAAAAACAAATGTACATGAAAAAGTTCGGACAGCCTTGAGGCACTCTTCCAGGAATTATGACTTTCCCCCACCCTTGGTAACTTCAAAGCTTGAAATAAAGAAAGAGTTGGTTTTAAATGTCAGCGTGTTTATATATGTACCAACTTGTTAGAAGCAAGCTGACTCCTCAAAAGGAACCCTCAAAAGGAACCACGGGCTGGATGTTGTTTATATTTATTTTATATGTAATTAAAAATAATGCCAAACAAGAGTATTATTTAGCCTGTGTAATCTATTAATTTAATGTCCTTTTTAGTTTGGTTTTACCTCGCATGTTACCCAGGTCTACAAAAGAGAATCAAAGTAAAAATTAATCAAATTTTAAAACTGGTATTAGTTATGGCAAAACCTATTTCTAGAGTGTTATTTCCCATGAATTAATGTTTTACAGACAGCACCTAGAAAATATATGAGAACATAAAATGAAATGAATGTGATCATCTTTTAAATATGAATCACAACTGCTCGCAATAAAATCCTACATTAAACAGGCTGATTTTTAAAGATACCCACAAATTCACAAGACAGATCCTATTAAACTAAATGCCCTGACCACCAGAAAAATATCAGAAGAGTCATTAATGAGGGAAACCTCATAAAAAGTCTGGAAAATGCACTTAAGTGTCTAATTCTGAAGTCTACTGTTTCTTTCTTTTTCATTAGGTGACTTTACAAGAGGCAAGTGTCTTGGAAAAAAAAAATTAAGCAGAGTATGACATTTAATACTAAGAACATATTGTATATCCTTTTCACAACTCTGTAGACACCTGCTTTGGAAAAATACTCCTTTTCAGGATTACAAGCTTAGTTCTTGTGTTATCAAAATCCTGAATGAAGTTTCCATGGTGTGTTTTTTTTTTTATATATATAATTAGATCTGCTGCTTTAATTTAAATTTCCCATTTCTTGATGAATAATGACCTTTCACTAAATAGCTTAAATGAGATTTCCTGATAATTAACTACTTATACTGTGATTACCACCAGACTGCAGCATCTTCACAACAAAAAATAGAGCAGGAACTTTGGAGATGTTAAATGGAAAAATTAACACGAGAACTGAATACCGTCAGTTTTATTTGTTTTGGCTTTGTTTACTAGTCTTTACTAGGAAAATAGTCTGAAAAAAAAAAGTGCACTAGTTCAGGGACTATATATGATTTGTTGTATTAATTATTTCAATTTGTCAATGTTCCAAAATGCTTGGTTTATACATGATCTAATTTGCTTTTTAAAGCTATAATTTGTAGGAAACTTTCATTTTGTTAATATATTATGTTCCATATTTTTAGGGCTCCTGGAACAGCTGAGGTTAACAGTCTTATTTTTCAGGCAAAGGTTACCAGTAAGTATTTGCACATCTTAATGTGAAGACCCCAAATACCTTTGCGTATTTATATCTAAAAACAAGAGTTTAAATTGCACGAATTGAATTCCTCTTGTATCCAACTCAATTCTCTTCCAGTAATGGAGACAATGCCACAAACATCAGATTAATTTTGTGTTAGCTTCTTTTCAAGGAAGCTGTGATCCCAGTTCTTCCCCTTTTCCAAACTAAACAAATGTTTAGATTTATTGAGACCCACTTAAAAGCTCCCTTTCATGGAAGAGCTGTGAAACCATCTTTGAGCATAGAGTAAAGTGTGCATATAATGAAGAGCTGAAGTACAGTTTTCCATGAAGTATTACGAAATAATATTCAGAACTTCTACTGCTAATTATCACAGATATTTCTGCAGATCCGTGAAAGTTCCTCTGAAGATGAAAATGAAGCACTCGGTTATTTTCTTACCCTGGTAGTCCTCTTGTTCTTGCCGTTCGTTGATATCCAAAGTGAGCTTTTTCATCCGCATTCTCTCCTCCTGTTCAGCCTGCTGTTGGTTCCAGTGGTTTGCAGCAAGTTGGGAAGACATCGGCACATTTAAGATCTTAAACTGCAAGTGAAAATAAATTTAAGTGCCCATCAGAGAACAATAAAAGACAGTAGGGCAATGGTTATTTCTACGTTATGATGAGTAACCTTCTACAGAAGCTTCTACTGAAAAGTATTTTTTCCTTCTTTTTTTTTTTTTGTTTAGGCTCTACTTTGCCTAATGACACATGAGAAAAATACAAGGTATTGAGACGCTCTGAAGACATACAGAACACACAAAAAAGGCTGAGTAATTGGAACTTAATTCTCACCAGCAACACATAGCTATAATGCTTTATTTCTTATTTTGATATAAGCCTCTTTACATAGACATCCCCACAGTGAATTACACTGGTCTTGAGATAACGACCACAGCTGGCTCAAGAAAGCTGCATCTCCCTACAAAGTCCTCTTCCTTCCAAAAAGGAGATGAAACCCCTAAGCAGAATTTCTACCATTATCCCTTGTGATAGCAGAGGAGAGAAAACCCGAGGGTTTCAGCTATCCTCCAGCATTCCTTGGTGAGGACTCTTCTTTTCTGTGGATGATTCTAGCTCCTTGGTGCTAGGAAAACACATAGCGATGGATACATTTATTTTTTTTTTGTCCTCAGACTCAAAATTCAAACTCATATTGCCACAGGAAAATGTTTTAGAGTAATTCCAAAATATATAAGTAATTTTTAATCTGACTTGAAACTGAAACAATAGCTTTCAGAAGCCCTTTAACACGAAAGTTTGTGCAAACATTCAGAAAAATTTCACTTCCCCTTTCAACTGCATCTCCATTAGAAATAAATATTTCTGAGCTATAAGTGGGATAATGCGTTTAAAGATAATCACACCCCATATTCCACGAACTACTCTGAATCCCGCTGCTTGGTCTCATCATATGAAATCTATTTCCACAGAAATAGAAATGGGCAAATTTCAGCGTTCTCTTCTGCTACGCTGTCAAAACCGCAGATGAAATGGTGCATTAACAAAACCTCTGTTGAGATGCCATGTAGTAAACAGAGGCTTCACTGCATGTACGTAGTATTTCATGCAGTAATTACTGAAAAAGCTCAAAGTACCTATTACAGAGCAGTGCCCCACTGGCAGTGCACTAATGAGGAGTGTGAGAAGATACCAAGTACTCAGATGTTACATTTGAAAATAAACTGTTTCAAGCAGTTCAGATAGACTCTTACAAGAACTGAAAAAAGAGTAAAATAAAGCCCTATCAACTGAAGTGTTTACTTAATGAAGCAAATCATGCAGAAGATTTTATTATTATTATTATGCAAAGTATCAGTTATATTGAATGCCAATACAAGCTTGTTGTTAAAGGGTATGTAGGAAATAAAAAGAAAAGTTCCTGAAATTCCAAGAGAAAAGTAAGTCGCACTTACTTATTGATGAGCAGACTTTGCAAGTTCCCAGTTATTCTCAAATGAGGTTTACACAAAATACACAAGCAAAACTAACCAGCCCATTAGCAGTACCTCATGGTAATATTCATTTCCTAGCTTCACCATAAAGCTCCTCAGCCATCTTAATACGTCCTTTGCTTTTTGTCTATTCTATGGATTTACTGTGTCTAAGTGGGTGGTAAATGTATCCAGACAGGCTGCTCACAGTAGGAAAAAAAAGTGAAACACATAATGGGGCAAATGAAAGCAAAGGATCCAAAAAACAACAGGCTGGTAATTAACAAAATATCACTGAGTCACTATCTCAAGGCAATCTGATGCTTGTCAGCTGAAATCATCAAGTCACTGACGACAATCACTAAAGGATGTGACTACTGAGCTAATGGAACATTTCCAATCTGCAAAGAGAGGAGAGGTGTAGTGACAAACTCTTACAAAATCTGTGAAATGGGGACAGATTATAAAGAATTCAACTTCTGAGACGGCAAACTGAAGAATGAATTTAAAACGATCACTCAGAAGACCAGATTAGATTACGGATTTGATAAAAACTTCACTGAGAAGAGGGAACTTCACATTCAAGCCCAGGTGACCATTCTACGGATATTACCTTTTTATGCTATCTTGCTAAAGACCTTTCAAAGGAAATCTTACCTTAGGTACTAACCACAATTCTTGCTACTGGGTGACTCTCTATTTTACAGTCTAAATCTCACCTGTGTTCAGATCTACTTGGCATAAATCTTGGATGATTTCAAAAAGCATCCAATGGTATTATATCTTAGATCTCATCTCTTATGATGCATGTCTTTACTTCCCTCTGTTCTCTCACTTCTTGTGGGTAACTCACGATGCCACAGTCTGATTTTCAACATCCATGTTGAGTTCTACTGCTGCTACTTTTGTCAGTTTTGTCATGCAAGGATAACGTGGGTGACAGGTAAAAATAAGACACTGGTCTACCTGATATTCTTGCTAACAGCTGCTGTTGTTGATCACAGTCTGACCCAGGAGGATAAAATACGATGTCCTTGCTGTTATCAGCATGCAATGACTATTAATTCAGGTTATATGCTGCTGGTGAACAGCAATCAGTTGTTGTGTTATTTCAAACAACTGGTAGCCAACGTCCCACTAAAATCAGGCAGAACACTGGCATTTGAATGGACCATTTAACAACTGGATGTCAGCTATCAAATATTAACCTCCAAAGGGAATCTCAGTGCATTCCATTTTCATCAATAAATACTTCCTTTACAGCTGTGATTTCCAGTTTCTGCAGTACCTTTGACAAAGAGCACAGATCGAGCCAACTGATAAGATATAAAGCGGTTAGTTGACATTACAGTGAGGTGGTGATGCTCACCATTTGATTGACTGTAAGGATAAGAAACTGCAGCCTTCTAGGTTGTCTGCATAATCCTTGTGCTTATATTTAAAATGCTGAAAAGTTTACAGCTGTAAGTTACCAGTAAATTATGTATCTAACACTTCAGAACTCAGTACAATTTCTGCTCACAGATTTTAAAATAAAGCACTTTAAGAAACTATTATTTTCTTTTCAACTCCACCTCTTCTTTCCTGCTTATTTTTCTATAAAAATGACTACTAAGACGTATTTTTTCTGAATGCAAAATTATGGACAAAGAAGCCTTTCATTGACTCAAAAAAATGAAGTAGTGTATAGAGTGACTTTTTAAAAAATAATAATTTCTAGAAACACTTAGAGGAGTCTTGGCAGGAAGAGCCTACTCCCAAAAGCAAATACTAGGGAAAGAAGGAGGGAAATCTCCTGAACAAGTTATGCTTTCTTTTTCAAGCTGTAGAATGCCAGCAATATTTTCCCCTTGCTAAGAATATGCAGATCCTAATATTTCTGGTCGCTTTGGATATTCCCAGTAAGTTATCCTGACAAAGTCAAACACTTTTTTGCACAGTGTTCTCTAAATCCCTTTCCTACCCAATAACAGCAGTTAGAATTCCTCACTTATAACTTTTGAAGAACTTCATACGCAATGTTCAAGTTCCAGGACAGCAGAATAACCAAACAAATGTAGTAAGGAAATCAGTTAATCATCACTGCTAAATACACACAGTATGTGCTTACTCAAACAGGTATCATTACTTACATTCTGAAAGCACGTACCTAGCACAGCATTTTCTTAACAGAATAATGAAGCTTAAAAACAGATTCAAAATTACATTTCTACGGTGTTTTGTGGTAACAGACCTTCTCGCTTCCTACAGATTTTTAAGTCTTTCATTTGAGAGGGAAAAAAGAGATTCTGTTTCAGCTTACTATTAAGCACTACTGCAAAAATTCAGGTAACAGAAGTCAAAAACAAAAGCAATGACAGATCTAAATAAAAAAAACAGCTACAGATGGATGGAATGAAATAATGCCTTGTTTTTGCTTTCCACAAGCACTCGAGTCATTCATTTTAATCATCAATTAACACAACTAAAAATCATCTGTAAATTTCTTGTCATGGTTTATGTCCTTCATGTGGGTAAGTGTTAGGTATTTGTGTATTATACACTTGCTGATCCAGGAACATTCCAGCATATATTGGAGAAAAGAGCCAAGACAAACATATAGCTTTGCTGCATGAAGCAAGGAGTAGTTTTTGTTGATTGTTTGTTTTGTTTTTGTTTTAAGTTAACAGGATTTCCATTTAAGTTTCATAGACATTCACTCAGCTCATTCTGGAAGAATCCTCTTCAAAAGCCTTCAGATAATGACTGTTTTCCAAGCTGAACAAATTCAGCCAAGTAGCAGTTACTTCAGAAACTGAATTTAGCAAGCATTATATATTTTGATTTGAAGCTGAAGGTTTTCAGCAACATCTGCAGAATCTTTGAGATTCTGGAATATTCCTTCACCTTTTCTTTCCTACTCCTTTGAACTTTCAGTGCTTGTTTGTCAGCCACGTGTTTCATCTTCAACAATATTTAAAAATAAAACATACCACTGTCCCTGTGGGTTTACTCAGGGAACGTAAAATTAATAATGGTACACTTTAAACAAAGAATTGTTACACTTGATTACTATTAACCAGCAAAAATTCCAAGGAATTGCATGTGGTATTTTCTGTACTTCAAAATTAAGGTCTGCATCCTATTCTGAGAAAATGAAGAAATAAAAAATGACTTTTGAAGTCATATAGAGAGTGACTTTTAAAAAAGTGAAAGAATCTTCCCTGCTGCTCTTTTTTTAATGGAAAACCTCTACCTTACATACACTCTTACCTGCTGTTTGTTGCCTTTTCGTGTTAACATGACAAACGGCATTGTGTCTCCAGTCTCTGACTCCCCTTCTCCACTTCCAAGTGGGGGACCCTTCTTCAGCTGACTTTTGAGGTGTAGGGGAATAGCCACATCCAACTGATGTACTTTAACTGATTCGCCACTCCGTTGCTGTTAAAAGGATGTCAATTGTATAAATAATCCATACTAAATATATGAGGAAGCCTAGTAACGTTCACATCTTTATGACTGAGAACATGTTTAACCTTCCAAGAAAGAGTAATATATAAATCAATTCACTAGATCTTATTACATTTTTGTTTTCCTCGCTTACAAAGAAGAAATCTACAGGGACAGAATACTTCATATCTTAAAGGAATTCTGGATAACGTAACCTTTTAAGGAAAGAAATCTGCGGAAGTGATTAGTGATACTTGAGAATGGAAATCATACATTCAGGATGTTTTTTATTGCATATGATTAATACAGTCCTCGTTCAGGGCTTGCAGTACTCAAGTATTTACCAGATGCAATTGAACACCATATACAGCGCTTAGAGGTGATGTAAATTTAAGTGCAGCTACGCTTCAGACATGTTATAAGCTAAGCTTGGGTAGTCTACAATGAAGTCAGAAGTGTTGCCTAATATCCGATGCAATTACTATTTAACCAATAAAAGATGTCAGCATGTAATATATTTTCACTGACCAAGCTATTAATGTCTGAAGGCTATTTATCTAAGCATGCCAATTGAAGAAAGGCCATGAGAAAAAAAAAACATTTTTTAGCACGGTTATCTATGCATTAATCATTTACTTATAAGTAAATAAATGTAGCTGCACAGCTAATTACATTCCTTAAAAAGGTTTATACCTGAAGATTTTCCAGCATCATTTTATCCAATGCCTGAATGAAGTCCTCATCTTCTGCACATGGAACATGTTTAAGTCCTCCTCCTTTAATCATTACTTCCTATTACAATGGAAGAAAAAAAACACCTCCATTACATCAATTCCAGAAATATGAATATTCAGTCCAGAAGTAAAAAAAAATCTTCATTGCTTCCATGATATACATAATCAAAAGCTTTAAAAAAAAAGTTAAAGAAAAATGTTTTTTGCTTGAATTATTTTCTTGAAGAATTATCTTCTGACATTTACTGCATTATGAAGATTGGTCACTCATAACATTCTGAACATACTAGCATGCATGTACATATTCTATGAACAACAACATCAAAAAGAAAAATCTTTATCTGTACTACACCCAGTCTAATTTTTCCTTGAAGTCCATAAAATTAGATGATGTTTTCAAGACACATAACAACCTTCAGTATTTGGAAAGAAAAACGTGACAACAGAAACAGTACTTTAATGCACCTTTTGGTATACAGAGTGTTCACTGCTTAAAACTTTGGAAAAATAACTAAGTATCTTCAATTTTAAAATGAACCAAAACGTAATGCAAAACTGGTAGAGAAATGCTTTTACTCAGTAACACCTACAACTGTAAAGAAACTGGAATTCAACCAGCAGCAGGATGCCATGAGCACAAATTTGTCAGCACAAGATCCAATGCCTCATAGTTAAGGCAGCAGACCAGCACCAAGTAAACACATCATCTAAATAGTGCTGGAACTGGAGACCATGCAATATAAGTGCTAGCTCCACACCTCACTCATTTTGGCTTCTGGCAACAATGCTGCTTGTTCCTCTGCTATAAGCTATGCTGAAATCTATTCTCTGAACAGTGATTTAACAGCAGGGTTAAAAAAAAGAAAGCTTTTATATGCTGCTTTTTAAAGTCAGTATCCCAACACATTGTTCTATTACAATCATTATTTTCATTACTATGTAACCGCAATTAAGGCTTAATTACAACTTGCCATTCTAAAATCCGTATTTTAGGTATTCCACATTTTTTAGTTTGTCTCCTTTTTGGTTTTGAGATGTAGTACAGAGTACAGGTTACCTTGTACCAGTTTGCCACCATTACTGGCATTGCAAAACCATCACTTATGCAACTTTTTCCAGTCTAGCTACCTCTGAAAATGCAGTCCTGTGAAAACACGTAGTAAAGTTGATGGCATTAACATTTTCAGAAGGCAATAGTGAAAGTCTGAAAATATAAGCTCTAAAATGTATTTGAAATAATAGCAGGAGGAGTTTTTGCTGGGTCTTCCCAATACATTATGAGCAGCACTGGCTAAAAAAATGAGCAGTAAAGAAAACCAAAGCAGCATAACTCAATTTACTTATTTAGAGTAACAATACATACTGTATTCTCCTCATCAGTTTCATTTTCCTTATTGGAGTCTGTAAGATAATCAGTGTTTTCTTCCTCCTCTTCTTCACCTTCTTCTTCCTCATTGTCAGAACCCTCCTGAAACATTCAACGTTTATAATTTGAGAATAAAATAAACTTAACTGTTTTAAACAGAAAAAGTTATGCTTGTTCACCATTAGTATTCTGAGGAATACAAGGCTTTACACAACTGAATTATACATCTTCAGTGACAGCACACTGATGTCTGTTTCCAATGCTAAAAGCACCCCCAACACTCCATTTCACTTGAGAAAAAGCAAAAAGCCCACTTGCATTTGACTCCTCTCACACATTTTCTGCATCTTTCACATCCCACCCCCACGTGAAGCTGTTTAGATTAGTTTTAGTAGATGTTTTTGGTGTTTTTTGTTTTTTAGTGTTTCACAACAAGTTTACGGTCTGAAGTCAGCCAAGTTTACTATTTTCATGAATATACAGCAGAACATGTTGAAATTTT
Source organism: Anas acuta (assembly GCF_963932015.1). Taxonomy (NCBI): domain Eukaryota; kingdom Metazoa; phylum Chordata; class Aves; order Anseriformes; family Anatidae; genus Anas; species Anas acuta. The sequence continues at coordinate 198,658,712 of NC_088979.1, read as the reverse complement.
TCATTTAAACATAAGGGTTTTTTAAAATATTGATTTTATTACTATGTGTTTTAAACACTAGTACAGATCGCCTGCAGAGGCTGTGGAATCTCTATCCTTGGAGTTATACAATCTGGACATTGCCCTGGTCAACCAGTTGTAGGTAACAGGTAACCCTGCTTTGAGCTAGGTGGTTGGACAAGACCTCCAGAAGTCCATTTTCACACCCTCAACCATTTATGATTCTAATCATCTTACTAATTTGTGGGTAAAGGCACAAAACCAGACAAACTTCAGAAACCTTAATGCTGAATCATCAACTGAAACTAGGAACAAGATTCCTAGTAAACCAACCAACCCAAGTACAAGGAGAAAAAAAGTGTTTCCTATTTCCTTGATGAATTCATTTTATCATAACGCTAACATTATCATGTCAACTTTGCTGTATCATAGTGACAAGTTACAATTCTTATGTACGTCTGCCTTTTTTTATTGGCTACACTTGATTCAGAAGATTACCAGCACAGTAAACAAGGAAGCTTATTATGCTCCATAAATCTTATTTGTTCACATTATGCAGGTATACTCTGAACACCTGTTATCTTTCCTACATGATATCTAGTCAATATGTTTGCCTCTGTAACAGATCAAGACAATGATCTGAAGGTATTTTCATGCCACAAAAACTAAAGGCATCTTTCGGTTGAAAAGTAGCATATACCCTAAGTAAAGTTGTCAGTTCAAGTTTTTCATCAACATTTCTTTGGGATAAGCCTCAGACACCACTGTATTCTGTTATCCACATAAAAACAACTGGGACAGAAATATACCCTTGGTGTACTGACTTGGTTGCACATATCCACATTTCACCCGTTAACTGTGACACAGGAGGCATCAAAATATTGATTACTCATTCTTTTTATGCAAGGCAAGGTAAATGATTAAATTCACCTCTTCTTCTGGCTCGTTTACTTCACTTTCATTTCCAGATTGTTCCTCTGTCTCTGCTCCACCTTCTTCTTCTTCTTCATCCTCTTCCAGATTCTCTCCTTCTGTAATGGAATCTTTGGAATCTTTGTCATTCACAAGCCCTGTAGATTGGAGAAAGAATTAAAACAAAGAAAAGAGTCAGAATATTAGAAACGATGTGGGTAGGATCACTTCAGAAGTCCATTGCTGCTGAATACTAAAAATTCCAATGGGTCATAGTTTATTTTTCAATAGAAGTATTTTCTCTATATAGTTACCTTGTTCATAAATGATCAGTAGCAAGGGTAATAACTTCCCTCAAGAAAAGGAGGAAAATATGGAGAATAATTAAAACCTTCAGTCAAGAAGCTGCACAGTGCAAACAGCTGCCAAGTAATTTCAAACTAAGCGTACAACCCCACTGAAATATGCACTGACATATGAGCCCTAAGTCATGGATGCTCAACTGAAGTGGCAGAGTCCAGAAGACAAACCCCTGCAGCATTACTTCCAGCACATTGTGCTACTTGAAGAGAATCAAGTTCTTAAAGATTAGTCAAAAAACCATCCGATTAAATTTTCTTTAGCACGCTTTAAGTACTCAAACTTTTCCACTGTATTTCTGTTGACAGAGAAACAATAGATGATGATATTTCTATTTGTTACAGGTAAGAGTTTTGAAAGAAACATCTGCTCAGTCTATAATCAACCTTTCTGACTTTCTTTTCTAATGCTCTGAGGCTGCACTTGAGCCTACGAGGATATAAGTACCTACATGAAGTCTTTAGAAAATCAGAGCCTCTTCCAAAACTATTGGCTAACATGATCATCCTACTTGCAGAAAGGACTGACCGTTCTCTCACTGTGTTTTAATTCATCTTGTGCTTTCCTGTACTGACCTGCTTGCCACCGCTATTCCTCAAGCCGTTTTAGGGTACTCTGTGTGCAAGGAATCAAGCCTAACTTCCCAGAAACTGTTTTCTTTCAACAAGATGTCTTTCAGTTTAATATTCCTTACCTGTACCATTCCTACAGTAGTGAAGAGTAAATTTTAGTTTCTTTCAGAGCTGTGGTGTACATTTTAGTTTTGGATGCAGATTTTTATTAGATCTTTATTTCAGAGAAAGTATTTGAGAATTGAGCACGGATCTAATATTCATTAAAAAGTACTTCTTAGAAAACTGCTGTTGCAAAAATTAAACCATCCTGTGCAAAACAGAACGAAGTTCTATCACACCCTATTCTGTTCATACATTGTTTTAATTATTTTCATTTATCTACCAAGTCATTTAATCCTCCAGAGGATCATGGCTTGATGTGGCAGAAAGTGATGTTGATGTCAGCCTTCCACAACACGGCAGATCCAAGACAGTCATTTTTTGATGATTTTGCTAAGGGATCAGTACAATTACTATACTGTTCAGCATTCGTATTTTGAAATTACTAATTTCAAAATTTGAAGTCACTAAGCACACACACCTAGGGTTGACTGTTAGCTTGAAGTTTTTTTGGACAGCATACGAACACACCAGTTCTGTACTTGTGGCATCCCGTATTTGCATTCTGCATATGGCAGAGAACAAATGCTGCAACATGTAATTCTTAACCAGAAGTCTAGATTCTGAATAGACAGGTAGTTCGCTGCATAACGGATTTATTTATCTAGCTGTACCTCCAGATGCTTTTATCTGTGTGCAAAATGCATATACGCACACCCAGGTTTCTTTAGAGAATCTCAAAGTTTGACAGCTAAGATCACAAAGACCAGCTTTATGAAGAAGTGAACCCTTACAGCCATGCTTAAATTAGACAAAACTGTGAAGTGAATAGCATTTATGGCTATATAGTAGCTAGTGAGGATTTCACTGCTGTGTGAACTCAGGTATACTTCCTTCTTCATATTCCAGAGGTTTCAATTATTTTTTGTTTTTCTTTATACACTGTGCTCTTCAAAATCTGCTCTGCTCCGGAATTATGCAAGAGTTTCTTCGGAATCACTCTCAGTATTTTCTCACCCACACAAAGTCACCAGAGTGGCACAGGAACCAGCAGTCCCCATTTCAAGGTCTGCATGCAACAAACTACTCCAATTCTGCCTAGAATGACACTTCAAACAGACAAAAGCAAAGCACATCACGGTCTGCAGCACGATACATTCTCAGTACTGTTGTCCGTGGGCCATTGGACTGTGGGTACGAGTTGATCATGAACTGCAGTTTTACTAGAGTTCTTAAAGAATAAAAAACACAATTCCCTTCAGATATGCTCACATCTATCATCACAGCCTCCGCAGATCAGAAGAGGCTGATGAAAATCTCCCTGAGACCAACTTCAAATAGTCCTAATAAGCAGGACTTGGAAATACCCCCACCCTATACAGAGGTTTAATAGCAAGCAAGCAATTTTGGAAGAGCAATCAACTTGAGCAGGGGGAACTCCCTCATACTTAGTGAACAAGCCCCCCCCCCTTTCCCTGTATTTAACTACACTGAATTAAACTGCTACAGCAACAGCAGTTTTTCAGAGAACAAAAGTTCTTACCATTTGTGTGGAGGAAGTGCTCAGTATCTTGCAGAGAACATCACAATTTATACAATGAGTTATGAATTACTTCTTAGTTACCATTTTGAGAGCATAAAAGCTAGTAATTTAATTATACTATAAGGAAATTCTTACCTGCATTTCAGTTACTACCTACGTAATTTTAAGGCACATCAATTAAATGAACAGCGTATTAAAAAAAATTCCTCTTAAAAAGTAAGTTGCAATGTTTTACCCAGCAATTACACATACTCATCCCACTGGATTAAAGGATTATTCTGAAAATTGAACTTGTCTACCTAGATGAAATGCTTACAAGGCTATAATTAACACCTAAAAATGTAAAATTTACATATAAAAGCTTGTCATGAAGAATCTGATCTTCAAATAAAAACTTAAGATTAAAAAACTCTACATAATGAGAAATGAGCATAGTAGTGTCCAAAAACTATTAAAATGTTTTGTACATAGCCCTCTTTAAGTATGATGGTAGTTTTAGATAAACACTCACCTTTTTTTGTCAACTTTTTTTGTGAGCTGTGCTTGCAAGTCTATCATTTTTTCCTGACATTAACTGATTGTAACATAGATAACTGAAACAAGATTTATAAATACATCTTTCATTATTTATAAATAAGTCATCATTGTTGCCCTTGCAGGAGCTACAAGCTAGATATTGTAAGGAAAAAGTAAGCTGAATAATCCAAAGTTCTAATTCATGAAAACTAAATTATCCTTTGATATCTATTGAAACGTAAAACCCATTCCAAATTATTCCAAAGAAAGTGTAAGGATCAAAATACATGATATCTGGAAAGAAACCCGTTCTTTCTTTTATCATAGTCTTATACTAATGTCTTATATAGTCTTATACTTACTTTGCCAACAGCAGTTGTTGTCAAGTTCAGAACTGGGGAAGGAACACATGAGTTGCAAGCAACCAATCTACCACAATGCTTAGGCTGGTTTCCATCCACCAACCAACAGGCTGCAGTAATCGAATGTGCAGATGCTCCTTGCTTTTTGTACTGGAGCATGATTCCCAATTTTTTTCTGATAAAATTTATAGCTGTCTTAGCTTTTGCACTATTTTGTCTGCACCATAGCGCTGCATACGTATTATATACATACACACCAACAAATATATTTCTATCAACTTCCTTGTTGTGTTTTTTATTCTTATTTTTTAAAAACACCCCAACACTTAAGAGTTGGAAGATTCTATGAGCCCTATGGAGATCAGAAAAATGTAATCGAATTGAAAAAAAAACACCTTCAAGAATAAAAAGATCCTATCATGAGAATAACGATAGTTACCCATCATCATCATGCAAACAACTTTAAGTTATACAGGAACTGTCAAAAAAGATTTAAATTCCCCTTGCGCATTCTCTTACCTAATTTTATTAAGAATTCTCTTTCCAAGTCTTGAACCTGTCTGATAGCTTCTTCCAGAGAACTGCAGAGCTTTATCTTTGGTCTCAGGAGTTCCAGTGTATCACTGATCATATAGTCAATGTCTATAGGAAACGGGTGGTCTTTTGTCCAGACATCCAGACTTTTTTTCCACCAAACATAGCGCTATAAAGAAAGATATTCAAGTAAATTTATAACTGTCAGTGCACATACAACCAAATCTGTAATGCCTAGCCACATTTGTAGAGTAGGAAGCATTAAACATTTCACATCATTACGCTGTTTCAAACAAAGAAGATATTCTGACACCACTAAACACTGTTTTAGTGTAATTTAAAGAAGAAAGCAGAAAGAAATCAGGTCCAGAAACTTCCAGCATGATCTCAATGAATGGAATTTCCACATCATCTCATGGGAACCCATCCTAGTGTGTGAAACTTCCGTCGTGGAATCTTTTTGCCTTAAATCTATCCCATCAGAACTTGCTGCATCTTGTGGTCATTACTGCTCATCTTCTCAATAAGTGTGCCTGAGAAGAATTTGACTCTTCCTTCTTCACAAACTCTGTTAGATAGCTGAAGACAGCAATCAAACCACCCCCATATAACATTGTGTTCTACAAACTGAGCGACCCCATAATGTGGGAACCACAATCCTTCTGATCATTTTATAGTGACCCTCTCCACTAGAATCAGCTCTGTTCCTAGGCTCTCATCTACCAGGAAACCCTGACCTGGAAAAAACACTCTAGATGTAGCCCTTAAAAGTCAAGTAGAAAGGAAAGTAAAAAAAAATCACTTTCTTCAATCTGCTGGCTACACTCTTGTCAATGCAGAGTAGTGTGCTGTTGGCCTTCATCACCACAGTGGTGCAGAACTGCCTCTTGCAGTCATGTAGCCCAGGAGTTCTGGCTCTCTTTCTGCAAAGCTGCTCTCTAGGTAGGCAGTACCAGCCTATGTTGTTGCAGGGAGCTATTCCATCCCAGCTGCCACACTTGATACTTACCTTCACTGGATTTCACAGGGTTTCCATAAGCCCATTTCTCCACTTGCTGAGACACCCTGATTGACCTAAACCTCCAGAGAATCAACTGCTACCCCAGCGTTCTGCAATTTGTTGGAGCAACAGTAACATCTACGCGTCAACATACACTTCACTTTCACATACAAACAGTTACTAAGACAGAGAAGATTCTAAAAAATTATAGTGGAGAACAATCAGAAAGATGCAAACAGACTGCCATACATTAATTTGTTAAAGAAATCTGTGGAGCTATGACAAAAGTGTATCAATACCTGGAAGTACACAAGGAAGCAATCAAGTTTTCGTTTGCTGGATCCTCTGTCAAAATATTGCCCGCAGGTATCAAGGATCGTACAGACTAGTCTGATTCTGAAAAGATGCTCTGGGGGATCCAGTGGACTAGGACTACCATCAGGGTTCACACCAAACGATGTGAATGAATATAGAGTTCGAAATATTACAGCCGATTCCACCATTCGATAATTGTAGAGCTCCCCCAAAAACTTGGCACTGCTGATCCGCCGCTGGTTAAACTTTGGCTGATTAACCTTTACAGGAAAGAAAAAAGTCATTTTATCACATAGACATAATAGAATCTTTGTGAAACTTTTTTTTTCCCTTTTAAAAAACAGAAAAGCAGTATAAATGCTTGATAGAATTAATTATAAGATGGTTATATATAATCACATGCATTACACAAAATCAAAATGTACTGAAGACAGTTATGAGAGCCAGTCAAGAAATAGCTACTATAAGTGTTCAAATACGTTTAACATGCTCTGTCCAAAATCCATAATTTTTCACTACCCAGAGAATTGTAATTGTAACCTCAGTCAAAACATGGACTAATCTCCAGTGACTTGAAGTTGCATAGATCTGACTACACTGTGCAAGAATAAATTGAGTTCTGTTATGACAGAGGAGGAAAAAAACCCTGTCCTAGGAATCTTTGTAAACTTTTTTTTTTTAAAACGAATCTACACATAAAGGAAACAACTGAAAGATGACTAGAAGAGTCAGAAAAAAATACAGAATTTAAGGATTCTTTTCTTTAAACAGGATTATTTTATTGCCTTTATTTATTTATTACCTCCATTCCTAGTCGAATATCCTCTAGTACTCCATCCACAACATGAATTCCAACATCTTCCTGGTAAAGGACCAACCCTGCTAGGAGGTTGGCTACACAGTGAATACTATTATATTTCACATTCCAGATGTTGATCATGCAGCATATAACGTAATCTTTTACTTCTGCATCCTGCCAAGGCAGCTTGCGCATCTGTCTCAGGACCTAAATCAAATTTTAAGACAAGTTGAACATTTTAGCAGACAAAAATATCAATATTTTCACAGTCATCACCTCTTCCACAGTTGGGATGAAATCCCTGTAAGCACCTGAAAAGCAGCCTCGGTTCTTTTCTTCAAACACCTCTATAAAGCTTTTCATAGCTGCTACAGATGCAGATGTAACCCAAATGCTGTTCTCTAGCTACTAACCAACCTGTTCCAACCTGTTCCATGATTTTATTGTTCTTACTGTCTGTTCTTACTATTTGTAAGTAACTGTAGTCTACTATCTCCTACTCTGAATGTAAGATACTTAGCACAAAGACTCTTATTTCATTCTTTGTTCAGCACTTAATGCTTTGGAGAACGTAGGTCCATAACTATGTATTACAAGAGATGAAATCTTAACAACTGGGGATACAAAACTGATCCTTCTTCCTTACAATTGGAAAAAAAATGTAACTGTCCCCAAACCCTTCAAAACTTAATACCACATCACTTCCAGCAACACTTGTAACAAGATTCCTAAAGGATTTACCTTCTCTGTTGTGACCTTTGAGAGATCCTTGTAGAGAAGCTTACGAATATATTCCTGCAAGGGAGGACGTTTTTTCTTCACAGTTTTTTCAGCTGGAGGGGGATTACAGTAGTAGTAGGCATTTTCCACCATTGTAACATAGCGGGCGTCAAGATGCATTGCTTGTTTCTTTCTCATCATTTGTTCCTGGAAATAAATGTAAATGATCAGCTAGAGATATTGTCATTTTCAAGACAAAACCTTTTATATTTAAGTTTGGGACAAAGGAAACGTAAAAGGTTGCAAAAAAAAAAAAGTTAAAACATTTGATGAAGAAAGGAAAAAATGCATATATATGGTTCTGTGATGCTATTTCCATGGTAATTTTTCTTTACAAGCTCTATTTTTATAAAAGGTAACCACTGAAAAGTTATCTAATGTCTAACTTGACATTTAAATTCTGCTATTTAGTTCAATAAGATATTTCAAACAGGGCAGCTTATCTCATTAACCACATCTAATGAAAAGTTGCTGAAATACGGATTTCTTGACACACAGTGCATCAACATGAAAGTGCCAAACTACTTTATACAGCAATGTGCAACTCAAGAATTATATTCTTACTTTCTGTATTACTATATTGATGGTTTCACAGGAATTATCAATGATTTAAGCAATGACATTTTTCTTATTACATGCTTCATTGTTACTGTTTACCGAAGCAGTGTAGATTGCACGGAAAACAATACCTACCATAAAGGAATGTTTGAAGAAAAAAAATCATAGAAGTTAAAGCTTACTACATATGTCAACATTAATTACTGTGTTTAATTGTCAAGACTGTCCTCATTTTCCTCAATGAACATAATCTTTTTGCCATATTCCATTTTGGATACATACTTCAAGATTTACTTGGTGGGTTTTTAAAGGTTTCCTGGATCTAAGAATTCTGTACAAGAAAACAAGTGGTATTCAAAGCTGCTGATTTTTACAGCTAGAGATGTATATGAGCTTAATTCCATTATGAAACATATACATACATATGCATACATATTCCATATACATACGTATGCACAGATTTTTTTTTTTATGTACATCAACTGATATGTTCTAAACCACTTCAAGGTAGTTAAACAGGAAAAAAAAAGCTGCGTGGACTCGGACTTCATTATTCAATAGAGGTTGCTTATACAGTAATTCACAGCAAATGTAAGCCAAACTAAGGTGCAAACACTATTTATTGCTGCATACAATTGCTTTATTGGATTGTATGAATTGACATAAAAACAATGTCAAGAATTTAAACCACCTTTGATGGAGCAGCACGATTTGTCAAGTTAGTGAACTTTCTACTGAGCTTGAACAAACTCAAGCTTCTTTTACAAGGCTGTGACTCAGTTAAACTGAAATGTAAAGGTACTCAAACAGCTCCTTAGCCTTGAGTTTCAGCCAGTAGATCAATGAGGAAGAATAACTTGGGGTAACACAGTAACACAAAACATAAGGTAATTTTCCTAGATTGCCTGCATCTGTTGCCTGGGAGGTCTCCATGTGACACAAACCCTAATGCACTTCGTTTTTAACCTTTTCCATGACACAAATGGCCTCTCCTTTGATTCTGAGTGTTCCTTTCCTAATAGGAAATTCCTGTCAAGTAGTAGCAAATTTACCCATGTTTTGCTAAAGTGCTGTGCATCTACTATCGACTAAGTAAATTGTTTTACGTGCTGTTTATACTTAGTAGGGAAAAAACAGTTACAGCAGAAAGTTCCAAAACCTTACTGTATCATGCTAGTATTATTTTGCAAATCTTTTTGGCCTTTTCTAGATGCATCAGGAGAAAACATGGCAAATGTTATAAGACAGCAAAACTACATTGCACTACAAGCTGAACACAGAAGTGGGGTTAAGTAAAGCATAAGAGAAGACAGCAGATGGGCTTGAAAGGAAGATTTTTTTTTTTTAAGTAAGAAATAAATCATTTGGGTATTTTCTTGTGTTATAAAGAGCTGTATTACAGTATAAAGGTTTTAATTAAAATGTCTATCCACAAGAGACACTATATATACACACTACCCCACATCTTAAAAATCATAATTATTTTTTTTGAGCAATTCCGATTCAAACTCTTAAGGGAGTGGCATTACTCTTATTCTCTATTAAAATTCATCACCATTTTAATGAACTGTGTTTGTCCGTTTTCATTTATGACATCAAGTCAGATAGACATGTGTAACAGTAACACTACTCTCCCTACAGCAACAAAAACCTTGACTCACTTCAGAAGAAAGAAGCTTGAACACTTAAGACTATAGGTATTTGCTAATTAATTTTGGGTTTTCATTTCATTAGGATAAAATGAAATTTTAGCTATAGAACTAAAGCACTACTATTTAAGATTTTTTTTCCCTCTTTTTCTTTTAATAAAAAGGGACAGATCACAAGCAATGTTAAAATGCTCAAGGTAAAACAATAAAAGGGCTTTTATTTTCAAGGCCAGCCACAAAACATCCCTCCATGTTGCAAAATCGTTCCCAAAGAAAAATCCGTTGAAAATCAGGTTAATAGTCTCACTCTTACCCCCAAATAAAAATAAGATTAAACATTTACATAATGAAAAAGATTCTTTTTCAGGGCAACACAGAAAAAGAAGGCACCAAGTAAAACATAACAAGCACAAAAAGCCCAATTCAGAGAAGTATTTCAGCACGACTGACATTTAACCTCTCTGCTTGTAACAAGTCACTGAAAGTGTTCAGCTCTTACCAGCACCATAAAAGCCCATGATCCAATCTGTAAAACAGTATTTAAGTCAAAATTTCTGTTTCTATAGCACCTTTTACACCTCAATTAGTAGGGATTCAAAACATATTTGCCATCCTGTCCTTTCCTGGTTCCTCATGCATTAGAGATGGAAATTTACTGGAAACCTTATGAGGCTTTATACTTATGTTATTGAAGCAGTGATTGCTGATTGCTAGCTGTGTTCTTATACCCCTGGATGTACACTAAATGTGACTTCATTGTGAAGACAAATCACATTTTTATGGTGCATGAAATTTTAAAAAGTCAATTAGGTAAAGAAGCTGTGGTAAATATAATAAAAATTTTAGAAGTTAGGAAGAATTAATAACTACAAAAAAATGCCAGCAAAAACTGAAGCGTCTTTTGAAGATAACGGTGCTTTCATGGAAAAAATACTTGGTTATGGAAAGGAATATATTTAACAATAAAACACAGCAGCTGGCAAATCTTTAGAAAATTGAAGCACTCAAGCCTCCTTTCAAGACACAAAGCACTTTACAACTAAGACTTGCAGTTAATTTGTCCACCTCTTTCCTCTTATGACAGCACCACAGCAATAAATGGTATGACATTCAAAGAGGCTCAGAAAGAAACAGCATTTTTATGGAAAACTGTATTGCAATATACCCAGGTACACAACAATTGCTGCCCTATTAACTCCACAGAACAGGAAGGGAGGCTGCAGGTTCAAGAGACGTATCACATGTAAGCCTGTGCTTTGGTAAGGAAAGATGTGTGTACAGAAGACAGGGATACTTCACAGCTTTTAAGAGCTATAGCTCTAGAATGAGATAATGAATGCTTAAACCATTCCCTTCATGGAATCACAGAGTGGCTGAGGTTGGAAGTGACCCCTGGAGGTCATCTACTCCAACCCCCTGCTCAAACAGGGTCACCTGGAGCACTTTGCCCAGCATCATGTCCAGGTGGGTTTTGAATCTCTCCAGAGGAAACTCTGCAGCCTCTCCGGGCAGCCTGTGCCAGTGCTCTGTCACTCACCATGAAGATTTTTCTTGATATTTAGATAAAACTTCCTGTGTTTGTGCCCGTTGCCTCTCGTCCTGTCACTAGGCACCACTGAAAGGAGTCTTGCCCTGTCATCTTGACACCTTGCCTTAAGATATTTATATACATTGGTAAGATTCCCTCTGTCTTCTTCAGTAAAACAGCCTCTCCTCCTAAGAGAGAAGCTCCCAGGCCCCCGATCATCCTCATAGCCCTCTGCAGGACTCTCTCCAGCAGCTGAAGGTCTTTCTTGTAGTAAGAAACCCAGAACTGGACACAATGCTCCAGGTGTGGCCTCACTGGGGTGGAAGGGCAGGATCACCTCCCTTTGAAGGTCAGAAGGGAACATTAAAACATGTGATCAGACTTGTAATAAAAAAGTGGTTTAGTAGTTGGCCTGCATCTGCTTAAGCTGCTTCTAATTGAATGCCATTTCCCATTACTAATACCTACCTTTGAAGCATTTCAACCACATTTGCCTCAGTATCTTATCTTGGACAAAACATTTTAAGATCATCTCTCAAGCCAGGAAACGTATTATTCAGGGCTCAGATTCATACAACTGAGATACTCAAAGCTAATCCCCGTTCTTTTTAAATCTTTGATAGTACTTATCTAGACAAAGATAACATTTCTATTTTTGCTTTAATTACCATCAAACTCTATTTCTAAAATCCCTTCCTCTAGTCTTCAAAAACTTTTCCTTCAAATTTAGAGCCCCCAATTGTTACTCAAGGCACAGAAACCAGCTGTTTCCGCAACTGTCTTTACCTCCAGTTAAAGCATCTTCTCCTGTTCTATTTGTTAATACTATTCCCTCAAATATTATCAAACACGTTATTTGTAGTTCAAGCACAATAGCTTTTTCCTTCAGGAATTTAATCCTTTATTCACATTTTCTTTTAAGTCATAAACAGATTTACAGATCAACCGGAGTTCTTCAGAACATGCTCAGGAAGCTGTTCTCACAGGAGGTGCGATCTGAGCTGAGACAACACTGAACAGGCTATAAAAAACAAAAGATACAAGCCCATAGGACTTACAAAAGCTGATACCACCAAAGCAGACTAGAATATATGTTACACCAGTCCATCCCAATCCTATTCCACAAGGATACAAGATTTCAGAAAGACTGATTGATTTTCCTCTCATACTCAGCCCTGTTTTTATTAAAAGAGTTCAGGAAGTTATCCGCCCCAAGCAGTCAAGATAAAAGTGAATTCCATTTTTCACTTATTTGTACCCAAACCCTGCAACTTACAATGAAGGTTGGTTGCAATCACTATTAAGGTCAGACCACAACACAACACCAGAAAAAAAGAAATGGTTTAATTCAGTACATGACAGCCCTTCTGCCCAGAAGACAACAGGTTTTTCTCTTACCAAAAGAACGCTGGTTCTCAAGTGAGATTCTGGTGATCTGAAGAGGAATCTTCCACAGGTTTCCAACAGAGTACATGCCATTTCAATGTGGTGATGAGAGAAGTCTGACAGAAGCATCTGGAATACATTTATATAAAACCACAAATGTTTAACATGCTTTTCAATGGCAGAAAACAGTAACTTAACTACCAGACTTTAGATTATGGTGGTGTTCCATTCCTTTTTTTTTTTTTTAAAAAGAGAACAATGCATATTAATTTCACTGTTCATATGTCAACAAAACTAAAAAAAATCACCTCATTAAAAAAGCATTAAAACAGTCAAGAGACAAATTTTAGGCTCCATTTACCTGAAAAATAGGATGTTTCCTAAGCCCAGCACAAGAAGAAAACAACATTAAAACAAGCATTATAATCTCTTCCTTATCCCTTCCAACTGCCATATTTGCTCTGAAATTTGTTCTGTCAGACTAGAAAGTCACCAAATGTTGCACAGATACACAATACCATCAAAGCATGCCTAATTTTGATACACTGTTTAAGTTAAGCAACTTCTAAAATTTAATGGAGATTTGCATTTTACAGTATTTTCTATATGATAGAAAAAAATTATGAGAGAGTAAAACTTATAGAGAATTCAGCTTCAATACCTAATGGACTATGAAGAGAAGCTATTTCCACAGGAATGCAAGCCTTCAACGACCTTCTATTAAAAGCCTTTTAATTTTTCAGGAACGTACTTCTAATTTGGGAATTGCCATTAAAAAGTAACTTGGAATATTTATTAGTGTACGATTTCGGATGACATAGCCTAGATATAAGTTGCCTCTCCCCCAACGGGCTTGCTGCCTCTCCCCCAACGGGCTTGCTGCCGTTCACCTTACCGTTTTCTCTGTAAATGCATTAGTGGAAGTCAACCTAATGAAAATAAAAGCTCACTTCCAGCTTCACAGCAGAACAGACGTATAAGTAGCAATGTCTATCGTTAATTTTAAAAGAAGTTCATTAGCAATTTGGTTATGTTCAAACGTGGAAGTATATTTTACAGTGCCCCTACCATGACAAAATTACAATGGTTATTCCAATTTCTAGAAAGGCTATAAAAGTGTCCTCATACACAGTAGCAACAGACATCAAGGTTTAAAGCATCTTGTGCAGTGAATTAATGCAGACCATCATCAGTAGATATCCGAAGTGAAATATGATAGGGATATGTTATCAGTATATACAGTAACACACAACTACCAACACCAACCTTTAAGCAGTGGAGAGTATCATTTTTGGAGAACATCTTAAACTTGCTAAGCTCACCAATGAATCTCACAGTTTTATTCTTTGTTTCAATGTTGATCTGGTCCTTTTTTCTTACCTAAAAAGAAAGAGAAAACAAGCATTTGATTTTAGGCTGTCAAAAATACCAGCTTGTTATAAAACAAGCATCCTCAATAAGCATGGGAATTCAGAAGTGTTTGATATTTGTTCAGTTTCTTATGCTCTACCTTCACCTATCCTTAGGCTCTCAGGTTTCCTAAAAGCCTCTCTACCTCTACAACATGCTTTTATGGCAAGTTTCAAATTTCTTACCCTGCCTGCAACACCCACACAGTTCTTTAACATTCCGGTATTTATAGACAGACAACAATGCCATCTCCTCTGGGCATGGTGAAGTAGTGGTTAGGTATTCTAGATTCTATTGCTTTTTGATTCAGAAAGTAGTCACCATACAAATAAGACCACTAGTATAAACCTCTAAGGAGATACTGAACACTGACAGCTTTTCCAAGTCTGTTTTAACAAAGAACAGACTTCTTTGTTCCTGTTTTTCATTTGGTTGGCTGTTTTTAATTAGATATCCAAAAATTTAATGAAAAGCACAAATTTATCCCTAGTTCTAAAAATAACCATACTGAGCAAGATACAAAATTACACTTCTGTACAACAGAAGTAACTTTTCCTAAGAATAAAGAGAGTTAGCTTCAAGTATTTAAGAATTCAGTGAATAATTCATATATTTTAATGTCAACATTAGGAAAACATTACAATGTGTGCCATAAAACTCAGAAAATGGTGAAAAATTCATCACTCTGCACTGTAACTAGTTCTATTACAAAACCACAACAACCATAGTGAAAGGAACAATGAAAAATACCTGTCATTCCTCACAAATGTATGGTTGGTAAAAACTGCAAAAATTAAAGCTTTAGAATTAAGTGCTATATTAAAATAATAACCTCATAATGGGGCTTGTTAGAATTGGTCAGTTCCCATTCTCCAAGTTACTAATTTACAGTAAGCTAACACTTCCAGCTGGAGCACAGCTCCAGATCTTTTCAGTTTAATTGTTACACAGCTCATTTTTATCATTATTTAACACTGGAAATTAAGGATGACACTACAAGCAATGCATATATGTATGGACATTTGATAAGACAAAAAAAATTTGAATATACAAAATCTATCATTCAAGAGCAAATCTGTTCAGCTGACAGATAACCACTCTAAATTGAGTCAAATGAACTTCAGAATTAACATCTACATAGTATTAGAGATTTTTTTCCCCAAAATATGATGATTAACATATTAATCTGAAAGCAAAAAACTAAACCAACAAAACATACATGAAATCTGAAATCCCCTTTCAGCATGGAACAAAGATCCTCTGCTACATCAGACATACAGGGATGCAACGTGGCAACCAGCCTTGCATAGAATGGTAGCAAATCCAACCTGCAAACAAAGGTTACAGACACAGAGTGAGACGATAAAATAGACAAAGCTTATTTCTGTTACAGAGAAAGAAGTGTTTGTCTACAAGTACTGCTACACCATTTTACTTGTGGAGAAGGATGAATGTGCATATACTGATGGAATTGCATACAAGCAACTTTACTGGCTAATGCTTCAGATTGCAGAATCATTTAAAAACAACAATACAAAAGGGTATACTACCACATCCTAACAGAAGACCTCAGAGTTGATTCACTTTCAAAATTACTGCTTTAAGTGAAATGGCAAACACCATCTTAACTGTGGAATCTGACATATTGCCCTTAAGAAATTCTAGATACAAAGAATATTCAGATCCCTTTCAATATGCAAAGTGACAAATTCTTACAAAATTCCTTTTGGGGGTGAAAGGGCAAGTAAGAGTGTTTCTACTTATAAGGTAGTGAACCAGTAAATGACTGTAGTTCAGTTATTATATAGAAGAAAGCCCAGTAGATGATGTGAAGTAGCAACCCTTCTCTAAAATGCTCAGCTAGCATTCCCACACATAGCAATATTTCAGAATTTAAGAACTTACTTTCTTTAATCTTTCCTTAATTATATTCCTTCATAACATGTTTCCCCTTAGGGAATTTTGGCATGCAACTTATATTCTCCTAAGTTCATATTTCGTCTGTGATGGGAAGAAACAACCTGGTTGCAAAAATGCGATATGTGCCTTTGATCCTAGTTCACGGCATTGCTAACAATAGTCAGAATATAAAAGCTGCTTCACATCTCTCTGTGGGTACCACTGCTACACACAGAGAAACCAAATGCACAAGTCTTGTACTTTCTTCACCTTATTTTCAGAGCATAAGTTAACACCGTAAATAGGAGATGAACTCTAGAACATGCCTTCTTTTATATAAATAGAAACAACTTTGCATATTTAAAGTGAGAAATTATAAAGAAAAAATGGATTTTGAGTTTATACTTTATAACGCATTAAGGTTTTCTTTATTGCTAGGAAAAGAAAAAACACTACCAAGAAAATCTAAAAGCACAAGCAATATGTAGAGCTTGCCCTGTAACAAAGTGGAACTGGATTCCAGAAGAGCATCAAGACAAATGTCCAAAGCCAAACCGTACACAAAGGAGAAGCAAAGCAATGCCACTGGAGCACACTTCTCAGATGTTTAACATCCACAAACAGAAATAGGGAGAATTACATATCTAAGTTGTGGAACAGAAGCATGAGCTTTGCATTTTTCAAGTAGCATGTTCTAAGTGACCTCCTGACAATGCATAAAACCCCTGGTGAAACATTACAGGTATCCCAGTTACCTATTTAACAGTTTTATGCCCCTGTTAATCAATAACTGTACCAGTATTTACATTTGTCGAGCTTGTTGGAACACACAGTCAAGGATGACTAGCCACAGCAAATTACTACTGCTTTTAAGCATTTAGTCATTAACTCACAGAGAAGTGAAAGTCTCGTTACTTCATAGACATGTACAAGCTAAATTAAGAGGACTCTGGCTCATTTGAGGGAGTGTATTTTGACTGAGGGGATTTCTGTGACATCTCTTAAAAAAAAAAAAAAGAGTAGAAGAAAGTTTTGCTTTCATCTGAGCAAATACCTGCCTGCCGAGAGCTAATAACTTCACCTCTGTAAACCGAACATACCTGAGGGAAAATTAAGCCTTACAGTGCATTGTTGTTGTTCCATCACACAACACAAAAGGTTTCTTCATGGTGAAGAATACTGAGACTGGGTATTTCTAAATAGGTGAAATATAATAAGGAAAAGCCTTGGGTCAACTACTGCGAAACTGGCTATCAGATATTGAATCTGTTCACTTGCTCATTCAGGAGACAAAAAAAAGTCAGTGTTCAGAAGCAAAGAGACTGCAATATCAGTGGCACCACCTACTGGTACCTGTATTTAGGTAACCTGTTTTCTGCAAAAGCACTTCTTTTTCTTGAGGAAGAGGCAAAGAAACATCAAGAAAACAACCAAAACCAAAAACCACCACCAAGACCACAAAGCCCACAAACAGTATCGCTTTCTCTTCTTGTTCTTCCACATTACGAAGTGAGATCTAGCATCAGGAACGAGTTGCACCCTATGAACTAACATGAGAAACTGCTCCTTATGACAGTTTTCATTTTCAATCTTATCTCAACTGAAATACAGCGAGCTCTGGCCCATGGGGCCACATGAAATCAATGAAATAGCTAAGACATCATCTTTTTTGTAGAATTTCAAATGTGAATTTACGAACAAAAGAAAGACTTCGTTCAATTAAAGCCTGTAATTGCAATCTCTCTAGAACTGATGCCTCCAAAGTTTTACTAAGAAGGGTGAAAGCGACATTTTGTACGTATTCATAATTGAGCTTCTACTACAAAGCTTAAAGAACAAAGCAACAGTGCATGGCAGAACTCCTGCCTCGTAAGCACAATCATAACACAGCTAAATGAGATGTACTTGTGTGTCTTGAACAGTTACAAACTGCCTCCTGCACTACTCAGTGGGAAGAATGTGATGCTATAGGTATTTTCACGCTATTGAATGAGCACTTTTTGATTTTGTTTTTTAGCCTTGGCATAAATTCTTTATCTCAAGCAAATCTCTCAATTTTATCCTCAAATGAAAGAGGCCACTGAAAGATTGTAAAGTCAAAGTTCAGTTGAACAAAAGAGGCCTTGTTAACAAAGGTTCTCAGGATAGGAAGCTTCAAAGTTAAATATAAAGGAGGTTTACATATTTGAGTTAAAATGCTCATGAAGCAGTTAGCTTCTGAATTAAGAATAGCTAGTGACAATGCTACAAATTTCCATATGATGAACAGAGACGTTGGCTTAGTGGATGTTCAACTTCATAGGTGACCATATATAGGAATTAAATGAAAAAAAACGAGAGATTAGAAAACAAAACCACATTACTTACTGTTTAGCATTGCCTAGAAGTGTTTAAAACCTGGTTTGGGGCTTTAAATTTTAAGCTTCATATTGAAGTAATAAACATTTCAGCAAGACTGCAGTATACAAACAATTATGTATGGCTGTCTAGGAAAAGAATTCAGATGGATAGTGAAGAACTACACACAAATCCCCTAAAACTGCAAACAGGATGGTCAAATCATTGTAATTTCACTTTAGTACAAGCCATATAGTCCTAAATTACAATATTAATATTTAGTGAAAATCAATCCCTCAATAATAATCTGATAGACACTTTCATACTAGCATTTAAAAAAAAAAAGGCTTTCTGTTCTGTTGGTTTAAGAGATTCAAATTGCAGCTGAAAGTTAAAGTGTGATCCATTCATAAGCATTCAACAAAGCAGTGTAATGAGGGTGTATTCTGACACTAATCCACAGGTAGTTGAGAAAAAATTACCTTTCTTTGCCAAATTAAGTTTGCTGTCTTGAAGAACCCTGCATTTATCCCAACCTGCCCAAGCAATGAGGAGCAAGAAAGCTCCCTAGCAGAACTACATTATTAAACTTTCAAGAAGTATCTGCACTACTCCTCAAACATTCCCCCGCCAAAGTTTTGTAATTTCTTGATACAATTATCATGTCTGTATATTTCCTAAAACTATAATCTCTTAAGGGAACAAAGAGAAGTTACTGTACTCTTAAATATCTTATTATGGCTGCCAACGTAATTGCCAGGTTTACACTATATTATTTAATGTACTTGTAGACTAAACACATTTGGAAACAACACTGCTTTATCCATATTCTACAAGGACACTATTCCTCTGAAACTTTTTTAAAAGATCATCAATAATTTAACTGCAACAAGCTTTCTGACTTTGCTGCTCCAACGTTATCCTGGAAGCAAGTTACAGAAACTCCTGGAATTAGTAAAAACTACTATGCAACAAGAGAAGTCAGCACGGTTCAGTGAAGAGATACACAAAGCTAGACTGTTAATACAAACCTTTGAAGCAGTATTACTTATTTTTTCTAACCCAATTTGTAGCATTTTACAGTAACCTGTACTGTATGCTATTAAGACAAACCCGGAGTTTTTTCCACAAGGATTACAAACATTGATTTCAGGATAGAAAGCAGAACTGTTCCTTTATTGTGCACAATAATAAAGCTAACAAATATTAGGGTCAATTGCCCTTTAGAACTGCCTGCATTTATGAGGCAGTTCAGCTGGTATTTTCACAGCAACTGTTTGTGGTTCAAAACAAAAAGCTCAGTCACCACCCCGTTCCTCCTGTTTAGTAGCCCAGAAATGGGCATCGCTAATGCAGGCAAAAGAACAGGGAGATGCATACAACTGGCCTGATCTTACAATGGGAGGCTGGAGTATTTATTTATTCATGGTATTCCTGCAGGGGGTCTCAGAGCACACAGCAGAAAGAGGTATTAAAAGATAAGAAATTCATATAAAATATTAATATTAATGTTTACAATTTAAGAACAACGGCAAGAAGATCATCTCACCCAGTTGTTTCAGTATTAGTCCCAGCTATTTAAGAACAAAACTGTCAAGAACGTAACAGCTCTTTGCGCTAACTATGCCACCTTTAATAATCTACTGAGTTGCCACAATTCTTTATTTTTTATTTTTAATAATTACTGCCCAAATAAATTTGGGGGATAACAGAGCAACCACTAGTAAGACAATGAATGAACACTCAGTATGTTTTTGCCCCACGGTGTTAAAAGGGAATGGAATAGAAGTAGTGTGAAATATAACAGGAAATCCAAGATGATGATGAAACATTTGGAACTACAGGCAGCATCAAAACAACCTCTGTAGAGAAACAGGACAAGGTGGAGCAAGAAAAGCGACTCCTCCATAATTGCACTTACGTAAGCTGCATCTATTTAAGGTAGAAGTTAAAAGTAAAGAAATATTATTCTAATGAATTTAACGATTTTATCTCAATGTTTGCAGTAATTTCCGTAAGTAAGGATCTTCCTGCAAGTGCCTATCTTATACAAAGAGACATTCAAGAAAAAATGCCCAAATTCTTCATGGACAAATCTACATGGAGGGAAAAGGTCATTCACAAACTGTTTTGTTTGGTTCCTCTAAGCTGGCCGACTTCAAATCAAATCTGTTCCAGAAGTTAAAAGGCTATAATGGTTATGTATTATACCAGAATTAACAAATCACAAGAAATCTTCCTTCCTAAACTACTTTGTGTATTTTTATATAAGAGCCTGTCAACAATTAGAGCGCAAGTTCTCCAACACATTCTCCTCCTTTTGGTAAGTTTCACTGTTACTTGCATGGTTAGAAAAAAAAAAAAGTCATGAGAAGATCCACTATAAATGCACAAGCACCAAACAAGAGAAGCTATCTAAAAAATTTCTATAATGCTATGGCAAAATATTTTGGTGAATTGTTTGATTATTAATGCTAAATATTTCTTTTGTGCCCTAGCATAAAAATCACTCCAGAAGTGCACATCAGGAGTAAACACAGCCAAAAAGTGACTTGAATGTGCCTAATGATGGCCTTCATTAATTTAGACAGCTAAAAAAAAAAGTATGTTAAGTAACTAAAGGGTGGATCCAGCTTTCTTTCCTCCAGTTCTTACCTTTGCCTAGGAACTATGAAAAGGGCTCGCACTAGTTTTCTTCTGTTGGCTTTTGTATTCATATTCATGCAGAAATCCATGGCTGCCTGTAAAGAGAAGAGTCAAAATAATACTTCACCTTTAAATAACGGGGTGGTCTTTTATTATTATTTTTTTATATATTATTTATATATATAAAAATAATCACACAACATAGCATGCTTTTTTGTTTACAGAACCACGCTTGTTACATGCAACTGTTTTAAAAACAAAGATAAACAGAAATCTCCATTTTTGTCTTGAACAAACAGTTGGAAAACACGTATATTTACAAGAATACAGACCAATTCTTCAGATCAACACAAAGAAGAAAGAGCTTTAGACAGAAGAGGAATATTTTGTCAGGGAGTAAAAGGAAGGAAAAAAACAAGACAGGTCTACTTCTTTTGGAGCAAATTAAGAGAATGGGCAGATGAAACCTATGATATTTAGGCAACAGTTTACTAAATGGGAGAAAAATATTTCCACCAGGTTAAAAGTGAATTCAACTACTGATAGATTCCAAGGCTTCAGTTTTTATTACCGATCAATCTGATGTATCAATATATGATTTTAAGAGAAGAAAAAAATGAAAACTATGACTATACCTTGTCTATGAGGTCTCTGTTGACACAGTTCGGAAGCTGCTGAAGAAAAGCATCTACTATAAGTTTTAAGTGAGATCCAGTGCTGGCTTCTTCATCTTCTTGTTCTAACAGAGTGAAATAAACAAGCAGGACACATTTTTAAGCTACAAAATAC
Source organism: Anas acuta (assembly GCF_963932015.1). Taxonomy (NCBI): domain Eukaryota; kingdom Metazoa; phylum Chordata; class Aves; order Anseriformes; family Anatidae; genus Anas; species Anas acuta. Next base: position 198,636,715 of record NC_088979.1, on the reverse strand, counting down.
AGCGATTTACTATCACATTCTCCAAGCACAGTACATTTGTAATGGTCAATTGTTAAATATTTAACTACCAATTCCAAAAAATGAGAAAGATGAACACAAAAATTAACTTTTAATTTTACTTTTAATTGTATCAGTCCATTGACTGATACACTGATTGTTTATGCCAACATCTGTCCAAAAGATCACCTTTAAAACTTATCTTCCTATTAATGAATTCATAATTAATCAAGAGTTCCCTACCTCCTAATTTATACTGCTGGGAGCAACAATAAGTACATATTCCTAGAAAACTAGGTAATTTTCTTGGGCAATAAAATGAAGACCATAAGAAGGCCTGGATGTGGGTCAAAACAGCACAGCAAAAACTTAGTGCAATCATGGATTTTACTTTTTATGCGTGTTTCCCTGAATGAGAAACTGATTTATTTTTTTGTTGATGTTGAGCAAGGAAAACACATTAAGGCCATTTGAGGCTGCAAAAGCTAGAGCAGGCCAACTTTATTCCTTCACCTGTACAGAAACGAGAGTACAGAACCACAAAGTGACAAAGATGGAGGTTTGATCTTGTAGCAGTTGCAAGGCAAGCGACAACTTGTTTTTCAAGCAAATGGCTCTGTGTGTTTTGCAACAGGAAGCAGTGACAGCGATCTGTATCTACTAAGTCAAGTAGAAGAACATAGGACAACTCTACCACTGAAATTCAGATTTTGTGACACCAACTATAAAGATCTCAACAGATGAACCCCCTACAGACACCCCCTTAATTGCAGAAAAGTGGTATGCTTCAAAAAAAAAAAAAATCCTGATTTTTTTTTTTTTTTTTTTTTTAACTAAAGTCCTAAAGAAGAGCCTAGTTTGCTCTTTAGCACAACATGAGCCAGAACAGAGCTGGAACAAACCCTTGAAAGGACCCTTCCTTGGGCAAAAGAACACCGCTTTCTGAGAAAGGGAACAGGCCAATTTGTTTCCTTTCAGTTCAAGGACTTGCAGCAACAAACAGGAGTGCCCAGGAGGTACTTGAAAGGAAAACACAGACAGACTTCAAAAAGCAGGGTATGGGTGGGGGGAGAAATTGCATCCAAAAAACACCCTACAAAAAAAACAATAAAAAGTTCTTTATCTTACTGTGTAGTCTGTAAAGACAAACTTGCAAAGACTGAAGCTCCTTTTTCAAGGTACTGAAAGGCAAAGAGAAAACTAAGATGCTGCGTTGTAAGATGGCTTTTCTTGTTTTTGGAAATGGATGGGAACTGAGCTTAGGTAGACAAAAAATGAGAATTGTTCCAATGAACATTTTCAGCTACCCTGTCTTAAGTGTGCTACAGATTAAAGCAGCTGCCATTGTCTCTTCTCTTCCATGGAAATCAGAAGTTGCAAGAGCAAGAGAAGAGTTCATTAAGAAAGGAGGGAAAAAAGAAAAAAAATGAAGATTTTCCAGATGCTCAGACAAAAGAGGTTTCTCAAGTTTTAATGTTTAATGGAACTTACTCTCACGATATGGAGTTCACTAGGATGAATGCAGGAGAGCTCTTGATCCAGACAGATTTTACTAGCAATTTTTTTTAAAGATAGATGTTTTTCCTTCTAGATATTTACAGCTATACCTTCCTGTCTCCTTTGAACGGTCCTATCTTCCCCTTCTCCCACTACTACTATTTGTTGCCTTGTTTCACTTTTCTGTTCAAACTGACTCTGTGCCCTTGAAAAGTGACTTGGATGGGTGAGGACTTCTATTTTATTTTAAGATAATCTTTCAGAAGGCCCTAATACCACATTCAATTTCAACATTTCCCAAATATATCTATTCCTTCACTAGTTCCCCCCCCCCCCGACTAGAATCTACAGATATTCTCCCATCATATTTCCGCATTTCTTTCTCATTGCAGTACCTGCTTACGTTCTAAGTGGAAAGGATTTTTTGTAGTACCTTAAGTATGACTTAAGACTGAAATAATATTAATCAAGAATTTGACAGCGATAGGAAAAGGTCAGGGCTTCCTTCTTTAGGGCAAACAACTATTCTAAGTATGCAATTCATGAAAAAATGAGTTCTGCTCTTGTTTCTCACTTTGATCCTATGAGTTCCGGTCTCTCATTACCACATTTTAAGATTGTGCATAGAATGTAGTCTCACAAGTCATCCAGTTCCACAAGGTGTTTTAATGAGTGTGTGTATGTACATTGCTTTAATTCCTGCTCTTCTGATAGGAGTTTTCCCAGCTCTCTTAACAGTGTAGCAAGTAACAGGGTTGAGAATTAGCACTCACCTTTCTACATGTTCTCTCTGTTGCTGACTAACCTTACAAAAACTGAGGCTAGATTGTATGTATTAACACCAGAGTGCCCCTGCTCCCAATACACTTGAAGGTTTCCACCCAGGCCATTCCTCACTTAACATCTTTGTCTCCATTCACACATCTTCATTTTTTCCCCATTTTCTCTTCTCTTTTAAGAACAACCTCAAAACTCACTTCTTTCAGCTTGTTTTCCGTCACTACTGTCAGCTCCGGTGCTATCTGCTCCCTCTCTCTTGCCTGAGCATATTGAAAATAAGAAAATTAAGATTCACTCAAAGTTAACACAATAGAGAAACAAAATTCATTACCTGAATTCCTGGTAAACAATCCTCTTCAACTAGCAACATCAACTTCCTTCTTACATGTCATTATCTTAAATTTAGCTGACAATAGACCCCAACTTCAGGAAAGAAGTGCAGAAATAAGCATAGAAATGCTGTGAAGGATGCTAGACCAGAACAAATTTGCTTGGAAAATGCACGCTTTGGAAAAACACCTTATCTCCCTCATATTTGGGCATGGAAGAAAAGACTGAAGAGAAGCTAGCCACCAGAAGGAAATGCAGAAGTAACAAAAGACACACAGTATCAACTGACTGGACTGTCTACCTTATTTAACCTATTTTCCTTCATTTTTTCCCCTCTAATTTAGCTTATTGCCTCTAGCAATGAAACCCACACTCAAAGATTATCACTTCAGCCAAGATATTTTTAATAGTGTCATAATAGAATGGTTTCAATCTTTGCTGGCTTTCCACAAAATATTACTAACTTACTCAAACACAGATGCACAAAATATGAAAATGTAGAGCTATGTTTTGTAGCTGAAGGACACCTAGTTTTCCTTAATGTCAAAGTTCAGTAAATGTTACTCGGGAGAGATGGAAAAAAAATCTACTTACTCACTAAATAGAAACATCGGAGCTTGAAACATCTAAGTTCAGATTTCTCTTAATTCTGTATATCTGGTGCTACCTAGTAAGAGCATCAGAATGCCACAAAAAAAAATCACCGCTTCTTTACATGTTTTGAGTAACAATATATGCTGCTAACTTTTCAGCCCAGTTTTCTAGCAGAAAAAGGATTCAGTGGTCACATTTTCCTTTCCATCATAAACCTCTGAAGCCACTTGTCAGTACAAAGGTACAGGACTTGCAAGGAAGCTTATTTTCCATGTTTCATGAAAGAAAACTAATGAGCAAAGACAACCACAAAGCAGCAGTTCTCCACTAAGAAAAAGCCTACAGTGTGAGCCAAATGACCTTACTTTCACATGGAAGAAAGTAAAAGACTTTCTTTCTGTTTAATGATAAAAATAACTTTAGTTCTAAGACATTTTAGATTAACCTTTCAGATGAGAGTATGCTTAATGCTCAATCAACTGCTTCTTTAAAAACAGGAACTAGTACTGACAGTTAATACTTTTAATGTGACAAAACGTGTCAGCTTTCTTGTTACAATCAACAGCATCATCAGTCCCTTCAGTGCCACTGTACATACTCAAACCAGCACCGCACCCTCTGGGAACTATTCAAAGACTGCATCTTCTATTTCTGCCCCCACTTCCTGCTTTTCCTCCCACACTTCTAGCATCTCGCTCTCGCATACTTGGCTTTGTCTTTACATTTGAGGTAGTCTTTATCCTCCTGTCAAGTCAAGACTTCCTTCAAAAATGACAAGATGGAAACATCCACATTCCTTTGTATCTCCACTGACTCAGTATTTTTGAGCTACCTAGCAGGCTACGACCAATCCTGAATGAACTGCTTCCAAGAACACTAAACTGATTCCAAGAGACCATCTGTGTATTTCCTGTTAGAAAGCTGGAACCAAGGCTCCTCACTGTTTTGAAATCCTTGACCAGATCATAACTCACTAAAGGTGAAAGTCCTGCAGCTTATTACAAACTTAATATCTTAACCAGTTTAATAAGCTGATCGTGTGACTACTCAGAGGAGCAGAACAGAAGAGAAATTGATTCCAAAGAAGAGGATATGGCGTAGGAAAACACTAAGAAAGTATTATACAGAATTACGCTGACCATTCTTCTCTCAGAAGGAGTTTGAAACAGTCCAGCTCTAGAGCTGCTTTATCTCATTTCTTTGAGCTTGTGAGGCTTTATAGACAAGTCAGGAAACAACAAAATACCTAAACCAATTCTTTTTACCTTGTTCATCAAGAAGCTTTTTTGTAAGATCTTCCGCCTCTTCTCCACAGTCTAATTCCAGGGGATCATCATTAATATCCAAATTCTCCAGCTCCAATTCCAAATCCTCACTCCCAGGTGCATCCTTATTATCTTTGGCATCTTTGGAATCTGTGTAGAAGTAGAAATACTAAATGTTTAGATACATGCAGACATGGTTAGAATACAGGTAGCCTCATGTTGGTAAATCTACGTTTCTTTAGTGCTGCCTTCTTTACCCCATTTCCTTTTAACAAGACTACCAAATTCTTGAGCCTATGACATCTAATCTGCTAGGTGTCAGTTGTTTGACATCCTTCATCTGGCTTCACCTGCATACTTGAAAACTGCAATTATTTATCCAGAGTGGGCTCTGATAAGAGCTGCCAGCAGTTTTACTGCTTTAATATGTTCTGAACTATACCCGAAACTTAAATGGACGACACACATGCATTCAAACACAGCAAGATACTTAGAAACATAGCCATCTAAATCCAAAAATTTTGGAAAAAGGTGAAACCATCACATGGAAAACACAAGCAAAACAATCTTGCATGCTGTCAAGGTCAGATAGAAAGACGGTATTCATTCACTGGGTTTTCAGAGGATACAGTGCAAACATTATTCAAAAAGAGACAGGTACAGACTAACTTAGAGTTTGCACTGCATATTCTTCATACCACACCTGATAGCAAAATTGACAAAGCAAGGTAAGAGAGAAAGTGCTTCTCTCTTTACGCTTCTCAACAAAAAGTAACCTAAAAATTAACACAAAAATCAGGACCGCAAGAAAATACTAAAAAATGGATATGTTATGTAGAAGATCAACTAATCTTACAATCGTTATTCCTGCAGGGGAGAGTGGGGAAGGTGAGGGAAATCTGTGAATCTCTAGAAGATTCAGGAAGGAATAGCTATTATTTTTCTTGGACAATAAAACTAGTCTAATCTTTTTCCAAGACTACTGTCTCCAACATTTTGCAATCCTTTCAGGCCTCCTTCAGGCATCACTTGCAGATCATGCTTCATAAGTAGTATTTTTTTTTTTTTTTTAAATGTTATTTACCTTGAAAATCTTTTCAAACAAAACCATGACAGATTTGAAATAACACAAAGGTGATACAAAAATAGCAGACTCAAAGCAGGCAACCTATTTCAAGTCACAGACTTAATTCACTTTTGAATAGGCCTCAGGAGATCTCTAGTTCAATCCTCTACTCACAGTTGGTTTGAATACTGTGTTCACCCAATTGCTCAGGGATTTTTTTTTCTAGTTGTTTTGAAAATCTCTTGAAAAAGATTCCTGTCTTCCTGGGCAACCCGCTCCAACTCTACCCTCACATGGAACTTTTAGAAAGCAGAAATTCCAAAGACACTTGTGAGCTGGAAAGCTGAAATTCCACTCCTACTCACTGACCTACCATACATGTATCAGAAAACTACGTAGCCTGTGTCTTTGTTTACTTCCTCAACGCCAAAGCAGTGCTCTTATCTAAACATGCATCTTCTATTATGCTTTGAGCCAGTGATCACAAATATCACTTTTATCCCATTATAAATGAAGTTCATCAATGCGTGGTTGAGACCCTAGGGTCTCATCAGAAGTGAAGAACCATCCAGTCCTTTTAATCCAACTTAATAACGAGACTGCCATCATTAAAAATTTAGTGAAAGAACGAAGTGAACACTAACATTTTTCAAAGGTGGTAAACGTTCAGGTTTCACACGGAGTTAATATTTACTCACGTTGGTTAATCACCAATTCTTTAAAACCTAGAATTCCCTTAATTTTAAATTACATTTACATTTTTGTCCTTAAATTCAGCTTGGATAATACCTATCCCACATTGCTGCTTCCCTAAAAATTCATCCAAACTGGTGGAATGTCCTGATGACCACAAATTTCATTACCGACTCATTACTTGCATCTATTTGGTTCCTCTGTTAGATGTGATAAAACATATTCTGTAGTTAAATATTCTACCTCTTGATTCGTCCTTGCTGGAATCCTTGCTCTGGGAACATTTTTCATTATCTTTAAACAAGATTGCAGGCACAAAAGCCTTCAAGTCGATGAGGTTCTCATAGAAGTTTCTAGCATCTTCATCTTCCCAAATACCCCCTTCCAGGTCGTATTCTCCAGGCTTTCCTGGTGTGAAAATGTCAATACCGGGTCCATGTTCTACAGAAACGTGAAACCATGATAACGTTATTTATGCAATCTTCTCACCTTAGCACAGGAGACACCTTTAAAGATTAAAAATACTTTTAGAACTATGTGAACCTGTTTATTACTGCCATTATTTTCTCTTTAATACAGAAATATATACTTTAAGGTGCTTTTAATAACCCAATTTGAATATATCAATAAGCTATCTTAAATTCGGTATTGACAGAAAAAAACTAAAGGCAATACCTGATTAAAAGTTAAATGAAGTAAAGACAATAGACACATTAAGTGGTATCAGAAAGGACAGTTAATAGACTTCAAGCAAAGTAAAAAGATAATTGCTCTGAGCATGATGAACTGTACCCAACTGTATTCGAAGAACAAAGTTTAAAAAGCTTGCTTGCTTGCTTTCAAAGTTAAAGGCATTCAAGAAATACAGCTTTTTAAAGCTCAAGATCACTTCTGACAAATGTTACACTCATGAGATCAACATCATCTCTTAATCTAAAACTTGAAATTCATTAAGGTGTTGAATAGCTTTGTAAATTAAATACTGTTTTCAGGAGGTCAGAGCCACCTAGTGACTTACCTGGCATAACACTATGTTCCTGCTCATAACATCATTGCACAAAATATACTCCAAATTCATTTTAGAACAATATTGGATTATAAAACTAATATACCATAATTTAAATATTTTTAAAAGTATATTAAATGGAACAATTTTGATTTTCCATTTATTCCTATATTACCTGAAACAATCTAAAGAGATAATTTACTGCAAATACACAGCATATACAATAGCCACAGTTGCATGTTACTTTAATAAAAACAGTATTATTTCTGTCTTTACATCCTTAAGGGGGAAAACCTAAATCAAAATAAATGAAGGGGAAGAACACATCAGTAAGAGGGTTTTGTTAGCTTTCCCAGCACATCCAAGCCAGGTCCAGCATCTTGTTTACTTGCTGTAAAAGATGGCCTACCCTCAGGAGTTGGTTTGTCTTGGGGAAGGTCAGGCATATTCTCATCCAGAATATCAGCTAGAGACTGAGAATTGGCCAACAGCTTCTGATATGACATAGCAAATTCCTCATACTGCTTGTGCCGATCTTCACTCAGTTCTCCTTTGGAGTGCAGGATGCGCCTACAAAGATCAAACTTACAGTAAGACAACCTTTTTTCTTAAAATCTACTCAAGCTATGCTGAACCTCTACTAATTTCTCTACTACACAAAGCTAACCTTCCTTCTGAGAGAACTGTGCATAGCCCAGATTAGACTGCCACAGCAAAAATTTGGTCAATGCTGTTTTTTCCCCCCAAACTACATTGAATTATTGAGTTCAATATAATTGAGCATAGCACAGTCACAGAAGTTCTGCCTTCAGGTAGCCTTTTCTTTCGATACTGATGAAAAAATCCCTTTTTTTTTTTTTTTTTTAAGTATGATTGTGCTGTAAGAGTACTACACAAGCACATAGTGCTGGAAAGTAAAGCATTTGACTAACAAAAAAGCTGGATAAATGTTGCTTTACATCTGTAACAATACGATTGCTTGCTGTTCAAATAATTAAGTGGGGGATCATCAGGAAGAGGCTCAAAACAGTAGTACATGAAAGCAAGCCCGTAAGTTTCTCCAACAAGCCAAGTTATTTCAAAGCTATCAGTCCAAATTAAGATCTGCTTTATCACTTTACTTTGATTTCTTTCCTAAGAAGTGCCCATACTAATTTCAAACTCTCAAATTTCAAATTGAAATCTGTTTTCAAAAGCAACTTGTGTTTGAAAGAGCATAAGAACTATTGCTCAACACCTTATACCTGCTTTAAAAATGGTCTCACTTGTTTTTAAACAGTAGAAAGTATAGTTCAAAACTACTGGCTTTTTTTTTTTTTTTAAATAAAAGAGCATTATGTGCAAGTATTTACTTTTGTCTGCCTCTTTCTACAGCCAGTGGGTAGTGCATAAAATAAAACAAGTTCTCCTAAAATTCCAAGTAGTGTGCGACAACCATACTTTAAGACAGTCACAAAGGTTATCTGCAGCTTTCTGAAACTAACAATTGTTTGTTTTCAATTAAGGAAACAGCCATTATTAAACATTCCTTATTATTTGACTTACCAACAACACCCAAAAGGTATCTGCCAATCTTAAAATCTTACAAAATTCACCGAATCCACCTGACAAAAGGCAAGTCTTTGCCTCAACTTAAAAGGATTCCTTTTTATTCCCTATTGCATTTGGTTGCTCTGCTTCACTTCAACTGCTGAACTGAGGACATGGAAGTAACCCAAGTTTATCTATTATGTTGGAAAACACCAAAATCTGAATTCAATTTAACCAACTTTTATGGAGTAGCACAGCTTTTCTCCACATGTAAGTTCTTGTATTTTCTCATTTAATTTCTAACACAAAAGTCCTTAAAACATTTTTCCTTCAAGTTCCTTGGAAACTCAGAGACTATAAAGCAACTTTGATAAGCATCAGTAAGTTACCACCCATTTTATGTAATTTATTAAAAACTGCCAAAAAGCACACTGAGTAACAGGCTACTGGTGTTACAAATTTCTAAAGTCAATTTCAAGAAGAAATACAAATAACAAGCCTCTTACACAGTATCACCCCTAGAGAAGCTAGGAATTCCAAATACCATAGATTTTAAGCAAGAAATCTTAAGAACTTTCAAGAGTTTAAACCAAAAATACAGAACAAGGCAATCTCTGCTAGCACAATGTCTGCTAGCACAAAGCTTGCCCCAGAAGGCCAATGACTACATTAGTATCAGCCTTTTATTAAGCAATAAATAATATTCTTACCAACAGACCCAAACATTTTATACTATAAAAATTGTCTAACAGTCTAAGCAACGCAAATTCAGGGATATCCATCCTGGGGTTTTTAGTAGCAGGTTAAGAGTAAACAAAAGTCATCTTGGTTAACAGTACATTCATAGTGTGAGCAAGAAAATCCCTTGTGCCCCTTGGTACTGTAACCTAACACAGATGTCTTGCTAAAGAACAAGAAGCAGTAACAGCAGAAGTAGTTCTCTCTCTTGTCCCTCCTACAAAGGCACACCTCTATAATGTAAATTACCTGCTTCTGTAAAGGAGAACAGGAAAAAAAAAATCAAGTTAAAATTAGCACGGACAATTTTTGAAGTGCAGTAGTTCAGTTTGGATTAAGAAAGTGCCAATATGTAACCTTTCCATGGAGATGGCTATCTATTAGGTATATTTTAAATTTAAATATTTTTATATAAAAATATCACTATATATAATATGTATATTCTATATATTAAATATTTATATATATAAAAACAATAGTCTCCTAAACATGAACACTGAAACCCTGTGCTATTATAAAAACAAAAAAGCATAGCACCGTAACAACAGTAAAACTGCAGTCTAATTTCCCACTCAAACGTTAACAAATTCAAGCTAAAGCCTATCAATTGATCTTTAAAAAGCACAATTCATTTTTGCATCCAATCAGTATTACAGCAGAAGGTACTTTATCTATGTCTCTTTAGAATTTTGCAAAGTACCATGAGGATAGTTCATCAATCTTCTGTCTAGGTTAAGCACGTTTTAAGAAGTTTCTTCCATGCCTAACAACCACTTGTGAAAACTCCCACTAGAACTGGGCAAATCAAGTCGGCTCCTTCCAGCACAGATACAGCCTGCACAGACCTTGCTGTGCTCTTAGCTCTGAAACCAGACAACTGTCGGGCTCTACCAAAGAACACCTCAAAGCAGTTTTCCTAACTACCCATTCACAGAAACCTTTATGGTTATATATTAAAGCATTATTGCTTTAATATATTAATATATAATATTAATTTTAACCAAGTGATGCATCAGACACAGGGTAGAATATTAATTCCCAATTAACTCAACGAGGTTGCACAGCTTGAATTATTTCACAGTGGCAGTTCCCCTCCTGACAGGTGAATTCAGGAAATGCTTACCTTACAACACAGCATAACCCAAACCTACAACTGGCTGCTGGGCACAAGAGGGAACAGCTCGCTCCCATTTCACTTCACCAGCTCTGGGTTAACAGTTGTTAAAAGCTGTTGTTAGCAGCAAAGTGGATTGGGTTTCCAATACACAGAGGGCTGTTTTTTTCCCAATATGATTACAGCCTCTTTAAAAAGCACAATCATTTTTTAAAAATCCAATTTATGAAGATCTCTATAGCATTTCCAGGCTTCTTACCAGCCAAATTTCTGTCTTTGACCTCAAGCTTTACAAATCCATAGCACACAACTGCCAAGTGCACGTTATACACAACGTAAGGGAATAAAATTCAGCAGGAAAGCTTTTTTCCATGTTTCATTTCTTAAAGCTTATTCCCCAACTTTTTTTCAAGCAGCTAAAATAAACGTTTAAAACTTCAGAGAGAGAAATAATTTTCACCCAGTGATAAATGATACTTTTTGCATTCTTTCACCAAAGCAAAGCTTTGCACCTAAGTTTGTAGGGTAATTCAGAGTGGAAGGCACACGAAGAAGCCACCAGCTGAATCTCCTGTTCAAGGCAGGATCAATGAGGAGATCACACCAGCCTGCTCAGGGCTCCTCTCTTATTTCTTCAGATCTTTCAACATTTTTTCCCCTACTTAAATTCCTCTCATAAAGCCTCTGCAACGCTCATTCATTGAAACCCTAACCAGAACCAACATGACCTGAACCAATTATAGTTGTGAAAGTATAAAAGTTCATACTAATTATATTAAAAATAACAACAGCTGAGTCAATAATATCTTTATAATAAGGAACTTGAAGAAGTAATGCTAGCTCAAAAGTCAGTTTATGCTCCCATGAAATACAACACTGAGCTGTTATCGGACAGGACTGCAGCACAACACCTATCAGCACGGCGGGACGAAGTTTAATGCTCTGATTTGGGAATGTTTGAGCACATTCTAAATGTACGTTTGGCTCTGTGCTGATGATCAGCATTTTAACTGAAACTTGTGTCTGCACAGGTTTCATTTCTTTCTACCTGGAATGCTCCCAGAAGGATATAGCTACTACCAGGTTCAAAGACCAGCAATTGGCTTTAGGCTGGCTCCAATAATGACATTTCATGATGCTTTAAAAAAAATAAAGCAGGTAATTATTTTTAAAACATATATGCTTGTAATAGAAATTATTCAGATCTTAAAAGGTATGTATACTCACACCATTCAATATTCAATATTTAAATAATGTATATGAATATTAAACTGTAATGATGTTTACTAGTTTAATGTAATAATATTTAAATATTTTAATAATTTTATATTTATTTCGTATGCACATTTAGGAGGATTTGAATCAAATTGCCTATGCCCTCAACATCTTAATATAGAATATTTGCACACAGAGTGTAAGGGACACCTTGTCAATCCAACCTCATCCTTCCTCCATACTCATTACCATTGACAAGACTGGTACGCTAAAAAAAAAGAGTAAACAAGCCAAAGACTTTGTGGCATATGCTCCGTTAAACACGTGTGGGTGGAAAGGGAGGAATCAGATTGTGCCAACTGGAAAAGACTGTACCAGCTGGTAAATAAGCATTACTCTCAAGCTGCTATGGAAGCATCACCGAAAAGATAGAGTTAAGAGAATTAAAGCTCAAGGTCAACATCAATGATCTTTAAATATATTTATAGAGTCTGGTTGTTTTTTTTGCTTAATCATTTAAGTGTTCAGAGGGAATTCAGACTTTAGGGTATACAGCATAATAATTTATATTCAATTCATAAATTAACAATTTATATGTCACTATCTTCCACACACCACTAACAGCCTCTTGTTTGGTGACAGATACTGCAACAAGCCTAGGCATTTCATAAATGAAATATATTTTCCTCCGTAAATGAAAAGCAACATGTAAATGTCACCTGTTTTGTCTTTCAATATTTTGTAGCTCCCTGTGGTCCCTTTTCAGGTGTTTGGTCAAAGACGTAAAGTATTCCTTCAACAAATTCTGGAAGGGCTGTTGTTTCTCTGGGCTAATTATCTCACTAGGAGGAAAGCTCAAGTTAAACTTCTCTGCAACAGTTTTTACTTTCCTTGGTACCAAACCAGCAATGTCATCTCCACAGTGCCGACAAAAGCTGATAACCACAGAAACATGAGTGTGGGACTCTCGGTCAGCGTTAATAATATTTTTAAGCTGCTCATAGATTAAAGACAAACCTTCCTTGTCAGTGAAAATCCCAACTATTGTTAACTCTGCAATGAAACGCAAATCAGTTCTCAACTTAGTAATGTTGGGAGTCTTCTCTTCTTTCCTTGCTTCAAAATGTTTTTTCCAAGCCTGAAGTAACGAGGGAGCAAAATCAGCATAGCGCTGGTGAAAGAGGGAACACAAGTGCACAGCGCAGTTCACATCCGAGATTTTCAGTTTGGCTTCCACAATAGAAGCTACTGCTTCTGCAATGTATTTGCTTAAATTCAGGCTATTAAAATCATGGGACAAGGAGTCCCTTTGTTGCTCTGTAATGGTTTTTAGCTTCTTAACAAAAGCTGTGTTCTTCTTCAGACTGGAGTCTAGTCTGCTGAAGAAGTTTTCCTCAGGGCGATTGTCTGGTGCATTCTGGTTTTTGCTGCGAAGCTCTTTTCTTGCCTGATGGCGCTCCCAAGCCTCCTGATGGAGCTGATGTGCTTCCTCTTTTTCTCTACGAGAAAAAAAAAAAAAGAGTAACTTTTGTTACAGAGCCTTTCTTTCAGGTTATCAAGTTCAAAATCTTTCAGTAATGCTCAACTCAAACTCAGTTTCTTTTAAGACTACCTTTTGGTATTTAACAAGTTAATCCTATAAAGCTAAAGCATCTGCTTCATGAACCACTGCTTAAGTTTACTGCTCCGAGAAACAAGTCCCACGTGTTACAAAATGGAACAGCTCTACGCAGAACACATTAATCCCACCAGACTTGCAAAATATAAACATAAAACTCTATTTACTCCAGACCGAGGTAAAGTTATTACAGGGGAGGACAGAAAACTATTAACAGCTTATCGTTAAACAGGAATCTTTTCTCCCTAGACTATTGGAATTACACTGAGAATTTTAAGGAGGTGAAATACATCTGCCCCAATTAGAGTCTGGCTATGACACTGTCGTCCATCATTGAAAGTGACATACTTTACACACAAGAATGTCCAGAAACTTGTTTTTTTTTGTTCTAAAGATGCTACCTTCAACACTGTAATACTTTTTGGTATCACCCTGAGAAACATTATCTTGGTAAGATCACGTGCTGAAGTGCTAGGTTACGTTCCGTGTTTGCCATCCAGATATCAATCAACTACGACAAAGTAAAAAAAAAAAAACAAAAAAAAAACACTGCGGCCACCACTCACAGCACATTTGCTCTCCTCACAGTTTTGGACTCCTGTATTCCCAATTTTAGACAGTAACACCTCTCCATCTCTTATTATATCACACAGGTGCTTTCAAATGATCATCGCATGGAGAACGCCATCAAAAACAATACGAAAGACCAAAGTAACAAAGGTTAGAAGGTGAAAACTCAAAACTTCATAAAAATCAAAGCATGCTCACCCAGGCACATACAATTTATAACACCACACACAACTTCCTATAACTCAAACAGTTTGTTTTTATAGTTCTGTCCCCATTCCTCATAGCAGGACTACAACACCTGGCACAGTTAAGCCATTAAAACACAACTTACTTCAGCTGAGCAGCTGCTTCTTCTTGCTGACGTTTCACTTCCTCCTCTTGCTTCTTTTTCTCTTCCTCTTCAAGTTTCTTTTTTTCCTCCTCTTCTTTCTTCTTTTGCTCTTCTTCTGCCTTCACTTTATCATCATCTTTCTTCTTTCGCTCCTTGTCTTCTTTTTTTCTTTTATCCTCTTCCAGTTTTTTCTTTTTATCTTCGGGAACCTTTAAAGTCTCTCTCTTCACCCCAACCTTGACATCTTCTTTTGGCTTCTCCCTGGTGCTCACTGGTCGCCTTTCACCAAATTCTTTTTCTTTATTATTTAACGAAGATTCTTTTTCATCCATGCTTGCTGACTTTTTGCGCTCAGCTGGCATTGTGTTAACCGGGCAAACCTGCAGAATCAAAGAAAATAAGTACTTTTAACTTGCTGTTGATAAGTAAAGCAACTTGCACAGCCTGCCCATGCCTGTTTAATTCTTACAAAGGTGAGAATAAAATACATCAAAATAAATTACAGACTTAACCTAAGTTTTCTGGAACTATGGAATGCACGTAATGAAGGTAAGAACTAAGCACTTTTATTACAGCCTTCCAAATTATAAAGCTTAGCTCAAGATAAGATGGAAAACACAACAATACTTTCCAAATCTAAATTATTACAATCGTTATCTGAACGTACTGTGAAGTTGTGTTCAGCACAAACTGTGAAGTAAAAACATTTGAAGTTTCTACAGCCTGAGAAATACGTTGTCTTGGAATATAACAAGAAAAAAAATCTGAAAAAAAATCCAAAACCAATGAAGGCAAAGTACCCTGAGTTCATAAATAAAAATACTTGATTCATCAGCATGCACCTGCATCTCACTAACATTTCCACACATCTAAAACCACCCTCTCTTCCCAAACCTCTATTTAGGATCACAGGATAGCACAGGTCAGATGAGACCCGAAGAGGTCCAACATCCTGCTCAAAGCAGGGTCAATTCTGAGGTCAGACAAGACTGCTCTACGCTCTATCCACTACAGCCCTACAATCCACACAGGAAGGAGGCTGTGCTGGACAACCTGCTCCAATGCTTGGCTGTCCTCATGGTGAAAGGGCATCACTGCATTACCCTCCTTCCTCACTCCTCCCAAGATTTCCCCACTCATTGCAAGTTTCTGCACAGCACAAGTAGCAGCTGGGAGAGTGCTGTGCTGACTGAGCCTCCCTGCCACCAGGGCACACTGAAATGGAAACAGAAAGGCTACAGTTATCAGGAGTTAGCAAAGGCTCTGATTTGTGTTTCTACTCATTACTTTTTTCCCCTAAATGATCTGCAGAAGCTTTATCATCTTTAGGGTTTCTTGCACTTTAAGCCGTAGATGCATTTGGCAAAGGATCCAAAACCCAACATACATTGAAGAAGAAAGTACAGAGACTAATTGAGACTGGAAGGAAACTCCAGAGGTCACCGAGTTCAACTCCCTGCTCAAAAGGGGTCAAGATCAGGGACGTGTCTCGTTAAGTTTGGAGCAGCTCCAAGAACGGAGATGCCAACGGCCCCTCCGGGCCCCTGCTTCCATACCAAACATCCACACTGGAAAAGCTTTTCTTAATATCATCCTTGAATTTCCTATGCCCCAATTCATGTCCCCTTCTTCTCATCCTATTCCCATACAGCTTTAAGAAGAACCCAGCTCCATCTTTTCCGTTCTGTCCCACCAGGTAGCTGCAACAGTAACAAGAGCTCCCCTTCTCTTCTTACAGACCCAGCTCTCCCTGTGTGCCCTGGTCTCCTCCCGATCCTGGGGGCTGGCTGCAGCGTGTCAACACCTTTGGTGGCACAGAGAGCCCGCAGCTGGACGTGGTGCCCACGTGCGATCGTGCAAGTACCAAACACAGAACCACCCCAGCCTGATTTACTTCACACTAAATTCCTATCTTCAAACAAAAATCTATCATCAGCTTTATTTTGTTCATCTCCAAGCTCTTTCATTTGAATCTGTTGATAAATCCTAAACCCTCAAATAATTTTGGGTCCTGGAACACCAGGAGGCCAGCCGTAAAATATCTGTATTAGCAGAACTAGGGTCCCAGCTCTGCAAATATGCATTCGTCATTTTTATATATTCATGTGCCTCGAAGTTAAATGCTCACACAGACAGGAGTGATGAGACAATGCCCAGTTATCAACCCTGCTTTGACTTCGCTGTATTTCAGTCAGGTTGGAAGAAGAAAATAAGGTGGATTCACATACTCCCGATATCTACTCAACAAAATGGATGAGACACGTGCATTTCAACCCAACTAAGAGTGCTTCCAATAACTATATTCCAAAAGAGTTGAAAATAACATAAAATAGACACCAGACTGAAGGAAGTCTCTATTTCTAAGCAGTCCGTATTCCCTCCCCACACACACAAAGCAGTAGCATAAGTTCATACACCAACCATCCCGTATGGAAATGTGGGTTACGTTTTCTCTGATGTTTGTATGTGTCTTCTGAAGAAAAAACTGGTTGCAAAACCACGTTATAGTCACACGCGGGCAGCGACACCACAGCAATAGAGAACCTGTTCAGGATTTGGCCGCTTTGACAGCAATTGGCAGCAGCGGCAGCAGAGAGATGTTTCTGAGGTTGATTTATGGAAGCAGGGCCGATCAAATCAGCACAGCTTACACAAGTACCAGCACATTTGGCTCCCGAATGCTTGTCTACAGCTAAGAGGTTACACAGCTCAGCATCTCTGAACCACTCCAATTTCAAAAAAAAAAAAAAAAAAAAAAACTGATTGACATCATCTTAAAACAGTGTTGTTATGAAACCAATACTTAAAACACCACCAAAAAAAAATAAGAAAAAAAACACAAGCAGTAACAAAGGCTTCATATTAAAGGTTGGGACTAATTTTCCAGCTCTGCAGGCCGGTAAAATGGGAGCTGTTCCTCACAGATTGACCTGGGAGATGAGAATCCTCTACACACCTCACATTAAGCAAGAGTTCATTGCTGTTGTCTCACTGTGAATCCACACTGGAAGTTCCCAACAGTTCAAAACGGCTAATCTCTCTCCCACCACCAAAAAAACGGGAAGTTCTCAACATTTAAACATTGCTGTAACGTACTATTAGCAAGATTACAACCGTTACATGAAGACTCTCCAATAACTGTATTCAACTTTTTCACCAGGAAGACTCCAAAACAACACAAAGAGAGCAGCACATTTTTTAAAGTGCTATGTTTTTAAACAAAGATAATGAATTAGGAGCTGAGTTTAAAATGAGAGCAAAAGGGTTGTTTGATTACAGAAACGTTGGAAAGGCACACCATAATTTCAATACTCTTTGTCTCCCACCTGTTGGTAGTAGGGTAATTAAATTAAAATTTGGAGGAGATCCCAAGTATCCAGCTAGACACACACGTAAGTTTTCAACATCATATCCACTCACTGAAATCATTACAGAACTTATCCTCCTGTTACTTTTAGGAACTCAGAATTCTGTTTTAAAATACATGTCCTATTTGCTTATATAAAAGCAAGACAAAAAGCTGGGCTGAAAAGAAAAGGGACGGAGCACTGTGATTTCAGTAGGCGATAGGAAGCACTTTTAACCCCACTGGCAAACACCAGTGACAAAAAAAAACAGTTGGTTTTTATCACAGATGATAGATCCTGTCCTCTAACACACAGTACACACATTGCAATCCTTCTCACTACCTGCTAGGTACAGCTCCTTATCTTGCAAACCCTTCTGGTCGTACTGACAGCTCATTTAAGCCTACCAATAATTAATTGCAGGAGGCAGGCAGCGCGACGGCTGCCTCCAAGCTATACGCAGACTGCTTCACTGGTCAGCGCACAGCACAGAGGTGTCCACAGAGCGCATGCTACAGCCCTTCCCTCAGCAAGAATGTTAATTCAGACTGAATTATTTTTCTCAGTCACTGGCTCTAACAAGATCTGTAGCGATGTTATACCTCCAGAGCTCCCAATTTGGCTGAAACTGGTTTAAAGGTTCAAAAATTTGGGGGAGCAGAGAGAAATGGAAATAGAAAGCAGGCTCGCCTAGGTCTCCTCGCCATAGGCTGCACATAGCTTGGCCCAGATTAAAGGAATAGTAAGGCAACTCTCAGAGAAACTTAATGATTAAAACTTTTGTTTAGTACTCAATACTTATGTGAACGTACTGTTGAAAAGACAAGATAATGACACAAACTTCAAAAGCCAATAAATAGGAGGAACCAGCACACACAGCTGAAAATTAGAAAGTACAGAGAACACAGACAGGAGACAAAGGCTCCATATGCTTCTGGGCTTTCAGCACTGCATTCCTGTAATCACATTTAAATTTTTTGGAACTATTTTCTCGGTTCCATCATTTACAGATGCTATTTTCCCAGAGAAAACTACTAACCCTCCTTTTTCACTATTTGATCTACATTAACTCACTCTAATCTTAATTTTATTTCGGAGTTGTGGTTTGTTGTTTTTTTTTTTTTATTGTAGCTTTTTTCACAAGAATCTCAGTATTTGAGAAACTGATGGGAGCAGCTCGCAACACTCCAGGCTCAGAAACTTAAATAAGTAAAAGTTCACCAATAAAAAAAAAAAAGTCTTCCATTTATGCTTTCCCATAAACATTGCCCATGTAATCGCTTATCCTCAATGAAACACAAGATTCACAAGAGATATTCAGCACCACTAATGCAGCCACCATTCAGAATAAAAGGATCAACACCAACGCCTTCACCTGATGCCCTAAATCCTCTCAGGTCGGTGAAAACCCGTAGTCACAGACCGCAGCACCACAACCCTAAATCTTACTCAAGTATAGAGGGAAGAAGACACAGCTTTACTAAACTAAGAAGGAACAAATAGATTTTTCTGACGCTTTTCATACTGCTAGCGGGATTTAAACTGACCACAAACATTCCCCCGTTAGGTACGCTGTTAGGTAGGGGAGCTACACATCGCAGGCAACAAGTCCCACTTCCGACACTCTGAAAAGCACCCGAGAGCGAAGGAGCCGAGCAGCGTTAGCAACCCCAGCGCTGGGAAATGGGAGTTTTCAGGCGCTGCGGTGCCACCAGGGGCCGGGCCGCTTTTACTTTCGCTTCCACGCCTCCCCCAGCAGCGCTGCGCTGCCGGAGCTGCCCTGCCCTTGGGGAAGAGGAGGGGGAAAAGGGGGGGTGAAGACAAATCGGTGCGCGTAGAACAACAGAACAGCTGTGGTGTTACACCCCCGCCTCTTCTTCTTCCTCCTCCTCCTCGGGCCGTCCCCAACCCCTTCGCTCCCCTCTCCCCCTTTCCCCTCTGCCCCCCCCCGGTGCCACCTCACGGCCCCGCCGCCCCCCTCAGCCGCCCCCAGGCTCCCTCAACCGCCACCCCCGGTTCCCGCCCCTCACCCCCGGTCCCCCCCCGCTGTCCCCGGCTTCCCCTTCTCCTCCCCTTCTCCTTCCCTTCCCGTCCCCTCCCCGCCCCGGAGCTCCCCTCACGTCCCCCCCGCCCCCGTCACCTCGGCCCGGTGCAGGCATCGCCCGGCCGCCGCCGCCGCCGCTCCTACGAGGCCCCCTCTCCCCTCACGCCGCTCTCCGTGCCCGCGGCCGCCCGCGCCGCTGCCTGAGCCGAAGCGGAGCTTCCCGGGCCGAGCCCCGCCACTCTCCTCTCGCCGCCCAGACGATAAATAAAGGGTAGGGACGGCGGCTCGGCGCTCGCCCTTTTGGCCGCCCCGTAAGGCTCGGAGGAGGGAGGTTGGTGGCGGCAGGGAGGCAGGCAGCGCGCGGGGCAGCCCCAGGTGGGGGCCTGAAGGAGGGCGGCCGTGCTCGGGTTACCGGCGGGGTGCGGAGGCGGAAGTGGCTGATGGAAGGGGGGGGGGGGGGCGCCGTGTGGTGCCGCGTGACGTCACCGCCGTGTGGTACCGCGTGACGTCACCGCCGTGACGGTTTTTGCCCGTGCGGCCTCACATCGCGTCACGCTGCCTGGGCTGACGTAAAATTGTTGTTTCTTGAGGCTATGGGACCGCCTGCCCTCTGCCACAGGAAATTTTGGGGCAGAAAACCCCAAATTCCCTCACAACACCTGTCCAGTACAGCCCTGGCTGTGAGGCGGCCCCAAATTAGCCCCACCTGAAGCCCCTGGCACGGTCCAGCCTCAATAAGTGTTGATTTTTGGGTTAAAATCCAGTTGCTTAAGCACTCAGGTGTTTATTTTCATAGAATCACAGTCATTAAGGTTGGAAAAGATGACCTGGTCCAGCCACCCCCCTACCACCAATGTCACCACCAAACCATGTCCCCAAGCACCACATCCAACCTCTCCTCAAACACCCCCAGGGACGGTGACTCCACCACCTCCCTGGGCAACCCGTCCCAGTGCCTGACTGCTCTTTCTGAGCAGAAATGGCTCCTCATTGCCAACCTGAACCTCCCCTGGTACAACTTGAGACCATTCCCTCTGGTCCTATCACTGGTTACCTGTGAGAAGAGGCCGACCCCCAGCTCCCCACACCTTCCTTTCAGGCAGTTTCAGAGAGCAATAAGGTCTGCCCTGAGCCTCCTCTTCTCCACACTGAACACCCCCCAGTTCCCTCAGCCGCTCCTCACAGGACTTGTGCTCCAGGCCCTTCACCAGCTTCGTAGCCCTTCTCCTGACATCTTCCAGGGCCTCCATGTCCTGATACTGAAGGGCCCAAGCACTCTGGCTCCTGTGAGCCATCACTTAGGTGCAGTGAGGTTTGTTTGTGCTCCTCCAGGCTTAGGGTGAGCACACAAACACCTGGTCGCAACATGTGGGCCAGGCCTCAAGGGACAAAATGAGATTATTCCAGTGTTAAACCCTCTCTCAGTCACAAGGAAGAGGCAAAGAAGCAGTCCAAAATGAGATTATTCATCTGTTAAACCCACTTTATTCACAGGGAAGAGGCAGCCCAAATACAAGACTGCTTACTGACTCAGTTTTTGGTGTACTCTGCCAGCCAGTATGAGGCTGGACAGGTTTTTTTCCAGGAAAGAGCTCTCCTCCTGCTGTTCATGCCTCATTTTGCAGACACATCTGAAAATCTCCGTCTGGAAAAGTTTATGAATATTTGAAGGGGTGAAGTCATGCTTCTTATTTACATTGATCGTTCAAGTGTTCTTGCGGCACAGAGATTTCATTTGCCTCCCAAGATGGTTACTGGGTTGCTTAGACTGATTTGCTAGAATGGGAAAGATCCATGTGATGTGCTAAATGGTGAAAAGATGGGTTAAAAGGGGAGGACATCTGCAAACATATTGGTGTTTTTGGAACAACACCAATAACAGTTTTTCTGTTATGGTTCAAAAAAGGCAGTCTCAGCAGTATATTAGGGCTAAATTGCAGGTTCAGTGGCCTTACATCAAGAAATGTTGGCTTCTTTTATTCTGAAAAATGGTATTGCCACCTTTTCTAGCATGAATAAAATGTATGATCACTAAAATTTTGAAACAGTTGTACCTTCTGTATTTACATCACACCAGCCACAGCTACAACTTGTTGGAACTCTCTTTGGTAAAAGCACTGCACATAAACACTGTTTCAGCTTTGATAGATCAGAAAGCTTTTCCTTATCAAGTATCTATTTCATCTGTGGCTGCTTAAATACTGATCAGGTTTTCCTATTAATTTACCTAAAAAAATAAAAAATAAATCCATGTGGATCTCATTACCTAAATTTCAGATGTAAAGTGTGTCTTTCAGTTTTTTAATTCTTGAAGCTCTTCCTGACTTTTTCAGTATGTTTCTTCAATTACTGGCACCAAACATGCACACCGTTCAGAGAGTAATTGCACTCATGCCAAGTACTGGCCTTATGTAGAATCTGTAGGTGTGTTCAGTATTTGCCTTGTAGCCAAATACAGAAAATTATCTTTTTTTGCCAAGTGAGCTGATATTCACATAACTTTTTCAGATCCATCTGTTTTATTCCTGTGATTTTTTGCAATTATTTATAGTCACTGTTTCCTGGAAAGGAGCTACATTTTGGTATGCATACTTTTTCAAGGTGTACAAATATATGTCTGATCCAGTTTGCCCAGGGAAGTGGTGGAGTCACCATCCCTGGAGGTCTTTAAAAGACGTTTAGATGTAGAGCTTCGGGATATGGTTTAGTGGAGGACTGTTAGTGTTAGGTCAGAGGTTGGACTTGATGATCTTGAGGTTTCTTCCAACCTAGAAATTCTGTGATTCTGTGATTCTGTTAAATCACATTTGCTTATGTCCAGTCCAGCTTAGCATTCAGAGCCAAGATAACCTCTCTTCACCACTTAACTCCAGCTGACAAACCTTGTCAGGGTATACTGTATGGGAAATTTTGGGGTTGATAGAAGTACTAAAGTGCCATTCCTTTAAAATGCACCCATCTGATGATGATGTTCAATTTAAAATGCTGCAAGTTTAGTCTGCTAGGTAGTCAGCTCTATTTTGCACATCGCTTTTGAAATATTTCTAATTTTCTTAACCAAGACATGTGGTAGAACTGAATCAGCCTCCTACAGGAGCCTTCTCTCAGGCAGCCTCTCTGCCTCTGCTGGCAGAGTCAGGCCAGAACAGTCCCATTGAGGAGCCAGAGCACGTGGACTTAGCAGTGGTGTTTCTGCTGGCACGGGTACCATCTTCTGACACTTAAGACATGAGCCAAAGTCAACAGAGCCTCTCTTTTATTACCCTAGATATAGTTACAGCAAGACTTTTCCCACAGGTAATAACGTCTCAGACAAGATGGTTATGCTGGCAAAAGTCTGTAAAGCACTTTACATCTTTAATTTTAATTTTTAATTACAAACAAATAAACAAAACCAACACACAACTCAACTGATAGACTTGATGAGATATATATTCCATAAACTCACACTTAGACTTGATTAAGGCAGTAAGTAAACCCTTATATATGCAAATATTTTATTACTCCTCTGGGATCCAGACTCTGTGGCTGAACTGCCAAATTTGGTCTTTCATAGCTCTGGAAGATTTTTAATGTTCAGCCCCATGCGTATCAGTGTTAATTGAGAAATACTCAACTAGCTCTTTATCTGCTTCGACGCAAAACCACGCTGATACCTGCTATTTGCTTAGGGACTGTGGAAAAGTATTTCATCATCCGTCTGCAACATTTGTGGGTTTTCCCTAGCGCAGAAAATTATTAAACTACATCGGCATTTTCTGCCTCTCTACAAAATGATGGTTTCTTTATCCTAATGTACACTAAAAATTGATACTAAAAACCATATCCTTTATTCTGTTGCGGTGTCATCTGTCTTTCTGTGGCAGTAGCTTTTGGTTTTCTTTGCAGCTTTGAAGCTCGTTCCCTTTTTTTGCCCTCCCAGACTGGCTTTTACAAAGCTGCACCAAACCAACCATCCCACCCACAAGGAAGACAAGCGGCCCCCATCCAGGAACTGTAAATAGTGTAAGATCCCTGGCCAGCTGTGGTGTCACAACCTATTCGGTTGCAAAATCCAGTTCCACCTGTTCCAACAGCACGTAGCCACTGTTTGATTTGAAGAAAGAAACGCTCTCTTCGATTTGATTTCCCCGTTGCGCAGGCAATCTACAAAGCAGGCTCGGTTATCTTTTTTCCACAGGCTCAGCCAAGCCGGCGCCTCTCCTGCCTCTGGCCTGCACTCACACAAAGCTTACACGAAGCTTTTAGGTTTTGTTCAAACCTCAATTCTCCTCAGCTCTTGTATTTTTTGGTAGGTTTTCCAGAGGTGGTGATGTTAATGTGTCTTTTGCCAGTCTAATCACAATCCAGTGTAACAAATGCACAGGGTTAAACTTTGATACTGAACCCATCGTGGCATTTTAACAGGGGATTCCAGGATACTGGGATTTGTTTCTAAAGTCACCTAAGGGGGCAGAAAGAGACTGAACACACAGAAATCACCTGAGGAATCAGACTGATCACACAGAGATGACCTAAGGAATCAAAGAATACACAGAGGAGATCACCTGAGGAATCAGACTGAACGCACAAAGGAGAAAAGCTGCCTGCAGTACCTAAAATATGTAATGGGCCATTTTGGTCTTTTATTTCTTGTTTTTCACTTTACACGGTCTTTCAAGTGCCATAGTTAACATCTGGAAATCGATAACGGTCCTGGGATACTGACTGGAAGGACGAGGGGGAACAGGCTGAAGTTGCACCAGGGGAGGTTTAGGTTGGGTATTAGGAAGAACTTCTTTACCAAAAGGGTTGTTAGGCATTGGAATGGGCTGCCCAGGGAAGTGGAGTCACCTCCCTGGAGGTCTTTAAAAGACATTAAGATGTAGAGCTTAGGGATATGGTTTAGTGGAGGACTGGTTAGTGTTATGTCAGAGGTTGGACTCGGTGATCTTGGAGGTCTCTTCCATCTTAGGCAATTCTGTGATTCTGTGACACAAACACGCCTGAAAACCCTTGCAGCAACACCCTGAGGAGCTCAAACCTTCCACTCCAAGCCCCTCTTTGGTGACCACTGAACTCAGTAACAACCACAGCGTGCCTGCCCCCGACCCACAGGGCAGAAAACGGGCGGAAAACCTCCCCCCCCTCCGCCAGCTGCACAACACCAGGCTCAGCTCCCTGCCTCTCCCCCAGCCCCAGGGCTCCCTCAGGGCTCGGGGCGGGCGGCTCCGGGCTCCTCCCCGCCGAGCCCGGGGGCGGTGGCGGCGGCGAGGCGGGCGGTTGGCTGCGGGCAGCCCGGTGCTAGCGGAGGCCATGGCGGCTGCGGGCCGGGCGGGCAGCGCCGTGTGGGGCTGGCCGTGGCGGGCCGGGCTGCGGCGCTGGTACCGCACGGAGCGCGGTGTGTACGGCTACAGGCCTCGGAAGGCGGCCGGGGAGAGCTCGGCGGAGCCCCGGAGAGCCGGGGAGAGCGGCGGAGCAGGTCTGGGGGGGGAGCCCGCAGCCCTCCCGCGGCACCGGGCTGAGGGGAGGGCAGCTCAGGCGGTGCGGGGGGATCGCGGCTGGGACGGGCTTGGCTTGGTTTGGTTTGGTTTGGTTTTTGTTTGTTTCATGATTTCTTATTTTATTTCGTTTCTTTGTTTTTCAATTCGTTTTATTAATTTTTATTTAATTTTATTCGTTTTTTTATTTTATTTCACATTATTTCATTTTATGTCACCGTGTTTATGTCACTTTGTTTCATTTTATTATTTTAATGTTTATTTTACCTCATTTTTTTCACACTTTATCATTTTACCTCAATTTATTTTTTAATCCCATTCTTTACTGTATTTCACTTTTTCATTTTTTACTTCATTTTTTTTTTACTTCATTATTTTTCATTTCACTTCATCATTTTTCATCTCATTATTTTATTTCATTTTATTTCTTTTTATTATTTTTATTTCATTTCATTCTTCTCAGCCTTGCCGAGCCAACACATCTCTGTGACAGCTTCAGGGGGCTCGGGGCTGTTTTTCCTTGTCCTGAGGCAGTTTTTCTGTTACCTGCCCTGCCGACGGCTGTCTGTGAGCAGCTCGAGTCCTTATCACAAAGTTGTTTTCTTCGGTTCCTCATGAAGCGTGCTGATACCTTGCCAAACTCCATGGGCAGAAATAATTGTGCTTGAGCTGCACGGACTGCCCGAAATCACATCGGTCAAGTAAATGTGCTCCCGGAGAGATTTTCCTGCTCATAAAAGTACCAGTGCCATGTGCCTTAAGTTTTATATTAATATATTATTGGGCGTAAAGTAGCTAACTACGGCTAATTCTCTTCTATAGCAGTGACTGTGATGCTTTTAGCCCACTTTTATAGCACAGAAAAATAATTTTGAGCAGAAAGCTGCCGTAGGAGCTCCCTGCATCAGTCCTCTGCTAGGCTTAATTCATTAAGCCTCCTCCTCATGAAGGAAGGAAAGCGTTAATATATTTTTATGCCACGTTTTAAAATTGCTTCTAATTGTCTTTCTTGCTGTAAGCATTGAGGGAGCAACCTGTTTGAAGGCCCCGACTACAGGAGAGGAGCAGCTGAACCAGTGCCAGCAGCTGAAATACAGAGAGCAAAGAAACAACTTTGTGAAATACTCTCGCTCCGAAATTACATGGTTTTGGAAAATGAAAAACTTCACACCTGGATACTGTCAGCACTGTGTCTTTATCAGGGATAACAGACCGTGCTAGAAACACATTATAAAAAATTATAATCCAGTATAAGCTAATTCATTTGTAGCAGATTCTGTGTGCTATGTTTTCTATTGAATATATATTTGATGAAAAGTATGTTCACGTATTTGAATGTCTAGTATGTTTGACTCAGCATGGGCACTTGCCGTTGGCTAGTGGCTTGTGCAGACACAGACTTTTTAAGCTTTAGGAAATGAATTATTATCAAGACCCTATCTTCCTGTCATCCCAGCAAGGAACAGGGTAGCATAAGTGTTATGATCGAGTCAGCTCAGGAAATAAGACTGCACACTGGTACCTTAGCGTTCTCGAGTTGGACATACCCATTGCCATAAAGAGACTAAAAGCAAAATGAAGTAGCTTTGCATATGTGTACAGGAGTATGACTGTGAGGGCAGTCAAGAGGGAAATGTAAACTTGCTTGAAAATCTGATAAATAAGCAGATATAGCAGTTTGATGATAGGAGCTCTTGTGGGGTGATACAGTTAAAAACCTGCTTAGGAAAAACCTTTCCAGCTCAAAGCTTGATGGTTATTGATGGACAGAGTGCTCCTCTGCTGGTACTGTAAATGAATTAAATGTGAGCATGTGCTATACCATTCTGCTTTCTTTTTGTGTTTAGTTGACCATGCTCTTGCTCGGTTAATAACTGCGTACTCTGAACATGGCCACAAAGCAGCCAAAATAAACCCACTGTGTGCTGGCCAAGCTGTTATGAACATGGTACCTGAAATCCGAGAATTGACAGAAGTTCTTCAAGGCCCTCTCATTACCACAGGTAAGTCTGCAGCCTTATTGCAGCAAGTTTTTCTCCTGGCTGGTTTATTGAGAGGCTGCGTACTTTGCAGACCAGCCAAATACTGAAGAGCGGTTCAATCAGTAATGTATTGTTGGACAAAAGGCTATTAACTTCAACCTACTTACATGTTTGCACAAATCATTGTGTAATGAATGGCTACCTCCTAGCATCTTCAGTAACCATGAAAAATTTTAATTGCACTTAAAACTGCTGAGGTTGTACATTAATTTCTGTAACGTTCTATGATTTAGCATATTTTTGATACTGTGGTGAAGCTGTCATGGCACTTGGGTGGCAGTCAAGATTTGTCTTTTCTTGGATCTTTGGCTCTTACTGTGGCCTTGACAAAATGAGGGTCTCTCTCCATGCTATATTTTCTCCATCTACGAAATGGCATTTACTGCTTCTGATGAACATAGGATTGGGATTCATCTCGCAGGGCAACAAAATGAATGCTATACCAGTCACAAAAACAGTCACTCGGTGTCATCCACATTGAACTCATTCAGGACATTTTGAGCACCTTGCAAATAAGCATGAGACCCTCCTGTTATAAGCACACTTGAGTGTTATTAATTTTTTTCTTGAATTTTTAATTTAAATGAAGGAAAGGAAATCAGGACATGAATTTGTAGTCTCAAAATCTTGATGTAATTGCAAGATGTCAGCTTATTTCTTAGTGCTTCCCCCCATCTCCCCACAAGTGACTTAATAACATTTATTTCTGACCAGGGCTTCTGAACATGGGAAAAGAAGAGGCCTCCCTGGAGGATGTATTGGCTTACCTTGACCATATATACTGTGGGCATATTTCCATAGAAACAAGCCAGCTTCCAACCTCGGAGGAGAGAAAATGGTTTGCTAAAAGGTTTGAAGAGTTAAAACAAGAAGCATTTACAACTGAAGAGAAAAAGCACTTGTGCAAACTGATGTTGGAGTCCCAGGTACTTTGTTAACTATTATTTGATTCTAACAGAGTTGCAGAGTCTGTTTTGGATCCCCTGCTGCTCTGGACATTATCTGCTCAGGAAAAGAAGAATCACTACCCTAAAAGGTTTGACAGGGTCCAAGAAGAAGAAGAACAAGGTTTTGCCCCAAAAAGTGCAATGTGTAAATGCAGGAATCTCCACTGGGAGTCATTGCTGAATTTACTTAGCAGCCATTATTGAAACATAGAGCAATGCTTTTTGATTTGCATTGATTTATTTGGAAATTATTTGGAGAAAAATATTTCCAACGAGATACAAACTCCAAAGGCGCTTAGAACTAATTAGAACATACATTACATGAATGTATCTCACAGACAATATATATTCCTTGACATCTGGAGACACAAGTAATGACCCTACAAACCTGAGAGTAATCAGTCTTAGAAAGTGAGACTCTCTCCAACTAGTGATTTGACAGCGTATATTAAAAGTTACTGGTTGGAACACAAGTTTGGGCACAACTACATGAAATTTTTGCTCTGTGTTTTCCTTTCACCCTCAGCTATATCCATCTGTTTTACTAGCTTTAAAGCACAGTGTTTGTCAAGAGTTTGGGAGAACAAAACAGAGTTGTACTGAGGGTTTAGCCATGTAGTTGTGGTAAGTTTGCTGCTTTTCAGCAGAGGAACATGTATCCAGTACATTCTGTAATGAAGTAAAAGATTTATGTACTTTCAAAGTGTGCAGAGACAAATATTTCTTTCCTGTGCAAAAGTTCAGTTTTCCCCTTCCTTCTTCCTGTGTTATCTAGAGGGATGGAAATGTAGAAGATCAGGATCTGTGAAAGTGTCCCTGTTTCCAGTTTTCTGAGTGGAAGGAGTGTTAAATGTAATATAAACCAATGACTAAACAGAAGTATATGACACATCTCATATTTTTCTTGCCTGTTTGACAATTAAAAAAATTTGTTAGTGACACAGGAGGGTGAAAAGTGACATCAGGACCTTGAGGAATCCCATATTACCTTCAGTATGACCAGAACTGTACTTAGAGTGTAGAATTTTAACTGTCAGGAAAAATGTTTCCGTGTGTGATCAGTTTTGTATATGTTCTTTAGAATTAAATGTTGCTTAACTAGAAGGTGTTCAGGAGTTGGCTTGGATCTTTGGCTGTGACTCAGTCTTCCCTTCTCAGTTACAGTCTTCGTTTATTTTCAGTCTTCAGTTGCAAAACACTGCAGACACTTCGATTGCTTCCAAAACTTTGTCACTTAAGAGAGCTGTCTAGGAATAGTGAAGTGGGAGGAGTGAAAGGAAAATACAGGAAATATAGATTCCTTTATTTTCCTTCTTTCAAGAATTCTTGTAACTATGTACTAAAGACTGTGTCTAATGTAATCAAAGTGAAACTGCTTCTCTAGCGCTTGACATCTCAGGATACTTAAGGCTTCTGCTGTAAAAGTACTTACTTTACCATTGTTTTACTGTAAAATTACTTATATTACCATTTCTTAATTTTCACTTAAGCCAGGTAAACTGTTAAGAAATTGGTAAATTGCTCTCATGTAGTTCTGTATCCACCTCCTTCCATGTTAGAGCCACTTTGGCCCTCAATCCAGAATTTGTTCTGCCTAAAATGAGAAATGTACATGTAGATATCATGGCTTCTGGTCTTAGACTGGGGTGGTAGAGAATGAGCTGGGACTTTCAAGGGTTATGCTTAGGTTTGTCCAGCTACAAAAGTAAATGATATTTCAATTTTATAAACAGAATGCTGCTTGGCATAGCATAATACTGAAGTTCTCCTGTTTTTAACAGGAGTTTGATCGCTTCTTAGCCACGAAGTTTGCCACAGTGAAGCGATACGGTGGTGAAGGAGCAGAGAGTATGATGGGTTTCTTCCACGAGCTGTTCAAGATGTGTGCGTACAGTGGCGTGACAGACATCATCCTCGGAATGCCCCATCGTGGGAGACTTAACCTGCTCACGGGCTTACTTCAGCTTCCACCCGAAGTAAGAGATTTATTGGTAGTTGCTATGTGCCTGGTTTATTTGCAATGAATGAATAACCCCAAAATTTGTTTTGTTCTGAATGCTGGAACAATCAAAGTTACCTTTGTGAGAGGGTATTCTGCTCCTTTCAGTACATCTGCCTGAGAGACTGGCAAAAGAACTATAATAATTTTTTTTTTGTGCTGGTATCTTAAGCAAACGTGCTGTTTCAGGAGTAGGAAAGCATACGATCCTGGAAATGTTTTTCTTTTATTGTGTCTGTGAATTGGAAAGGGGATTTAACCAAGTTTTTTTGTTTGTTTGTTTGTTTTTTCCATGCAGCTCATGTTCCGTAAGATGCGTGGTTTGAGTGAGTTTCCAGAGAATTCACCGGCCATTGGGGATGTGCTCTCCCACCTGACATCTTCTGTGGATCTTGACTTTGGTTCACACAGGCCTGTGCATGTCACCTTGCTCCCTAACCCCTCGCATTTAGAAGCAATCAATCCGGTGGCCGTGGGCAAGACACGAGGAAGGCAGCAGTCTCTGCTTGACGGA
Organism: Anas acuta; assembly: GCF_963932015.1. Taxonomy (NCBI): domain Eukaryota; kingdom Metazoa; phylum Chordata; class Aves; order Anseriformes; family Anatidae; genus Anas; species Anas acuta. The sequence goes on along the minus strand of NC_088979.1, from coordinate 198,605,998 downwards.
GATTACTCCCCAGAGAGCTCTGCACAGCCTGGAGACAAAGTTATTTGCCTGCAGGTATTTTGCTCACAACTTCTAACTCACCTTTATAAGACTTCCTAGACTAGCATTTGAACAGAAATGGTGTATATAAAAATATCAAACAAAACTGAATTAATGTAGAATATGAAGAATTGGGATCCTCTTTATGAAGAAAGAGGAGGAAAAGGAGGATTTTTAGGTGACATACATGATAATATTGGTCTTCAAACAATTCCACTTTCTAGATTTCCAAAGTACTTATTTTAATACCCTGCATCGAGAGCCACGTGTGTCTTTCCTCGCAGACCACTTTTGCATTTAAACCATTTAGACTCCCACTGCTAGACTTCTTTTAAATTAAATGGGTTTGGAGAAGAGCTATCAACATGGTTGAAAAATGTACAGGAAGGTTTAGAATTTTGTCATTTTATCGTGGTACTGTTGAAGTAAGTCTTTTTATGCCAACTGGAATTACTTCATACTCCCTTTTTTGCAGTTTCTTACACACTTTTTTCCTAAAGTATCTGTTCTTGTCTCTATTTGTTATGGCAGGAGTAGGTATAAGTCTTGGCTTACTGATATACAGCAAAGAGAGTAGCAAATCCTAATCCAGAGTTACTGTTTGTTGATTTTTCTATTCCTCTGGTGTTCTCTAATGAGATTTTTCCATCTTCTTCCCTATCGTAGGTTCATGGCGATGCTGCTTTCTCTGGGCAAGGCATTGTTCCTGAAACGCTGACCCTCTCTAATCTGCCGCATTTCAGAGTTGGGGGGAGCATCCACCTGATTGTTAATAACCAGCTGGGCTATACCACTCCTCCAGAGCGAGGAAGATCATCACTCTACTGTAGCGATATTGGTATGTATAGGTTGAATCAGAAAGAAAATTGCCTCTTGTATAAGGAAGGCTTTTTAACACCAGTGGGTTCCCATGGCATGCTATTGCAATGGGCTGTTCGTGTCAAGTGCTATCAACCCTAGAGAATTATAATAATCTATGCCCCTTTTGATAATAGAGTATAAATTCAAATTACTATTGATTATTGCCTTCTACTAGCAGAAATTCAAGTTCTAAAAATATGCCCTTCCCCATCTATTCCAGGGCAAAGGCTAATTGTCAAGGGAAAATCCTGTCATGCTTTTACAGAATGTTATAAAATATCTGCGAAATTTAGGTGAAGTCTTTAAATTTCTGCAATGTCATTGACAGCTTTTAAAAATGGATTGTGGTGAAATGTGTAATAGATGTATTTTCAATATATCTTTTTAAATATAATGAAAACTATTCCCACCTTTTTTTTTTTTCCTCTGAGTAAGACTTATTACTCAGCTACTCCTTCATTTTTTTGGTTAATTTATTGTCAGGTGAACTTGTTGAGCTTTTAATTGAAAGGCCATGATTAATGTTATTAATCATTTAATTGAAAGGCTCATGCCACTTCGAAGCTTAATCTTAGAAAGCCTTTTGCTTTGGGCTGATCTTTCCTGGTGATAAACAGATATTGCAATCAGCAAAACCACAGGCGTAGTAGTTATTTCCTTTGTGTAAATCTCTTAGAATTGAGAATAACCTAGTGTGTGTGTGTGTGTGTATATATATATATATGAAGTATAATATCACCTGTTTTTCTTATGGCTTCATCAAAATGAACAGGTAGATTTCAATAGATCTGTTAAGGTATATAGCATATATTAGGAGTTTTTCTGTGAGCTGATTTTGTGGGGAGTTTTTGTCTGTTTTTTCTCCATCCTTAGTTTTTTTTTTCTTCTTACCTGGTTATTGAGGGGTGTGTTACCCATATGGGGTTCAGGAGGAAATAGGATATTGGTCAGAAATGGTGGAGTGACTGAAGCATCTTAATTTACTTGAATTTGGGCAGAGAAAATACAAGAGGAGCATTGCTGAGAATGTTTGCATCCAAAATACAGGGAAGGGTGTTAAGATGTGTGAATTCTGCAGCATTCCCTTTAGTGAGAATTTTCTTTGTCCCTGGGGTGGCAATGGTTTGAATGACCACTAACTAGCAAAAAGATTTTGTCACCTGGATGGGTTTGTGGTAGTAGTTTATAGCTTAGGATAACAAGGAAACAAAACTGTTTTTGTTTGAAAGATGCAGTCAAATACTTCTTTCCCATTTCCTGAATATTCCCATTCAGATTAAGAAGAATTAAGGACTTTGTGTAGAAAATCTAATGGGAGTTTAGTGCTGGTAAAGAATTTGTGTTGAAACTGGGACAAATATAACAGGTTTAGCCAATTGCACCTTCTGGGAAGACTCCTTATCCCAGCTGTCATCACAAAAAGCATGTTTTGTAGGTTTCTTTTTGTTAAGTGCTCTACACATACATTATATCTGTTCCCATTACTCTGGAAGGGGTTGGGTGTGATTGCTGTGACTACATTTTGCATCCCTGGGCAGGTAAAATCGTTGGATGTGCAGTTATCCACGTAAACGGGGATGATCCTGAAGAAGTTGTCCGTGCCACGCGGCTGGCAGTCGAGTACCAGCGCCAGTTCCGCAGGGATGTGATAGTGGACTTGCTGTGCTACAGGCAGTGGGGCCACAATGAACTTGATGAGCCATTCTTCACCAACCCCAGCATGTACAAAATCATCAGGTAAGGCTACCACCACCTGCTGGGGGAACCCCAAACGTGCTTTTTAATACATCAGCTCAGTTTTGTTCACTACTACAATAGTCTTTGTATAATGATGATCCTTTGCCATACTGACAAGTCTTAATATAAGTGTAGCTACACTGTTAGCAGCCCCTGTCTGATAATGGCACGAGAATAAAGATAACCACTGGTTGTGGTTCTCTGATATGCAGCTTGATGCCTCTTGGAGACCAATCTTGCATATAGCCCTTGAATTTCAGATTCATGACTGCTGTTAATCAGAAGGCAAAGTTGCTTACTGTGTGCCAGAGGGAAAGGTAGATTGTGTGGGAGAATTTGGAGAAAACTACCCAATGTGTGTTGTGTCCTTGCCTGGTCCTGCTGGTTCCACGGAGCCTCATCTTTACAAGCATTTAAATACAGTCAGATTCCATCTTGATCCTAAAGAAAAATACTGGCCAATGAATTCTGGGATTTTATGTGGAGCATTTATGAAATCAGGTGCGTTGATTCTCAGCTAATTGTGAAATTCCACTGTCAGTTTGCCTAAAGCACAATACATAATAGCACAGAGCCAGCCTGAATGAGAGATTTTTTTCTGGACTTACTTTTACCTGCAGCTGCTAACTGCAGGCACTTTCTTAAAGAAAGGACTGTAAAGTATGAATCCAGGAGAATTGTTACCTTTCTGGAACTGCCAGGAAAGAAAACTTGACCCAGGTTAGTATAACACACTAGGTGGTAATTTATTGTAGTTTTCCTTGGTACCTGACAGTAGTAAGGTGGCATTTCCCTGTTCTGCAGTGACACTTTTCAGGCTTAATGTCTCTGGGGTTTGATTCCCTCACCCACAGATCCCGTAAGAGTATCCCGGACACGTATGCGGAACACCTAGTAGCTGCTGGGCTCATGACTGAGGTTGAAGTGTCTGAGATAAAGACGACCTACTATTCTAAACTGAGCGATCATCTTGCCAACATGACTTTGTACAGTCCACCTCCTACCAACCTGCAGGCTCACTGGAAAGGTTTGGTCGAGCCTTCTGCTAAAATCACCACCTGGGACACAGGAATGCCTATACCGCTTCTGCAATTTATTGGAATCAAGTCTGTAGAGGTGCCAGAAGAACTCCAGATGCACAGCCATCTCCTGAAGACTTATGCACAGGTCAGGATGTTTCTAGTTCTGTTGTTTAAAGGTATGACCCGTTACAGGGAAAAACTCTTTAACTGACAAGGCTGCCAGTTAAAGAACAGCACAATCTTCTCTAGGAAAAACAGCTTGTTCTCTTTTTCAAGGCTGCTGTTATGCAATTCTTTTATGTTTGAAGAAAAATATGTTCTCCCTCATATCTGACCATATATTTAACTTGTTATTTTAACAATATTTTGATATAATGAAGAAAAAACATGTAAAAAATACAGTTTGTTGTTCTTACAATGTTCTTACAAATATAATCTAAACTTCATTATTATAAGTACTTTAAAAAAAAAAAAAGAATCAGGAGATTGGTAACAGTGTATGCAGTGTGTAAAGCCAGTAATGTATGTGTTTATATATAAACTTGTGTATACATTTGGCCAAGTTTGAAAGTCACTGTGTTTGAGTAATAAGATTTTGTGCAATAACTGGCTTGGTTTGGGTTTATGAATGTTTCACTTTGATGAATGATGACCATGGGCTGGCGTCTGGTCGACAGCTGTAGAGAAGCCACGAGCTGAATATTTCAGAAGGCTGGTTCTTGCCTTCCCAGCCCCAGTGGGAAGTCTGGGTGTTATCACTCATCTGCAATTCTGCAGATAGAGAATTCTGGAGACTGAAATACTTACACCTGGTGTCTTTCAGCACTACACCAAGTCTGTCAATAGCCTGCTCTCTGCTCTGCTAAGACTTTTTAGTATTTCAAGACTAAGATCTAATCTGTCAATCTAAAGTTTGTTGACTGGTTAGTGAACAAATGGGTTATACATGGTTTTGTGGTCTGCAGGGGCAGCTTTCTGCAGTTTGTGCATGTATTTCAAATCAAACCAACCAAAATTGGCTGCTGGAAAAATAGTATTTCTCTCTACAGACTATTTTTTTCCTAACTTCTAATACTGATCTGTGGCACAACGATGCATAAAGATGGAAGAAGGCAAAATAGTAACCTTTCCTTCTTGTTTACTTTTTTAGTCAAGAGTTCAAAAAATGGAGGAAGGAAAAAAGCTGGACTGGGCAACAGCTGAAACGTTAGCGTTTGGTTCCTTGCTGTGCCAAGGTAAGAGGTAACTAGACAGCAAACAATGAATTATTTTTGTTTTGATGTCTGTAAAGTATAACGTTAAGCTTTTTAGGTGTTTCTAAGCCCAAAGATTGATATACTGAGTAAATTTGACAATTTGTATTTGCATGGTAGCAAGAGAACATAAGTGTGAGTCCTGTATGTCACCAATACTTGTAGATTGGCTGCTAAATTTCTTCAAAGAAATGTTGCTCCCTCCCATCCCCTCGAAAAGCTGGTGCTCAGTGCTGTGCACATGAGCAATGCATGCGGCATCAGTTGGGCCTCCCACATGCTTACCTTTTATAGTGTTTCATGCTGTGATTAATTTCCTCCTTCTCTAGTCTGAATTCGTGTTTCAGTTTACATGGGGTACAGGATGCACATATTTTGCAGTTTGCTTCAGCAAACTGTGTAGTTACAAACGCTTAACCCAAAATAATTTTTGGCTGTGAAGAGGAGAAATGAGATGTGTGAGCATCTCTGTGAGATGGAGCTGGTGGTGGTTAAGAATTCCCACTCAGATTTGATTTTGCTGATGAGGAGAAATCCAGGAAGTTACTGTCCTGCATGTCTTTTATTGTATGATAAACTAATCCAGTGTTTTGCTTATTGCTTGGCAAGGGTTTAATGTCAGACTAAGTGGACAAGACGTCGGCAGAGGAACCTTTAGCCAGCGACACGCGATGTTAGTTTGCCAAGAAACAGATGATACCTACATTCCTCTGAATCATATGTCCCCAGACCAGAAGGGTTTCCTCGAGGTAGGTTCTGCGGTCCACAAGACAATCTTCAAGTTGTGCTGAAAGAGTGCAGATTTTAAAACTGCTGAGGCACATATAAGTAGTCTGTATATTCTGACAAAGCCCAGATACGGAGGTATAAAACCCACCTGATTGTGGGTTAAGGAGAGCCTAGCTAAAGGCAGATGACTGATTTGTGCTTTCCTGTAGCAAGTTGACAGTTGTGCATGGTTAGTTACCCTCTTTAACAAGGGGTTCTGCCTTTCCTTGAGAGATCACCTATTATTTTTCTTCCCTCAGTGCCTTCCTTCAAAAGCAAAAGAGAGGTGACCGTGAATTGCGTTTAGGAGTGCATGTCCTCAGTGTGCCTAGCACTGATGTGCCTGGTTCCAAAGGTTCTTAACCCTGGGTTGTCATCTCTCTCACCTGCCCCTCCCAACAATTTCCTTTCTGTTAGGTGAGTAACAGTCCCTTGTCTGAAGAAGCTGTGCTTGGTTTTGAATATGGAATGAGTATTGAGAGCCCTAAGTTACTGCCAATTTGGGAAGCTCAATTTGGAGACTTCTTTAATGGAGCCCAGATAATATTTGACACTTTCATCTCTGGAGGTGAGTGTACAAGGAGCTAATTCATATATTTACAATAAATCATTTGTAGCCAGTATAGTTTTAGAAAATCCTTTAGTTTTAAAGTAAAAGGGCAATGTGTTGAGAAAAAGAATTGTTTTCTCAATAAGTCTTGTGAGCTTGCCTACTTGATCCCAACTACAGTGCAGATTTTCCCTGAAGACAGTCTGTCTAAAAGGAGAGACCTCATCCTTGACAGAAAAGTTATTCTGAAAGCACAGTTGATTATGTTAATGACCTTTCTTCCCTCCTACCCCTATTTATTTTACAGTGTGCATATATTTTTAATAGCTTCTTAGGATGTACTGTTCCTTCATGAGGCATATGAAAAGTTCCTGAAGCAATATAGAAAGAAAATAGTGATGATTTAAAAACAAACAGAAAAAAAGTGCTAAAACCAACCTCTCGGTTTGACTTTTGTGCATTTTCTGAATGCTCAGATGTTGCAAAAAGACCTTTCGGGGTTGAAACAGGCTGAGGAAATGCTAAGATGGATTTCTGAAGTGGGGTTCCTTGAGTGTAAGAGTCCAGAGTATTGGCATCTAGTTTCAGTTAGGCCTCTATGTTCACTCTGTAACCACAGATGGTAATTGCCAGAGACCCTCTTATCCCACCCATCCTCATGAATTACCTCCTGGATTTGACTGTAATCTCTTAAATAGTGCAGGGGCTTTGACAGAGCCCAGGGGAGCTCACCTCTGGCTGGCGTTGCTGCATTAGGCAGGACTGGCTGACGGGCTGCTGCCTGCTTCATACCTGCACAGGACTAAATGACAAGGTATACAGAAAAGATGCCATGAGTTATGGTCAGGAGCTTTCATACTGAGGAGAAGGATTTTGTGGATGCCTGTTAATAAGGAGGACAGTGCCATTAAGAGGATTTTCTCATAATGTGTTGATGTTTCCGAGTAAGTTCTAAAACGTTCACTGCTCAACATGAAGCCTTAAGAGCCCTGAAAGCCCAAAGTTTCATGACAATTTCAGAAACATCAGATCATCTTATGCATGCTGTTTCACAGCTGTGAATCTCACAGCTAAATACAACAGCATGTTTCTGGTTTGTACTTAATGATGTGGAAATCAGCCATACTCTTATCTTCCTCAGTAGTTCATGCAAAGTAATGACTGTTTGGGGGCTTTATGTTCTGTTGAAATCATTTTTCCTTCTTTCTCATTGTTTGTTTTAGGGGAGGCCAAATGGCTCCTGCAGAGTGGGATAGTAATTCTTCTTCCCCATGGTTACGATGGTGCAGGCCCTGAGCACTCATCCTGCCGGATGGAACGTTTCCTGCAGGTACCCCTCCTCATCTCCCTTCTCACACTCACGTATTCTCCATCACAGCACTGGCAAACAGTGCTCTGGGAGTCTTGCCACAAAATGCCACGTTGCTGATGTACCTGCAAGTGACTTCAGAAGCTGGAGACTTACCAGGATCTCACCACATGAATGGGCTGGGTTGAAAGTGGAGGGAGAAAGGGGACAGAGGTGCAGGTCTACAAGTGGTGAGGAAGCAGCATTGGTTTAAATACTACCACAGCAGCTCTGCTGCAAGATTCTGGTTGAACTTTGCAATAATAGATGCTTGTTGTTTCTCTTAGATCTCTGTCACCTGCCCAACCGTGTGTGTGGTAACATGAAATTTTGTAATGAGATTTGCACAGTGTTTGCAAAGGCCCCGTGCCCTCTGCAAACGTCCCTGATGGGGTGTGCTTCAGTACTGCCTGCTGTCACTCTTCTGATTGCCGCTCTTCAGCAATGTCCTGTACCACAGAATGAGTCCAGTAGCAAGACAGAATTGCTCTATTGCAAATAGCAGACCTTTAATGGGCACTTCATAGAGAAAGCATTTTGGGGTTGGCATTGTAAATGGGCAGCCACCCGCCTGTGCAAGCCACTTACGATATTCCCACTGTGCACAGACTGTACAAGCAGAACACTGGGCACTATTAAATAGCAGTAAGTAAATTTGTGGCACATTTTTGCAAAAAAAAAAAAAAAAAAAATCTGTTGTTATGTCATTGTGACTGTAGTAAGTAAATGAAAGCCTTTTTCATTGAGTAATGGCTTAGGGAAGAGCTTGGAGCATCTTTAGGGGTGCTGCCATTCTGATGAAATTGTCATGACTGTCCACTGTTAGAAGAACTGGAATGCCTTGGTTATGGTGTAGTTGAAGGAGGCCTTCAGATACAGTATTACCAGGTAAATGCTAAAGCCGTTTCTCTGAAATTGCTTTTCCCTTGCTGTCAGCATTTGAATTGAGATACTTGTCTCCTATTGTTACACCAGTAAGCATGTCTTATGGCTTAAACTCCTGTATATTTGGCTCACTAATTCCTTCTTAACAAGTTATTGCTATGTCCCCCGTAGATGTGTGACAGCTCAGAAGGAGGAGTTGATGGGGACCAGGTGAACATGTCGATCGTGCATCCCACCACCCCAGCTCAGTATTTCCATTTACTCCGGCGGCAAATGGTCCGGAACTTCAGGAAACCTCTCATTGTTGCCTCTCCCAAAGTGCTACTCAGGCTCCCTGTAAGCTAGAAAACTTCCTTTTTCTTTTTTCGTCCTCTTCTGTGTTCTCTTCCCCTTTCTCTTTGCTTTTCCTCTGTGTTCTCCTCTCTGTTTTGGGGTGAAATCAATGGGGTTTTGCCTGTTAGGGGCAGGGTAGGTTGAGGATTAAAGCTGGGTGGTGGTGAGCCTGAAGTAAGAGTGATTCTGGGTATGGTGATGTTCTTCAGAATCTTGCTGTTCTGTCTTTCACCTGTGGGAGTGGGAATGGGAGGGGAGAGGGAATGTATCTTTTTTTACTTACCAAAACCCTGTCCCAGACAGAGCCAGAGAGAAAAGGGACCAAGATTTGGTAACTTCTGACTCTTCCCCCATTTAGGCTGCTGTGTCAAGTTTTGAAGAAATGGCTCCAAGGACAACGTTCAAACCTGTCATTGGTGACTCCTCAGTAGATCCTAAAAGGTAGCTCTACTTTCTTACAAGGGAAGCTCAGAAAGGAAGTCCCTCTCTTCTACCTAATAGCTCGAGGCTGAGGTGATGTGAAAGATGTGACTTTTTTAGGGGGATAGTATCTGTATGGTGAGTGACTTAGGGTTTTACTTGTTTCCATCCTTCTTCTCTGCTTACCTGTTGGTAGTTATCATACCGTCTTCATAATAATAAAGTGTTCAGGCTTTCAGCCCTTGTCTCCAAGGAGAGGCTGTGATCAGAGTTACTAATCTGATGGATGCTGTTGTGAACCATGGCCATTAGCTAGCAGTCACTGGGAGCAGCTGTTCTATGAAGAGAAGAATTTTTGTTCTGCTGTTGGGACACTTGAATTGATGAAGTGAAGCTCGGGCAATAACATCTTTGTGTGTGCATTATTTCCCTATCTTCAGATGTGAATTTGGAGCATCCTGTTCATGAAGGGCAATTCATATTTTTCCCTTCTAATGTTTTTATCTGTTCCCAGTCCTAGTAGTATAATCACAAGGCTGAAAGTATCTTAGCATCTTTGTTTTTTTAAGTGAGATGGTGAGGTTTCTCTCCTTGCCTTTGTCCATTAAGCTCAGACAACTAAGATCTTTCTGATTACTGGACACAATTGCATATCTCCTGAAGGCAGTTCCTCTTAGGCATGGGAGAGAATTGTCCTCTGGAGGTACTTCTCTCCCACTCTGTTCTGTTCTCTACAGAGAGAGCACAGATAACTAACTTAGATAGAAAGTTTAATTTTAGATAGTTAAAAGGCTGAGTTAAAGCTGAAGAAACAGGACATTTGGGCCATGGCCTACTGTGCCCACAGGTTAGTTTGTCAGCTAGTTTGTCAGGGAGTGGGAGGGAAAGGAAGACAAAAAAGAAAAGATGGTCTAGGGTAGCAGTTCAGCTTCGTACAACTCGATTAGTAGATCGTCTTTAAAGTTTGGCTGGTTGCTTTTATGAAAGGTGTGAAAATGTTCTGCAGAGAGTTTCTGTGAAACACTAAACTTGGAAACGCTCCTATTTTTCTCTAGTGTCACCCAAGTGGTGCTCTGTTCTGGTAAACATTACTACGCTTTGGTGAAGCAAAGGGAGACGCTAGGAGAGAAACAGCACAACGTAGCTATTTTGAGACTGGAAGAACTGTGTCCTTTCCCCCTGGAAGCTCTACAGCAAGAGTTGAACAAATACAGCCGTGCCAAAGGTAAGCAAAATTTTTACCTTTTTCTTTCTGGCCTCTTTGAAATTCTAAACTAAATCTGTTGCCTGCCTTTTCAGATGAAGAGCTGTAGTAGTGTTTTCCTCTTTGCTCTTCCCCCCATATATCTGGTGTTTCTGGAGTGGGATAATACAGGTTTTTGCCACGTGTGCTAAAAGATTTTGTCTCTGCTATTGTTAGCTTCTCTAAACCACTGCTGAAAATCAGAGTGAACCACGTGGGACATTTTTGCGTTGATCTTTTCTACCCAGTCCTTTAAGTATTATTTGAAAATGATGGTAAAATAGAAGAGCATACCTACAGCATGCCCTCATGGTGGACATGCTTTTAGTTTGACTGCAGAAAGTGATGACTTGTAATGAATTCAGTCTCACAAGAATTCATTTCAAAGAAAGTACCAAGGCAAAAAAGTCAGAGGTGCTACAACAGAAAAACATAACTTTCTTGAGCTACTGAAAAGATAAACGTGCGCTTCTAATGTACCATTTTCCTTCCTTTAGTCTTCACCTGGAGTCAGGAAGAACCACAGAACATGGGTCCATGGTCCTTTGTGTCACCACGTTTTGAAAAGCAGCTGGGGGTTAAGGTAAGATGTCCCCATGGTGCTCTGGTCTTCAAAATGAACTTTGAAGTTATTCTTGATGGCAAAATTCTGTTATGCTTACTTGTAAAACCTAGTGCATAAATCTTAACCTAGTGCCTAAACTGAATGTGTGTTCTGATTTTAGCTACTTATGCTTTTTATAGCACCATTTAGTAGCACTGAGCAGGCCTGGAGCTTTCTTTTACCAGGTGTGTAGTCTAAGTGGACAGGGTGATGAAAGATCCCAGGTAGGAAACAACATGCTTAAGGTGCCACAGTGAGCAGAGGGAGAATCTGAAGCTGCTGTTTGCTGCAGCAGATTGAACACTGTAATGGTCTTGGAACTGTAATCACAGGGAGATGAAGGAAAACTTCCTGCAGCACCTCCAACTGGAACTGCCCAGTATCTGACAATAGGTATCACCGTGGCATCAGAGAACCTCAAGATGTGGCACTATGTTTGTGCTTCACTAATCTTTTCCTCCTGGCTCTAATTTCAGCTCGCTCTTGTGAGTAGACCTCCTTTACCAGCCCCAGCAGTTGGCATTGGAACCCTCCACCAGCAGCAGCAGGAAGACATTCTTACCAAGACATTCATCTAAATTTTCAGCGGACAGCCTACTCGTGTAGTCAGTCATGTTTGTTGCCGTCCTCCTGCGAAGAAGAACAAAAGCCAGATCCTTAGGACTCTTAATTTTCCAAAATGGGAAAGAAAATGGAACAAGTTCTGTATTGACGAAGCAATTTTTTCATACGGGGACATACCTAAAGATGAAAGCTGATGCCTGTTACTCTAGATAGTTTTTTTTGTTCTTTTGTAGCATTTTCTACAAGAGATCTTTTAAAAGTTTTTAAAAATTGCAGTCCAGGGGGAAGATCAGTGAGGTAGGTATAAAATACCTTGTATCCAATCACTTATCGGCATTTGTCAATTCCCTGGGATGGTGTATGTGTGGAAACAGCTTCTCATTTCCACAGAAGTGTTAGTGCTGTTTGGTTGAGTAAATGCTTCCCCGTGCCTGGGAATGAGCCATTTCTATTAGCAGAGTGTTGTGGATTTTCTCATTTCTTTTCCTGTGGACTTGCAGTTAAATCTGTGCAATTGTTGGTATTCTTCTAATGTGCATAGCCTGAAGGGATAAGGGTTGTTAAAGCAGGATTCCTGGGGGCACCTAGCAGGATCTCTCCTGAAGGCTTCAGGCACTGTTTTCTTCTCAGGAGGAGAAGCAGTGCTTTCACATCAAGCTTGCAGGGTGGGAAGTGTGCTGCAGTGAGGCTCCTGCTGTATTTTAGAACCCAGTTTTGTAGAAGCCAATCAGTTGGGCTACTCAAAGAGTTTGGCTACTAGTTTGGTACCCAAGAGGCTACCCTGAAAAGTGATGTTTCTCCCTACCCAGAAAATTCTTCTCAGTGTCCACTGTCTATTTTCTTAATTGTTTTTGAGGGCTTGCCTCGGTTCAGTTTCTTCTTCCCTAGTTCCTATACAAAATCTTGCTTATGCTGTAAGAAGGCTGAAAGTGTGACCAAGAGCAACAAAGAGTTCAAAACTGGCAAGACAGATAAAGCAGGCTGAAAAGAGTTTGAGCAACCCTTGTTGAAAGCTATAATAGCGAGGCCTATTTTGAGTACGCTAGAAGCTTGAAGGTTGAGGGGTGGCAGAATTAGAAGGTCAAACAGGCTTCTCACAAAAAAAAAAAAAAGCTGTAGTAAAAAAAAAACTCATGGCTTATTTTGGTTTGGTTTTTAGTTTGGGCAAAGTTCCCATGTGGAGGCATGTTGTGAGGCTCCTGAGCAAAACCTTTTCTTCGCAGTGAAAAGCTGTGGTATCAAAACAGGTTATAGAAGAAAACATGTTAAAGAAGAAATAAGTGACATGGATAGCAGCAAATGGCAACAGGAGGTTAGTGAACTGGGTTTTCTGAAGGAGTTCAAACAGATACTGATGTTCAAGCCACATGAAGTTCCTAAAACACAGGCAGCAGACAAAAGCTTTCTCTTTTTAATGCTGTGGCACACTTCAAAATTTTGTGAGAATATTGATTGGTTCCCAAATTGATGTGTGTTTTTAAAAGTAATATGGTTTATTAACTTTCAATCTATTTATTACCTTTTTTTTTTTTTTAACTGAAAAACTTTCAGGAAACTGAAATAGAAAACCAGACTACGATGAAGTGTTAAAATCATGGTCTCCTACTTGCTGATATGAAGCCTTCCCTATGAAGGAATAAAGTAACCTTTGCTGGAGGCAAGCCAGTAGTTTAACATTTAAATGACTTGCCATCCCGAATGTGCTTTACAAATAATGTCCATAACTTCTCAGGCAGAATTTCACTTTAATTTATGAAGTGCTGCAACAGAAAAACTATGCATTGGAGCTCTCTGGATCCCTGCCATTCAATGAAGAGAAAAAAACATAGTCTTTGCATCTAAAGCCCACTCTTTTCAGACTCCTTTTGTGTGTGGGTTTGGAAACTACGCCTGAGTATGGTTGCCTTTTTCCCCCTTTTTCTGAAACAGATGTTCTTATCCTTGGTAATAAGTTTCCTAGAAGCATGGCTTTTCTCATGAGCAGCAGTCAACAGCTTGCCGTTTTTTGTATTCTGTTAAGCTGAATATATACAATTTCATATATTCTTTTCTTTAAATATGCCATAGGAAAAACAAACATGCAAACAATGTGTTTTTTTTGTTTGTTTGTTTGTAGCACCTTCTTCAAGGGGAAAATGGTCAGGATTTGGTTCCTACTTGAAGAATAGGTAGTCAGGTGGGACTCCTGCTGTAATCTCTCTCTATTCAGAGAATCATTTAGGTTGGAAATGACCTCTAAGATCATCTGATCCAACCTTTAAGCCCCCGCACCTGAAGCAGTGTGAACCTTGGAAGGGCTGCAGGTGGATGTGTACATTTTGTTAGCAGTAATGTTTGAATCATCTTTCAGTGGAATGGTCAAGGTTTTTCTTGCATGACAGGGAAACCTGTACAAATGAAAAACTAATTCTAACTAAGAATCCTAAATGACAGAAAAGAAGCTTAGATGCACAACTTGCACTAACCACAACAGAACCTTATGTTTCTACAGAACCAAGAACCACGCAGGTTTCTAGGGATTTTCTCATGCTGAGTTAAAGAAAGACTGTCTGTCTTGATTTTTCTTTGTTCCTTTTCAAATCTTTTATTTTTCACAGAAACATCAGAATTTACAGTATTCTTCATATGGCACTAAAATAAATAATAAACAGTTAAAAGCCAGAGCTCCTCTAGGCGCGTGGCCTTTTGGCTTTGCAGAAGCCCTGTTCCAGCAACAAGACAAGGTGAGCAGGAGAGGAGAGTGACAGCAATGCTAAAACAAGTTCTGCTGAGCCCTCATAAGCAAGGAGTGACCACAAGACTTCCCCTTCTTGCTGCTTCTTCTGAAACCCATCTCCCTCCACCCAGAACCATTCTCCTTTCCTTTATGATGTGTGGGATCTCTGCATTCAGAGGACTACTGTCAGTGCAAGCCAGAGCTCCACAAGGCATTTGTAGAGGCTTCTTAAAGGCTCTGTTACACCACTGCCCTTTTCCTTCTTCTTGTGTGACTTTTTCAACTTTACATGTTTCGAAGAAATGCTAAAAAAAAAAAAAAAAAAAAAGCCCTTTGCCTGCTAGTTGCCAAACTGCTCTCTACTCCCACCTGGTGAGATATTTCTGTAGCCAAATGCTACCCCAGCAGTTCCTGGCTGGAAAGCCTTAGCACTCACTCCCTGAGGGAAGGTTTCAGCACAGTTGCCAGCTGGGGAAAAGAAAGAAATCAGTATTGGGAAGCAAGAGATAAATGAGCACAACATTGACTTTAAGCAGGAGAATAATGAAGACAAATGGCAAAAGGAGGCAAAAGCTGCCCTCAGTCTTGACTGCCCCAAGCAGTGCTCCCATCACCACAGTATTTTCCCCAGCATTTTGTCTTTTATGGTCTCAGTGGCAGTATGAATTTGGCACCTCCCCATGTCTCCCAAAGTTGTTTGGGGGAGCGTGCCTGAATAAACCAAAGCCACTGTGCACAAAACACCTTTTTGAAGAGGCAAGTGGGGTTTAACCTAATAGAATACGGCCGGGGGAACAGCTCCCAAAAGCTGCTCTGAAGCACAGTTTGGTATCGTACCCTAATTAACTCACTCATTCATTCATTCATCTATATGACCCAGAAGTAACGTCTGTAATCTCAGTTCTGTAGCCTGTTTCATGTAACTTCTTTATCTCATCACAGTGACGTGAAGTCATATTTCTTTCATTTTGCTGTAGCAAACTTCACAACTTTTTAGGCATTCTGAATAGCTTTATCTAATCAAGACACATTCTGGTTTAAACTTCTGCTCTGAGTGCCCAGGGATTTCTTTCCACGGTCCCTGAGCAGTGTACTCATCCGCATAGAAATCCCTTTTCCTGAGAACAGCTGGAGCTCTGCCTGTCCTTTACTTCTTACTGTTTTTTTACCATAAATATGTAATATCAGCAGCTGCACTTACAGAAATATGGTTATATTTTGCTTGGATATAGCAAAATACTTGGAGTGCGTGCTTCAGTTTTTCAGAGGCTTTGTCCAAGCAGGCGGTGGTTGTGCTTGGTGTTTTTTGTACAAATTATCTCTCATACTCTGCTCACAAAGAACCTCTGTATCAGTAAGTAGCAAAAGGAGGCAGAAGAGTAGCGTTACTTTGGCTGCAGCTGTAGCTAAAAGTTGTACAGCATAAACATCACCTTTGACTCCAAACTGATGGTTACATAAAGCCACATTTTCTCACTATGACAGCACACAAAAGGGAAGAACAGACCCAACATTTTGAGTTTCCCATTTCCTGAACCTGACCTTGTTATGCACCACTCACGCACAGGCTGTGCAGGTTTATCTAGCCAAATAAAGGACACTTGAGTGTTCAGACACAGCTATTACTGTAGCGCTGCTCAGTCCCCAAGCCCAGCACTGCTGTGCCATGTAGCCACCCAGGGATGCTGGGGTAAAGAAGAGAGAGCTTTGGCGCTACTCTCACGGTGTCGCTGATGCAGATTTGCTGCTCTCTTTTGATGCAGAATGCTGCTCTTTTGTGATGGCCAACAGCTACAAGGAGCAAGACAAAGCCCTTGCTGAGTTAGATGTTAACACCGTTTCCCCCACTGCTTTTGGATGCACACAAAGCTGTTTTTCTTCTGCGTGCCTCTGCATGCAGACTTGGCTCACCCTGCACGAGTGCTGGTTTGCTTTTGCAAGGCTGGGGCTCGTTGCCTTTAGAGGCCCTCAGTGCCCCTGCGTTCAGACTGGGTACCCAGTACCATACAAAATCCTGAGCAGAGAGGAGGCATTTGGGTTTACGTCTGATGGAGATCACCTTTACTGCTTCTGTGGTGATACACTTGTGAATTTACCCAATTTGAAAGCATTTCAGAAAAGAGAAATTGTGAAAGCGCCAGATGGGGGTGCTGACTGACAATGGGAGTGAGTTTTCTGTGTGTGCTCAGGAAAGTGCCAGATGAAACACAATGAAAGTTGGGTGAGTGGGTAACAGAGTAGGACCCAGTCTGGACATGAGAACTTTTGTGTCATTTAAAAAGTAGAAATGAATCTTCATGTGCTGTTAGAGAGTAAAAAAACAAACAAACAAACAAAAACAAACAACTGACTAGAAAGAGAGGAAGTGTTACAGCATTTGCACCTTGTGGCATGCGAGATGAAATGTACAAGTCAAGGACACATGCTCAGGATTGTCAGGTGGAATTGCAAGACTGGAAGAAAAGACATCAAAGGAAAGAGATGTTAGGTCGAGCATTTCATTAAAGACAGCGGTAACTCAGTTACAGAAGAAGAAACATCAGGAAAAGAAATACAATAAATATTTTAGTAAGTGATGTTATTTTAGATTTGAAATAAATGTAGTCTGAAATTTGAAGGCTTACAATTTTGAACACCCCAGAAGTATTCATTTGGAACAAGCAAAGAAAACAAATTTGCATTTTTTAAACCTCAGTCACTGGGAACCAGTTGTTGATGATGCCGTGATATTTCTTCAGCATACCTGCAGTGGTGTATCTTTGTTAGTACAGATTGGATCTTTTATCAATCATCAAAACAGGGACCAGCAACTTACAGGTATGGAGGTTTGCTGTGAGTGAGGACCTGTAATTTAAGGTCTGCGTCAGCATGGCTAAAAATCTGAACACATGTTAACTGCAAGAAACTACCTGGAGCTCAGCTATTAACCCAGACATCTACAAGTAAGACACAAGGCCAAATAACGATGAATACTTATGCTTTAAATCACACATAAATCCTGCAATAAATTCTAATAAACATCATTTTATAGACCGTCACCTGCTGTAACAGAAAGCTCCTTAGAAGGGTTTGATACTGGTTTCTGTGATACTCATTCCCACTCCAGATATTCTCATATTTCAGGGTCAGTTTACCAATGTACCCGTAATATTATTAAACTGGGACATACCCATGATTTTATCAAACTGGGATGTGGGTGACTGGGGGCACCAGTCAGACACAGCAGGCACACACACCGCTAAT